>NW_028248859.1:0-672500 GCF_964263255.1 Lissotriton vulgaris | reverse complement strand
ATACAGGTGATGCCATTTTTTAAGTTTTACTTTTCTCACAAATTTGTAAAGGTCTATTCTGGCATCCGCATAGTTAAATACTTCAGATGGACAGAATGTTAGTCCAAGACAAAGAGTACATTTTTCAGAAAAGGTTAATTGCCTACTACTCAAATTAATGATAGTTTGATTTACCGTAGTGGGATCCATCATTCCTTGTTCATTGAACCTCGTGTTCTTGTTCCCATGGGTTCTTTTGCATTTTTCTTTGTTTTGTTTTTGTTTTCTTCGCTTGCGTCTTTGTTCACTCCTCCCCTCCCTCTTTCACTTCCTCGGCCTTGACCTCGTGTTTTTCCTCTCATCGGTGGTGACTCGGGAGCTGACTTTGATGTTTGTCGGCCCTTCTTCAGGACCTTGAACTCATCTAAAAAATTCGGTCTCCTCCTAAGTACCGGTCTTTCAGACATAGAGCTCACAATTGAGACAGAGAGATCGGTATCAGATCCACTTGCGTCCAGTGTGGTATTTTCATTCGATATTGTGCCGCCTGCCTGTGTATTTTTCTGTGGAGTTGGTTCTTCATATAAATGGTCATATTTGGGACTGTACGTCAAAATTCGACCAGATTCATAATCTAGACAGTCCCTATGTAGTTTGCGTTGTTTGCGCATCTTTATATCTTCTTCATGACGGTCTACTTTGGGTTTCAGATCTTTTAAGAATTTATTGACCATATCCTGATCGGTACTTTTAGATAATTCATCTTCTAACGTTTGTATTTCCGCCATGATTACTTCGCGGTCTTCCCATGCATATTTTATCAGGATATTCATCATGGTCCTGGATCCATTGGCCGAATTTTCTTGCCAGTCCAACAGCATTTGAGGATTTAAAGATTCATAAGATGGCATTATGTAAATTCATAAACCTCTTGGGACCATTTGTTTGTCAACATAATCCTGTAGTGAGATAGCTTCCCACCACTTAGATGTCTCAGACTTTTTGAGTTTTTCCAATTTCCTTAGCTTGCTGAGTAGTGATGTATCTAGTTTCAATAGGAAATCTGCAACATTCTATTTGGAATAACTTTTCGCGCCGGTTGACGAATCTTCACGAAATTCTCAAAGAGGATGAGGCGCTACGCTCCTACCCTGAAAGTGTCGGGGTGATTTGTGAAGCGGGCGCTGAGAAAAAAGGGGGAGAAAAAAGGGGGGTCCCAAAACGTGTTTTCCCCATTCAATTTTCCATAGGGTTCTTTAAGTGAGGCTATGGCCCGAACTGCAGAATGGAATTACACCAAATTTGGCAAAAAGGTAGAGTTTGGTTCGCAGATTACGCTTTTTGTTAAATGGTGTAAATCCGTTCAGTAGTTTCTTAGAAAATCAATAGTAAAATCATAGATATTTATCCGAAGTTGTACAGTACCCGAACCGTCCGAGGACAGTACGCGTACCATTATGAATACGAGCTGCATGCTAATTGGCTTAAAAGTGTCTGCCAACAATCCAAACCAGGAAGTGTTGGCAGCCTTCTTGTGCCTCCGTAGAACCGAGGCACAAGAAAACAGAAAAAGAAACGCAAAAAACACAAAAAGGGGGCAGGGTAGAAACACCCTGGTGTCTTTTTTTTTAAATCGCGGGATACGCATAATTATGCGTACCCTGCTGATAAAAAAAATTGCATTTTTTTTGCCTCCGGAGGGGACAAATCCCGGGGGACCGCCACCCCACAGGCCTTATTTTAATAGGGTGAGGGGGCTCTGAGGCCCCCCAGCCCCGGGGACCGCCACCCCCCAGGGCTTCTTTTTTTTAATATTAATAGGGGGCCCAGAGGGGCCCACCAGCCCCGGGGACCGCCACCCCGGGGCTTTAATATTTTGTATGCGGGGGCTGAAACCCCCTCACACGCCCCGGGGACCGCCACCTCCCTGGGGCTCTAATATTTAAATTGGGGGGCTGTGAATGACCCCTCAGCCCCGGGGACCACCACCCCCCAGGGTCCCTTGATGGCCCTGGGGACCGCCACCCCCCAAGGGACGGCTCCTGCAGTGTCCCGGGGTGCCTACTCCCGGTACACTGCTGTTTGCTATGGTAGGGCAGGAGCCTCGCAGTTCCCGCCTTACCATAGCAAACTGCTTTCCTATTTGAAAGAGAGAGCAGGTTAACCTGCTCTCTCTTTCTAATAGGAAAGCAGATTGCTTTTCATCAGGGAGAGCAGCTTGTAAGCTGCTCTCTGCCTGCCGAAAAGCAACGCCGGCTCCCGAAGGACGCTGGGAGCCGACAGGGACCATAGGGGGATTGGGGACCCCCCAATGGTCCCCTATGAAGAGGGTCAGCCCCGTGGGATGGGGTCCCCGGGGCCAGAAGTGGCTCGGGAGGAGACTACGCGGCACCCTCCTCCCAAAATTATTATTTTTTTAAATGAGGCAGAGCCTCGGGGGATGGGGTCACTGGGACTAAAAGAGACCACAGGACGGGGGCCACACAGCCCCCTCTCTATTTTTTTTCTAACTTTTGGTGTGTACGCGTTTGGTACGCGTACTGTATGACGTATGGTGCGAGGTTCGTAAATCGTCCCGTACACGTACCTAAGCATGCAAAAGAAATATATTTTTCAGATATTTATAAAGTTTATGTGTTTAGATGTTTTGTGGGTCTAAAAAGAGCCCTTGTGTTTATTGGGAGATTTTAGTACCTACATAAGTAAGTACCGATGCAGACTCTAAAGTTCAAGAGGAAGACTCTATATCCCTCATCAGTAAAATGTACGCCATCTCTCCTATAGATGCCATCCATATTAAAACGCAAATTGTTGTTGTAAATGGACCCCATTTTATAGTCTCCCCACGGTCCCCAACGTTTTATTTGAGCCCTGGGGGATGGGGCCCCCTGGGATAATAAAAATTAGTGATAGGGGCTATTTTTTTTACCGTAAATTTACAGTAGGCGTACCAAGCGCCGCCGGACGACGTATGGTGCAAGGTTCCTAAGTTGTCCCGTATGCATACCTAAGCAAGAAAAAAAGAATTACAAAAATATGTTTTACAGATATCTATCAAGCTTATGTGTTTAGATGTTGGTTGGTTCTTAGAAGAGCTTTTCTCTTCATTGGTACATATAAGTAAGTACCTTTTGCAGAATCTAAACTTGTTGAGGAGGAGTGTTTTACAGTGTGCTGAACTTTTGACCTCTGTGGACAGTTGACTTTTGCATAATCTGTTGGGGTAGGGTTCAAAGTTATGTCAGTTGGAAAGGGTTCAAATGTTCAACCAATAGAAATGTGTGTTTGGTTTTGAGTTAATGTGTGAAGCAATTTGATTTTTTATTAATATGTATATATGTGTAAATTGAGAGGGAAAATGTGCCATTTTTTGGTTTTGCTGCGAACATTGAAGTAGAGAGATTCTGTATAAGAATATCTGCTGTGTGACTGGCATTCTTCTTAATCTACAAATCGATGTGAAATGAGAGTTGATAACTTGCAAGGGAATGTAGGTGGTGTATTTTGTTTTTAGTAAGAGTAATGTGTTTATCCCTCTAAAGTGTGTAGAATCACATTCTGAGTTTGTCTGCATTTGGATAACTATTGTGATAAAACCATTTGGTAAGTTAATGTGTTTAGTGAGTAAGTTTTGTGCAATAAAGTGCAGTACTAACAAAAGTAGAATGTGTGCAGTCGCTTTTTCAGTTATAGAGTAGTTAATAGTGTTGCTTGTTTAGAATTAGGCTTGTGTTTTAAATTTACAATTTTCCAGTCAATATACATACACTATTTTAAATTCTCTGGGATATATTTACAAGCCTCTTGTGCGTCTTTGGGCTGCCATTGGGTTACTTTTTTGATGCAATGTTTGCCCAAATAATGCAGCAAATTGTTTATGTATTTGCAAAATGACTCATAGTTGTACAGTAAAATGCAGTAATTATATTTCTGTAATGTGTGCACCCATATTAGCCCTTCAAGAGTAATTAATTGTGTTTTTTGTCTAGAATCCCACTTGTGTTTTAAATCTACAATTTCACAGTTAGTATACATACACCGCTGCATATACTCTGGTGCAGATTTATGAGCCCCTGGTCCCCCTTTGTTGTTGTATTGTGTCACTTTTTTATTTAATGTTGGCACAAAAAATGCATCAATTTGCTTATGTTTTTGCAAAATGAGTCAGGATTGACCACTGAAAGGTAGTAGGTATATACATGGAATGTGTGCAGTCACCTAACTGTTTGTAGACTAGTAAATGTGTTTTGGTGAAATGCAAGGTGTAATTTTTTTTGTCTAGAATCACACTGTGCGTCTGTCTGCATTTAGTAATTGTTCTGAGAGAAGCATCGTTGTATGTATTGTGTTTCCAGATACATAAGTGCTTATAAAGCGATCTTTGTTTCTAGTTTTGCTAGAATTAAAAACCGGTTTTTGGTTTTGTATTTGGAAAATGACTCATGGTTTTGCAGTAAAATGCAATAAGTATATTTCTGTAATGTGTGCAGTGATATTAGCCCTTCAAGAGTAATTGGTAGTGTTGTTTGTCTAGAATTAGACTTGTGTTCTAAATGTACAATTTCCCGGTAAGTATACATACACTGCTGCATACACTCTGGGGCAGATTTACAAACCCCGTTTGCCTTTTTGTTGTTCTATTGTGTCACTTTTTTGATGCAATGTTGCCAAAAAAAATGCAGCAAATTGGTTATGTATTTGCAAAATGAGTCAGGGTTGTCCAATGAAATGTAGTAGTTATGTACATGGAATGTGTGCAGTCACTTAACCGTTTTAGACTTGTAAATGTGTTTTGGTAAAATTTAAGGTATAAATGTCTAGAATCGGACTGTGTGTCTGTGCACATTTAGAAATTATATTGGCCATTTTTTCACACTCTCCTCATACTCCCCCCTCTCTCTTCATTCACACCCCTCTCTCCTTATACTCCCCCTCTCTCCTCACACTCCTCCTCTCTCTCCTCATACTCTCCCTTCTCTCCTCATACTTCCACCTCTCTCCTCATACCCCCTTCACTCCTCATACTCCTCCATCTTCTCATACTCCTCACTCTCTCCTCATACTCTCCCTTCTCTTATCATACATACCCCCTCTGCTTATACTCCTCTTTTCTACTCATACTTGCCCCTCTTTTTCATACTCCCCACTCTATCCTCATTCTCCTCCTCTCTCTCCTCATACTCCCCCTCTCTCCTCATATTCGTCTTCTCTCTCGTTATATTCCCTCCTGTCACCTAAAATTCCTCTATCTCTCCTCATACTCTCCCTCTTCTCATATTTCCCCCTCTCTCCTCTTACTGTTCCCTCTCTCCTCATACTCCCTTTCTCCTCATATTCCCTTCTTTCCTCATACACCCCCTCTCTCCTTATATTTCTCTTTTTTCCACATTCTCCACCTCTCTCCTCTTACTCCTCCCTCTTCCCTCATCCCTCGCTCCTTCTCCATACTTCCCCCATCCCTTTATACTCCTCCCTCTCTTCATATTCCCTCTTTTCCACATACTCCCCCCTCTCTCCTCATACTCCTCTCTCTCTCCTCATACTTCCCCCTCTCTCCTCACACTCTCCCTCTCTCTCCTTATACTCCCCCCTCTCTCCTGATATTCCCCCTTTTCTCATTCTCACCTCTCTCCTCATACTCCTCCCTATCCTTATACTACCCTCTGTCCTCATACTCCCCCCTCTCTCCTCTTACTCCTCCCTCTCTCCTCATTCTCCTCCCTCTCTCCTCATACTCCCCCTTCTCCTCATATTCCCCCCTTTCCTCATATTCCCCCCTCTCCTCATACTTCTTACTGTCTTCTTATAGTACCCCCTCTCTCCTTATATACCCCCTGTCTCCTTATATTCCTCTTTTCTCCACATTTTCCGCTTTACTCTTCATATTCCGCCCTCTCTCCTCATACACACTCTTCTCTCCGTATACTCCCCCTTTCTCCTCATACTCCTCTCTCTCTCCTCATACTCCCTCCTCTTTCCTTACACTCTCCCTCTCTCTTCTTATACTCCCTCCTCTCTCCTGATATTTCCCCTCTTTCCTTATTCTCACCTCTCTCTCCTCATACTCCCCCTGTCCTCATGGACCCCCCTGTCCTCATACTCCACCCTCACTCCTCTTACTCCTCCCTCTCTCCTCACACCGCCCCTTAACAATTACCCAGTTACTGTACATACACTGCTGCATACACTCTGGGGCAGATTTACAAGCCCCTTGCGCCTCTTTGTTGTTCTATAGTGCTTCATTTTTTATGTAATGTTAGTAGAAATAATGCAGCAAATTGCATATGTATTAGCAAAATGAGTCAGGGTTGTTCACTGAAATGTAGTAGTTATTTACATGGGATGTGTGCAGTCAC
Source organism: Lissotriton vulgaris (assembly GCF_964263255.1). Taxonomy (NCBI): domain Eukaryota; kingdom Metazoa; phylum Chordata; class Amphibia; order Caudata; family Salamandridae; genus Lissotriton; species Lissotriton vulgaris. The sequence goes on along the minus strand of NW_028248859.1, from coordinate 666,165 downwards.
TTAAACGTTTTAGACTTGTAAATGTGTTTTGGTAAAATGTAAGATCTTATATTTTTTGTCTAGAATCAGACTGTGTGTCTGTGTACATTTAGAAATTATATTGGCCCTTTTTTCACATTCTCCCCCTCTCCTCATACTCCCCCTCTCTCCTCATACACACCCCTCTCTCCTTATACTCCCCCTCTCTCCTCACACTCCTCCTCTCTCTACATCATACTCTCCCTTCTCTCCTCATACTTCTACCTTTCTCCTCATAACCCCTTCACTCCTCATACTCCTCCATCTTCTCATACTCCTCACTCTCTCCTCGTAGTACCCCATCTCTTCTAATACACCCCCTCTCTTCATATACTTCCCTTTTTCTCCACATTTTCATCTTCTCTTTTTATTCTTCCCCTTCTCTTCTCATACATACCCCTCTCTGCTTATACTCCTCTTTTCTCCTCATACTTGCCCCTCTTTTTTATACTCCCCCCTCTCTCCTCATACTCCTCCTCTCTCTCCTCATACGCCCCCCTCTCCTCATATTCATCTTCTTCCTCCTTATACTTCCTCCTGTCACCTGATATTCCCCTCTCTCTCCTCCTACTGCCCCCTCTTCTCATATTTCCCCCCTCTCCTCTTACTGCTCCCTCTCTCCTCATACTCCTTTTCTCCTCATATTCCCTTCTCCCCTCATACACCCCCTCTCTCCTTATATTTCTTTTCTCCACATTCTCCCCCCTCTCCTCTTACTCCTCACACTCTCCTCATACCTCCCTCAGTCCTCATACTTCCCCATCCCTTCATACTCCTCCCTCTCTTCATATTCCCTCTTTTCCACATACTCACCCTCTCTCCTTATACTCCTCTCTCCTCATACCCCCCTCTCTCCTCACACTCTCCCTTTATCTCCTTATACTCTCCCTCTCTCCTGATATCCCCCTCTATCCTCATTCTCACCTCTCTCTCCTCATATTCCCCCCTGACCTCATATTCCCCCCTCTAATCGTACTTCTTACTGTCTTTTAATAGTACCCCCTCTCTCCTTATACACCCCGTCTCCTTATATTCCTCTTTCCTACACATTTTCCCCCCTCATTCTTCATATTCCATCCTCTCTCCTCACACACACTCCTCTGTCCTCATATTCCCCCTCTTTCCTCACAGACTCCTTCTTTTTTCCTTTACTCCCCTCTCTCTCCTGATATTCCCTCTCTTTCCTCATTCTCACCTCTCTCTCCTCATACTCCTCCCTGTCCTCATACTCCCACCTGTCCTCATACTGCCCCCTCTCTCCTCATACTACCCCTTCTTCCCATATTGCCCCTGTCCTAATACCCCCCTCTCTGTCCTCATACTCCCTCCTCTCTCCTCATATTCTTTCTCTCTCCTCATTCACCCCTCTCTCTCGGTATACTCTCCCCTGTTGTCATACTCTCCACTCTTTCCTCATACTGCTCCCACTCTCCTTATACTCCCCCTTCTCATATTCCCCCCTGCCTTCATACTCCCCCTCTCTGTCTTCATACTCCTCCCTCTCTCCTCATATTCTTCCTCTCTCCTTATTCTCCCCCTCTCTCCTCATACTCCCCCTTCTCTTCATACTCCCTCCTCTTACTCCTCCCTCTCTCCTCATACCTCCCCCTTAACACTTTCCCAGTCAGTATATATACACTGCTGTATACACTCTGGGGCAGATTTACAAGTCCCTTGCGCCTCTTTGTTGTTCTATTGTGTCACATTTTTGATGTAATGTTGGCAGAAATAATGCAGCAAATTGTATATGTATTTGCAAAATGAGTCAGGATTGTCCACTGAAATGTAGTAGTTATATACATTGAATGTGTACAGTCACTTAACCGTTTTAGTCTAGTAAATGTGTTTTGTAAAATGCATGATCTTATATTGTTGGTCTAGAATCAGATTATGCATCTGTTCACATTTAGGAATTATAGTCGCCCCTTTTTCCTTATTCTCCAACCTCTCTCCTCATACTCTGCCCTCTCTCCTCACACACACCCCTCTCTCCTTATACTCCCCCTCTCTCCTCACACTCCCTGTCTCTCTCCTCATACTCTCCCTTCTCTCCTTATACTCCCACCTCTCTCCTCATACATTTCCCTCTCTCCTTATACTCTCCCCTCTCCTCATACTCATCTTCTCCCCTCATACGCCCCGTCTCTTCATACTTCCCCCTCTTTTTTATATTTCCTCCTCTCAACATACTCCCCCCTCTCTCCTCATACCCCCTTCATTCCTCATACTCCCCCATCTGCTCATACTCCTCCTATTTAAAGTTGGATATCTACTATTGAAGAATAATCTGCAGTTGGATGACTACAATTTGAAAAAGGACATTTACAGTTGTGCTAACCATTTTTAGGTCGAGACCGGCGTAGGCTGCGCTTGCGCAGTCGCAGGGAGAGATCTTATATTAACAGTGTAGGGGCTTGAACCCGCCCCTCTTCTCCATTGGCTGACTTCCTAAATGAAGGCCAGCCATTGGAGGAGAGGGGCGTCACTCCGTTCAAGCCCCGTCTTTTTGGGATTCGGGGGTGTGCTTTTTACTTTCTTTCTCTCCTCTTCCCATTGGCTAGAATTTTACCTTCCAGCCAATGGGAAAAGGAGAGAAAGAAAAACACGTCCGAATCACAAAATGAGGCTGCCTTCCTCTGAGGCATTTCTGCTTCGCCTCGGAGGAAGATGGTGGAGATCAGCCGGAGCTCGCTTGTTCTGTGTGTTCTTGTTCGCTGAGGCAGAGTTTACGGAGTCAGGGAGGCAGAGGTACGTTCATTCATGCCCGGCTGCAACTTCGGTATCTGCTAGCTTCCAGCAGTGCTGATCATTAAGTGCACTTAAACTGAACAGATCGGGCACTCCCGGACCCCATGCGACCCCCCTCCAGTCCTCTGACATTGGTCACACGCGCCCCATCTCCTCGTGGGCTCTGCCCACTGGCACTTTCAAAGCTGAGCACTTGAGCCCCCACATGCAGCACTTCTTGCGCCTGCACTCACCCCATCTCCCCCAGGGCTCTCCCGCCGGGCACCGTGGCTCCCGCCTCTCCGGATCCGCACAACGGCTGCAGCTTCGGGATCCGCTAGCTTCCAGCCGCCCTGCCCCCAGCTCCGTTGACGGGGGGCCCGGCTCCGTGCACACAAATCACTGTGCACCGGCACTTCCTAAGCACTGCTTAAAATATTTGTGACTCTGTATGTCCGTGTGTGTACACTTGTTACACGTGTGAGCACAATTAGCCCCCTGTGCCCCCCTTCCCTAAAAACACTTTTTAAGACACCATTGTCACGCGGCGACCGTGGGGCCAAGTGATCGGTGAGCGCCGCTCTATACGAATGCGTCACTTTCACACTTCTCACAAGTGGTGTGGACTGCCCGCTTCTGAATAGAGTGCCCCTCCCACAGCCCCATGGGCACGGTCCCAGGGCACAGCGGGCCAGGGACACGCCTCGGGCCGCATCTGCATCAGATTTAGTGTGCGTAAAAGGGGCCGTGGGTGGTGCTGAGATGTGAAGTCCTTGATGTGGAACTTGCACACCGCTCAGACAGTGTGGGCTTCTTGGCACTGAAAGGACAGACAGGGCGCATGCGCAGTTCATGGCCTGGCACGGTATGGATGCGAGCGTAGGTGCCAGTGCCAAAGTAAAAGCAGTTCTTATGCCGCACACATACAAACAACAGTACACATTTTACCCATGTGCACACGTAATACAGTTTAGCCCATGTAATAAACACGGTACAAAAGGGGGTGGTGATGGACGGAGCATCTGAATCAATCAAACACTCACACCCAGTCAAAATATCTGGGTTTAATCCATCACCGTTCTTTAGCCCACTCTGCCACCCCAGTTCAGACATGGCTATATGCAAATCAGTCTGACCCTGTGCCTCATGGGAACAGTCCAGCCCGAACTGCCTAGCCATGTCTTCCCTGGACCGGAAACAAGCTTCCGGGGACCGGTTTCTGGCATTCCAGCCGTCTTCAGCCCGGCTTGCTTGAATCGAGTGGCAAAGTGAGCAAGGGACTCACGTCTGAGCATACCCTGCCACACTTATGGCGGCCCAAAGTGGTACAAAAGGGGGTGGTGATGGACGGAGCATCTGAATCAATCAAACACTCACACCCAGTCAAAAGATCTGGGTTTAATCCATCAACGTTCTTTAGTCCACTCTGCCACCCCAGTTATGACATGGCAATATGCAAATCAGTCTGACCCTGTGCCTCATGGGAACAGTCCAGCCCGAACTGCCAAGCCATGTCTTCCCTGGACCGGAAACAAGCTTCCGAGGACCGGTTGCTGGCATTCCAGACGTCTTCAGCCCGGCTTGCTTGAATCCAGTGGCAAAGTGAGCAAGGGACTCACGTCTGAGCATACCCTGCCACACTTATGGTGGCCAAAAGCAGTACAAAAGGAGGTGGTGATGGACGGAGCATCTGAATCAATCAAACACTCACACCCAGTCAAAAGATCTGGGTTTAATCCATCACCGTTCTTTAGCCCACTCTGCCACCCCAGTTCAGATATGGCTATATGCAAATCAGTCTGACCCTGTGCCTCATGGGAACAGTCCAGCCCGAACTGCCAAGCCATGTCTTCCCTGGACCGGAAACAAGTTTCTGAGGACCGGTTTCTGGCATTCCAGCCGTCTTCAGCCCGGCTTGCTTGAATCCAGTGGCAAAGTGAGCAAGGTACTCATGTCTGTTAAAAAAATAACAACATTCTGCTACTCTCTGCATGTGAACAAGGGCTGCTCAGCCCAAAACGCGTCATCGTTGGTTTTTCCACCTGACCTTCCTGCAGTAAAAAAGAACTGTTACCTAAAATTGTGGTCCGTATCCTGCTTCGCGGGTCTTGTGGGATTGGAGGTGGCTATTGTATATATATATATATATATATAGTGATCCGGGCTGCCCAGAAAGAGCACGCCAATACCCCCACCCCAGAAAAATTGCCACAGTGTTTCTGGTTTCTGTCCCCCCCGGTGTTAGATGGGGCAATAGCCCCTTATCTGCCCTCTCGGGCAGAAAGCCCACTAGGCATTAGGGATAAAAAAAAAATCTAAATTCAGGGCTGGGGGCTGCTCAGAATGGGTATGCCAATGCCCTACCACCCCAAAAAAGATTCAGCCGTCTTCCTGTTCCCCCCACCCCATGATGCAGATGGAGGCAGTAGCCCCTGATCTGCCCCCTGGGGAGACAGAAAGCCCACTAGTCACCAGCGATTATGCTGGCGTTTTTATTCATAAAGGTGGGGACTGCCCAGAATGGGCATCCCAATGCCCCCACCCCTCCAAAACAATAGCCACAGTCTTTCTGCCACCCTTGATGGCATAGCGGGGCAATCCCTCAAGGATTTAGTCGAACCCCATTACCTGAAGTGTGAGAATGTAGAAGCCCGTCCTGGTCTCAAGTTGCACATCCCTCAAAGGATGATCAGACAACTGTCAGCTGGAGCGTCTGCATGCAGGAGCCTCAGCTTCTCTAGTCAGTGTGTCAGCTTGGATGTCTCTGTTCCTTCTGCCTAACACTAGCTAGATGTGCTGTATTTATGCAGAAAGAATCTAGGGCTTCTTTGTTCCTTGTCTCATGTATTAGTCATTGTTGGATTTGAGGAGGACTTACTGGATGAACCTTGTACAAAGATATGGTGGGGTAGGTGGTTTAGCCCTGCCTGGTTTCCAAGAATCTTATGAATAGTCATTCATACTGTGTGAGTCTATTGACGAAGTTATAGGACTCTATTGTTTAGGAGAAACCCTCCTTTTTCACCCAGGACTGGAACTAGGTAAAGGTTCAAAATTGTCGCTGGGACCCCAACATAGAGAATGCGATCAAATACCTGCTTTCAGGTGCTATCTTTTGGCAGAAAAATCCATTTGAGATATCAAGTGTGGTTTTTATTTTTTTCCGCACAATGTTATTTGTTAATATGGCACTGTGTACATTTTGAACAGCGAATGTCTTTGTGCAAGTGTTCAAATGTCGGTAATCCAAAATTAAACAATATGTATTGTCAGGTATCATGACAGGAAACAAAGGATTTTTCACTGGTGAGGTGCATGTTTCAATCACCCCTTGGTATTCAAGTTGATCTAGGATCTCCCTGACCTGTTTTTAGCTTCTTGCATTATTGTGTATTATCTCTGAGCATTTGGTGATACTTTTAACAGGATCACGTGGTGGGTTGAATCCTCATCTGAACCGGCATGATTTTTGTACAATGCTGTAGCTAGAGCAACCACTCACTCCTGTGCCTATGCATGTTTAAGATGTATGGGAATGAGGCCAGAGAATGCTGGAAAAATGACATTTTCTCCCCTAGGGAACTCCATAACAAATGCTGGCGGCCAGTCTTGTTTTGCCAATAGGATGTCATATCCAGATGATAAGTTTTTCCAAAACAGACCTTTAAATTTCCTGGGCTTGTCCCCCTCCATTTTGAGTGCTATTTCATGTAACTCATGTGGCGCGCTCTCCCGTGTATCCGGTGTTTCCACCGTGATGTAATCATTCAAGTCTGCTGTCACCAGAAAGACCATCAGGTTCTGGTGAGCTATTGTTACTTCTGCCACACTGTCTAGCATCGTCAGACCCCATTCCCCATTTAGAAGCTGCGTCCTCAGAATTCTGGGCATGTCTGATCTTTCTTCTTCTTAAACTGAGGTTTTGATTTTGACTTGTCTTCTTTTTAGGAAGTATAGTCTTGAGCTTGCTGCTTGTCTCTGTACGTTTTACGCTCTTCTTTGTGCTCTGACCATCCTTCACTCTCAGAGTTTTTCGTTGAGCCCTAAAAGGAATGAGAGGAACGTGTATCAGTATCCTGATACCTGTCAGGTTTCCTAATATTATCACTATTCCTGAGATTATACCTCTTTTCAGAGGGCTCCTATGGAGATCTACTTCGGGATTCGGATCTGTATCCTTTAAAACATTTTTCTTTTATTATCCCACTTCTTTTTAGTAGAAGCAGGTGCTTGCTTGGAAGTGTCCTTTTCACAACTGCCCATTAGTTGTGGTTTTAAAGCTTTCCAACAGAAACTGCCTCTGCCTAATTCTGCATATGCATTTTTGATTATTTTTGGTAGTTTGTGTTGTTTTAACGGAGTGAACTCCCTTAGGCATTGGCGGATTGCCACTGAAGCTGCTTCCCCTTTAATATTAGCAAGTATTATGGCTGATACCTGGTCATAGTTATTTAGTAACTTGATCCCTAAGTTCAGAGCTGGCTCTGCTCCATACTAATTTTGTATTTGTCTTAATACATCTGCTATCACTGCTAATGAAGAAATACCATGTTTTCTGGTATATATGGCAGCAAAGACTGTACTCCAAGAGTTCCAATCCTCTACTTATGGTGTTATCACCATGGGCAAGCCGATTGTTAGCATTGTGTGTTTTTCAAACGGGGTAGTATTCGGAAATACTGCCTCAAGTTGAGTTGCTTTCTGAGCTTGTTCATGGTTTTTGGGCACTTTGCCCATTATCGTATGTAATGTTTGTGGTGTGATTTTAGTTGCTGTACTTTGAGAAAGAATTCCATTGGTTGCAGTTGTTACTGGTTGGACTGTGAAAGTCCTCATGATGAATTGCGTAAAGTTTCTGTATGTTTTATTAAATCCTTGTGTTGTAAGAGTAAGTCTGGCTGTGGCATTGTTTCAATGTCAGAATGTGGCGTGTAGGCTGCTAATATTGGCCATGTTGCCCTGTCTCCTCCGAGTGGGCCTAATCTTACTCTGTGTTTTATATGGGATAAGGCGCTGTTAAACCAGTATAGGTGTTCCTGGTATGTAAGTGGAACGTCTACGTCCTCACACGGACCATATTCCACTGGTGCATATCCCTCTGTGTAAGAGTGAAATGTGTGTGTTCTTGCATCTGCTTCTGGGAATGTAACCCATGAATAGAATACCTCTGTTTTGTTTGATGTGTGTGCCTCAATCACGAAAGCTACTAAGCCACCACTAGGTGTTAAACCACTTTCTAATAGTTTCAGGGTGATAGTATGTCTGAATTTAGGTGCAGTTTGAATTGCGTTTGCATCTCCTTCCTTGTCTGGAAGGGAGAGTGGGTGCTGTAGTGGGTCTAAGACTGGTGTAATCATTGTGTACAGAACACAAACAACCTTTCCAAGGAAACTATTATTAGGTTTTATTGCACAATTTTAGAAACACTATGTACTTCAAGCTTGATTAACCAGCAGCAAATAGGATATTCCGCCTACTCAGCTGTGGATGAGTTTTGTGCCCACCCACTCCAGACGTCTCTGGGGTTTGGTGAGTAGGGGTCTCTGAGAATTAGCACAACTGAACTACTCAGATTCTACTGTTAAATATTTACCCAACCAACGTTGGACGCCATGTTGTGCAGTTCCTATATTACCCCTACAGGACCTGCGCATTCAGATAATATAAACTGTGGGTTTGGTGGCAGACTGATTCTGAGCACCCCCACCGAGAAATGTTAGTCTGTTTGCATTAGCTAGCTCACAGTGGCACTAGTGTCCCCTCTTATCAGGAGAAAATAGTTTCTGGAAACCTTAGAACATGGCAACCCTGATACCTCAGGATCATGGAAACAATGTACTACTTTTCGCTCAGTCACTCGTGCTCACTTAGTTTGTCTCAGAGATACACAGAATAAACAGTCTGGGCATTTCAATAAGGATTTATTGAACAGTTGTTATTCTCGTATAGAATAAATTAGCTACAACAACCCTTAGACAGTAGCAAAGATATATGATTAGCAGTACAGTGACTATAAAAGGACAGTTCTACCATCTTGAAATATGCATGACTGAATACACGGATATAAAATGCAGGATAAAAGTGTGCATACTCCTACAATGCTTGTCTAGATGTACCTAAGTGTACCTAGCATGTGAGTAGGTGTGAAGCTAGGAATCCCTCTAGGATTTAGTCGGATACCCTTACCTGAAGTGTGAGAATGTAGAAGCCCGTCCTGGTCTTGAGTTGGACACCCTGCGAGGGATGTTCAGACCACTGTCAGCTGGAGCGTCTGCATGCAGGAGCCTCAGAATCTCTGGTCAGTGTGTCAGCCTGGAAGTCTTGGTTCCCTCTGGCTAACACTAGCAAGATGTGCTGTATTTAAGCAGAAAGTATCTAGGGCTCCTTTGTTCCTTGTCTCATGTATGAGTCATTGTTGGATTTGAGGATTACGTATGGGATGAACCTTGTACCTAGATATGGTGGGGTAGGTGGTGTAGCCCCTTTCTGGTATCCAAGAATCTTATGAATATTCATTAATATTGTGTGAGTTTATTGATGAAGTTATAAGACTCTATTGTTTAGGAGAAACCTTTCTTCTGCACCCAGGACTGGAACTAGGTAAAGGTTCAATCCTAAAGGTTTGTTACTGTGTAGTATAAGGGGAATAAAGTAGGTGACGGTGTATGATATTACCAGGGCCTATGTTAGGGTACCTATATGAAACATAAAACTAGCACAGCCAGCACCAAAGGAAACATAGCAAACCTGTATATTGTTGTAAACTAGACATTTAGGGGATTCCAGGATGGGGTGACTTGTGTGGCTCTCACCATGTTCTGTTACCCAGAATCCCTTGCAAACCTCAAGGTGTCTAGTTTTCAGAAATGTGTGGATTTTGCAGTTTTCCCTCGAGGGCCGCTGAGCCCGGGGCCAAAAACCAAGTCCCCCCCTGCAAAATCAGGTTGTTTTATGATAGGTCATTTTGAGGTCTCCAAAATACGTTTAGGGCCCTTGCCTGTCAGGGGTAGTTGACCCATCCACAATAGTGAGGTACCATTTTTATCTGAAGACCTGGGGGAATGCTGGGTGGTAGGAAATTTGTGTCTGCCCGGTGATCCTACAACTTTACCACACAACCATTTGAGCAAAATTTGATTTTCTCAGCAAAATTTGAGATTTACGGGGCATTCTGGGAGGGAAAATGTTGGGGGAACCATGCAAGCCATACCTCACTGGACTCCCCAGGGTATCTAGTTTTCAGATATGTATGGGTTTGGTAGGTTTCCCTAGATGTCCGCTGAGCCCGGGGCCAAAAACTAAGGTGCCCCCCAAAAGCAGGTAGTTTTATGATAGGTAATTTTGAAGTATCCACAATATGTTTAGGGCCCTTGACTGTCGTGTGTACTTGACTCACCCAACAAGTGAGATACCATTTCTATCGGGAGACCTGGGGAAATGCTGGGTGGTAGGAAATTTGTGTCAGCCCAGTGATCCTACAACTTTCCCATACAAAAATGTGAGTAATGTTTACATTTTTCAGAAAACCTCTAGGTTTCCTAAGGGATTCTGGGTAGGGAAAACTTGGGGTATCCACGCAAACCATACCTCTCTGGATTCCCAGGTCTCTAGTTTTCAGAAATAGGTGGGTGTGGCACGTTTCCCTACATGGCTGCCAAGCCAGGGACAAAAAACTCATGTGAACCCCCTTGCAAAACCAGATCGTTTTGTAATAAGTAATTTTGATGTCTCCACAATGTGCTTTAGGCCCTTGCCTGTCGGGGGTATTTGACCCAACCACATGAGTAAGGTACCATTTTGTATTGGGCTATCTGGGGGAATGCTGGGTGAAACGAAATTTGTGTCAGCCCGGTGATCCTGCAACTTTCCTCACAGATATTTTAGAAAAATTTGATATTTTTCAGCAAAATTTGAGATTTGCAGGAAATTCTGGGTAGGGAAACCTTGGGGCGTACATGCAAGCTATACCTCACTGGACCCCCCATGATGTCTAGTTTTCAGAAATGTGTGGGTTTGGTACATTTTCCTAGATGGCTGCTGAGTCCGGGGCCGAAAACCCAGGTTGTTTTGTGATAGGTAATTTGGATGTCTCCACAATATGTTTTGGACCCTTCCTTGTCATGGATACTTGACCCACCCACACAAGTGAGGTACCATGTTTAACAGGAAACTTTCAAAAAAGCAGGATGGGTGGAAGTTTGTGGACCAACGTAGATTCCAGAACTTTCATCACAGAAATGTGAGGAAAATGTTTTGTTTACAAAATTTGAGGTTTGTAAGGGACTCAGGATAACAGAACCTGGTGAGTGCCACACAAGTCACTTCATCCTGGATTCCCTTGGGTGTCAAGTTTTCAAAACTGTATAGGTTTTCTAGGCTTCCCTAGGTTCCGGCAGAGCTAGGGTTCAAAATATACAGCTAGGCACATGGCAGAAAAAGAGTCAGTCTTCACTGTAAAAATGTGGTGTGTCCACATTGCATTATGGCTGTTTCCTGGCCCGGGCACTAGGCCTAACCACATATGGGAGGTACCATTTTTATTAGAAGACTTTGGGGAATGTGAAATGGGTGAAATTTTTGTGGATCCACGCAGATTCCAGAACTTCCCATCACAGAAATGTGAGGAAAAGGTTTTTTTATTTTACAATGTTTGAGGTTTGAAAGGGATTTTGGGTAACAGAGGCTGGTGAGAGCCAGACAAGTCACCCCATCCTGGAGTTTCCTAGGTGCCTAGTTTTTAAAAATGTATAGGTTTGCTAGGTTTCCCAAGGTGCCGGCAGAACTATCGTTCAAGATCCACAACTAGGCACTTTGCAAAAAAAGGTCAGTTTTCACTGTAAAAATGTGGTATGTCCACGTTGGGTTTTGGACCATTTCCTTTCACGGGAACTAGACTTACCCGCATAAGTGAGGTACCATTTTTATCGGGAGACTTAGGGAAACACAGAATTGTTGTACAAGTGTTGTTACCTATTGACTTTTACTGCATTTCTGCCTTCCAAATTTAAGATGATGTGTAAAAAAGAAGTCACTTTGAAAAATGTCCTATAATTCACATTCTCTTATGGGTACTCAAAATTTTGGAGATGTGCAATTAGCTGCTGTATCTAAACTCTATATTTTGTTCCCATTTCAGAAATACATAGGTGTCTTTCATACTGATTTGTCACTATTTATATTTTCCCAAATTAATTGCCTTATAACCGGTACACAATAAAAAACCATTGCAAGACACTGCTCATTTATTGGCTCTAGGTTCCTCGGGTCTTGGAAAATCTAAAAGTCTCATATATCCCTGCAACCAGAAGCGTCCAGCGGATGTAATTGAATGCTTTAAAAAATCTGTCATACTCAGAAGAAGTTACATGTGAAAACGTTGGCACAACTATTAGTTTCTTTTTAAAAAATCTTGGAGGATCTACACAAATGACCCCTTGCTGAATTCAGAATTTTGTCTACTTTTCAGAAATGCATAGCTTCCCAGGACTTATTATTGCTTACATACCCATTTATTTCCATTACCTGGAAGGCGATTGAAAGCACAAAATATTGCAAAAATAGGCTATGTCCCAGTAAAATGCCAAAACTGTGTAAAATATTTTGTTTTCTGACAAAAGATGGTCAGTCCCTGAAAGCTGGGAAGATGGTAATATCAGCACCACAAACCGTTGGTGATAAAATTTGCAGGGAAAAAATTAGACGTTTTCATCTGCAGCAATTTTTTCCAATTTGTCACCAAAAACAAATGCTGTATTTTGGCTAATTTCTGGGTCCCCTCCAGGGTAATCAAAAAACCTTGGGTACATTTCAAATTCCCATTATGTTGTAAGAAAAGGACGCAAATTTAGCATGGATACTTTATGTGGTCAAAATGTTACAGGGGCCTAAGCACAAACTACCCCGAATAGCCAAAAATGGCTTAGCACAGGGGGGTAAAAGGCCTAGCGGCGAAGGGGTTAAGAGTATGGTCACAAAAAGTGGTGTGTTTCCTTGGGAACACTAGGGCAGCCATAATGCCGGAGAGAAGAAAGCCAATCCTCGTGTACATCAGTCCAAAATTGGGGGATTTTGCTAGGAAGGAGCATAGCAAGGATCCAAAAGGATATTTATTTAGTTAAGGGCTAGCGAAGGGAGTGGTAAAATATGTTTTCACCTTCACTAGCCTTGTTAAGGCTCAGAGTTCCCCATAGAAATGTTTTTGGGGGACGTGTTTTTGACAGGGCCGAAGCAAAGGAATGTTTCTCTGGCAAAGGGATGTTTTTCTTCTTTAACACAAGGTCCCAATACCAGTCATTTGGACGGGCTTTCTTTAGAGGGTTCCAGTCAGCCACTAGTTTTTATCCTCAAAGAGGAAAAAGTGTCAGAGAATGTCAACATAGAGCAAGGGCTCATTTTGGGCAAGGAAATCAAGGTAGGTATGAGGACGATATCAGTTTTCCCCCCAGAAAAGTAGGGTAAAGACATTTTCTTCTGAATTGTAGAAATTTAATAAAGGATCAATGGGTTCTACAGGCAGATCAGGGGTTCACAATAGAGTTCAGGGAATTGCCTGTTCAAGAGGCGGAGCCGAGAGAGTTGATTTTTCAAGAGGATCAAAAAGAATTGATAAGCACAGAGGTTTAAAATATTTTGAGGAAAGGAGCAATAGGAAAAGTAGTCGCAGAACATGTGGGTTATGTGAGTACATTATTTCTGGTAAAGAACAAAGGTTGGCATTTCAAGATGGATGGTATCCATCTATTAAGAGATATTTTGGAAGTGAACGATTGGTTGTTAAAATTGGATCTGAAAGTTGCGTATTTTACCATTTCAATAGAAGAAGAGAGTCACGGTTTTCTGCAATTTAGATGGATGGGAGTTCTTTATCAGTTTGCTTGCCTGTCTTTTGATCTGGCGTCAGCACCTTTGTGTTTTACAAAGGAATTAAGACTAGTGGCCTCATAGCTCAGAGAGAGAGGATTTCATATGATCATTGTTAGACCTGATTGCCTCCTCTGTTTTTTATCTGTTTTGCTGTTTAGATGCTTTGGGCCCTGTGCCACTGCTATTCGGTGCCACAGTGCAAGTGCTCCCTATTTTCAATTGATGTATTCATTAGGGACTCCATGATTGGGTTATTTGATTTACTTGTCAGACCCTAGTACAGTTCACCATTTGTGCCCAGGGCTTGTAGATTAAATGCTGCTGGTGGGCTTGCAGCACTGGTTGTGCCACCCACAGAAGCAGCTTGAAAGGTGTGTCTCAGGCATACCGTTGCAGAGCCTATGTGCAGTCTAGTACTGCCATGTTGACTTAGCAAGTGCACCCACATGCCAGTACCTAAACCTTCCCTTTTCTTCATATCAGACATATCAGACATCCCTATGGTAGGCCCAAGGGCAGGATGCATTGTAAGGATAAGGTAGGGCATGCCCTGGTGTGTGTGGCATGTCCTAATAGTGAATTACAGCCATTTTTGCTTTTCACTATTGCAAGGCTACCTGTTCCCCATAGGCCAAATGCGCAGTTCGATTATTACATTTTATAATCCTAACTGACTCAGGGAACTAGGAGAAATTCGACTTTAGTATGCCTGAACTCAGAATGATAAAATACATCTTTTAGTGAAGTTGGTTTTAACAATCTGCGTTTGAAAATCCCACTTTTAGAAAGTATGTATTTTCTTGCCTAACTATCCAAGCCTGACTCTGCTAGGTTGTGTATTCCTTGTCTGGAGTTTGATTGACAGGGGCTGAGAGATTCCAGGAGACAGGGTAAGTCAGCACAGGGCTGAATAGAGAGATCTGGTTGTAGATGGGTGGGAGGAGTTGCACCTGGGACCAGAATAGGGCTGTCCCTTCCCTCCACAATGCTGGCTCGACCTCCTGTGGTGTGCCTGATGTCCCTGGCCTACGCCGCGAAAGGAAAGAAGGAGTCTTGTCAACAAAGCTCTCCAGGACTGACCAGAACTGATTTGGACTAGGCAGAGGCTTCTCTGCCTTCAGAGAAAGAAGAGAATAGTAGTATAAATATGGGGACCCAGACCCCAAAATTTTAGATCACTTCTGGGAACAAGACGACCCTTTTGCTAAGGAGAAGAACCAAGGAAGCTGCAAGAGTTTGGACTGCCCCTCTGGCAGTGTGCTGTTTGCTGGGTTGGCCGGCAGTGGTTTATTGCCAAGGAAAGGAGAAGAAACTTACAAAGAACTTTCATCATCTTGCAGAATATTACTCCAAGGGCTTGAACTTGTGCTTGCCTCCTGTTGCAGTCTCAGGGACAAAAGACTTCACCACCAGCTCCCCTCTGAATTTCCTTGCTGGGAATTCTGTCTGCAGAAGCCTGTGTGTCATTGGGAGCTGGAAGCGCAACGCATCAAGGAGAAGCGTGTTGCAGCTGTTGCTGTCGCATCGCCAGAAAAGTGTGTCATCGCCTCAGAGGTTGCTGCCGCATCACCAGAGAATCATGTCTTTGTCAAAGCTGTTGCCCGGCGCATCACCCGAGAAGCATGTCGCCGCCGCAAGGTCGCCGTCGCATCACCGGAGAAGCGTGTCTCAGGGCCTGTCACGGCTCCAAAGCTACAGAGTTCACCGCATGGCCGCCGTGCGTGCACGCATCGTCTTCATATCATCGCATCAAGGGCGCCATCTTAGCGCATTGCATCGCACCGGATCGTCGTATTGCGGCACCATCTTGTTGCATCGCAACCAGAAGGCATCACAAGAATCTACGCCTCACCTCCTCTCTGGTAAAGACCGAGACGTATCCCCTACTCCACGCAAGCATTGAGGCGCGAAGCATTGTCTCCCCCGAAGCAATGAACCAAGGCATCTCCCTTCCTGCAAACCTTTTGTTTGTTTTGCGTTACGCATCCAAGTACTTTTGTGGGAACTTTGTCGCATTCATCATCAACTTGAATTAAGTAACTTCTACCATCTTTAAGCCTATTTTAAGTACAGTACTGTTGATTTTTGTCGTTTGTGGTCTTGTGTTAAGTCTACATAAAGAATACTTATTTGTATAAACCTGTGTGGTGTCCATCTGTAGTGTTTTCACTGTTTTACTGTCTGTATTCACAAATGCTTAACACACTGTCTCTGAGGTAAGCCAGTCTGCTCGTACAAAGCTACCAAGGGGGTGAGCAGGAGTTATCCAATAGTGTAATCCCCTTTCCCTGACTTAGAAGCAAGGGTCCCTATTTGGTCAAAGGTGTATACCATTGGCAACTAGAGACCCCCAGTTCTAACATTGGTGGTCAGCGGTGAGGATTTGGAGCTGCATTTGTGACTCATATACAGTAATTGGTGTACATTACTAGTGAGTGCAGACCAAACGCGACCACATACTTTATTTTGGTAGAATTTGTTTTCCTTGGATTTTTATTTTTCCTGAGAACTGCCAATTCTTACTGCCATGAGTAGATCATCATCTGTTGCATCTATGGATCTAGATTTTGAGGAAGAGAGGTTGGAAACTTACACTTTGAAACAGCTCAATTATCTCTGCAAGAAATTGAAAGTTGCTACACTAGGTATTTCCAAAAAGGATGACTACCAAAAGGTGCTGAGGGACTGGGTAGAAACAATAAATACCCCTGAGTTGGTGGTGGAGCCAGCTGGCGATGCAGATGGGCAGCTGGATGGGCCAGTGTTTACAGCCAGGGGAGGGCTACCGTCCCCATCTGGCAGTAGCACCTCTTCCAAAGACCTGTCCCCCAGAGAGCTGGAAGACAGGGAGAGAAATAGGATGCGAAAGCTGGAGAGGGCTAAGCTTAAGATGTAGGGTCAGAGGGAAATAGATATTAACAGATTGTCCTTGGAGAGACAAAGAATGAGAATGGAACATGAGAGGATGTTGAGGGAGTTAGAGATCAAGGCAAAGGGCTTAGAGATCAATTCCTCTGGTGGCAGCGCACCATCTGTACCTTCAGAAGACAGGGTATATGTCCCCAAAGATGTCATCAAACATTTCCATAAGCATGAGGATGTTGGGAAGTGGTTTGCAGCCTATGAGATAGAAATGTTGGCCCACCGGATCCCTGAGAACAATGGGGGAGCTGGGTTGTGGGGCCACTTTGTGAATGAGGGGGTATACTTTATTAGACCTACACAGTGAAAATAGTATGTCTTATGCCCACATGAAGGAAGCCCTGATAATAAGGTATGGGTTGACCCCAGAACTCTGTAGACAGTGCTCCAGAAATTGTAAGAAACTGGAAGCAATCACTTGGGTAGAATATGTATCGTTCTTTTGCAGAGCTGTGGATAATTGGGTGAAGGGTAGCAAAGTGGATACTTTTGAAGCGCTCTATGATTTGATAGTAAGGGAGCACTTGTGTGGCGTTTTAGGCTCCGATAGAATTTTCCCAATTCATGCCCTGATATAGGTACAATTCACATTGCCCCTATATAGGCATAGATATGAAGCCCTTATTTAGGCATAGCCCATGCTACCCAAATACAGGCATTGCTATTTCCATCCGTTCACCAAATGTCAGAACAATGTCTTGGAAAACCAGCTTAAGTCGTTTGGGACTGTCCCTTGCTTGAATATTGATTTCTCCAAGAACTCAGTTAGTTTTACAATGAACATCTATTCCTTAGAGGTTCATTCATGACGTTCATATGCCTAACTTTACGTCAACTATGGCATTCCTAAACACCTTCAAGGTATAAATATACCTTCACTTGTTATAGCAAGATACGGTGGTTCTGAGCAGTTCAAAGACCTACTTGCCCAACGCAGCTCGCTACAGCAAGTGCCGAAGGAAGCCGACTATTCAGCTGATGAAATGATCAGGAAGCTACCCTTCTCTGCCAAGAATCCAGCTCCAGTGTTTCCGGCTCCCCTTTCGGGGTGTTGGGAAATCGAGTCCCAAGACAGAGATACCAGACCTCCTTCATTCTAAGGTATGGAGCTGATTAGAACCTAGAGAAACCTTTGGTAGATTCTTGGCAAAAACAAAACCTATGCTAAACACTACTTACTTCTTACCTCGTACTAGACCTAGATTAGGTACATTGGGGTAAGCATATTTTAGAAGCACCAGTTGAGTATTTTAGTCTACGTTATTTATGTATGTATTTCTATATGGCTTAGAAACCTTACAATGCTCTTACAGTATCATTTCATATTACTGTTAAGCTGTACGCATTATACTTTGCATTCTGTTTAGCTATTGTAGCAGTTCACCTCTCTTGCATGAGAAAGAAGACTGTTCAATAAACCTTTTATTGAAACAGCCTGTCTCTCTATTTCTCTGCAACTCTGTAGAAACGAAGCATGCATGATTGACTGAGTGAAATACTTATCTATTGTTTCCACGACTCTGAGAGATATATTCTTATTCTTGGGAAACAAAGTTGTCCTGTATATGCGGTTGTCAGAAACGAATCCCTTCTTGTTTATTTTAGAAAGTTTCTAGTGACCTCTGAACTAGCTGGCACTCATAATTAAGTTTAGTATATTCGATAGAGACCTATTGACGTAAGTCCTACGTCAAATCTATAGGATATATTACTGCAATGCGCAGAGACTATTAGGAATATAGGAACTACACTACACACTTGTCTGCTAACTGTTTTCCAGAGCTATGCCAGCACCTTATTGATAGCAAGTTGACTAACCCTAGGAAGCTTGCTGAGGAGGCGGACGGCTAGTACCTGTGTCCACAAGGGTCATGTGGGAGACTCCACCAAAGGTGGGCAGGGTCACCAGTAGAAGAGTGGGGAGGACTAGGGTAAACATAGGGAGTTCCAGAAAGTGCCCCAAAGTAACTCCCAAGGGAACCAAGGAAAGGGTTCCCAGCCTCCCCCTGAGAAAATTTAGAGCCCCCGACAGGTAACCCTGTTCATAGGGGGCCTGCTACATGCTTTCAGTGCAAGCAAGTGGGACACCGTTGGTATGACCCCCCGTGTCCCCAAAAGTGTCAGTATGTGCCACCCCATGCACTACCCCGTCAGATGGCCAGTGTAGCCCTGGGTGGGGAGATGGGTGCCATGTCTTTTGTCTGATTAGGAGACTTTGAGATGGTCCCTAAAACTCCGCTGCCTGATAACACTAAAAAGTACAGGCAGTGGGTGACCATCAATGGCCATAGAGTGGAGGCTCTGAGAGACACCAGGGCTAGTGTGACAGCTGTCAGTTGCCGGTTGGTATCCAAAGAGCAGGTTATCCCTCACGCATCCTTGTAGTTGCAGCGGACAACCCACAGAGCCAGTGTGAGGTGGCTCAAGTTCCCTTTGAGTGGGGGGGATCTCTGGTACTCTTCAAGTAGCTGTAATGCCAGCCATGCCTGTGGATTGGCTGTAGGGCCATGATTTAGAGAACTTCCTTTGGGCTAAGGTGGAGAAGAAGGCTCTTTTGGAGATGTTGGGTCTGTCTGAGTGGGCATGTGTGACCAACTCGGTCTATGGCAGCCTGTAAGGGTGTTCAAGAGAACCTGGAGCCTTTAAATATGGCCCAGGAACCTGCCTTAAAGAGAAGAGGTAGGGGGCACAGGAAACCAGTCCCCATTGTTCCCACGGTCCAGGAGGAGGCAAACCTTGAGGGGGATGCCCTGGAACCTACAAGGGAGCAAATTGCTGAACTGGGGAACCTACCTGAGCAGACCCATTGGCAATAAGATGGAGGATCCTCCAGGCAGGAATTTTGTACAGAGCAGAGAGAGTGCCCTTCTCTTGAGGGTTTGCGGCAACAAGCCACAAACCAGGCAGCAGGTGATCAGTCTGGATCACATTGGATCTACTGGGAGAACAACCTCCTGTATAGCGAGCCTAAGGCTGCTGAGCCTGGGTCAGCCTGTGTGTTGGTGGTACCCCAGCACTTCAGAGCCTTCCTACTGGGGTTGGCTCATGATGTACCTTTAGCTGGACATCAGGGACAGGACAAGACCTTAGGAAGGCTTGTCACCCACTTGTATTGGCCCCAGATGTGGAAGAGCAAATACTCATTGTAGGACTTATCAAAATTACCAGACAAGTGGTAAAAATGGAAGGAAGCACAAGGCTCCTCTCCACCCTTTCCCTGTAGTCAGTACCCTCTTTGAACGGGTGGGAATTGACATTGTGGGGCCACTGGACCCCAAGAAAGCCATGGGCAACAGGTCTTGGTGGACCATGCTACCCGGTACCAAGAAGTCATCCCGCTCAGGACAGTGACTGCCCCCGTAATGGGACGTGCACTGATGGGGATTTTCTCCTGTGTGGGGTTCCCCAGAGAGGTAGTGTCTGACCGAGATCCAAACTTCATTTCCAGTTATATGAAGTCTATGTGGAAGGAGTGTGGTATTGCATATATGTTCACCACTCCTTACCCTCCACAAGGTAATGGGTTGGTTGAGAGATTCAACCGGACCCTTAAAGGCATTATTATGGGTCTTGAGGAACCTATGATGCGTAAGTGGGTTGTCCTCTTGCCATGCCTTCCTTTTACTTACCTTGAGGTGCCATAAAAGTCCCTAGGTTTCATCCCCTTTGAACTGTTGTATGGACACCCGGTAAGAGGACCTTTGAGTCTGGTCAAGGAAGGCTGGGAGCAATCTCCCAGGAAACCTCCCCAGGATGAATACAGTTACATGCTGGCCTTCAGGAACCACTCGCAGATTCAGGCAACTTGCTCAGTTGAACCTGGGAGCCAGCCAGGAGGACATGAAGTGATGGTACGATCAGAATGCCACTCTGATTGAGCTTTACCCAGGACAGAAAGTTTGGGTCATGGCCCCTGTATAGCCTTGTGCGCTCCAGGACAGGTGGTCCGGACCATTTGAGGTGGTGGAGCTCAAGAGTGATGTCACCTATTTGGTGAACTTGCGGTCTCCAAGGAACCCTTTGCGTGTCCTGTATGTTAACCGCCTGAAGCCCCACTTCCCGAAGTGGGCATGCTCCTAGCAACAGATGATGGAATGGAGGTGGATACCAAGCCTCTCCCTGACCTCCTCTCTGCAACAGAGCAAGATGGGTCAGTGGATGGTGTCAGCCTGTTTGCCACCCTGACCCTTGATTAGCAGCAAAATGGTTACCAACTGTTGGGACAATTCTCTGATTTGTTTTCCTTGATTCCTGGTATCACAGAGCGGTGCATCCATGATGTGGACACTGGGGACAGTCCTCCTGTGAAGCACAAGGCCTACAGAGTGACTGACAAGGTGAAGTCTTACATCAAGGAGGAAGTCTCTAAGATGTTTGCCTTAGAGCTGCGCCTGGTGACACACACCCAAACTCCGGTTCTGAGTGGACTACCGAGGACTCATTTCAGTCACCAGGACTGACGCATACCCCATGCCTAGAACTAATGAGCTCATTGATCCATTAGGGGCTGCACGGTACCTCAGCACATTTGGTTTGAGATCTGGGTACTGGCAGATCGCCTTGACTGATGGGGCCAAAGAGAGGTCAGCATTCTCCACAGCAAATGGGCACTACCTATTCCGGGTAATGCCCTTTGGGATGAAAAATGCCCCTGTCACCTTTCAGAGGTCGGTCAGCCAGGTGTTGGCTGGACTGGAGGATTTCAGTGCTGCCTACCTGGATGGCACTGCATTGTTCAGCCCCAGTTGGGAAGAACATCTGCACCACCTCTAGGAAGTGTTGATGGCACTGTGAAAGGCAGGCCTCACGATCAAGGCGAGTAAGTGCCAGATCAGGCAGGGTTCCGTGGTGTACTTGGGGCACCAGGTAGAGAGCGGCCAGGTGGCGCCCCTGCAACCCAAGATTGAAACAATACTGGCATGGGAACCCCCAAAGACTCAGACACAGGGGAGAGCCTTTTAAGGACTCACAGGGTATTACAGGAGGTTTGTCAAATGGTATGGGAACATTATTGCACCCTTGACTGAGTTGACTTCCAGGAAGCAGCCCAAGAAAGTGAACTGGACTGACAGCTGTCAGAAGGCTTTTGACGCCCAGAAGATTGCCATGTGCACAGCACCCGTGCTTCAGGTGCCCAACTTGTCAAAGGAATTCATTGTTCAAACGGATGCTTCAGAGCATTGTGTGGGGTCTGTTCTATCACAGATTAATGAATAGTGCCTAGACCAACTTGTAGCCTTCATCAGTAGGAGGTTACTTCCACAGGAACAGAGGTGGAGTGCAATTGAAAGTGAGGCATTTGCTGTGGTCTGGGCACTGAAGAAGATATGATCATACTTGTTTGGGACTCACTTCTGAGTTCAGACGGACCACAGGCCCCTTAGATGGCTAATGCAGATGAGGGGTGAGACCCAAAGTTGTTGAGGTGGTCCATTCCCCTACAAGGGATGTACTTTACGGTGGAACACCACCTTGGTACAAAACTGCCAATGCTGATGGTCTGTCCAGCAGGCATGAGCGAATTTTGCGGATCTCGCGTTCGCGAATTTTGCGGATTTGCGGATTCGCAATCCGCAAAATCCGCGAATTCCCGCGAATTTGCGGATTTTTTTTTTTTGTGTTCGCCCGTGTTTCTGCAAGTTCGCGAGGGTTTTGTACACTTTCGCAAATTGCGAACTTACCTGTCGGGTCGCAAGTTTCGCGAACTTGTTGTTTCTATGTGACCAGCCTGTTTGGGACACTCTTCTTCATCACTGCCACTCTCTGTCACCACTGCCACTCTCTGACTACTCATGCCACCCTCTGGCCCACCCATGCCACCCTCTGTTTCATCACCACACCCTCTGGTTGTCCAGTGTACATTATTTTCGGCAAAGCAAATCACACCTTCCCTGCCTCAAGTGACCTGAATTAATTTGGGGCTGATTAATGTGTCACAGAATATTTTTTTAGCTGGCACCTGCTTCCTTAGTGCGCCCTGATTAGTGATCTTTTGCACTTGCTAAGTGCTTTCATTGTTGCAAAATTAGTTACAACACCTGCCCTGCCCCAACTGACAATAATGAATTAGGGGCTGATTAATGGATTTTAACTTCCAGCCTGGCTCCTGCTTGTCTCCCTTAGCTGTAATTCAGGACCTTTGTGGCATATGTGTAACTATTCTGAGGTTCAGAGCAGGGTCACATAATAGTTTCAACTGGCAACTGAACTCTGGAGGGGCCCCTCAGGAAGCACTACAGGAAATGGCTACTAATGATGAGCCTGAACTTTTGAACCTGGTAAGTAGTTACTTTCAGTTTTGCTAAGATCGTATTTCTGCAATTTTGCACTTATTCGCGGGGCGCGAACTCACGCGAACTCACGCGAACAGTGCGAGCAGTGCGAGCGAAATCCGCTGCTCGCGGATTTGTGGATTTTGCGGGAGATTCGCAAATCTCGCGGATTGCGGATTTCCCGAAAATCCGCAAAATCCGCGAGCGGAACGGATTTTCCGCCCATGCCTACTGTCCAGATGTTTCTGCCTTAGTGAAGAGAACTCCCAAGGGGAAGGGTAGTTTTCACCACATTTCAGCTGAAGGGGACACATGTTAGACCTGGTATCATTGGTGTGAGTCTCCCTTCCATTTTTTACTGATTGCCTCTTCTGTTTTTGATCTGTTTTGCTGTTTAGATGCTTTGGGCACTGTGCCACTGCTAATCAGTGCCACAGTGCAAATGCTCCCTGTGTTCAATTGATGTATTGATTAGTGACTCCATGATTGGGTTATTTGATTTACTTGCCAGACCCTAGTACAGTGCACCATATGTGTCCAGGGCTTGTATATGAAATGCTGCTGTCGGGCTTGCAGCACTGGTTGTGCCACCCACAGAAGCAGCTTGTAAAATGTGTTTCAGGCCTGCAATTCCAGAGCCTATGTGCAGTCTAGTACTGCCATATCGACTTGGCAAGTGCACCCACTTGCCAGTCCCTAAACCTTCCCTTTTCTTCATATCAGACACCCCTATGGTAGGCCCAAGGGCAGGGTGCATTGTGAGGATAATGTAGGGCATGCCCTGGTGTGTGTGGCATGTCCTAATAGTGAATTACAGCCATTTTCGCTTTTCACTATGGCAAGACTACCTGTTCCCCATAGGCCAGAATGAGCAGTTTGATTATTGCAACTTATAATCCTAACTGACTCAGGGTACTAGGTAGAAATTCGAGTTTGGTATGCCTGAACTCAGAATGATAAAATACATCTTTTAGTGAAGTTGGTTTTAACAATCTGTGTTTGAAAATACCACTATTAGAAAGTAGGTATTTTCTTTCCTAACTATCCAAGCCTGCCTCTGCTAGGTTGTGTATTCCTTGTCTGGAGTTTGAGTGAATTGGGCTGGGGGATTCCAGGAGACAGGGTGAGTCAGCACAGGGCTGAATAGACAGATCTGCATGTAGATGGGTGAGAGGAGTTGCACCTGGGACCAGAACAGGGCTGTGCCTTCCATCCACAATGCTGGCTCCAACTCCTGTGCTGTGTCTGATGTCCTTGGTCTACGATGTGAAAGGAAAGAAGGAGTCTTGTCAACAAAGTGCTCCAGGACTGACCAGAGCTGGTTTGGACTAGCCAGAGGCCTCTCTGCCTTCAGAGACCAAAAATAATAGTAGTATAAATATGGGGACCCAGACCCCAAGATTTTAGATCACTTCTGGGAACAAGATGACCCTGTTGCCATGGAGAAGAACAAGGAAGCTGTATGAGTTTGGACTGCCCCTCTGCCAGTGTGCTGTTTGCTGGGTTGCCCTGCAGTGGTTTCTTTATTGCCAAGGAAAGGAGAAGGAACTTTCAAAGAACTTTCATCACCTTGCAGAATATTACTCCAAGGACTTGAACTTGTGCTTGCCTCCTGCTGTCCTCTCAGGGACAAAAGACGTCACCACCAGCTCCCCTCTGAATTTCCTTGCTGGTAATTCTGTCTGCAGAAGACTGCATGTCACTGGGAGCTTGAAGCGCGACACATCGAGGAGAAGTGTGTCGCAGTCGCAGCTGTTGCGGTCGCATTGCCAGAGAAGCGTGTCGTCTCCACAGATGTTGCTGCCGCTTCACCAGAAAAGTGTGCCTTCGTCAAAGCTGTTGCCCGACGCATCACCGTAGAAGAGTGTCACTGCTGCAAGGTCGCATCACCGGAGAAGCGTGTCGCAGGGCCTTTCGCGGCTCCAAAGCTAGAGAGTTTGCCGCACGGCCACCGGACGTGCACGCATCATCTTCACGTCGTAGCATCAAGGGCGCCATATTATCGCATCGCACAGGATCGTCGCATTGCATCGAGGCACCTTCTCGTCGCATGGCAACCGGAAGGCATCACGAGAATCTATGCATCACCTCCTCCCCGGTAAGGACCGAGACGCATCCCCTACTCCGCGCAAGCATTGAGGCACAACACATCGTCTCCCCCGAAGCAAGGAACCAACGCATCTTCCTTCCTGCAAACCTTTTGTTTGTTTTGCGTTATGCATCCGGGTACTTTTGTGAGAACTTTGTTGCATTCATCATCAACTTGAATTAAGTAACTTCTACCATCTTTAAGCCTATTTTAAGTACAGAATTGTGGATTTTTGTTGTTTGTGGTCTTGTGTTAAGTCTATATAAAGAATACTTATTTTTATAAAACCTGTGTGGTGTCCATCTGTAGTGTTTTCACTGTATTACTGTGTATTCACAAATGCTTAACACACTGCCTCTGAGATACGCCTGTCTACTCGTGCCAAGCTACCAAGGGAGTGAGCAGGGGTTATCTAGTAGTGTAATTACCTTTCCCTGACTCAGAAGCAAGGGTCCATATTTGGTCAAAGTTGTATACCATTGCCAACTAGAGACCCCCAATTCTAACAATCAAGTATCTTGATGATTTCTTACTGATGTCTCTGAATCGAGAGGAGTTGAGGAAATCAATTGTCCTTGGTTCAGTGGTTACTAGAGTCCCTGGGGTTATTAATACATTTTGAAAAATCCTTTTTGAAACCTAGTCAGGAATTGGAGTTTCTTGGCTTCCAGGTGAATACTTTACAAGTAATTTTGAGCTTACCAGAAAGAAAGGTTGCAAAAATAAAGACAAAGGTGAAACATTAAAAAAATATTTGTACTATCTTGAGGGCCTTAGCAAGCGTAATAGGTTTGTTTTCCTATTCAATCCAAGTGTTTTTTCCAGGACCGCTTCATTACAGAGGTTTGCAGTGGTTGGAGGCGGAAAGTGTAAGGAAGAGTTTGTGATATGGAGGTCAGGTGCATATTTCTGCAGAAGCACAGGAAGAGTTAGGGGCCCATTAGGATGGCAGGCGGATCCCCTCGCCAGGCTGGCGGTAGCCACCTCCGGCCTGGTACCCCCCCAGCATTTTAAAGAACAACATGGCACGCACCGCGCTGTGCCTGTCACGTTGTGCTTTGAAATGCACGACATGTATCTTTACCATTGTGGCAGGCGTATCCTAATCCCATGCACGGGACCCCTGCCCTTATGGCGGGTGGTCCCTAGTACAGTGAGGATGGCGGGTGGGCATAGTCCGCCCAACATCCTAATGGGGGCCTAAGTTTGGTGGCTGCAAAATTTAGAGGCGTGGAATGGCAGACCAATTTTTGGGATATGTCTGGATTTTGCTTTGGAAATGCATGCAAGCTTTTTTGGTTAGGGGGCTTGTTTGGATCAGCAACAGACATTTGCCAGATGGTCATGGAAGGAAAGTCAGAGCCATGGTTTAGAGATAAGGGTAGGTTGTTTTGCTTTATGGAGTTTTGTGAAATAAATTGAAGATTTGCAATGTTTTATTAAAGATGGACAATGTGTCAGCAGTTCGTTATATAAATCGACTGGGTGGCAGCAAATCAAAGAATTTGACTCTGATTGCCAAGGGGTTATGGAGTTATTGTCTGGAGCAGAAAATAGGACTGCAGGTGGCATATCTTCCTGGTCTGTTCAATGCAGAGCAGATTGGAATTCAAGGTACCCCCGAGATTACAGTGACTGGCAGTTAAGTTTGCATCTTTTCAGGAGAATTCAGAATGATTGTGGTCCCATGGAAGTTAATCTGTTTGCCTCAAGGTTAACTTTCCAATTGCCTCGGTATTTCAGTTGGAGAGTGGATCCACAAGCGGTAGCAGTGGATGGTTTTCAGCAGGTTTGAAAGAATATTCAGGGTTATGCATTTCCTCTGTTTTCAATGATACAGAGGACGCTGTTAAAGGCGAGGAGGCAGACATTTTACATTATTTTGAGAACTCCTTTTTGGACAGCACAGCCTTGGTTTCCACGGTTGTTGGAGTTGGAGTAGAGGAACCTTATTTGATACTTACGTCAGTGGAGATGTCGGTAGTACCAGGAGGAGAGGTTCATCCATTAATTGTGGAAGTTCTACTTAAAAAGCCGGCCGCAGACCCTATGCTATTGGCCAATTATCGTCCAATTTCATTACTGCCTGCCTTTTCAAAAATTTTGGAGAGGCACATCCATAAGGCACTTTCAACCTATGTGGAAAATAACGAGCTTCTTCATTCGTCCCAATCTGGGTTTAGGAGTGGTTATTCCACCGAGACGGCCCTGCTCGGGGTCACAGAAAAGATCAGGGAGCTCATGGATGACGGCCAAACGGTAGCATTGGTCTTGTCGGATCTAAGTTCGGCCTTCGACACCATATCTCACTCCACACTGCTTGACAGGTTGGGGGAGAATGGTGTCGAAGGCAAAGCACTGGAGTGGATTAGATCATACTTATCCCTCCGCACTTTCCAGATCTCCTCTTCGGAGGCATGCTCTGAGGTATTCCACTCTCCTCACGGTGTGCCACAGGGATCGATCCTGAGCCCTTTGTTTTTTAATTTGTACCTACGACCATTGGCCAATCTTGCAGAAAATGTTGGTCTTATTCTCAAATCCTGTTTTCACTTTCCAAATCTGACTCGTCTGCTCCATCTGCATTAAAAATAGGCCTTCAGGAAATATTTAGTTGGATGTCAGCTAATCAACTTAAATTAAATGGGGAGAAAACAGAGGTCCTCCTTTTAGGGAATAGTAAAGATCTCTGGAATGATCCCCATTGGCCATCGTCATTAGGTAAACTTCCTCCTCCAGCCTCTCAGGTCAGAAACCTTGGAGTCATCATAGATGACAGTCTATCTATGACTCAGCAAGCCAACAAAGTGGCAGGCATATATTTTACCATTCTTAAATGGCTCCGCAAAATTGTCTGGATGTTACCACCTACTACCCAGAAGACCATAGTCAATGCCCTAGTGACATCTCGGCTTGATTACGGTAACATCTTGGGCTCAAACAAAGCAGTAATAAGACGTCTGCAACTGGTGCAAAACGCTGCTGCCAGACTGCTTTGCAGAATCCCTAGATCCGCTAGGATCACCAAACATCTTAGGGACCTGCATTGGCTCAGGGTTGAAAACCGGATTCGTTTAAAAACCCTGACCTACCTATTTAAAATCAAAGCTGGCACTGCCCCCAAATACCTACAGGACCTTGCTAAACCCTACCTCCCCAATCGCAGTCTTCGTTCTTGCACTGCTGCGAACTTTGGGGTACCGAGGTTCAAACGGGCTAGAATAGGCGGGAGATCATTTTCCTACTTGGGCCCAACTCTGTGGAACACATTACCCATTCATATACGCAAGGAGGAAAGCTATATGAATTTCAGAAAAAGTGTAAAAACCTGGTTGTTCGACAAATAAGTGCTTTAAATGCTCTCTATCCAGTTGTGTTTTGTGTTTTGCTGGTCCGGCGCCGGGAAACCCTTTGTGGGTAGCTGTGCGCCTTACAAGTGTTATAAAATAAATAAATAAATAAAAAATAAGTTCCTTGAACCTTCTTGTTTGGAAGATTTCAGGTGAGGAAAGCAGAGTAAAGGTCTTTGAGAGCAACATCAGGGTTTGCTCAAGGAATCTTGGGCTCCTGGGACTAGGAAGAGATATGTTGGAGTATGGAGGAAATGGATTGGTTGGTGCTTGGAGAGACATGTGGATCCCGTGGAGGCATCTTGCATAATATTATCACATTTATTATCTAGTTTGAGAAGGGTCTTTCATACAGAACTATTAATTGTTAAAGGTTGGCAGTAGCAGCAGGTCATGCCCCAGTTGAGGGTTTTTCCATTGGAAGGCGTGTGATGATTTGTAGAGTGATGAAGTGGACTAAGTTACAGAGGCCTCCTAAGCCTAGACATAGTTATTTTTGGGATGTGAATTTAGTTTAAAAAAGGATAGAAATCTGGCTTTCTAATTCATTTTTGTCATTACGATGATTGAGGAGCAAGATAACAACACTTATATGTCTAATATCTTTCAGAAGGGTTTCTGATGCCTGTGCATTAGAGTAAAGTAACAGATTCTATAACCCATATAGGGTGATTTTTAACATTACAAGAAGAACTAAGACAACGTAATTGTCAATACTTTATCCCAGATTTGATGACCATCCAAAACTATGTGTGGTGCGTTGTTTAAAGGAATATGAAAGTAGGATGGCTGAATTCAGAAAGGATGGAGGGAATTAATTATTAATTTCATATGTGAAGCCATCTAATTCAGTGAGTGCTGCGACTTGCACGTTGGGTGAGATGGTGCATGTTTGAGGCAAGAGTGGATATGCTAAAGTTTGGAGCACATTCAGTGAGAGGGGCCATGGCTAGTAAGGTGTTTGCATCATTGACTTGAAGAAATTTTGAGGGTGGCAGACTGGTCTAATGTCGGTGTATTTGCAAAATGTAATTTAAAGTCTACGGATCATGTTTGAGCTGTGGGTTATCACAGCTTTGAATATGCATAATGCTACCATCTAAGCGTATTATTTAGGAGTATCCTCTCCTCCATGGTTTACATGGAGGTTCTTCCTCCATGTTAATCTTGGAGGAGAGGAAACAAAGTGGCTCTAAAGGGCCCCCGTACCTCAACCACATGCGGAGGCACACGGGGGGAATTACATGTGCCCCTGTTCCTGCAAGGCATGGACTTTCAAGTCCATGCTGTGTAGGAAACTGGTAGTGTGATCCCATTCCGGTGCCCTTTCCAAAGGCACTGCAGCCTTTAAAAAAGGCACCACCATGGGACTGCCACGCTGCCCGTCTGCCAGACTCCTGAAAAGTCGTAAACTGGAAGGCGGGTGGAGGCGACCATCAGTGGAGCAGTGGCAGTTTGCACCGCTGTATCACCGCTCTGCCAAAAGTCATAATTGGGCCCTCAGTGTGAATGGACCACTTCTTAATTAAGTTAAATCTATGGCCCAGACCCACTAACTCGTTGCATACAAAGACCAATATACATAGCCAAATCACGAGCTCTGCGGGCTACAAGACCTATATTCAATGGATTGAGTCTGTTCTGGAAGAAGTGATTGTGTTGAAAACTTTTAAACCAATGAGGAAGCACTCTTCTGCCCTACGGTATTCGTTCATGCTGAAGAATGATAAATTGGCTGTAAAAAGCTTGAAAGAACCTGGCAAAAGGACTATTCTTACCCAGCCAAATCAGAATTGAAAAAGGGACATTCAAACTACAAGCAAATGATCATTGACTCATAAAAGGACTTGTATTCTAATAAGATCTGCAAGGAAGAAAATTCTTCCAAAATGATCTTTGAGATTGTCCGCTCACTCTCCTCACCTAAATGTGCAATATGCTTTCTTCTTACTTTGAGAAGAAAATTACAATTATTTGGAACTCTAGGACAAATAGTTGTATGGATAATATTCTGCAGGTCCAGCCCTTGCTGATGTCTAACAACTCTGGCTTAGAGCATGTTCAATCTTGCCATTTGTGACCCCTATAACAGTCAAGGGGTGGAGAACTCTCCATAGGCTGAAGCAAGTGGAACCATTTACATTAGTCCAATTTACAAATATTCCTGCATTTATCTCTTCAGGACCTCCTCTCAGTTCTCTCCCTCTGGATAAGGGAAAGAATGTTTTGAATGTTCTTGCACCTCTATTGCTGGACATTTGCAACGAGTCCTTAATCAAGGGTCTTGTTACACCGAAGTGGAACAAAGCATTTATATTTCCTTTGTTGAAGAAATCCAATCCTGAACCAGAAGCGATGTCTAATTTGAGGTCCATTTTTTCCTGACCCTTCCAGTTAATATATAGGAGAAACACATAAATAGTCTCCTTTCATCTTTCCTGGATCTGATTCAGTGAGGTTTTTTAATATTTATATCCACCCATTGTCACAATTAGTTTGATTGTTTGACCTCGGTTGTATGAATTACGCTGAAGACAAACAAGCGCTCATTGCTAAGGATATGCTGGGCTCCATTTCTTTTGAGGCATTCCACCAATGTATAGACACAATTCCTGTCTGACTTTGAGACAATACCCTAAAATGTTATTGAAATAAGATGAAGTCCTCTGAATAGACCATTTGAAAATACCTGTCCTCTCCATACTGACTTCTGGCCTTCCTCATGGGATTCCTCTCCAGGCCCTGCTAAAGCTGTTAAAAATCTAAGAATTTTTTTTAATTCTCAAGTGCTCCTAGCCATTCAAGCTAATCATCGTGCATCCACTTGTTTCCACCTGTTAAGTGAGGACTAGGAAAAATTCCTAACATATTTATCCAGATCAGTTCATCATATTCTCATTCAGGCCACCATTTTAAGTCACTTAGATTATTGTAACTCCTTGTATCTAGCACTTCCAGTGGGACTCATTCAGAAGTTGCAGAAGACTCAATACGCCGGAGGCAATGATTTGTTTCATCTACCAAGGCCCTTTAACATCTGCATTGGCTACCCATGCGTAAGAGAATTATTTTTAAATCTCTGTGCCATGTGTTTAAGGCGGTATATATACAAGGTCCAGTATATTTGAGAACAAAATTCAACATTTACACCCCTTCTTGCCTGGTATGGTCCACAGAATCATGTTAGTGGTGTAAGCTACAGTTTTAATGGGTGAGATGAGGATGCAAGGCCTTTTCCAAAGCAGCAGAAAAACACCAAAATGACCCTCCCGATTTCCTTAGTAAATCAAAGGAGTTGATACGTTTTACGAAATCCTGAAAGACCCAGCTATTCTGGTTTTAATTTCCCAGCCTTGCATCAGCAATTGTCTCACATAAGCAACAGGGGCTTTTTTGTATTTATTTGGGTTCACTGATAGAACATCGATGACACAAATGTCAATGTTAAAAATATCAAATAAAAAATATAGACTACAAAAACATCGACTCCTATACCTAAACAGGTAAGTACAAAAATATTGAATCAAAAATATGGATGTAAAAATATCGATTTAAATATATATATAAAATTAAACACTATATAGTGAATATATTAAATATTAATGTTAAAGACATAATTTACATTTAATATAAATTTTAGCAAAATATAACATATGAACTTATTTAAAAAAGATAAACACGCAAACATAATAATTTATACATATATATTTACTATAAAATAATTAATAAACTATTATTTGTAATTTATTTTAAAAGTTTACAATTTTATAAAAAGAATATATATATATATATATATATATATATATATATATATATATATATATATATATATATATATATATATATATCAATTATTAACCTCTTAAGCGCTGCTGATGGCCAACGGTCGTCACGAGCGCTACCTCCCCAGTGCTGCGCACGACCATTGGACGTCCATTCAGCACTAGTTCCAATGGACAGCGCTGCACTGGGGAGGGATATTTGCGAAGCAGCTAAGGTGTTAAAAATATAAAGAAAATCTAAAATGAATTAAAACATTAAACTATTGAAAAACAATTCAACTAAAATTTCCCAATACAGTCAGTGCAACAGTAAGGAACGTGTTGGATAGCAGGGTAATTAAATTTACTATTCCAACTCCAGTGAGTGCAACAGTAGGGAAAGTTTTGGATGGATGAAGAGTAAAAATGTCTATACCCACTCCAGTGAAAGCAATAGTAGGGATAGTGTTGGATAGCGGAAGGGGAAAAACGTATCATTCCCACTACAAAGAATGCAACAGTAGGGAAAGTGTGGGATAGCGGAGGGGTAAAAATGACTATTCTAACTCCTGTGAGTGCAACAGTAGCGAAAGTGTTGGATAGCAGAGGGGAAAAAATATATTCCCACTCCAAAGAATGCAACAGGGAAAGTGTTGGATAGCGGAGGGGTAAAATGACTATATCCACTGCAGTGAGTGCAACAGTAGGGTAGGTGTTGGATAGAGGAGGGCTAACAATTACTATTCCCACTCCATTGAGTGCAACTGTAGGGAAAGAGTTGGATAGCGGAGGGGTAAAAATAACTTTTCCCACTCCACTGAATGCAACAGTAGGATAAGTGTTGGATAGTGGAAGGGTAAAAAAATGTATTCGCTTGGCAGTGGAAGCAACAGTAGGCAAAGTATTGGATAGCGGATTGGTAAAACTTACTATTCCCACTCCAGTGAGTGCAACAGTAGAGAATGATTTGGATAGCGGAGGGGTCTTAATTACTATTCCCACTCCAGTGAGTGCAACAGTAGAGAAAGTGTGGGATAGAGGAGGGGTAAAAATTACTATTCCAACTCCAGTGAGTGCAACAGTAGGGAAAGTGTTGGTTAGTGGAGGGGTAAAAAATGTATTCCCATTCCAGTGCGTGCAACAGTTGAGAAAGTGTTGGATAGGAAAGGGGTACAAATTACTATTCCAACTCCAGAGAGTGCAACAGTAGGGAAAGTGTTGGATAGCGGAGGGGTCAAAATTACTCTACCCACTCCAGTTAGTGCAACATTAGAAAAAGTGTTGGAAAGCAGAGACACAAAAATCACCATTCACACTCAAAAAGTTAAAACAAAAATGTTAAATATTTTATGAAGTCATACAAATAAGTAAACAATATTTAGAAATCAAAATTTAAATATATTTAAAAAAGAATAATATTAATTACATATAACAAAAACCTACAAATAATGTATCAAATTAAATAATACATACATTTATAAAAAATAATTATGTTGAACTTAAAAATATTTACAAATAACTTAATTAATACATAAATGTATTTAATGTATTTCCAACCCTATAAACCCCACAGCAATAGAAAATCACTTAATCGTGTTTTATTATATTTTTTTCCATAATTAACATAGTTAATAGACAATTTAAAAATACTATTACTAAAATAATATCATTAATTGACTACATACACTTTAACTCTATGATAGCCACAACACACAACTAAATTAAAATATAAAATATTAAAAGACAAACACAACTTATTTTTAAATTAAAACCTATTACTATTAGCAATTAATAATAAAATAATTAAAATGTATTTAATACCCACCCTTTACCCCTTTAAAAGTAAAAACAACACACAAAAAAACAATTCCCCAATATAAATAGCAAATAATTAACATTAATTAACAACTATATATTAATTAAATACAAATTAGTTCCCACCCTTTACTCCAATAAACACCAAAACACACACCTCAACTTAATTACACAATTACCATATTGAATTAACAATTAATTAATTAAAATTTGTTCAGAACCAATTATTAAATCATAGATTAAAAATAAATTAATTCCCACCCTTTTCACCTATAAACACCACAACACACACCTTAAATTAATAACACAATTACCATAATTAATTACCAATTATTTAATTGAAATACATTTACAACCAATTATTATTTAATTAATAATACATTTTGTTACACATTTATCACTATAATATCTCACTTGAACAAATATTAATAAATACAAAATAATCAATACATTTAATATAAATATATAACTTCCCAGCCTATTCCCCTATAACCCCTCAACCCGCTACAGAACTAAAAACACAATATTCGAATAAAATGAAAAAAATAATAACTACTAAAGATTTAACACATATATTAAAAATTCAAAGAATTCTTATACAAAAAAGCATACAACACATACATATAAAGTATACACATAACATTAATATAAAAATGATATTTTTGACAACTATTTTTTTGCAAACGATGTTAAACACTTCAATATTTTTAAAATCAATATTACTTCCCTTAAATCGATATTCTTGTCCACGATATTCTTGCTGTCGATATTTCTGAACCATGATATTTATGACTCGATACTTGTGCAACTTGATATTTTTAGGTCAAGTATTCGAGACCTCTTGTATATACTTTAGTATATACTTATATATGTATGTCCTTTGTGGACTCTGGAGATCAGCCCTAGGACTTTTCTGCTTCCGCTTAGGGGCTTTCTCTTTGTTCAACTGCCTCTATTTAACTGTCTTGATAGAAAACGACCAGTAGAGGTCAGTAAAATACCAGAATTGTTTTCTGATTGTTCAACTACCTCTATTTAATTGTCTTGGTGGAAAACGACCAGTAGAGGTCATTAAAATACCACAATTGCTTTCTGCTTAGGGACTTTCTTTTTTTTCTGGCAACTGCCTTTATTTAACTTTCTTGATAGAAAACGACCAGCAGAGGTCAGTAAAAACCATAATCACTTTAGTATTCTCTAGATTCAAGTCCATAGAAATTGTCTTCCACAAGCACCCTTAGACAATAATATTGTTTTCAAATCTTGTATTTTCACTGATATGACCACTGAAGAGTTTTGGACTATACTATTTTCGGCTGAAAGGCAATATTTCTCTCCATGTTGTCCCATACCTGGCGTGTCATGCAGTTTGGTACTTACTTTCCCTTCATGTTAAAGAACAGTAGATGGTTTCAGCACCCAGGCTAATGTGCTGAATAGCTAAATACATACAAGGTCCCAAAGGCGAGATTGGTTGCATTGCAAATGCTTGTTTATTCGATATTCTGTCTCTGCGCCATTTATTTGTACTTTACAAAATATACAACAGAACATATTGTAGTACTACTGTACATACTACAAAATAAACTTTTTGAATAGGTCCCTGAACGTGTGCCACAGCATCAGAACACTGCACTGAACTGGTACCGGTTCTAAACTCAGTTTAGGCATGAGAATTGCTGCCAAATCTGCATTTTAGAGGGTTTCCACACTTGCATAGTAACAAATGCTAGGCCCAGCTGAATAATGGCACTAACTCCCTTCACGCTGCAAATTCCTCAACAGTTGT
Source organism: Lissotriton vulgaris (assembly GCF_964263255.1). Classification (NCBI taxonomy): domain Eukaryota; kingdom Metazoa; phylum Chordata; class Amphibia; order Caudata; family Salamandridae; genus Lissotriton; species Lissotriton vulgaris. The sequence goes on along the minus strand of NW_028248859.1, from coordinate 630,559 downwards.
GCGATGGTGTACATTGAAAATAAGCTTTGCCTACTCAAATTAACGGGCTGCTGCCACCATCATGTCAGGAACCTGTTTGGGAACATTTTTTTCTTTTACAGAAATGCTTTCAAGCAGTCATCCCAACAATGTGCATTTCCATCCTCAATAGATGGCCTGAGGTTGAAAAGAGGCACGTGAAACTCTCAATCCGTGCATAACTGTCATGAAACTGTTTCTAAAATTTAACAGTCTCTCTGGGAGACTGGGACTGGCTTCCTCTCTGGAAATTCACAAGTTCAAAACTTCTGTACGCCTCTCCGAAAAAGGCAACCACTGTGAACTTGCAACACTTAATAAATTCACAACTTCTCTGATTTCGACAACCTCTTTAAAACTCACAACCTCTTTGGTTCTTAAAACTGCACAACTCCTGCAAACTCTCAAATGTCTCCAGAAATTGTAAATTGTCTTTAATGAGCCAGCACAATGGATGTTTGAAGGTCCTTCAATCTTAACAGGATACATACAATGATTATTTTACGGCAGCACAAGTATGACTGTACTACTAATGACACGGCACACTGCATTAATTACCCTCATTTACCACTCTGGAAGCATTACAATTGCAACATGAAAAACTTCCAGTCATCTCACGACCACTTTGGAACTCACAACCTTTCCAGAATACATAAACTAAAAATATACAATATCTGTCCTTCCAGCCTCTCCTGAACCGGTAACCTCTCAGAAACTCTCCAAACATCTGGGACACACAGCTTATCTCTGGAACTCTCAGACTCCCTGATGTTTCCAACTCACCACCTCTGGCCCCACAATCTCACAAATATGCTGAAACCGCAAACTCTCCTTAATTCACAACCTCACTGGAAAGCATAACTCCTCTGAGGTATCCATAATTTAGCTTTCCTTTGTGAAACATACAGACTGTGTTCCATCGACATGGTAGTGATCAACTTTCCAACATGGAAAAAGAACCGAAGTGAAAAATAAACATTCGTCACTCACTCTTCTTTCTAATTCCACTTGCCCTCACTTTTTGCATGTAATAGAAGAGAAAGGAATTTGTATTTAATATCATGTGGGGACTGGTAGTGCATACAATACCATGACTTACCACATGTTTGAAAAGAATCTGTTTAAATTAACCAAATATCTTTGCCTCTTTACTCTCAATTTGGTCAAACATCATTGAGGATGGTGATATATTTCAAATTTCTTACATCTGTCTTCTAATCGCATTGTATCTACTGTATTGATGATGACAAATGGGACAATGAAAGGCAATTGCCCCAGCATGTCAGGGGTGACACTCTGGGGCGTACACCCCTGAGTGGCACACTGAGTGCTCCAAACAAACAATGCTTACGTTTTTAGGGCGAAATAGAGCTACGGTCTTATTCAATACAGTCTTTATCAATAAAGACTAATTAGCTTATAACATGTATTTATTTTTTCTTCTTGTTATATGTTAAGAGGCAAAACAACAGTTCTAAAGAAGTTGTACTGATCAGTTCAAGTCAAAATGCATCAGTGAAATATTTAGTACAACTATGCGAGTATGGTTTGTCTGAGCTGCATTACAGGTTTGACAAGATCTTAAATGTATTTCTTTAACTATCTATATCTAACATTATACAGAAAGATCCACGTGTGCCTCGTTTACTACCTCAATTTGTTTCAACTTTGTAAGCAAATTTTAAAAACAATCTTCCTCAGGAAAAGGATGATCTCAAAGCAAATTAAAGTGCCACCGGACCCCGTTTGCCCTTTTGATGGTGCCCCTGGCAGTGTGGATCAGGGAAGACATGCACATCTGCGGGGAATGAGATTTTGATATCTTATCTGATCACCTAGATACCTATCTCATTCATCCTTTTTGGATCGATTATTGACTGTCATTGAGTAAAAGGCAAACCCACATAAGTTAAATCAACCCCATAGACTGACGCAACTCTGAAGAACCACTTACGACTAGTAGAGTTTAAAAAGTTTAATATAAACCCAAAGTTATTTGCAAATACAATCCTCTCAATATAAGATTCAACAAGTATACAGGTACTAAAAGGAACATAAATTCCCTAAAGAATCTCAGTCTACAAAAGAAAACAATCAAAACCAATTCTAAAATCAGCAAATTGAATAGCATAGACACTAAATGGATATGCTGCGTCATTTACAGAAAAGAATGAAACAAGTTAAATCTGTCCCTACTCTATGCTCGATGACATCCCTACTCAACAAGTTCTTTACTTAAAAAGGTGTCAGCCGTTTGACTTCCAAAGAAGTTCAAACTCTCTTAATCTCTGATGGAAACCTATGTCGAGAAGCAGTACCCTTTCTGCCTACCCATCCGCTCTCTAAGGGTCCTCGGCCTACTGCTCTCCTTCTGCTCTCGCTCAGGCCATCTGCTCTTCCTCTGCTCCCCGGGGTGCTGTCCCTAAATACAAAATCACAGTATGGGTGGAACGCCCCCTTGAGACGCCCACCACGTACACATTTCACGTAGTCCTGCTTCTGGTTTTTCCATAGTTTCGTCTCTTCGAGTCGTCTGTTAAGTTGACCTTGCTTCTCAGGCGCCGTCTCCGCCGTGCTGGTAATCCCATGACATTCCAGTTGACACTTCCAGACCAAAGTCTATCACCTCAACAGAGCTCTATTCATTACAATTGTGATTGTAACCCCCATGTCACCTCGAAAACAGACACTTCGAAACAGGACCCCAAATTCCAAACGTCCGTTATCTCACTAGGCCATAAAACTTCATCCAGCATTGTCACTTTAATTTAACGAGGCCTTTGACTCTTGGCTCGCACGTACAGATCAAAGCTATCCCCCTATCCCTGTGAGACCACTAAATTACATGCAGTGGACTTCTCTCTTGGGAACCCTTGGTCCGTTAGGTTAAAATAGCATATGAACACACCATTCTAGAATTCCTACAAACTCTTCTATACGGAATAACTTTTAACACACATATACATAGTCGAATTAGTATCTTATTCATTATAATCGAATCCATGTTACATAAAATACAATGTTATACCTTTGTTCTTACACAGTGCTATGTAGTCTGCACGTTTCTTCAATTTACATTTCATCTCTTTCTCCGTTTAATGAATTACATACGTACATGTATTCCGTTTAGCACGTTCTACTGTTCTTAAGCATTTTCACACACTTCTATATTAGCCCAACCTATATACGGACCTTTCTAATTCTAATGCACATTCTAGAGTAAATACAGATACATTTCTTATTACTAAAGTTACATGTGCTAACTTTACGCTACAGGCTTGTAAATATGGTATGGACATACTTTTCATTCAAATTGCGCTCTCTCAGTTCCCCCCTTTGATGACCTCTAGGGGTCATCACAAATACTTCAACTTGAATGTTACTTTATACAGAACTAGTTGCAAGGCTCCCCCTTTTTATCGTCTCGAGAGCTCTCAAACTTCTATACTGCTGATCTTGCAAAGCAGCTAATCTCCTTTCTTGCTCTCTCATGGACCTTTGCAACCGGTTTGACCTATACCATTTGTACAATCGCACTAAACCCCACAATGTGATTATGCAAATCAAAATTATTAAGACAGGTTTCAAGATGTACCAAACAATGCTTTTACCGAGATTGGCAAACCAACCTCCAACCTTTCCCATTCCATGACCTACTTTTTCCCAAACATTTATCTTTGTCAAATCTTCGATTTCTTGATGTATCTCAGTAATGTTCTGTATAACCTTCTCAAGTGGTTTTGAATTGTCTGAAATGTAAGTACAACATTCCTGGACCTTCAGAGCCTTGCAGACTCCGCCCTCTTTTGCTAGCAGAACATCTAAAGCAAGACGGTTCTGAAGGACCATTGCCCTAATCGACTGCATCTCTCCTTCTACTAGCATCAATGACCTTGCAGTACTAGCAGACAGTCTATCCACAACTGTAGCTAATCTCCTGATCTTAACATCATTAAGTATCAAACCTAAAAGAGGAAACATGGCTCCAAATACGTCTCCAACTACCTCAACATCTCCTACTTCCCTTTTCCCTCTTGTCGAAGCCTTTCCCTCTATGATCTCTAAATCCTTTGCATGATATATTTTGGGGAAGACAATTGCCAAATAACATGAACCATACCAATTGTCAGGCAATTTTACATAGGCATTTCTTCCACATACAAAATATACATTAGGAATCGCTTGCATCCCTTTCATGAAATCTTTTGTATAGTGCTCTAACCGGAAAGCATGTTCGCGACTAACTTCACCTACAAATACACTCTCATAGTATGTCTTGCTTCGAGTCAAACATAACTTTCCTTTCTGCGTTCTATCCAAAGCTATTGGACCATTACTACCCTTCCTTTTGTGTGCCTTTTCCTCTTCGGTCCAATCTGTTTTCCATTGTCCTGACAATTTTAGAATCTTCTGCCTCCTGTACCGGTCATCAACTTGTCCAATGAATTTTTTCTCAATCTCTGACACTTTGCAAGTCAGATTATTTCGGCGTGCATATGAAGTATCTAATGTATCCATAGGAAGAAAGAATTTTGCTAATCTATCTTCCTTTTTGTAATAGTCCAACTTATTCATTTGTTTATAATTCGGGACTTCAGGCAGTACCGAATCATAATTTGAAAAGTAGTACTCAAACCCTTCTCGACCATAAAATATACTGAGCAATAAACTACATGTTATCCCATATGTCAGTGGACGGTGATGATATCTGATGCCTTCATCTACGGAAGCCGGCAATTGCATGCAAACATAACAATCTTTGGCCTCCATGGCATCAATATACTCGTATAATAACTTGGCATATGCGTTTGATCTAAAATTTCCCTGCGACTCGTCTACGTGTAACCTACGAGCTTCACCTGCCAGTAACGTCTTTTCACGGATTTCATTGCTCTCCTCCTTCTTCCCAACAAGAGCAGGTTTCAAAGTCGTTACAGGCTTTACATCTGTTGTCTCCTCTACACTTGCATGTCCTATTATGTATGATATGGTAACTACTGTGATGATAAGAGAAATTACTACTGCTATTAGTGTGCCTATTATGCATTTGCCCTTTCGGTTTGGGTTGCCAGTCTTCATGTTATCAAACAACGTGGCTCTTTCTTTTTTTTTTTTTTAAAGTTTTCTTTTTCAGGTCTTTATTTGCTTTATTTGATTTCTCAGTCTGTGAAGCACTCTTAACCAACAAAAAGTCTCTTTATTTTCAGCAACAGACAACCCTAACCCTTCTCCATCCTCTAAAAGTAATCCCTAATTTTATTCTTCTTTCCACTCGGTGCTAGGTTATCTTCTTCTTTATGGCTTAATCACAAAGTCTTTATGCATCTACAATGATTCTAGTACCAGCAGCTCTAATGGCATATTCCAACAGTTCTAAACGAATGACTTTTTCTTCCTGTGCTGGTATTGGATGACCCAAAGTTGGAAACTCTAATCGATTCAGCCCCAGGTTCTTGATCCGACTTAGGTAAAGGGGAACGGGGAGTGTGAAGGTCAGTAACCCCTCAGTCTCGATTCCAGGCGTCAACATCCATATCTCCACCGTCACAATTGGATCGAGATTGGTCACCTGCACCTCTCTCACTCTCCCAGATCTCTGTCCCCAAGACATCTGCTGCTAGATAGGTCCACTCAGGGGTGGCGTATCTTCTGCAGGGCACACGTACCCTCCTTGATCTTCTCGGACTCTCAGAGCCTGAGTCCGTAGCTCCTTCGTCTAGATCTGAATCTTCGGTCTCACTGGTGTCCTGACCGTCATCAGCCTGTTCCGACACAGGCTCAGCCTCTTCGATCACCTCTACAGCTTGACTTTCCCTCTCTGTGGCTTCTCCGCTTTCCGCTGGATTTTCATCCGAGAGAGGAGCTGTTTCTTCCAGAGGTGCTGGAACTCTTCGGGTGTGTGAGGCGTGTATCCAGTTGGGCAAGCCTCCACACTTTACTGCAGTGTTCGTAACTAGTATGACTTGGAATGGTCCACGCCAGCGCACATCTAGACAGTTCTTCCTGACATGTTTCTTCACCAGGACCCAGTCCCCCGGACACAGGTCATGGCACAGGTCTTGAGCTGATGGAACCTCTGCAGCCTGGACCTGGAGGGACACAGAATGAATGGCGTCAGATAGTCCCTTGCAATAGTCCAGGATCAAATCGTCTGTGATGTTCAACAGTGCTGCAGTCTGAACCGATGGCAGTCTCATAGCCCTCCCCATTAGCACCTCGTGTGGAGAGAGACCTGTCCTTCTATCTGGCGTGCTACGTATACTCATAAGGACCAGTGGAAGTGCATCAGGCCAGCTCAAGGACGTCGATGAACAAACTTTGGCGAGTCTGGATTTAATGGTGCTGTTGATTTGCTCTACAATCCCCGAAGCTTCTGGTCGATAACTACAGTGGAGCTTCTGGTCTATACTTAAGGCTGAACATAGCATCTTCACTATTTCGCTGTTGAAATGTGTTCCTCTGTCCGATTCCAAAGAGGCCGGCACCCCAAACCTCGGTATCAGTTCTCTAAGCAACAATTTTGCTACTGTAAGTGTGTCGCACCTACGTGTAGGGTAAGCCTCAACCCATCTGGAAAATATACAGACAATCACTAAGACGTATCTGAGGCGATTGCACTTGGGCATTTCAATAAAATCCAGCTGCATTCTATTGAAAGGCCCCCCAGACCTCCCTATGTGGCTCAATGTGACTGGTGTTCTCTTTCCTACGTTTAGCTGCTGACAGATCACACAACGCTGACATACTGCTTCTGCTGCTACTCTAAACTTCGGATTGTACCACGTTTGTCTGAATACTCTCACCATGGCATCTCTACCTATGTGTGCTGGTCCATGCAATCTCCTTGCCATTGGACTAACAAGTTCGTTTGGTAAAACTGCTCTCCCATCTGCAGAGATCCAAAAATCCATCTCACTTTTGGTACAACCAGCTGTTTCCCATGCCTTTTTCTCAAAATCAGGTGCATTCTCCTGGACGCATTTCAGTTCATCCCACGTGTCTACAGTTTCTAACAACATAGTCAAATCAGTTCTTTCCTGTATTCCCCCCACTTCTACCTTGGTGAGGGAATACCCCTGTTCCGCACAGTAACGTGCGACTTCATCTGCATATCGGTTACCTTGCGACACAAAATCTGTGTTTTTTGTGTGCGCGGTACATTTAACAACCGCTATAGCTGCTGGACCTTGTAATGCCTCTAACAATAATCTCACGAATTCTCCATTCCTAATGGGAGAACCCGAGGAGGTCATGTAACCTCTTTGAGACCACAACTGCCCATAGTCATGAACTACCCCGAAACCATACTGGCTATCGGTGTATATAGTGACTCGAATTTTATTGCCTGCCAAACAGGCACGGGTCAAAGCAATGAATTCAGCTACCTGAGCGGAGTGTACTCCTTCCAGGCAGGCGGCTTCCACTACTCCGGTAATGGTACAAACTGCATATGCTGCTCTCAGCTGACCGATATCGTCTCTTACGCATGAACCATCAACAAAGAATATTTCATCAGGGTCGGTCAATGGCTCATCTACGATATCTGGTCTTGGTTTGGTGCATAGTTCAGTCACATCAAGGCAGTCATGATCTGTACAAACTTCATCATCAATATCATTAGGAAGTGGCATCAAAGTAGCAGGATTCAAGACAGAGCATCTTTTTAGGGTCACATTCTCAGCAGCCAATATGACTTGCTCATAGCGTGTGAGCCTGCTATTCGTCAGATGCTGAGTCTTGGTCCTAGTCATTAACAATTCCACAGAATGCGGTACGTACACCACTAACTGATGTCCCATAACCACATTTTCACACCTTTCTATGCTGACACCCGTTGCAGCAACGGATTTGAGACATCCGGGCAACGCTGCGGCTACTGGATCTAAGGTAGCCGAAAAGTATGCAACTGGTCTACGGGCATTTCCGTGTATCTGGGCCAAAACTGACAAAGCACAACCTTCCCTTTCACAGAAGTAAAGCAAGAACGGTTTCTCGTAATCAGGCATTCCCAAAGCCGGGGCACGACACAAGTCCTCCCTCAACTGCAGAAACGCCATCAAACAATCTTTGTCCCATGGTACCGGACCACTCACCCCCTTGTGCGTCAGTTTTTTTAAAGGTTTTGCCTTCAGTGAAAAGTTGGCTATCCACTGCCGACAATAACCAATCATGCCTAGAAACATCCTGACTTCTCTTTGTGTTTTGGGCGCACTCATTTTCATGATCGCCTCTATTCTGTCTGGAGACACCTTCCGTTTTCCCTTTTCAATCCTGTGGCCCAAGTATTGCACTTCTGTCAGACAATACTGCAATTTACTTGGAGACACCTTGTGTCCGTTCTCGGCCAAGTGATTTAGTAAGGTGATGGTATCTACTTTGCAAGCTTCCTCAGTTTCTGACGCCACAAGTAGGTCGTCTATGTACTGGACCAGAACCGAGTTCATGGGCAGTACTAGACTTTCAAGATTTTTCTTCAGCAGCTGGTTAAAAATCGATGGGCTTTCTGTATACCCCTGGGGAATACGACACCATGTTAAAACGCGATTTTCCAGCTTAAAAGCGAAGAGATATTGGCTTTCCTCATCTAAGGGGATGGAAAAGAAAGCCTGGCACAGGTCTATCACCGTGAACCATTCAGCTTGGAACGGTATCTGAAACAATATCACTGATGGATTCGGTACCACTGGACAACATAAAACGACAATATTATTAATCTTTCGAAGATCCTGCACTATTCTGTATTTCCCACTAGGCTTCTGCAAACCCATAATCGGGGAGTTACATGGACTTCCCACGATCTCCTTCAATATTCCCTGTTTAATCATGGATTCGATCACAGGCTTTATTCCTGCAATCGTCTCCGTTGTCAACTTATATTGTGGTGTTCTTGGATAGTCGGCATTGGGTTTTACCATGATCTTTACCGGTTCTACCCCTTTGATCAGTCCTATTTCTTCTCCCGTAAAATCCCACACCTCAGCTGACACCATCTCCTTCAAGTCCTGTGGAAGCTCCTCCACCGTTAAGGTAGGGTATAGTTCCACACATCCCTGTGAGTTTACAACCTTAAAGTCGGCATCATCGTCGTTAGTCTGCACTTCTACTCCTTCAGGTGTGCAATATATGGTGCAGTTTAGTTTACACAACAGATCTCTTCCTAGCAGACACACAGGGCTTGAATCACAAATCACAAACTGGTGTTCATCACTGTATTTCCCTATTTTCACCGACACCGGTTCTGTCAGAGGATTCGTCATTCTCCTATTTGCGACTCCTACCACCTGGATTGTCTCTCCTGACATTGGCAGACCTGGGACTACCGCCGATCTCAAAGTGGATCGAGTGGCCCCCGTATCCACCAAAAAGGTCGTAGGACATCCAGCCACCTCAGCCTTCATGTATGGTCCCCTCTGGTCTACCTCCAGGGCTGCCCCTAGGGTACAGTCTTCTTCCCTATTCACTCGTTGTCCTGTAAGGGGATCAACGTAGTAGCATTCTTCTCCTCCTACGAACAGTGGCAGTTGCCTATAGGTTTTCCCTCCATTTGCAATGCGAGGCGGTTGAGGGAACTGAGCTCGAGGGGTCTGAGTCCCCCCTTTGATAAACTTTCCCTTCGGGACCGCTGTTCCCTTTACCAGGCTGTTCTGAACCTCATCCTCCTCCTGTTCTAATTCCCCCGTCTCGACATTATAGGGACACTCGCGTCTCCAATGTCCCACCTCGTTACACTGATGGCACCTCGTTGTCTTTATCAGTGTCGCGATATCTACCCTAGGTCTCGGTTTTTCCTCCTCATCTCTGCTTTGATTAATCTGTTTCTTCCCTAGGGTTCCTTTTCCCTGCTGCCGCTGTCCACCCTTTCCAGCTGACTGCATCTGCACCAACATCAGCTTCTCCTTAAGTTTCTTTGCTTTCGAATCTATTTCATCGCTACAGTACCTCGCATACCTCAGGATCTCATCTAAAGGTTTGTTTTGCCAACAGATCAAATGCTGTTGAATCATTAGGCTTATGTCTGATCTCAATCCCAGGACGAACTTCGACACAAACTGTCCTATGTCTTTAGGATCCATCACGTCCAATCCACTGTACTGTTTGAATGCTTTCAGCAATCTCTCATAGTACTCGTGAACGGTCTCTTTAGGTTCCTGAGTGGTTCGATCTATCTTAACCCAGTCTATGTCCTGCAACGGCACCTTCTCTTTCAACCATGCCATTACCCTCTCGTACTTTTCCATGACTTTCTCGGATGGCCCATTCGTCTGGGCATCTCTATCCGGTTCGGAAATGGGCCATTCAACACTAAGCTTGCATGCCGTCCACAAATCTCCGGGTACTACAATATCAAACAGGGTGTTCAAGTCGACCCACAGCACTTTAGAGATCTTCACGAACCTCTCTACCTGTTTGTACCATTCGACGGGATTCTCCCTTAGCTTTGGGAAGGAATTGGTAAATGCCGCTAGATCCCCCCTACTCCAGGGCACATGCACGTAGTTTCCGTTCGCGATTTCTCGCAAAGGGAAAGCTTCCATTCGCATTAGCCCTCCCTCCGGGGACCCCGCAAGTGTGCTCCTTCTGACGGTTCCCCTCTTGGACCATCTTTCCTCCCATTTGTCCAAATCCCTCCACATTCTGATACTCAGGATCAGTTCCTGTATGTGTATTTTCAGCCCGATCGTCCTACGCTCATCTAGATCCTGATCCGTGCAATTTAGCCTGTGGTTACCCTGTAAAGCTTTTGTTCTTGATAGGTCTATCATATACCTGGTTGCCAACTCAGATAATTTTTCATGAACTGACCTCGCTTTCCGAGTAACATCCTTAGCCATAAACAGTATTTCATCCTGTTCATACAGATCGATCCTTTCCATTGGCAATGTGCCATCTATTATTTCCTCCAAATCTGATTTCAAACTAGTTACATCGAGCCGTTTTGCCTTTATCTCAGCCCTCAGTACCTCACTCCTAGATGATCCGTTCACATCCCTCTCACCCCCACTACGAGTCCTTCGTCTAGGCACAGGTGAGTTATGAGGAGTCCTTCTTGCTTCTCTTTGTTCCCACCTCTCTAGGTCCCAAGCTTTCCCATCTTCCCTAGGGGTATGGTGGAACAATGTTCTATTCCCCATCACTGCATTCTGTCTTTTCGGCTCGGTCTCTCTAGATGCAAGATAGGATCCTCCGTTCTGTTCTAAATCACTGCAACTCCCTTGCTGTCTGGTGTCACTCAATAAACGATAAGGTCCCTCACGGCCCTCCATGTTCCCGCGATCCCGTCCGTGATCACTGGATGCATGGTGAGACCTTTCGCGACTCCCCATACTCTCGTGACTCCAATGTCGCACATTTTCGTCCGGGGTATGGTGAGTGCACCTGTAACTATCTCGGTACTCCTGTGTCTTTAGTTCTCCCTCACTAAGGATGGGGCGAGGCACTCCCCCACATCCTGTACTCTTGTCTTCACACATTTGTCTATTGCCACCGATGGTATGGCAAGTATCTCCTTTGCTTCCTTGACTCCCTCCCTCCCACTCCGGACTGCTTTCGCCAGCTCCGCAGTGAGAGAGGATCCTGTTATCCTGATCTCTCCATTCAGTTTCTGTTTCTATCTTTTTATTCTGAGTCTCTACGGCAGCATCCCATTCTTTCAAGTACTCTCTTAACTCCTTAAAGGATTTCGGTTTCGGTCCCCTCAGATCCATCTGTCCTCTCTGACCCCCCTGTTCTACCCAGGGATCCGTTACTGGATCCAATGGGGTACTCCGACTCCTTGGTCCTAGCAACTGCCTTTGGGAATCGATCGTATTGTTCCTACTTTCCATCTCTGCCCTTTCCCTGTCCCATCGTGCCTGTTCCTCCTGCTGGGCTCCCTCCGGGTTGTAGATTGACACTATAGGACCTATGGTAACAGGTACTTGTAGAGCATCTGGCAGTTGATACAACCTTGTACACTCCGTTTCTGGCCCCTTCTGTACCACAAATCTTCCTACTACTCTCTGTACGGGACTAGATTGAGGTACTTCCTCACCTTTCTTGGGTCCCCACTCTGTTACAGGGAGCGGTCTATATTCCCCCTTCCTAGCCCCGTCCCCCTGTTGTAGTTCGGGACTTTCGGCTTCTCTGTTATACGGAGGTGGTCTGTCCAATAATAGCCTATCTATCAGATCATCCTCCGTCTCGCTCTCCTCATCCTCTTCTGGAGGTTTCTTTTCTCCCGTAGCCTCTAGCATTGGGTAAAGTTTGTCTGCTTCTATTCTTTGCACCCTCCACTTTTTAGCTTCATCATCCCATTTAGCACCCTGCACTGCTCTTACTGATCGTCTCACTCTTTCTTGGCGCCTATTCAGGCTCCTATCTTGTGCCGCCGTGAACCATGCATTGAGGGCTTCGAACTGTGTTGGCCTCGGTAGAGGTCTCGTTGCGAGCATTACCGCTTTCAGCTGATTCAATGCTTCTAACCTAAACGTCCCGTATCTCGGGAACGTCAGTTCCTTATTTCCTTCTGTTAGCTTACTCCACTCGGAGATCCATAGTATTGAGTGTAACCCAACATTCACAGCCATATGATAAGCTGGTGTGCCTTCCGGTGGGGCTTCTTCCCCCGCATACGAGTTCCCTCTATCTCTCTTAAAGATCGCCATTAAACGTTTAAAACACTTCATTTTCAAGAATCTACGATTTTCCTTAATTCTCTTCCTTGTTTACTTCCCGATGGCGAACCACCAATCCCTGCGCGGCTCTCGCTGACCAGCCTATCCCAGCGCGTCTCTACGCTGACGTCACTCGTCCCCTCTGCAGCAGTTCCCCTCCTTTCTCAGCTCGTCTCGCGGTCTTGCATGCGTCTCATTCATACACCGAAAAATGACTACTTCCGACCAAGCGATCACTTTTCTTGACTGTACGTCCACAGTCTAACTGTAATTGTCACCTCAACTGACGAGACGTCTTTCCCTAACGTCCAGACGCTCGCCTTAACTGATAGGTTACTTACACACAGTAAACGTCCGACCAGCGTCCGTTACTCATACACTCACTCTGACATTCCCCCTATCTCGGTCCAACGGGCGATCAATGGTACCTCATGACCCCCTTTACAATGGTAGACAATTACTCTGGATGTTCGATACACCCGAACCACTTAAGCCCTTCTCTGGACTTAAGATTTTTACCGGTTGCGCGCGCTCACAACCTTCTCCCAATCACACTACAGGCATTCAACTCCGCTTGACATTACAACACAGGTACAACACAAAACCGCAATCTGGCAACGCATGACCCTTATACTCACTCTCGACCGACTCTGCTGCTTTTCTCTCTCGCACGGCCAGCACCTTCTTCGGCAGGGACTCTTCTTCTGGTCCTCGATGACTAGGGGCCTTGGGGTAATCTAGACCTAACCTAGGTTGCCTTCCTCAAGAAGCCAACCATCTTTCTCTGCTACCAACTGCGGGGAATGAGATTTTGATATCTTATCTGATCACCTAGATACCTATCTCATTCATCCTTTTTGGATCGATTATTGACTGTCATTGAGTAAAAGGCAAACCCACATAAGTTAAATCAACCCCATAGACTGACGCAACTCTGAAGAACCACTTACGACTAGTAGAGTTTAAAAAGTTTAATATAAACCCAAAGTTATTTGCAAATACAATCCTCTCAATATAAGATTCAACAAGTATACAGGTACTAAAAGGAACATAAATTCCCTAAAGAATCTCAGTCTACAAAAGAAAACAATCAAAACCAATTCTAAAATCAGCAAATTGAATAGCATAGACACTAAATGGATATGCTGCGTCATTTACAGAAAAGAATGAAACAAGTTAAATCTGTCCCTACTCTATGCTAGATGACATCCCTACTCAACAAGTTCTTTACTTAAAAAGGTGTCAGCCGTTTGACTTCCAAAGAAGTTCAAACTCTCTTAATCTCTGATGGAAACCTATGTCGAGAAGCAGTACCCTTTCTGCCTACCCATCTGCTCTCTAAGGGTCCTCGGCCTACTGCTCTCCTTCTGCTCTCGCTCAGGCCATCTGCTCTTCCTCTGCTCCCCGGGGTGCTGTCCCTAAATACAAAATCACAGTATGGGTGGAACGCCCCCTTGAGACGCCCACCACGTACACATTTCACGTAGTCCTGCTTCTGGTTTTTCCATAGTTTCGTCTCTTCGAGTCGTCTGTTAAGTTGACCTTGCTTCTCAGGCGCCGTCTCCGTCGTGCTGGTAATCCCATGACATTCCAGTTGACACTTCCAGACCAAAGTCTATCACCTCAACAGAGCTCTATTCATTACAATTGTGATTGTAACCCCCATGTCACCTCGAAAACAGACACTTCGAAACAGGACCCCAAATTCCAAACGTCCGTTATCTCACTAGGCCATAAAACTTCATCCAGCATTGTCACTTTAATTTAACGAGGCCTTTGACTCTTGGCTCGCACGTACAGATCAAAGCTATCCCCCTATCCCTGTGAGACCACTAAATTACATGCAGTGGACTTCTCTCTTGCGAACCCTTGGTCCGTTAGGTTAAAATAGCATATGAACACACCATTCTAGAATTCCTACAAACTCTTCTATACGGAATGACTTTTAACACACATATACATAGTCGAATTAGTATCTTATTCATTATAATCGAATCCATGTTACATAAAATACAATGTTATACCCTCGTTCTTACACAGTGCTATGTAGTCTGCACGTTTCTTCAATTTACATTTCATCTCTTTCTCCGTTTAATTAATTACATACGTACATGTATTCCGTTTAGCACGTTCTACTGTTCTTAAGCATTTTCACACACTTCTATATTAGCCCAACCTATATACGGACCTTTCTAATTCTAATGCACATTCTAGAGTAAATACAGATACATTTCTTATTACTAAAGTTACATGTGCTAACTTTACGCTACAGGCTTGTAAATATGGTACGGACATACTTTTCATTCAAATTGCGCTCTCTCACATCTGGGGTGTTCAGTGGGAGGGAGGGCTGGAGAACCGCATAGCTCTGTATGCAGCGTATGTGCTCTTATTCATGGGGCGCCCAGACACAGAACTTTGGCTACTTGGGGTGTTAGAGCTCTTTTGAAAGGCCTTGGGCCTTCAGGTCAACTGACCCCCATGACTCCAAGTCTGGCAAATCCAACTCCAAATTCACCGAGATTCACGGACCACACTTTAAATATTTGGGCATATAGGTGCCCCTGTTACCAGATTCTTCCTGGGCCGGCCTTAGGGGGGTCTCTCTCTACCTGAGGCTGTCTCCCCTTGTAGTGTCTTTCCTTTTGCCTGACTCTCTCCCCACTCCAGGTCACTTTCGCCCGTGTCTCTCCATGTCACCCTCTCTCCCCGTCATTGTGTGTTTCTCTCCACATTACGCTCCTCCATCTTCCAGGGGAGTAAAGGATGCCCCCCCAGCCCCCGCAGTGTGGGGGGCCCCTGCACCTTAGAGGTCAGAGGAGGGCCCATACAGATCCAGCAGCCCAGCTGCCGAGAATCTATATCATTCAAAACAATGCAACTATAAATAACATTTTAAAAAACCTACAAGACCCTTCAGAGGCCTATCATTAGTGGCAGAGGTGAATGAAAAAAATATAACTCACTGAAGAGTGTCTTTCATTGGAAAGCAAGGGGGCTTGGAGGGTTAAAAAATGTTTCACTCTCTTTTTTGACGCACTTCCAATTTGCACGTGCAGGGCCTCAGAGATGAGCACTGGAGAGGAAACTGGAAAGAAGTGCAGGGCGTCTTACGAGAGGGGAGACAAAAGCAGCCTGCTGAGATCTTTGTGCCCCAATTTTTTTAAGGCACAATAACAATAGGATAACTCTGGCGAATAGTGTACTTGCTGGAGAGAGCTGTTTTTTTGTCTGGTCATGGTTTTGAATTATAAACTAGTCGAAATGGTTAATGAGCCTCCTGCAAATGTGCTACAAGCAGATCTCAGATTTGCATTTTGTGTTGATAGCTCAGTAGGCTACTGCTTTTCTCGCAGAGAATTTTTTGGTACTTGCAGTTCGTATGCTACAATCCTCATAATAAAGCACAGTGAGCTATGTATTATTATCAAAGAGCTGCATGCAAACTGCAGGGCATACGCAACCTTAATTTTCTTCTCAAACTTTTGTTATTGTAAGGTTGCTAAAAAGGGTTCCTTTCAGTAGTAAACAACTTCTCATTGATATATACAACCCCAACCACTGTTACATTTTAAATTCGGAGTTTGCGTTTTTCCAGAGAAATCACACTTTACATATAGGGCCACAGTTATCATAATTTCAAACAGCAATTCCCGAATTGCCATTCTCTGCGAATTGCAGTTAGGCAATCGCTATTTGAATGTACGAAATTCCATGAGTGTTACTTAACGTTTCCTAAAGGGTCGCAAATCGATCTACCTCATTATTATTAATGAGGCAGGTCGCAATGGGCGACCCATTAGGACTCTCAAAAAACACAGGGATGGTGGCATGCTGGGGTCAGCAGAAAAACATGTCTGTGATTCTTTTTAAATAAAACAATATGTTTTTTAAATGCAGCCCATTTTCCTTAAGGAAAAACGGGTTGCATTTAAAAAATTTAAATAAAAAGTTTTCTTTTAATTTTTTTTAGAGCAGGCAGTGCTCTGTGGGACCACTTCCTGCTCTTGAAAAAATGTTTTGCAAACATTCAAAAAGAAGAAGGGGTCCCCTTGGGGACCCCTTCCTATTTGCGAATGGGTTACTATTTGTTACTGCAATTCAGTGCAAAACATTCCTACATACCCTGCGATTTGATATAATAAAGGGACACCCTGAACACGCCCATTCCTAATACAGAATCAGTATGTTTTGCAATTCCATATTGCGATTCGGTAACAAGTTACTGAAGCGCAAATTGGAATTCATACATACCAAAAACCATTTTACTGCTCTCAAACGGCCCAATTCTGTGAATCTGGACAGTTAAGACTGGTAAAATGCACGATACATGTGGCCTATAATGCCTATCAGTATGGCTGAACAAGTTCCTACATCTTGCAGCTCACATTGTCTTTTGTAACATTTCCTAAAATTGATTTATAAATTTGTATGATTTTTTTGTCTCTGTGCACTAAGGGGCCCATTAGGATGACGGGCGGACACGGTGATTGGGACCGCCCGCCATAAGGGCGGGGGTCCCGTGGGGGCTATTAGGATGTGCCCGCCACAGTGGCGGGCACATCCTGTAGTTGTAGCATTGTGGCGGGCGGTGCACTCTGCACCGCCCGCCACAATGCAAAAAATGCATTTTCACATTTGCATATGCAAAGCGGCAGGCACCGCGCGGTGCCTGCCGCTTTGTTTATGCAAATGAAGGGGGGTACCATAGGTACCCCCTTGTGCATCTCCACCTCGGCCTTCAACATGGGGGCCCGCAGGGGCCCCCAATGGCAACGACCGCCTGCCTTTCCGTGGCGGGATCGCCGCCGCGGAAAGGCACCAATGGCCACACATGCAAATATGGCTGGCGGTGTCTGATAGACACCGCCACCATATGAAACCTTTTCCGCCCCGGCCGCAAGGCGACCGGGGCGGAAAAGTGGCGGGCGGTGTTTGCCACCGCTGAGGTCCCCCCTACCATTGTAATGTGGCGGGGGGGAAAAGGGTGGCTGGCGGGCGGGCATTTCTGTCGGGCGGATCGCCACCGCCACCATGGCGTTGGCGATCCGCCCGACATCATAATGGAGCCCTAAGTCTTTGTGACATATAGCGTGCTCTGACTTGATACATTGAGGTTATGGGGAGATGAGGTGCACCAAACGGAGGGAGGTTGTAAGAGAATCCATGTTGCAGGAGGTCATGGGCAGTGAGGCAGGTGGTTGTGAGGGAATCCATGTAGAAGGAGGTCACGGGTAGTGGGGCCGATAGGAGGTCCTGGGCAGTGGAGCAGGGTTCCAACAAAGATTGCCATACTGGGTGCCTGTAATGCGAAATCCAGCCCTGGGAGTAAGTGCGATCTGCCCTGGATTCAGAAAGTGAGACACAGTGCCAATCACCCATTCACATTTTATTTTCCATGGAGCAGAGTCCCCTGGCTTACCTCTTTACTTAGATCATTATAAAGTCTCCAAACTACGTTTTTTCATATTCATTTAAATGGTCTGAACTGATGAAAATAATATACAGATACCAAAAACCAAATATTGAAATGGAACGTAGGCATGCCCCATAAGGTGAATTAGAACCATTGGTAAAATAAAAAGAAATGATCTGTAAAAAACATATTTGATCCTGCAGGTATCTCTAAAACCAATATATTATAACTCTGAAAGCTACAACTTTAACAAAATGCTTCTTTAATACATAACCCAAATGCACCTGATAGCACACTGAGGTTATATATTTCATCACAGTTTACGATATATACCTAGAAAATTTGACATAGTGGTGTGTACGTTTTCACATACAACCACACTTTCCTGACATCATATGAGAAACCTTATCTGGTTCTAGCTTTTTATCCAAGATCACAGTGCATTTTGGAACTTGTAGTTTTGAGTATAGCTTTTAAACATGGGATCAGAAATCCTTGTTTGCACCGTGATTTTGGATAAAATGCTAGGAATGATTGACGGTGTCACACGTGACATGTTGGCACTTGTGCACACCTAGCCCTTCATACGTTATTACTTTTTGTCATATAGGCTTGCTCTGCTGCTGTGATGTTCTACCTGTTTGGGTGAGAGATCCTTTCACATCTGCTGTCACTATAGTATCTCTCTAATGAAGGTGACTGTCATTGCCTTGATTTTCCCATGGTGCATCACTCTTGAGAGGGAGATTTGCAGTACTTACGTTTCCTGGGCTGTATCTGTTTCTTGAGGGCAACCTCTACAGCTGCTCCTCATATTTTTCATGTTTAGTGTGAGAGAAGCTTCACATCTGCATCCCATGGTGGACCTGTTTTGCTAGAGAATCTCGCACTGATGCTCACAGTAACGCGCTGATGTGTTTGAAATTTAAATGCTGATGTTCATGCTGTACCTTTTCTGTGTGAGGAAAGTTTGTAGGGCTGTTGCTAGTGGTGTGCCTGTTCTTTGTGTGAAGGAAGCCTGCACTGAAGTTGCCTCTGCTATGCCTATTTAGCATCAGGAAAGCCTGCAGTACATTGCTGTGCTATTGCTCTTTTGTGTGAAGACAACTTCCCCTGGTGCTGCTTGTGCATAACAAGCATGAGGACATTTTTCTCTCCCTTGCAATGCTGCTACCTGCATAGTACCTGCTGTGGGTGTGAGAATGAAGATTGCACAGCTTAAGTGTAAACTATGGAAATAAAAAGGGTAAGGAGTAAGGGAAGCTGAAGCTAAGTGAGCTGAAAGGAAAATTCTGAGTAATAAAAGACAGAAACTAGAGGTAAGTAGGTGCATGGGAATGAGGGAGGTATCTGTGAAGTGAACAAGTGCGATAGGGGTTTGGAAATAAGCAAAAGGGTAAAGATGAAGATAGTTTGGAAACTGAGGATGCAGAAGCAAGAAGATCAGAGACAGCGCTGACAGTAGCATGAGAGGTGATAGTGAGACAATGAGGAGAATAAAGTGGAAAGTGAGAGATTAACTGAAGAGAGATATTTAGTGGTCAAAGGTAAAATTAAATGTAAGAGGGAGAGGTAGTATAGATATTGGAGAATGTGATGTGTGCAAATTGAAGGTAAATATGAGGAGGGAGAGGAGAATGAGCTTAGAGTGGCAGTAAAACCGGGAGAGATAGAGGTGAGTGCAAAACGTTATCGTTTAGAGAATGAGAGAATCAGAGTTGAAGGTAAGCAGCAAATTGGAAAAGATAGAATGGACTAATGAGAGACTGAGGTGCAAAGAAACCCAGGAGAAATAGAGCAGAGGGAGAAATTGTCAGGACAACTAGTGGAACTGAGAGGGATCATGACAGCAACATGAGAATGAGGGAAATAATCTTGTATTGAAAGAAGAAACTCTAAACAATTTATGAAACCGGAGGACAGAATTGGAATATAGAGAGCTGGGAGAGAGAAGAGAACAGGAAGCATGGAGTGGGGTAACTGGGAATTCCAGGGCTAAGAATGACATCAGTGCTAGTGAGAGGAAGGCCTAAATATGCTGGAAAAGGGTAACAGTGCTTGAAGAATAAGAGATTGAGGCCTAGATGTAGGTAAAGCGATTTTACCGATCTGAAAATACCGAATTTTACAGAATCTGTATTTTCAGATCGGAAAATGAGATGTAGGAAAAAAATCGGTAAAAAATACCGATTCGGTAAAGTTCAGTAGCAGACAATCGGTAAATACCGAATCGGCCTTTTGGCCCATAGGAATGAATGGGGGATACCGAATCGGTATTTACAGAATCTGTAAATTCCGATTCGGTATTTACCGATTCGGTAACGTTACTAAAGTGAAACCAGGTAGGCAGCCAATCATGTGCCAGCACCCTCCCCCTCCCTAGCAGGAAGTGGCCACACAGGCAGCTGCAAGTAATCAGAACCTCCTGGAAAAGGCAGTTGGAGCAGAGCAGAGTGCACAAGCAGCAGAAAGGGTTTGGAACACTTTTAAAAGTGTAAAATGGCAAGCAGCCAAGAGAAAGAGCAGCCTGAGAGGAAAAGGAAATTACAATTCTGCAGCATGGAGCTGCAGGTGCTAGTGGAGGAGGTGGTCAGGGTGCATCACAAATTGTTTGAGAGGCAGTCCCTGACTGTGCCAGAATCAGCCAAACGAAAAATATGGCTGGACATCATGGAGAAGGTGAATGCTGTGGGGGTCACCACCAGGGATACTGAGGACCTCAAAAAACGCTTTTATGACCTGAGGAGCCTAACTAAAAGAAAAATGGCAGAAATACACAGGCAGGCTGGGAAAACTGGCGGAGGCAAGAACCCAGCACCCCCCCTGACTGACCTGGAGGAGATGGTGTCCTCAACCCTTGAAAGGGAGAGCGTCTGCGGCCTGGGAGACGTAGACAGCTCGGCCAGAGCTGCAAGGAAAAAAGGTAAGAGACATGCACAGTATTCCCCCAATACCATTCCCCTTACCTGTACCCTTAGTGGGCAAGTAAACCCAATTACAGTACTGCTAGCAATACACTGGGCCAATGCATGATGCGAGATGTAGACAGGATATGTTAGGCCATGTCATACAGCACACCAAACAACTAGTAGATGTAATGACTGCATACAGAACATGGGCTAAGTGTAAATTTTTATTGTAGTGAATGTTAGACAGTAGCGCCTATCTAATGTACGCTCATATATGTCCACAGGTGAAACATCACATAGGCAAACGCAGGAGGCTGAAGGGACACAACCTGAGGGGGAGGAAAGTGAGGATGCAGGAGTCAGTAGACCCAACGTACCACCTGAGGAAGCTGCATCAAGTAGCCATCCACCTGGCCAGGACACAGAAATGGCCCAGGAATTGCAGGCAACCCCTAGCGGATCACAGTCCCCACTCCTGCTCTCATCACCAGAGATGGCTGCATCACAACATGACGTGATACCTCCAACACAGCCAGGCAGGAGGCATGTCGTGGGTCCACTCCCAGATTTTGAGTCCGTGGCAGCTGACATTGAGCGTGAGGAACAACTGAACCTGCAAGTGCCAGCGGGCCCTGGCACAACACACTCCAGTGCAGCGATGGGCGATAGTAGTGGAAGACGCCGCAGAGTGCAGGAAAGGCCAGGAGATGTACCAGTTGAGGGTCAAAGTGTGTTCCTAGGTCTGGAGGGGAGCATGGTCCGGATACAGCGGATGCAGGGGAGAGCCATCCAAGCATGCCAACGACAGCTGAGTTCCCTAAATAGCAACATAGGGGAGATAGGAAAGGGCATCAGTCAGATGGTACAGGACAACAAGGAAATGGTGCAGGCCAACAAAAAATTGGTGATGGTTAACAGGGAGATGGCTGCAGGGATGCGAGGAATACACAACTCGGTGCAGCTACTATGCACCAAACTGGATAATGACTTTGCTTTAAGGGACAGGGAAAGGCGTTGTGCACATGTCCATAGCAGTGCCCTCTACCGCATGGCCTCTGTCGCTTCCCTGTTATGCACGAGGAGCTCCAACATGCAGGAGGCCATGATGCTAAATACTAATAAGGTCACTAGGGGCATGGGCAGGGTGACCAGTGCCCTGGAGGCACTGTTGAACGCCCAAACTGCGCACACAGCTGCAATGGAAGTGCCTATCAGTGAGGAGAGCACAAGCAGGAGCAGCATGGGGAGCATCCCTGTGACAGAAACCAGGAGGAGCAGGCGCCATGCTGAGGCCGCAGGACAACAAGACAATGAGCAGGTTGAACAACCCCCTAGTGTTACAGGGAAGCGATCTAGGAAATGACTCACACAGTTGAAGGTGTTCTTGTACATCACGCAGAGCATTGGCGTGAAAAGTGTTTAATTTAAACTTTTGTACTGTGATAACAAAAGTGATTTGTGAATTAAACCTGTGTTCTAGCATCCCATGGCTGTGTTTATGGCTTACTTACTTAAAAATGGTTGCGTGCAACCTCTTCCCGTCTGTGTCTGCCATCAGTTGCTGTTGCTCCACCAGATGTGTGTGGGTCAGGGACAGCATATTCATCGTCATGGTCCTCAAAATCTGAGAGTTCCACTTCTGTCCCCTTCTTGACCGCCAGGTTGTGCAGCATTGCACAGGCTGCAATAATTTTGCAGCAGGTGATAGGTGTGTACTGGCGGGCCCCTCCGCTTTTATGGAGGCAGCGAAAGCGGCTTTTCCACATGCTCCACGATGTTCCTAGTTGTTTTGTGTGCCCGGTTGTATTGCCTCTGACTTGGTGTTGTTGGATTGAGGTAGGGTGTGAGGATGAAGGACCGGAGGGCATATGCACTGTCCCCTATTAGGAATGAAAAAAGGACATTATTCACATGCTCTAACACATCCACCTGTTACATGATTCTACTGATTACCACACAGTGTCTCACCTAGCAAGTATCCTTCACCAAACTCCCCCGCAGTCAGGCGTGCATAGATCCCACTGTTCTGGAATATGTAGGAGTCGTGGGTACTCCCCGGAAATTTGGCCACTATGTCAGTGATCACATATTTGGCATCACAGATCACCTGAACGTTGATGGTGTGGGTGGACTTGCGGTTACGATAGATGTACTCTGTGGCAGCTGGAGGGCATATTGGTACATGTGTACCATCAATACAGCCTATGATGTGGGGGAAATGCGCCACCTGGTAAAAGTCAGTCTTTGTCCTTAGCAGTTCTGCATGTGTTGCTGGAAAGCGGATGTAAAAATGCATTACCTGCAACATTGCATCAAGGAAGTTCTGAAAGAAACGTGACAGAGCGCTCTGGGACACCCCACCAACCGCAGCAACCACACTCTGGTAACTACCAGATGCGAGCAGGTGCAGGCTGCAGAGCACCTGGACATGGGGGGGATGGCGTGGGCCCTTGTGGTTGGATGTTCCAATAGTGGGTGAAGGTCCCTGATTAGGTCCAGGATGGTTTGGGGATCAAGCCTGTACCTCTGCAGGATCTCTGTGTCAGTTAGCTGGAATAGAGTGATCCTCTGTCTGTACACCTGCTCCTCTCTCCTCCAGACCCTCTCACCTTCTGCCTGTAGGCGTAGCCGCCTCGCAATTACATAGAATGCCGCCATAGTTGAGGAAATGTTGCATTTTGGGCCTATTTTATACCTTGCACCTGTTTACCACCTGATTGCAATACATGGTAATTACTGACTCTGAAATACCGAATTGAAGCCAAATTCGGTATTTCAGAGGTTCCCTACATCTCAAATGCTCATTTTTACCATTTGTTATTTACCGATTCGTTATTTGTACCGAATTGGTAATTTTACCGATTCGGTACACTTACCGAATCGGTAAACTTACCGATTCGGTAATGTTTCAGATTCAATATATTTACAGAATCGGTAAATTATCCGATTCGGTATTTTTACCGAATCTGTATATTTTCCGATTCGGTATCCTTACAGATTCGGTAATTTTACCGATTCGGTAATTTTACCGATTCGGATGCTTTACTGTCCACTACATCCCAATATGCCTATACCGGTCGGTAACGGCCGAAATTCGGTAAAATCGGCCTTTACCGACCGGTATTGGCCTACCTACATCTGGCCCTGAGTGAACTGTTCAAAACAGAAATTGTGATGAAAGAATGAGGGCTAAAGATGAATGGCTGACCTGAAAAGATTGATTGAGAAATTAAAGTGACAGGTAAAATGGTCCATTGGTGCATTGCAAATGGAATTTTCAGTAGCACAAAGGCACCACTTTTGCTCACTACTAACTTTGAAATGCTCGTAGCCCTATGACTGTACCCTGGAATCCCTTCATGTCACCAAGCATGTCCCCTTTTTTACCTATAGCTTCATTTTTTTTTTGTGAATCAACAACACAAAAAAACAGTTTTTATATACCCTAATGTCTTCCTGACTGCAGAACTTGTTGATTTCCTTAAAGCCATTTGTATCAGTGAAAACCTTGCTGCTGCCTTTGAGGTAGTTTATGATGGTCAGGTTCTTTAAACCAGAGGGTGGTAGAGGGTGTGAATAAGGGGGCCCCCTTGCATGAGATTGCAGGGGGGGCTAAGGTTTCGTTAAGCCACTGCCATCTTCAATGCGACTGTATTCCTGTCGGCGACCCCTCACCGTGCCTTCCTCCTCGTCAGTTTCTCTTCACAAGCACAGGTCTCTCTCTCCCAGGGCTTTAAGCGGGCTGGGTCTCAAGGGGTCTGAGCACCGGCAGTTTTTTTAATGGGGCCTCGAAATGGGTCTCTATCGGGCTCTGTTTTGAACCCTTTCACAGGTGGTCCTTTTTTTCTGGACTGCAGTGACAGCAGTTTGCTGTCACTGCAGTCCAGGGAAAAAACAGCCCGATAGATTCCCGTTTTGAGAAAGCAGGCACATCGATGTGCGCTGCCCACACTGCTCACTTCTCACTAGTGGAGAAGTTACGGCATGACGTCATGCCAGGTGATCTTTGTGGGGGAAGGGAAATCCTTTAAAGAGAGACATTTTCTCTCTGAATTTCCCTTCTCTTTCTGAAACGTAAGAGCAGCAACATTGTGGTAGGGTCACCAGGGCTTTAATTGGAAGCTTTTTCAATATTATATGTAACAAGCCATAGTTGCTGCTTATTTATCGTATGCGACAAATAACCATTGACAAGGCTAATAGTCCTGACTTGTTGTAGGTATGATGTTACTTGTATCACATATCTGGATGCAATGACAGAAACAGCAAAATACAAGTGGGGCGGCACACTATGTTGAACACAGATTTTTAGTCTAAGTGTTTTTAAGCCACGCCCTTAATTACACTGGCCGCGCCCCTTTGAGAGACCCCCAGTTTTTTTTATCCCACTTAAAAACCTGCTCTCTCCCTCTCAGTTTCTGGGCCCGCCCTACTCAGTGTGGGCCACTCTTCCTGGCTAGTCTTTATTCCCTCGCTGCTTCTCTTTCACTGTCTATTTGCTCTTGATTTGCGTCTCTCCTCTTCAGTAACATCACTCTTAGGGGCGTATTCGCTCTCTCCCTAATTATCCCTCTCCATTATGGCACTCGAGGCTCTTCCCTTCAGTGGGCCTCTCTCCCTGTCAGACTCGCCCTTACCTTTGTCTCTATTCTGCGTCCACACTGTCACTCCCCTCCCTCCTCACCTGTCCTCCCTGCCCTCTAGTCACTAACCCGAGTGAGCTCAGCGCTGCGGTCACTTAGGAGCTCGCCTGCAGTCAGCCGTTTCCCGCTCTCAGTCGCTGCTCGTCCCAAGCACAAGACCCCAAGGGGAGAAGCTGCCCGTGAGGATGAGGCGCCCTGAGATGAGTCTGCTGCTGGTGGTCCTCCTGGCCGCCCTCCTCGGAGAAGCAGGTACCCGCTCGCTTTACCGCTCAATTCACAAAGTAATAGGGGGAAGGGGGTAGTGGGTGCCACAACCTCGCGCACCCTACTTCAGGAGGAACTGGAAATTTTCAACAATGACAGGCGAAAGCTAGCCAAGTAGTAGTATGCACTAGGGTTCGTGTCTTCAAGGAACTCGCTAAAGTCCAATTTACTAACGAGGTGGCAGCCACGGAAGTATATTTTTCTTGCTTGCATTTGGTCCTATGACAGTATTACCACACTGAAATTGCTACGACGTCAGAGTTGCTTTGCTCCACATGTCACCGATCAGACAGATCCAGAGCGCTATGGATGTTACTAGACAGGAAAAGCTAACGCGTGATAGGTCACATTGGTTACTACTCAAATATAGGCTTGTCAGTTGATGCGTTTTTAGCCTTATCTTGTAGTGGAGCCATGAATAATCACACGTGGCTTGATGTTCCAGCTGTTCTTAAGCAGGGCTTCACGGCACATGAACTCCTGCCGTGTTGTAGCAAATGTGAATCTGGATGGGTGGATGTTGAAGCGGGAATGATCTTTGCCTGTTATACAGGCGAGATCCCCTGCCCAGAGAGCCCAACTCGAGCAGTGTAGGGTGTAACTGTTTGCTCTGTTGCACAACTTCAAATGTGTGCGCTGGCCTCAAATAAGGATAGTGCGCCCTACTACTGATAATGTGTTCCCCGAAGGCAGACGCAAGCTCACAGCTCCCCTGGAGGCAGTGCATTAGAGAAAGACGGAGCAGCTGCTTCAAGCAGCCATTTTATACTTCACAGTACAGGGGTCATCTGCCGGCACTTCAGAGGGATGGGGGGATGGGGTTGGGGAGATCCCTGTGCAAGTAAACAGTCAGAGCACCTCTGGACCAGGAAGGTCGCTTTGCCTCTGGCCCGAGTCTTCAAAACGACCAGGCACAGAGGCAGTCTTTCCTTAAATTGCATATGGTGTTACAATATGCAAATGATGGAACGTTTCTCTATGGTAGCATTGGTGTTAAATTTGGGCCTGTGATTTCAGTATTGCAGAAGGAACTACACAAGCATCTGCAGCCCCTTCTCTAATACAACAGTGTGCCGGGGGTACAGAAGATGGGTGCACACGCCCGCTGTGCACCTGGGGTACTGTGTTTTTCTTTTGGCCTGTTTTGGCCTTTTGGAGGTCCTGGACCCCCCCCCCCCCCCCCCCCCCCCCGTGTCCTGAAGGGGTATAACTCGCGTGCCCTCACTGAGGATAATGGACTGTTGTGGGATATGAAGATAAGCCAGTGGCACCAGAGTCATGTGGTTAGGAGTACTAATAGTATGATCAGACTCTTTTATTTGTGTCACTCTGAGCGAGGCCTGCTGGCCCACCAGTGTAAAGTTTCACTCCTATGTGCTTGCCCAGACCCTTGCACTAACATTATGTGTGTGTGTTATGCGTATTTGTGTGTGTAGCCAGTGTAACAAATATATGAAGTGCAAGTTAGCCACAGTAATTGAGACAAGTGAGATCCATCTGGATTCCCCTGGCCTGGCTCAGCAGAAGCTGCAGATGGAAGTGCACAACTCGCCTTTCCATAACTGGCGAGAGGAGATCCAAACAGACAAGGCAAGGCTTTACATTGTTTTTAAGTTTTCAGTGAATCATTTGTCAAGCTTCACATTGAATTGTGTTAATTTCATAGGAACATGTCACTTGTTTCACATTTCCTCTAACATTTAGTTTCACTAATACACAGAATAATATGTGAATGTGTATTACAAGTGGTTACATTGCATTCCTAACAGGTACCCTCATATAGGATACGAATTTCCACTCTATCAACTTCACACATTTAGTACTTGGATGAGGAAGACGCTCTAGGGGGCAATAATTGTGTACAATTATGCAATGGTTTACGTAAATGCGGACATGTGCAAATGAAGACTTATTTCCTTTGCTTTTCTTTCACTGGGAAAACATTTTTCCCTTTATAGGAATCCCCTCCAGTTTTACTCCGCTAAGAGCCATATTTATGATCTGGTTTGCATTGTTCTTGCCCAGCAGTGTTGTGCAAGAGTGACTAAAACCTTAAATCAGATTTATTTAAAAAGCCACATAAAGCCACGCTGCGTGGATTTGAATGGCGCCAAAAATCTGGAGTAATGCAACCGAGCTCAAATCGCTGCGTTGCCTTACTCTGCACAAGGGAGCCATTCCATGGCCATTGAACGCCCATGGTTTTTTTACACATTCCCAGATTTACCAAACCTGGTGACCCTGGGAAAGCGCAAAAAAGTATTGCCTCTCCGGGAGAGGCTCCCACACAGGAATGGAAAATACACCAGCCCTTTGCTGGAGAAAACCTTGAGTCCTTTCTATTACCATTTACATCCTCATGGATGATAATTACACAGTATCAAGATCATGAACATCTGTCAGGAATCGTCTCCGATCTCCTGACAGACATATTCCCAATGTAATGATGTAAAGTTCACCTATATTTTCTATTATTCACAATAAGTACCCTTATTTACTGGTTGTAAGTTAAGAGCACTCTACTTAGCAGTCTGGAGGATTTTCCAGAGGGCATTGACTGTGCCAGAAACAGAGTAAAAAAGGTATATTGATGCTAACATGTGGGACTGGGTTCATCACAGTTGGACCCGGTTGGGCTGGAGGCTCTGAATTTGAGGGCACTATATATCAAATATATATGCTGGGTTGGTGGCAAGTTGCACAGTGGTAAAGCACTGCCTAATTACTCCTCATCTCCATGCTGAATTTAGATTCAATTACAGGTGGTCAGTAAACTCTCCTATCCTTTCGGAGTTTTGCCACTTCACACTCCTCTTGGAGCGTGGAGTGTGGCAAAAACTCGTCCATCTGCCACATGGCAGAGTTTACTGGCACACTCTGCCCACCACTGCTCCTTTCCTCTTACTCAGCCAGGGATTAAAAGTGTCTGCACTCTGTTATGTGATACACAACACCCACTCTTGCTTTTCCTTTTACCTCTGGAGACAAATGAGGTGTGTGTGCATGTATTATTTGGAAATAATAGCCATCAATGTATCACCGTTAACACCTTCTGAAGGTTTAAGTGCAATCACAATAACTCAATTTACCTGCGGGATCGCTGACAATTTGCAGCCGGATCAGATGTGACAGGTACAAGAGCAGAGCAAAGAACAGCAAAATGGATTCATCTACTATCAAAGTATCACAAAAAAAATTAGGTTCTCAATCTCAACACAAGATACCCTTTTCCTGGCTTGTGACTTTTAACGAGTCCCAGTTCTGCTTATGTCTAAACTTCACCAAAGGGGCAGCACAGACATCAACACCTACCAGGATCGCCCATGGTCTGATAGTCAGTAAACCAGCTTTCCCGATTGGCCATCTCCATGTCTTCACTCTTCAGTGCATGAAGACTGGAAAAAGAGGTGGAGGCAGACAGGTTTCAAAGAACCTCAGGAGACAGGACTAGCCCAACACTAAAGCCCGGGAAGTCTCCGGTGGAATCAGTAGGGCAGGCTGATCAGATTGGCTTGGCTTGGCTCTGAGGCACCCTGAGGCAGTGCTCATGCAAAGTGTTTGCTATACTCTGACTTGGGTGCGATCTGCCCTCATCCTTCTGTTGGGATGAGCACCATCCTGGTGGAGCTGCTGCTGTTCACCCGGATTCTGGGCCTTCATATTGGCAGCAAGTCGCTGGCTGGTGCCACCCTTGGAAAAGAGCGTGGCAGACAGGTTGTGCCTGGTGACAGGAGCCAGCGGCAAAGTGGGTCGGCTCTTAGCCTTGGAGCTGGCCCAGCCCTGGGCTGTGCTAGTACTGTGGGACATCATCATCAACAGCCACAGTAACAAAGAGACGGGCCGTGTACCAGTCCATCCCGGCGGAAAACAGCCTTTACTGCGCGGCTGAAACTGCGCATACCATTACTTCGCAAGCGTTACTACGCTTGTGATGTTACAACGGATCACTGACTAAATATCGAGGGACAAAATATAGACTACCCAAAATATAGATTCCAAAATATCGACAGACAAAATATCGAATTCCTATCTACAAACAGGTAAGTACCAAAATATCGAACCCAAAATATTGTTTATATATATATACTTTGTAAAAATATTGAATTTCTTAAAAATAATGTAAAATTAAAAAAAAAATAATAAATAGCTAGAATATACTTAAAAATACTTAAATTACCTTAAAATTATTAAATACCTACTTTAACTTATAAAAACATAATATTATTAAAAAATACACAATATTATTACGGTAGGATAGCGTAGGGGTAAAAATTACTATTCCCACTCCAGAGAGTGCAACAGTAGGGAAAGCGTTGGATAGCGTAGGGGTAAAAATTTCTATTCCCACTCCAAAGAGTGCAACAGTAAGGAAAGCGTTGGATAGCGTAGGGGTAAAAATTACTGTTCCCACTCCAGTAAGTGCAACAGTAGGGAAAACATTGGATAGCGTAGGGGTAAAAATTACTATTCCCACTCCAGAGGGGGCAACAGTAGGGAAAGCGTTGGATAGCGTAGGGGTAAAAATTACTATTCCCACTCCAAAGAGTGCAACAGTAGGGAAAGCGTTGGATAGCATAGGGGTAAAAATTACTATTCCCACTCCAGAGAGTGCAATAGTAGGGAAAGCGTTGGATAGCGAAGGGGTAAAAATTACTGTTCCCAATCCAGTAAGTGCAACAGTAGGGAAAACATTGGATAGCGTAGGGGTAAAAATTACTATTCCCACTCCAGAGGGGGCAACAGTAGGGAAAGCGTTGGATAGCATAGGGGTAAAAAATACTATTCCCACTCCAGAGAGTGCAACAGTAGGGAAAGCGTTGGAGAGCGTAGGGGTAAAAATTACTATTCCCACTCCAGAGAGCGCAACAGTAGGGAAAGCGTTGGATAGCGTAGGGGTAAAAATTACTATTCCCACTCCAGAGAGTGCAACCATAGGGAAAACTTTGGATAGCGCAGGGGTAAAAATTACTATTCCCACTCCAGTGAGTGCAACAGTAGGGAAAGCATTTGATAGCGTAGGGGTAAAAATAACTATTCCCACTCCAGAGAGTGCAACAGTAGAGAAAGAGTTGGATAGCGTAGGGGTAAAAATTACTATTCCCACTCCAGAGAGTGCAACAGTAGGGAAAGCGTTGGATAGCGTAGGGGTAAAAATTGCTAATCCCACTCCAGAGATTGCAACAGTAGGGAAAGCGTTGGATAGCGTAGGGGTAAAAATTACTATTCCCACTCCAGAGAGTGCAACAGTAGGGAAAGCGTTGGATAGCATAGGGGTAAATTGTACTAATCCCACTCTAGTGAAAATAAATTAATAATAATTCGCATAATTATCAATTAATCAATTAATAAAAAATAATTATCAATTAAGATATTATTAATTATCAATTAAAAATTAATTAACAATTTATTCAAAATAAATATCAATAAATTATTTGACATATTTAATTAATTATAATTAAATTACTTTCCACCCTATTCCCCTATAAACCCACAACCCGCTACAGAAAATATATTTATATAATTCACATAATTATCACTTAATCAATTAATACAAATTAATTATCAATTAAGAATTAATTAATTTCTAATAAAAAATTAATTAACAGTTTATTCTAAATAAATACCAATTAATTAATTAACATATTTAATTAATTATAATTAAATTACTTCCCACCCTACTCCCCTATAAACCCACAACCCGCTACAGAAAATAAATTAATTTAATTCACATAATTATCGATTAATCAATTAATAAAAATGAATTATCAATTAAGAAGTAAATAATTACCAATTAAAATTTAATTAACCATTTATTCTAAAATACAAATTAATTAATTAACATATTTAATTAATTATAATTAAATTACTTCCCACCCTATTCCCCTATAAACCCACAACCCGCTACAGAATTAAATTATGCACAAATTAAATAACATAAAATTAATTACTTAAAATAAATTACAAAAATATATACACTTTTCACACATATACTAGCATACAAAACACTTTAAAAAATTTGATATTATTAAAAATTCGATATTTTTAATAAACTATATCATGTACTTCGATATTTTGACTGTCTGTTTTTTTAAAATCGATATTACATTACTTACCTTCAAAACGATATTTTTGATGTCTATATTCTGTCCATTCGATATTTTGTCCATTCTATATTTTGGAGTCGATATTTAAGTTAGTCTATATTTTGGAATCTATATTTTGACCATTTACCGTTACAACGTGTACCATTAGTATGCAAGTTGTTACATCGCAAGCGTTGTTACTACGCATGCGAAGTAATGGTATGCTTATTTAGAAAACGATCCACGTCGTTGTAAGGAAACAGAGGTTGTTTCCTCACAACGACGTGCAACGCCCTTTGGAGACGACATCTGGAAGGTTCCAGGAGGGGAGAGGAACACTGAGGAGAGTGAGGTAAGGGCGATCTAGTGAGTTTTTGTAGTGTGGGGGTTGTGCTGGGAGTAGTGTTAGGGTTCAGGGTAGTGTTGTGTTTTTATAGTGTAGGGGTTGTGCTGGTGTAGTGTTTTAGGGTTTAGGGTGGTGTTGTAGTGTAGGGAAGTGTTTTAGGTTTTAGGGTAATGTAGTGTATGTGTAGTGTAGGGTAGTGTTTTAGGGTAGTGTTGTAGTGTATGTGTAGTGTAGAGGGTAGTGTTTGGGGGTTTAGGGTAGTGTTGTAGTGTATGTGTAGTGTAGGGGGTACTGTTTTAGGGTTTAGGGTAGTGCTGTAGTGTATGTGTAGTGTAGGGGGTAGTGTTTTAGGGTTTAGGGTAGCAATGTAGTGTATGTGTAGTGTAGGGGGGTAGTGTTTTAGGGTTTAGGGTAGTCTTGTAGTGTGTGTGTAGTGTAGAGGGTAGTGTTTTAGGCTTTAGGGTAATGTGAGGGGAACGCATAGGGAAGTGTTTGCGTGTAGGGGCAGGAATGTGGCACAGGGTAGTGTCATGCTATGTAGTGTTGAATGGATTAGAGTAGTGTTGAGAAGTTAGCGGTGTGTAGGGTAGAGTATTTGCTTTTAGTATTTTGCGTAGTATTAAGTTATTTATTAATTATTTTTTTAAATGATAAGTGTTTTGGTGATTAGGTTTAAAATTACTCCACCACCCAAAACCCCTATTTCCCTTAAATCCCGTCTCATGGTTTAGGTAACTTTAATAAAAAAAGATATTTAGAATGGTACATATTTGCGTAGTAGTGGTATGTGAAGTAATTAAGTGTGAAGTAAAGGCAGATTCCTATATTCTAAATGCTTTTGCGTAGTAATGGTATGCTAATTAAAATAATGCGGAGTAATGGTAGTTGCGAAGTAAAAACATCGCAGTAAAAGCATGCGTAATAATGGCATGCTAAGAAGCGTCATACATTCCATCCCGGCCAGGGGCGCTCAGCTTCAAGATAAGGTGCTTTGCACATGTGAACATTTTCACAACTTGTGAAATCCCGCAGTCATGGTGTTTATTTTACTTACTTTGGTAAATTAATCTCAACTTGAACGCTGCATTTTGGATTTCCTTATTCAGGGCCTCCACCGCAGAGGTCAGAAAAGACATGATGGAAGCAGAGTTCCTGGGCACCTTCACTCTTGCGCTCCCCTGATCCTGACTGCATGGTTGTTTGTGCTTACCCATTGTTGCTGGTGGATATGTTGATGTTAAGGGTGTGGCCAGCCCAGCCACCCCCAGGCTCTGACAGGCGCAGATGGGCCCACCCTTGGCCCAGACCATGCCCAGGCACATCCCGCGCTGTGGGAGCCCTGTCCAGTTTTTAAGAGCCTCCTGGCGCTGGCAGGGTGCGTCTGTGGCGGCGGGAGCTCCACGCAAAACAGTCTGGGGGTTGTGGTGCCAGCCTCCCTCGGCAGCAGGGGTAGTGGTAATGTGCCTCCCGCGTTCCCCCGCAGTAGAGATTGCAGATGGGTTTTGCAGGCACTGGCAAGTATGGCAGGTATGGGCTCCTGTGCTGCGGGATCCCCGTCCGTTTTTTAAGCGCCTCCTGGTGCTGCCTGGGTGCGTCTGTGGCAGCAGCGGCACCTCGCCACAAAGCAGTCTGGGGGCTGTGGTCCCAGCCTCCCCGGCTGCAGTGGTAGCAGTAATCTGGCCCCCTCCCGCGGTCGGGATTACAGCTGGGTTTTGCAGGCGCTGGCAAGTATGGCAGATATGGGCTCCCGCATTGTGGGAGCCCTGTCCATTTTTTAAGCAACTCCTTGCGCTGGCAGGGTGCGTCTGTGGCAACGGCGGGGCCTCAGCCACAAAGCAGTCTGGGAGCTGTGGTCCCAGCCTCCCCGGCAGCAGTGGTAGCAGTAATGTGCCCCCCACCCCACTGTCGGGATTGCAGCTGGGTTTTGCAGGTGCGGGCAACTATGGCAGGAATGTACTCCCCTCTGGGGTCCTGGGTTCAATATGAAGTTGAAGGTCCAGTTCTTCTTCCCCAGGCAAGAAGGCAGCAGACAGCAGGTCAGAACAGCAGGGCAGCAGTTTCTTAAGAGCAATTTTCTAGGAATGTGGCAGTTCCTGTAGAAGCACAGCAGTCCTTCTTGTCTGGCAGGGTATCCTCAGGTCCAGAATTGTTTGAGGTCCCTTTATACACAGTAGTGCCTTTGAGGTCTACAGAAAAAAATAGAGGCATGCCTTTGAAGTGCACAGATACCCTGCCTTCCCTGCCCTGGCTTCAGACTAAATACAGGGGGTATGCAGCCCTTTGTGTGGAACAATACATTTCAGCAAAGTAAATAGGTTGATCCATTTTCATCTGAAGTGTAGTAGCTTGACTGGTGGCTGCATACACTGCAGTGACTGATAAGACGAAATTGGGCATTTTGCTTCTGACTGTCATGAAGTATGCTTGCAAGCACCCTGTGTGAACTGTCTTTTTTAAAATTGTTTTTATTTGCATTTGTAAAGATACAAACACCCTGTTAGACCCGGAAGGTCCCAGGGACCACCTACTCCAAAGCGGTAGCTTGGCGCGAGGCGGGAAGGCACTCCGTAAGCTTTGTGTCAAGTGGTTGTGCAGCACACACTCACACTGACTCAGTAAAGCATAAGCAATAAAGAGACACCACACCAAGGTCATAGGCAAAAACAAGTATCTTTATCTACTTTTGGTTCAGGTAGGTAACTCGGGTTCTCCCTTGGAACAGGGTAACCAGCTTCTATAACGTCAGATCTCTACAGGTAACCCTCCTATTACATCTGGGCCCTAAAGGTAACATTCCTGATATTCTTAATCAACATAGGCAGCATTTCTTGGGCACACATTCATGAGATGCAACACTTTGTATGCAGGTTTTCAAGATCATTGACATTTCTTAACCAGGTGCACATTAAAATGAACCGTCCTTATGCAAGGGTTAAGACTTCTTATACATAGGGTCAATATAGGCAACATTTCCTGTGCATGTGGATGTCATACAGCTCATTTAGGTATGCAGCACAGGGACTAACTCTTAGACAGGTATGCAAATGGCATGAGTAACATTTCCTATGGACAATTTCACTAAAGACAATATATGCTAGGCAAAGACCAGTACCATGTCATATCCCTGCGGCCTCAACCTTTATAGCATCATGGTTGCATCAGATATTCCTTATGGGCCCCTTTTAAGGATGACAGTCTAGGGCCACAATGTCAGCTCTGGCCAGCGGGGGGGGGGGGGGGGGGGGGGGATGGGGAATTACCACGGCCCGTGGCTCAGCCTAATCCTTTCTTACCTTGGGCAATTAGTGGGGGAATGCTTAGGGCCCAGCTCCCCCACACTCACCGGTTTGATGGAGAGGTGAGGCGTTGCAGGAGCCAGGCAACACCAGGCTCGTTATAGGGAGACACCTCTCCCTCTGGGTAGCCCAATGCTCTCTCCTCACGGGCTCACTCTCTCCTGGAGGTGGGGGCAGCAAGATCCCCCGATGTCTGCAGGTCTCTCTGAGGCTTGGGAGCGGCCCTGGGGCAGTGGTCGAAGTGGGGACAAAAAAGTAGGGGAACTGTGGGCGGAGACTCAGGGGGCGGGAATAAGCAGAGGATTGGATTAGTGGGCGGAGTTGGAGGTGTGGCTAAAAATAGCAAAACATACCAATTTTTTGTGCATTTGACATTTCACTGACCAGTTACAGCTTATAACGTTATTTAATTCAAACAATCGATACACATGTTTATTTGAGGTTTAATATATAAGTTGTTTAACTATTATGGAGTCAAGATCCCTGTATTGAAGTAAAATAAGAATGAGAAATATGAATGTGCATGCATCAGGAGAGTTGGAGTGAGGTCTCTAGGTCTCCTACGGGATGGAAGTGATGTGCGCTCTACTAATCCGGCTAACGTGCGCTCTACAAAAGAACGTATAGTGCTACAGGAGCCTGTAGATAGGGATAATAACAGAGAGTGATGTGAATGCTTCTTGTCACCGGCACACTACTTATCAGCGCATGGGCTTTGCTTTGACATGTGCTATCAATTGGGAACACAGAAAAGGCTAATTATGCAGCAAACAATGAGAGCAGGGTCGGCCCGTGCCTGAGGTTTTACCAATGCCAATGGTTATGACAGTGTGAGCCGGTTCAAGGAGTAAATAAAAGCCGACCTTGAGATGGATAGCCTGGAGAATGAGAGCCACCCTAATAGCAAAGCTGAGGAATGATCGCCATCCACACATCAGTCCAGGACCTGGCAACTCAAAACCCATTAATGTTTACACCCATTCCAGTGGCAGGCGGAACCTACAGCTTACACCCAGCACAGGCCCTACCACACTGGCCCTGGACCACGTCTCACCCTTCTCCGGACAGTCCAGGAATGACTGTAACCTTTGTGCTCCCCCACCGGTGGCACCTTTTAGAAGAGGAGAACATTTTGCAGTGCTCACATTTGAAAAGTCATTCCCTGCTAGTATTTGTTACACAACTGTGTTTGCCATGTCTCATGTTTGTAAACTGGATGTAATTTAAGAGGTGGCTTCATGTGGTGAAAACTTTTTTGCAGCTTTCAGGGGCGGCTGGTGACATTTGAAAGTGGTGAGGCGTAAACTAATTTGCATATTGCACCGCAGCGAGCGAGCGAGCCCGAACCACCTTGCATCCATCCATACATCATTCATGCATCCACCCATCCATCCACCCACCCACCCATCCTGCATCCATACATCATTCATTCATGCATCCACCCATCCATCCATCCACCCATCCATCCACCCATCCACCATCCATTCATGCATCCACCCATCCATCCATCCATCCTGCATCCATCATTCATTCATGCATCCACCCATCCATCCACCCATCCATCCTGCATCCATCATTCATTCATGCATCCACCCATCCATCCACCCACCCATCCATCCTGCATCCATCATTCATTCATGCATCCACCCATCCATCCACCCATCCATCCTGCATCCATCATCCACCCATCCATCCTGCATCCATCATTCATTCATGCATCCACCCATCCATCCACCCATCCATCCTGCATCCATCATTCATTCATGCATCCACCCATCCATCCATCCACCCATACATCCACCAATTCTGCATCCATCCTGCATCCATCATTCATTCATGCATCCACCCATCCATCCACCCACCCATCCATCCATCATCCACCCATCCATCCTGCATCCATCCTGCATCCATCATTCATTCATGCA
Organism: Lissotriton vulgaris; assembly: GCF_964263255.1. NCBI lineage: Eukaryota > Metazoa > Chordata > Amphibia > Caudata > Salamandridae > Lissotriton > Lissotriton vulgaris. The sequence continues at coordinate 593,006 of NW_028248859.1, read as the reverse complement.
TCCACCCATCCATCCATCCACCCATCCATCCTGCATCCATCATTCATTCATGCATCCACCCATCCATCCATCCACCCATACATCCACCAATTCTGCATCCATCCTGCATCCATCATTCATTCATGCATCCACCCATCCATCCACCCACCCATCCATCCATCATCCACCCATCCATCCTGCATCCATCCTGCATCCATCATTCATTCATGCATCCACCCATCCATCCATCCACCCATCCATCCTGCATCCATCATTCATTCATGCACCCATCCATCCATCCACCCTGCATCCATCATTCATTCATGCATCCACCCATCCATCCACCCACCCATCCATCCATCATCCACCCATCCATCCTGCATCCATCATTCATTCATGCATCCACCCATCCATCCATCCACCCATCCATCCTGCATCCATCATTCATTCATGCACCCATCCATCCATCCACCCTGCATCCATCATTCATTCATGCATCCACCCATCCATCCACCCACCCATCCATCCATCATCCACCCATCCATCCTGCATCCATCCTGCATCCATCATTCATTCATGCATCCACCCATCCATCCATCCATCCACCCATCCATCCATCCACCCATCCATCCTGCATCCATCATTCATTCATGCACCCATCCATCCATCCACCCTGCATCCATCCTGCATCCATCATTCATTCATGCATCCACCCATCCATCCATCCATCCACCCATCCATCCTGCATCCATCATTCATTCATGCATCCACCCACTCATCCATCCTGCATTCATCCTGCATCCATCATTCATTCATGCATGAGGGCAAACCGATATGTTGTGGGTATTAAATTGCTTAATAAACGACAATATTGGAATTAGAATTAGTAGAGGGGATCTTATGTTATCATTACACCTGTCAAATGACTGCATTGTTACTTCATTCAGTGTGTTTAAGAGTTTAGTGAAAAACGTTTTCTGCACAGGAAAATGTATGTTTATTTAGGTTTTCATACTTTTACAGACTGTCTTCCTCTGTTCTAAGTGAAGTCTTTTGTCATCTGCCTGGGGCTTCTTATCTCTGTGTTCTGGCCAGTGCGGGCGGGTTTTCTACACAGTAATATAAGGCCAGCTTTACGTTAGATGCCAAGCCCCCCAAATAATTGAGAATAACACAATAAAAATGTTCATGCATGTAGATTGTTTTTTTTAAAGTAAGAATGCCGCAAATAAGTTAGGGACACTGCCTTAGAGGCTACTAGAGCACTGTCCCTACCAGCCAGGAGGCCAGTCCATCACAGGACCAGTGCCCAAGCTGAGTCATGCACATTGAAGAAAGTAGGGCAGACCATAGCGACAGTTCAAGCACCCCACAGCCAGTCAGCATGGCGGTAAGCAAAGCAAGCCACATTGATCCCCAGCAACTCCTGCATACCACCCAACACTTCTGCGCATCCTTGCTTCAGAATGCTGCACACCCCACCATAGAGCCTCCATAAGTACGAGCACACCTGGGTACTTATAATGAATCTGGGTCAGAGCTTATAGAGGTACCAGCAGCAAACGTCACTACTAAGTGGGCCTAATCAGTAGATTCTCTAACCTCGGTGCAAACGGTTTGAGATGTGACCCGTATACATCCCACTTTGACAGGATGGCAGAAAAATACAAGCGAGTAAGAAGCAGGTGATGGAGTGAAGAAAAGAGAATGGTTTGGAGATAAAATACGAGGAAAGGCAGAGAGAAAGAAGACAGGAGCAGCAAAGAAAAGGGATAAGGAGAATTATGCACCAAGTGTTTAATTCCCCTCACTTACTTACTTGATGTTTGGGGAGTTCGGCTTCAGAGGCAGTCCAGGCTCCTCGTGCAGGCCCGGTTCAGCGAAAGGGTAGGGCTGTAAAGGAGGGGTCAGGGACCTCTGGGCAGGCACGGGTCGGAGAGTAATTTCCAGGAGAGGCTGGTGGGGCTGGGTCAGCTTTTCAGTGGCTGGCTGGCGAGCAGATATATAGCAAGTCAAGAAGTCCCCCAGGTGGCGTCCCTCAGTCTGATTGACACCAAAAGAATCATTGTCACAGGTCACAGTGGGGGCTGGCAGCGTTGCGAGGTGCGAGGTGTGAATCACGGGCTCACAGTAGCCACAGGGCCATCAGAGTAGCCGTTTTCGCACCATGCTACACTGATGGCCCTTTCACTCTCGCTTTGCAGGCCCATTAGAAACAGCAGGGAAGGGGAGGAGGTCGGGCGCCCTGCAGAGGCCTCCTGAATATTCACGGTGCACCACTCGTGCGGCGAAAATAAAAGTGTACTTTTAAAGTATGGCAACTTTACAGTCCCCGGTACGCTCTATCAAAATTAAGAAGTAGGGGAACGGACTAACACAATTTTAAGAAGTAGGGGCACGCCGTGCCCTTCCGTCCCCGCCCACTTCTAACGCTGCCCTGGGGGCTCCCACATGCAGCAGGGCCCCTTCTGCGAAATTCAGGAATGGCTCCGGGCCTGCTTCGGCCTCGAAGCCCGGGAGCCAATCCCAGCGCAGCTCAAAGGCAGGCGCGGCCAATGACGTGGCCGGTACCCCGGTTGCCAAGCAATGCTCACTCGCACTCTCCCTGGGCCTGGTGCAGACCTCCCTTCACTCGCGGCAATGATCAGGATACAGCGCTCCTTTCCTCCTCAGCGATGGGGCCGCGGCGGCAATGTCAGCTGAGACGTCTCCTCAACCTGCGGCAGCTGGGCTGCGGTGGTGTTTCTGGCCAGACCGCGCTCCGATCTCAGCCCCGAGGGGGGCACCGCATGAGCGCGCTAGCACCTCTCCTCCTCACAGGTACCTGGGCGGTGGTGATCTTGGGCATGCAGTGCTTTTTCAGGCACAGCGCTTGGGTGATACAGCACCCATAGTCCACCGCGGGAGGCTCCAGCACATTGTTCAATATTCAAAGTACAACCAGGTCATGGGCACAAGGTAGCGCCCCAGCACCATGCTTGTAGGAAAGGGCCAGTTCTTGGAAGACAGCGCTTAGTTGGCACAGCGCTAGCAGAAGGCGTCAGATTCTTTCAGTGTAGCGCTTAATAAGGACAGCGTTAGCAGCAGGGGCAAGCTGTGGAAGTGGAGCGCTTGGATGACACAGGCTTTACCTTGGGGGGTTGCGAGCGCTTCCCAGACTTGTCGCTGGCAACAGATGACCGGTGGTAGTTGTAGAAGTTAGTTGCAGTTGGCGAATGTTGACAGTCTCGGGCAGTTGGTACCCCTAGTTCCCCTCACACAGGGCAAGGTCAGCCGACTGGCAGGTTCACTCAGCTATTTTGTGGAAGCAGGCCTCAAGGCAGCCAGCCTCAGTAGTGCAGTCTCCCCCTATAGCTCAGCAGCCTATACTCCGGCGGAATATCCCCAGGTCCAAAAGTGCCCCAACTAACTGTCAGGTTTTCCCTCCCTTGCCTTTATACCCCTAGGTCAGGTGACCCTGCAAAAAGGCGGCAAGTTCTGGCATCAATCTGGTGGGTTTGAAAATTTCAGAAAGCTCTGGGGACTCTGTGGAGGCTTCTCTAGTAGTGACAAGAGGCAGGACGCTCAGGGTTACAGTGTCACAATGTCCCAGCCTGTCCCCAACTACTAGCACGCAGATAGAATAGTGGCCACTCCGCAGTAGCAGGGGCCGATGGCAGCCATAGTGTTAGGAGAGAGCACCTGCACCCTAGCACTGTTCAGCATCGGTAAGGCGCCCAGAGTCCTAGGTCAAACAAAAATGGTGGCAAAAATGGAGGCAGAAAGGGAAAAAATGCTGGGTAAGACCTCCCTATGGCTTACAGGTCTAACACATCCATACAACAAAACAACAGTACTTTGCTTTTGGACCACATAGTCACTGATGTACAGCCTTCGCCCATCATACATTGCATAGTTTTATACACACAATTAAACACTAATAGTTGTACAGAAATCTTCGTCCAATTTGGTATGGCATCATCCCAGCACTGCAGCACATCTCTGCTAGTGTCCCTTGTCCCCAATCCCCATTAAGGATTGTCTGTGACTATAGTACTTAGCCAATTAACAAATGGTTCCCAGATGTCCCTGGGGTGAGCTCCTGTTGGCATTTGCTCCCAGTATCCCTCCAGCTGAGTCTTACAGTGAGTCACGCTTAAGAGCCAGCCTCCCACCATCAGTGGGGAGGTCGTCAGAGCCACCTGGCGCTTGACCATGAGCAGGAGCAGGGCCGCTAGCTTCCGCATTTTCGGCGGGACCGCAGTGACAATACCCAGCAGCGCCACTAGTGGCCTGCAGGGCAGCTCCTGTCCAGTTATGCTATTAATGTGTTTTAGGGTTTGTATCCAAAAGTCAGCTTTAGGGCAGCACTGAAATGCTATGTGTAAAAATGTCACCCATGCGGCTCCACCTCTCCAGCACCGATCGTCCGGCTGTGACCCCATGCAGTGTAGATGCCTATGCATGTACTTAAAGTGGATCAGTCTAAGGCGGTAATTGGGAGACAGCCTTTCCAACTTCCACAGACCAGTATCCACTGATCCTCTGTGATCTCCACCTCATGTCCACCTCCCATGCCGCGCGGGCTCCCGGAATAATAATCGGGCATTTGCTCTGCGTAATGGTATAGAGTTGAGGGATTAATTTGCGACCACACTCCATTACAAATACATTTTCAAGCACTGGCAATGCAGGGGGGGGAATGGGGCGGCTCAGGAATGTATCTAATTTGCTTCTGCAAGAGGCTCGCAGTTGGTAATACAGCAACATGTCTGCCATTGATGGATCCCCTGGGCCGCACATCTGTTTCATTGTTAGGAAAGTGTCTCTCGAGAAGAGGTCTTTGCCCACCCGCAACCCATGTTTCTGTGCTCGCTTCTGTGCTTTGTGTACCTTAAGTGGGGGTATTATGGGGTTATTGGCCAGTGTCATAGAGGGCGCATTTAGCAGCTCCAATTTTGTCTGTTTACAAATACCGGCCCATGCCCATTGCACTATTTCTACAGTGTCGACTTCATTTTGCGGTCTCTAACACAACTGGTAGACTGCAGTAGCAAGATAAAGGGGTGCCGCCCTACTTAATTCGATGACCACGTGAGGCTGGAAGGCGTAGGGTTTGTCCAGTGATGTAAGAACTGTACCTGCACGCTGTATGCGTAGAGGGCAAAGTCAGGAACCGTCAGTCCACCCTGTGCCTGCGGTAAGTGTCTCCCAGCATACCCGAGGTTGCCGCACTGCCCACACCAAATTCACCATGAGGGACCTCAGAATTTTAAAAGAGTGCGCAGTGAGAGCGATGGGGATGTTTAAAAATAGGTACAATAGCTTGGGAAGGTTGATCATCTTATCTACCGCAATTCCTTCCAGTGACTCACTCTTTGCCCAATCCAGTCCACCACCCTCTCGTAGTTTTCCATTAGAAGCTCTTACATGTCATTACTTATCCATATCCCCAAGTAGCGCCAAGGTCCCATCACCCACTCAATGAGGTATTCAGATTCACAGGGCTGCTTCCTGGGTGTGAGGGGGACAATGACTGATTTATTCCAGTTTATCCATATTCCGGACAGTTCTCTGCCTCGGACCAGTTCCCTCATCATGGGTGCAAGGTTGTCTTTGGGGTCTACCATGTAAAGTGTTATGTTGTCCGCATATTGGGACATAGTGAGGCCTCTTGTTGTGAATCCTGTGCTTTGGTGCATGTGGTGCCGTCTGATTTGGGCTGATTTGGGCAGCGAGACGTTTGGTGGCAATGGCAAATAGTAGGGGTGACAGCGGGCATTCCTGTCTGGTGAATCTTGTGATAGCAATAGGTGCTGATATCAGGCCATTAACCTGCAGGCACGCCGTGGGTATAGCACACAGCAGTTTTATCTGTTGGATGAAAATGGGGCTGAAGCCCTTCGTTTGGAGGAGCGGGAACAGAAACCCCATTCTAGGGAATCAAACGCTTTAGTTGCGTCCAGGAATGCCACAATGGCTGATACATGTGGGGCAAGGTAGTGCATTAAAACAAACAGTGTCCTGAGATTATGGGAGGTTGATCTCCCTGGTATGAAGCCGGATTGGTCCGAGCGAATGATCAAAGGAAGTAGCGGCTAAAGGCGGACTGCCAGGAGTTTAGTGAAAATTGTTGCGTCTAGATTTAGCAAGGAAAGTGGCCGATACGAATCGCACCGTGACGGGTCCTTGTCAGGTTTCAAGATAGTTATGATGATGGTCTCCGGCATTGAGGCAAGCAATTCGCCAGACTCCATGGCCTCCTGATATACAGCCAAGAGCCACAGTGCAAGTAATTCTGAGTATTCCTTATAGAATTTAGCCATCAAGCCATCCGCCCCAGGGGCCTTATCCGCAGGTAAGCCGCCAATGACCTGCCGGATGTCCTCTACCGTGATCAGGCTTCTAGATACTCGCGGTGCACTCTACTTAGCCATATGACCTCAATTGAATCAAAGTAGTCCTGCAAAACAGACTCAGGGAGGCATGAGTTAGAGGTGTAGAGATGGGCATTAAAATCTCTCATGGTGTCTAAAATGTCCGACGAAGGGCACTCTAGTGTCCCGTCTGCAGCAGTCAGTTCAGTTATGAATGGGGACACTGTAGGTGCCCTCAGTAGGTTGGCAAGCATTTTGCCTGGTCTATCACCCTCCCTGTAAAGTCTTGCTGTTGCATGTTTATGTAAAAATGTAGTTTCCCGCTCCGCCTCCTTCTGGAAGGCTGTCAATTTAGTGCGTATGATGATTAGTGTCGAAGGGGATGGTTCTGCACAGTATTGTGTCTCTAATACCTGAAGTTCACTTTCTAGTCTGATCAAACTGCTCCAGATATTGCGGAGCACTCCTGCATGGCCAGCGATGCAGTGTCCACGTATCACTACCTTAAACGCCTCCCACAGCATGCTCTCAGTGGCCACCGATCCAGTGTTGTGAAGTATTCATGGATATATGCTCTAATGCTCTCGAAGGCAGTGTCTAGTAGTGCTCTAGGTGGCAGACGCCATGTAAACGCGTCTGTTAGAATCAAGAGGGATAGACTGAAAGCTGTATATGAAATTGAATCCTCTCAGTAATAGAAATTGCATCTCTATCAACTGCTTAAACGTGGGCATGATTGATTACGCTTTTTTAATTGATTATGAATTGCGTTTTTAGCTTGTATAACAGATTTTATTAGATTTTTAATGTTTCTGTATATGTATAGCATACTTTTATGATTTTAAATAATCGAATAAAGTGGTTTTTGACTTGACTTGACTTGACTTGACTATTGGTAGGGCTTTGGGACCCTGAGAGACAGAGCCACTGGGGCATAGTCAGACAATGTCCGCACATAATGTGTGACCCCAGAGACCCAAACATGTAAATCCCTTGCCAGTAGCCAAAAGTCCAATCAGGACCAAGCCTGGTGGTGATGGGTGATGCACGTTCCCATGCGGTCCGTGGGATGCAGCGCGTGCCACAAATCTATCATGTAGTGATCTAATATAAGGGTGTTCAATGTTGCTGCTGCCTGTGGGTGGTGTGTGCAGGCGGGCCCCTCTCTGTCCCCAGTCAATGACAGCACAATGTTGAAATCCCCGCCCCAAAGTATTGTAGCATCCCCCAGTGTCGGAATCTTGTGCCAGAGAAAATGTGGGATCGTCCACGGTTGGGCCATAGACATTTACCACAATGATCGGCTGGTGAAATAGGCTCCCTTTTAAAATAATATACCGACCTTCTGAGTCACATATCGCCTGTTGTGTTTGCCATGGCACCCCTCTGCATATTAGGATCGCAACCCCGCTGGAAAGGTTAGAGAAGCTGGCAGTGTGGACATCACTACATCTGTTTGTGGTTAGCTGGGCTAGTGCTGTCTCCCTAAGATGGGTCTCCTGCAGGAGACAGATATCCACGCTCTGTCTGACCAGGTAAGATTGCACTAACCTCACCTTATGATGGTCATTAAGACCCTTCACATTCCAAGTGAGGCAAGACAGTGTGGGCATTTAGAGGCATAGTGTATTGTCATGATGTAAACGTGTGTCCTCACTAATTAGACGAGTCCCTGACTACCCGCCAGGTGTTGCCATTCGCGGCATGTCAATCCCACATTGTATGAGGTGCGGCAGCGCACCATGTGTTGCTCTTTCCATTTTGTGACAGAGCGTTCCTAGGGTTAGCATGTACTGTAACAAAACATAACTATCAACACCCCTCCCATCCTGCCCCTCACCCACACCAACTCCCCAATCAGGTTGTGCTTCCTAAATGAAACAGCCCTCTATGAAATGTAAGCCCTCGAAACTCAGGGCAACGGGGAACCATCCCAGAGGGGCGTGGGCTCGCCTGCATACACCCCTGTAGCATAAGAACAGGGTGGCCGAACAGTTTTATTTAACACTGGCAGAAACAGTACCATGTAGGCCATGTCAACATTTGGACACACAGGCATAGGGCACAGAAAGGATGGCCTTCCTATTGTTGGTATACATTCAGACATATATTGGCCTACTCAATCTACCGGGTGGTTACACATCCTACAAGCTTTAATCATTGTCACTTAGCTGACTGCCAGAGGGAAATGAAGTCACCCTGTCTTTGCGCTGAGTCTTCTTTGCATTTTGCTTGGCATACTTCACGGCGGCGCTCGCCTCGGTGAAGATCAGGGGCTTGCCTCCGGTGTGCACCCAGAGTTTAGCAGGGTAAAGCATTGCATATTGCGTGCCTGACTGCAATAATATCTCCTAAGCAGGGATAAATTCTCTGCGTACTGCCTGTACTGCCTGAGTGAAGTCCGGATAAAAGACAATTCTATTGCCCTGGTGATGTTTTCTCCTTCCTCTTTGACTATTCATAAAACAGTGTATCTGTAGTTCAATAATCAGGCCAGGATCGGGTGTGGTGGAGTGCTCGGGGGGGCCTAGGGCCCAGAGTGCAGTGGGCGCGCTCCACTAGGAACATAGGGGAGAGTTCCGAGTCAAATAGTTCTTTCAGCAGCCCTTCTACAAATTGTTCCATGTTGTTAATGTTTGAGGACTCTGGCACTCCCGTTATGCATAGATTGTTCCTTCTAGAACTCACTTCAAGGTATTCATTGCAGGCTTTGATGACCTCCAAAACCTTGTCCATTTTCAATAGGCGTCCCTGTGTCTCCTCCTGTCTGTCCTCCGAGTCCGACACTCATGTTTCCAGCGTGTCGATTCTGCTTTCATGTTTGTCCACTCTCTGGGACACTTGGTCCATCCTCAGCGCCAAGGAATCTAGTTTTGAGTCAATTGCCCGCAGGCTTCCTCTGACCTCCCGCAGCATGGCTCTGATGTCGTCGCTTGGCTCCAGGTCCATCTGCGTTTCTGGCACTATAGTCACTAGTGTGGAGTCAGGGTCCTGAAGCCGTGTGGCGCTCTTCTCGAAGGAGATTTTAACTTGTCGGTTATCCGCTTTGCCCATTGTGGTTTTCCAGCTACGCTTCTTCACCCCCACGCGTAAAGACAGCGAGGCCAGCCCCACCGGGCCAGTCTCCAAAGGCGCAGGGGAGGACTCCAAGGCGGCGCGCGGCACAGGAGCCAATGCTGCTCACCCCAGTGCCTACTTCGGTCCGCGGCAGGTCTGTCGCTCTCCGTCGCAGAAGAGGTCAAGGGCCTGGTCCAAGTGGTGTGTCAGTACAGCGCTTTCCTACTCTGATCACTTATATATGGGACCGCTAGCGACACAGCTCCCCCCGATTATCCCCTAGGGCACTCATCTAGTATGAAGTCTATGTCCAGAGTCTGTGTGGTTGATGAGGGCAGCCCCAACGTCACACAGCTCCAGCAATTCACCGCCTTGCGAGGTGCATACAACTTTAAACACTCTACGAGTCCTTCACACATGTCCGTGCTCGCTTTACCACGGTTGGGAGGGGCAAATTCAGATGCGGCCTAGGGCATAGGCATCTCCACTTTGACCCGAGTCAGCGGCCTTGCGTAGCTTCTGCTGCCCTGAGGTCGTCTGTGTGCTCTGTGATCATGTGCACGGTCTCCTCTGCGGTCAAGCGCTGCACAATGTCCTGTGCTGAGGTCCCCCTGTCCCCGGGCATCCTTTCAGGTTAGATGCTGTGTCCTAGGGCCCCGTATTTCTGAGTCGGATGTCTATGCCGCTTCATACAGTGCTACAGTGCCCTCGACAGGCCCAACAGAGGGAGCCGGAAAGATACAGCCTCCGTCCAGGCCCCGCCCTCACACCAGGCTGGAGCAGCACCTAAGCAAGCAACAAGCCGGCGGTTCTTCGTTCTAGAGCGTATTTGCCACAGCGGGCCCCCACTGCTCATATAGCCCCTTGCCGCTACCCGATCCGTTACTCACAGGTAATGCACTGTGGGAAGGCAGTTGCTCGGTACCTTGTCTTCCAGCTGGGCCGCTTTACTCTCTTCCTCTCCTTCAGCCAGCCGCACTTCACCCCGCAGCTCCTACTTTATCACCGCTTGCCTCCGGTTCTCAGTCGGCCAAGGGGGTCGCTTCCACCAGGGGTCTGCCCACAATTGTTGGGTCTAGGCACGCAATGCGTCTCGGCTGCCTCCGCAGCCCAGTCTGCTCCAGGTCGCAGCCTCGCCCTGCCGTTTTCACACCCAACGCCGCACCTTTCAGGGCAAAACTAAAGCAGAGTGCTCAGCTGCCTACGTAGTATATATTCTCAGGATATGTGTCCCTGGATCATCGCCCAGTGGTCGCATAAATGCCGGATAATGCGTTTGGCCGGCAGAGCCTCTCAGCTAAGCGGCCATCTTGCTGCTCGGCTTGCCCACGCCCCTGAGAACTGTCTTCTTTTAAGTAAATGATCAATGATAGGTAGGCCTAGGTTTTGTATTCGCAACACTGTCTGTTTCCGTGCTTGTGAAGTCCAGAACTGATTATAAACACATCCACAGAATAGCAAATGCCATAGACTCCAATGTTAAGGAATATTCTAGTTCATAGTTACTATAGTGACATTAAGGGGCAGATCACTGGCTAGGGAAGATCTAACGAGGTCTAATTTCTTTCCATACCCTTTTTGTATGTTTGGTGTTTGATAAAGTATTAATGTACTTTTCTATTCATAAACGGAAACCACTGATTGGACATTAAGCTATTTGGGAATATTGTTGCATTTTATTATGTTTTGAGTTCCCAATCATCATCACCTCTTGAGTAAGCCTTGGGTTGCTTAGTCTTGTTACCCATTGAGAGTCAAGTCCTAAAGGGGAGTACGTGGTAAAGCAATTTGGGGTCAAATTGTAACATAGGCTTAAGACAATAATGGTAAACTACTTTAACCGCCACAACTGTAGCAGAGCAATTTCTGAATGCCCTGGACCACAGCACCCAGGACTAACAAAAGGCTTTTGAGATTCTGCCAAGCAGGCATGTACTCTCTCTTGATTCAACTGTTAACCTTTGAATCCAACCAAGATGATGGAAAAGGAGTCACTGGCTGATATTGCTGAGACATTCCACCACTGAATCTTATTATTTTTTTCAAAAGCACTTTTCTGTTAACCTACCCAGGACACAGCTGTCAATATTAATATTACTTCTCTCTTTTCTCCACAGGAGCAGTGACCTGCGTTGGTGAGTTTTGCCTTCTTATCATATGGAGAATATGGCTGGGTGTCAGGCTCTTGATAATTATACTCAACAAGACTTATGAGGGAAGTCTGCCAACTTAATGTAGAAATTGGCCATTTGTGGTTAAAGGAACAAACCATAACTTGCTCTCAGACTAGGCAAACTATAATTTACATCTCATATGGAACTCCCTGTATTAACTCAGATAAGTGACAGCAGTGAACAGTAAAATATCATTAAATGACAACATATCCACACATCAAAATAATATCTCGGTTGGTATCAATGTCATCAGTAATCTCAATTAGTAGGTAATATGTAATTTTACCATTGAATTCATTAGTGTCATTTGAGATCTCATTTGTCCCATCATGGTCGAGGTCATGAGAATTGGGGTGTCAGTTATGGTTTGTAAGGACGGAGCTTGCTTTTGGTTTGTTCAGCTAATGATAACTGACCAATTCATGTATGTTTTTCCCCAGTTTGGTTTAGTAACCAAAACAACACTTGAACTGTGAGTATAAATGACATTTCTTGGGTGATTTATTAACCTAAGTTAATGTCCTTTGAGCATGCCAGTGAAAATAAAGGTATCCCTCCCATTAAAACATGCTCTTTGCATGACGTGTACTAGTAAATCAACATTCACACATTTATAACTATACTGCAGGAGACAAATACTACATTATAACAATGCTACAGTATAACTAGATTGGAAAACAGTTGCTTAATGCCTCAGAGATTACATTTTATAATAATTCCACAGAAGGACACAGCTGCAACATTACTCAAACATCCTAGTAATTGCGATTGTATCTCGAGGTACAGATTTAATCTCTGTGCCCTGGCTAAAGTCAAATTATATGTTAAGAGTGTTATATTATCTGCACATGTGTTATCATTGATAATATCATTAACCTTTTTTAAAAACTTCACATTTCCTTCATTGATGATGTCCAGACATCATAATTGATTTAGACCAAGTATATAAATTGTCCAACCCGTAATTACAGGAGTGTACATTAATAATGCACATAAGTCACAGAATCATGATGAAAAAATCTTGATTTATTTCCCTGCTTTTTTGTATATGTAAACATGAATTCAGCTTAGCCAATGCTCGAAAACCAGGTGTATCGTCTCTATTTAGGCTTTGTGTTGTAATTGAGTGGATCCCAGGCGATAGTATCAAAGATGAGTCATCAAATATTGTAGATATGTTTCCAATTAATTGATTCCAACCCTCAGTCTTCCTAATCAGAAGTGAATACATTATGGTCTATTATATTGCTCTTCAATGGATCCAAAGCAACAGCTACCATCTACCGGGTCAGAGTGACTACTCTTTGATACTGTCGTCTGGGATCCACTCAATTACAATGCAAGGTCTAACTAGAGATGATACACCTGGTTTTGAGCATTTACTTACAACCCTGATGAAGTCCATTTAGGAGGAAACACGTTGGCTGGCCTTAATTCATATTTACATCTACAAAAAGAATAGAAATAAGTCATGATTTTTCATCAAGATTCAGTGACTCCAGTGTATTACTAATGTACACTCCTGTAATTACGGGTTGGACAATATATATATTTGGTCTATATTCATTATGATGTCTGGGCATCATCAATGATGGAAATCTGTAGTTTCTAAACAAGATTAATGATATTATCAATGATAACACATGTGTAGATAGTAAACAGCCTTTGCAACGCGGTTGTTACATCCCGTTACCTTTATAACGCGGTTGTTACAATGACTGCGTTGTTACAACATGATGCCTTCACATCGCAAGCCATTAGCTCAACTTCCTCTAGATGGTCTCCAACCTAAGGAATAGTATATTTTACTATTCCAACACCTTCCCTACTGTGGTGGAGGAGGGAGTTGGAATAGTAAAATATACTATTCCTAAGGTTGGAGCACCATCTAGAGCAAGTCATTCTAAAGACTTGCGTTGTAATGATATCACGTTCTAACAACGTGGTCGTTGTAATGACTGCGGTGTAATGGAACACAATGTAAAAGCATGTGTTGTAGCATGCTATTTACGTGTAGGTAATAGACACTCCTGCCCTTTATGTGCTAAGTAGATTTGTGTAGTGATTTGTTGGTGGTAGAATCACAAACAAACTATTTAGTGAACTAATATGGATAAATACTAGTGCAACTGTCCTATAGCCCTACTTTCTTTCTTTCTCTTATCAAATGATGTATAGTTAAAAAGTAAAATCCTTTGTATGTACTGTGCATCAGAAAACAGCATGCATAAACCAAAACTGCAGATCAGCTGGGTATAATTTGTGATCTGATGTGCAATGGAATGTGCCCGTCCACATCGTGTGCAGCGCACCCAGTGAGAGGGCAGGGACATGACTCGGTGGGGGTTATTTCTGCGTGGACTTTTGGAGACCCCTAAGTTACTTCCTGAGCCAGGTGGCCAGCAGGATTAATTCACATGTGGAAGGGCACTTTGCAGAGGGTGGGGTACACTTACCTGATGTGGTCATTCACATATTCCTGTCAGATATGTGGGTGAGTATTGATTTAGCAGACTTGAAGTAATGGAGAGGGACACATAGGAAAAGCCAGTGGAGGGACCTCAGAGCCAACAGTGGCACTTCCTCAGCTTGCTGGAGTAATGAGGCAATGCAAATGATTTTGGTGCAGAAAAGCAATCACTTGGGGGATCCCCAAGGTACTGCTTCATGTCATTCCCTTAGAAGTCTTTATGGCAGGATCTTGGGATGGAACAACATTGCTATTGACCACCCGAGGGCAGTTGCAAGTGTGAACAACTGGACGCTGGCCTGGAAAGGCTTTGATTCTGCAAGTTAGTTCGAATTGGTCCAGAGATGGGGTGAACTGACTCAGAATGTGTAAGCACCTCATCAATTTTAAGTCTGATGCTCAGTAGCTAATCAGGTTGGTGAGCAGCTTATCTCCGAGCAACCTTGGACAACCTTAGATTGCATGTAAAAAAAACTGTAACCTTGCCTGCTTAAAAAAAACCTGCAGCAATGTTTCTCCAAGCACAAGCTGTTGTCTAATTTTGTGCTCTTCTATTCCTTTCTGTGGGGCCGGTGTAGAGTTTTTACTGGGACAATAGATGTGAATGTGGGTAATGGGATATTAGTACTACCCGGGAGTAATTAATACTTCATTACTCAAAAAGCAAATCTGGTCAGTGGTATATATGAATGCTAACGCATTACTACTCTGTTACCAGCACTTGACAAAAACCTATGGTGCAGCAATTGGCCTGGTTCAGGAGTTATCTAAGTGACCACACCTCCCGTGTCCAAATTGGAGCTTTCACCTCTAAGAGTCAACTTATAAATAAGGGTGTCCTGCAGGGATCTATCCTGAGTCTGACACTCTGTAATTTATATGTATCTCCCCTGGCCAAGATCATTACGAATCATGGCCTTGACACATTGTCTAATGCCGATGATACACAGATACTAATTACTCTTGGTCCAGATGTCGCCAGTACCAAATATAGGTTCAGACAATGCATGCTGGACATAAACAACTGGATGCCAACTAACAACCTACAGCTAAATGCCAATAAAGCAGAAGTTGTCCTTTTTGGCAATGCACAGACACTATAGACAACTGACTGGTGCCCCCCACTTTAGGTACCTGTCATATTGCAAAAGAAACAGCTCGAAATCTCGGGGTAATGTTAGTCAACTCACTCTCTATGCGTGATCATGTCAACTACACAACACGTACATGTTACAGGATAATGCATGCCCTCTGCAAAATGTTTTAATGGGTTCCTTTGTCTTCCCGTCTGCCTTTGATCCAAGGTCTGACTGTCAGTCTCCTGGATTATGGAAATGCTTTGTTGGCTTGCATTAACTCTGAACTCCTTCATAAGCTCCAGGTTCTGCAAAATACTGTAGCTAGACTAGTTTTAAATCGTCCTGCCCATTCTCCCTCTGCTCCAGGTCTGAGGTTGCTCCACTGGCTACCCATTAGGAAGAGAATAGACTTCAAAATCTGTTGTCTCGTTCTTAAAACCCTCAATGGAAAGGGCCCTCACTATCTGGCAACAAAACTAAAGAGCTATCAGCCCTCTAGGACACTTCACTCTGCAAATAAATCCTTACTAATAATTCCGAACTGTTAAGTACAGAAACAAATCTTTCTCGAACTTTGCCCCCACCCTCTGGAATTCATTGCCCATACACCTACAAACAGAGGTTGAGCACATAAAGTTCCTTAAGTCCCTAAAGACCTTACTATTTTAATTATGTTCGTCTCTAGCCATCTTCCTGTCTGTTCCTGAGTCCTGGCAATGCGCTGTGAGACTCTTGGGAGATATATGCGCATTACAAGAAACAGTACATAGACATAGACATAGACAATCAACTTTCTGGAAAAGGTAATTGTCCTTGTTGGTGCACAAATGGACTTTTGGTGGAAACATGGGCAGAATCTGCTAAGATTCATAGAACCTTATTTATGAGACGTGTAGCATCGCTGCGACAAAACAGCGATGCAATACTTCTCAGTGCGCCCTCCTTGCGACACCATTGATGCATCATAATTGCTGTTTGACGCATCATGTCACAGGGAATAATAGATACGTCAGTATTAATGACATATCTGTCGGCACAACATGACGCATCGCTGGAGTTGTGTCTGAAGCAGTGTAAAACTCTAGCAATACAGGGGAAGGGCTATGATTATAGCACTGCGTCACCCTAACGCCTGCTATGAGGCAGGACTAAGGATTTGACGCCCTGGCAACCTATAAGTGGCACACTGAAATCTTATAGATTTTAATGCACCACTTCTATGAGGCTTTGATGTGGGGGAATGCCCACCCTGCATACATTATACCTGATACAGATATAATGTAGTGCAGAGCTTTATGAAGTGACGTATCTGCCTAGATGTGTCACTTAGTAAATATGGAGCAACATGGTGCATTCTTTACTCCGCTACAGAGTCACAAAAAGTGATGCAAGGGTGGCGTAAATGTGACGCAAGGGCTCATGAATAAGCTCTATATAGTTTATGTGCTCTGGAATACCGTAGATGAGAGGTGGTGCTAGCCCCTCCTGGATCTATCTATTGTTTTCAATATGGTTGGCCACTCCATCGTGTTCCTGCAATTCTGAAACATAGGATTAGATGGGCCTGTTACCAACTGGTCTATCTCTTTCACGTCCAACTGGTCACAAGGTGTGGCCTTATATTCTTTCCAGTCCAGCACTTTGCCTACCAAATTCAGCACTCCCAAAGCTGCCCTTTTTCATCCCTTTCATTTTAAATCTACATGGCATCCTTACTGCAGCTACTCAAACTCCATGACTCCTGAGCAGTAATGTAAGCCTGTGACGCTCAGCAATTAGTTATGATGGTAAAAAGGCACCTAACTTGCTAAGAATATAAGCCGTTCCATAGTCGACATCCAAGCCTGGATGAGATAGAGCTTCATAAAACCTAGGGGGAGCAAACAGAGCTCATCTTAAAGCAATTGCTTACGGCGCTGGCACAAATCAATTTTCCAACTTCACTTTGACAACTGACTTTTACAGTGAGCTAGGTAAAACAGAAAACAGCCATTACAACGCATGTCATTACAACGCATATGCCTTTGCCACGCATACCTTTGCAACGAATTTCGTGGTAAAGCCACAAATGCTAAAGGCATATGAGGGAGATTTACCAAATCTACACTCAATGCAACGCAGCCTGCCACTGTGCCTAGACATTTGGGAAAGCTTTTCCCACTTTATATGCAGTGCAGCACACTTGTACCTAGTTTAAAAGGGTGCAGTATTCTCACGCTAAACTCAATCTGCTGTGTATAGTAAATTGGGTTAAGGGGGAGAAATCTTGGGTGGTTGTATGGGAACGCCCATGTCCCACCCTTGACATGCCCCCATGGTGCAAAGTAACGTGAAGCAGTGCTATGTGTTGCTTCGCATTACTTTTACACTATTTTTCCAAATTTACTTTCCAGCCCAAAACTTGTTTAGCACTGGATACTAAGGGACCCATTAGGATGGCGGGCGGAGTCCGCCCACCATACTCACGGTGCTGGGACTGGCGGCCAGATGTGTGGCAGTACCACACCATTGATTAGGATGCGACCACCACCCTGACGGTCGCATTCCGCATATTTGTCATTTGCGGCAGGTACTGCTTACAGCAGCACATAGCCGCAATGACAAACTGACATGTTGTGCATTCCCATGCACAACGTGGCAGGCACCACCTTGTGCATGGGAATGTACCATCAAGTGTACCCTCCACCCCCCACCCTCCCTGGAGGCATGCAAAAGTCCCCCAAAGTACATCCCGCAGACCTTGCCGCCATGGAAAGGCCTTTAAACCCAGGCATCATATTATGGATGCTAGTGCCTACTAGGCACTGCCACCATATTATGCCTCAGCTCCGCCCGTCCGGCAGTCGGAATGGCCGAGGGGTGAATCTAGTTGGGATAGCAGGTATATAACCACCATCGAGAGGCGGAGGCGATCCACCCGCCATCCCAATGACTCCCTAAATTAGAAAAAAAGATTTTGTGCTGTTTTGCATCACTTTTGTAATGCAAACAAGGCGCAAAATCTTAGTAAATCTCCCCCTTATGTGTTTTACATGTAAGTATAAGGTAAGTATATGGGGTTTAGGGTGGCTTTGGGTTTTGGGGTGGTAAGGGTAATTTTAGGTTTTTAGGGTGGGTGATGGTTTTGGGGTGCCAAGGGTAATTTTAGGGTTTAAAGTGGGTTTGAGTTTTGGGGAGGTAAGCATAATTTTACGTTTTACGGTGGGTAAGGGTTTGGGATGACAAGGGTCATTTTAGGGTTAAGGGTGGGTATGGCTTTTGAGGTACTAAGGGTAATTGTAGTGTTTAGCGTGGGTTTGGGTTTTGGGGTGGTAAGGTTAACTTTATGTTTTAGGATGGGTAGAGTCTGGGGGTGCCAAGGGTAATTTTAGGATTCATAGTGGATATGCGTTTTAGGGTGCCACAAATAATTTTAGGGTTAAGGGTGGGTATGGCATTTAGGGTGCCAAGGGTAATTTTAGGGTTTAGAGTGGGTTTGGGTTTTGGGGTGGTAAGGATAATTTTAAGTTTAAGAATGGGTAGGGGTTTGGGGGTGCCAAGGGTAATTTTAGGATTTATGGTGGGTACAGGTTTTAGGGTGCCAAGGGTAATTTTAGGGTTTAAGGTGAATATGGGTTTTGGGGTGGGTGATGGTTTTGGGGTGCCAAGGGTAATTTTAGGGTTTAGGGTGCGTATGGGTTTTGGGGTGCCAAGGGTAATTTTAGGGTTTAAAGTGGTTTGAGTTTTGGGGTGGTAAGCATAATTTTACGTTTTACGGTGGGTAAGGGTTTGGGATGACAAGGTTCATTTTAGGGTTAATGGTGGGTATGGCTTTTGAGGTACTAAGGGTAAGTATAGTGTTTAGCGTGGGTTTGGGTTTTGTGGTGGTAAGGGTAATTTTATGTTTTAGGATGGGTAGGGGTTTGGGGGTGCCAAAGGGTAATTTTAGGATTCAGGGTGGGTATGAGTTTTAGGGTGCCACAGATCATTTTAGGGTTTAGAGTGGGTTTGGGTTTTGGGGTGGTAAGGATAATTTTAAGTTTAAGAATGGGTAGGGGTTTGGGGGTGGCAAGGGTAATTTTAGGATTTAGGGTGGGTACTGGGTTTTAGGGTGCCAAGGGTAATTTTAGGGTTCAAGGTCAATATGGATTTTGGGGTGGAAAGGGTCATTTGAGAGTTTTAGGAAGTATGGGCATTGGGGTAGTAAGGGTAATTTTACGGTTTTAGGGGTTAATAAAATGTCATATATTCATTTATAAATGTATAGAAGTATATATATATATATATATATAAAAATATATATATGTGTATATATATATATATATATATATATTTGTGTGTGTGTATATATGTATATATATGTGTGGATATATATATATATATATATATGTATATATGTCTGTATATATATATATATATACATATATATCACTGAAAAAACCATAGGTTTCACACCAGTTATAGTTAGGTGGAAATTTTACTGGCATAAAACCATTGAAATTCCCACGTTATAGTTAGTTGGACTCACTATAACTTGCGCGTGCAATGCACTGCTGATGACATCACATATTACATCACTCATGACATGGTCAGTGACATCACTCATGACATCACTGATGACATCTCAAATGACATCATTGATGACATCATCCAGTGAATGTGTATCTTTCTGAAAAATAAATATTAGTTAAATACATGTTTTGGGACCCCCCTTTTATCTCGGCCCCCGCTTGACGAATCCCCCCCAAACTTCCAGGGAAGGACCGGGGCTCCGCGAGCCGAATTTGAGGAAATTTTCAGGCAGATTCATCAACCGACGCCAAAGTTATTCACAATAGAATTTTGAGATTTTGCATTGAAAAAAATCCTAACTATAACTACCTACTGGCGACCACCAGTAGGTAATATATATATATATATATTTTATATATATATATATATATATATATATATATATATATATATATATATATATATATATATATATATATATATATATATATATATATATATATATATATATATATATATATATATATGTCTCGTTACACCTGCGATGATGGAATCCCCCCAAACAAACAGGTCCGGACCATAATCTCGTGCCAAATTTCTCTTTTATTTTGTGCTCGGCGGCATGACGGCATGACGCATTTCAGCTCCCTCCGGAGCCTTGATCACATGATATATATTTATGTGTTTGTGTATGTGTATGTCACATAACCACTTTTACCAAATGTATACCTTTACCACCCATGCCTTTGCGTTGTAATGACATGCCTGGTAAAGGCAAATGAGTGATAAAAGCTTGTGTTGTAAAGGTAGGTTGTTGTAAAAGTAGTAGTTCCCGCATTGTAATGGCACGCGTGGTATTAGTACGCGTTGTAACCTCACATATTCGTTAAAAGCACTGGGGTCTGGTCTGAGGACTCTCTGTCCTAATGAGTATGTTAATTACATCCTGCTGCTATTTTCTTCATTACACATCCTGAGGAAAGTCTTACCGTTCATTTTTATGCTCTTACAAAAATATGCTATTAGTGTATGTGTTCTCCCATAGCTTGACTATTGTAACCGTTTGTTCTTAGGTCATACAGAGAAAACATTGGAGTCAAAATGTTTCGATCAAGTAGCTGCTCGGCTTTTAAACCTTGATCATATAATGAAGTCTAGGCGAAAACTGCACGGCGCCCAATATAACAAAGGATCCACTTTAAAGCAGCATGAATTATGCCTAAAACCTTATATGACTCTGATAACTCAGAATATCAAGACCATCTTAAGAAATATGTGGTCCAGTGTTCTTTGATATCTGATACATGGGTTACTTTTTCCCAGTAACCAAAATAATAATAGAAAGGGAGGTTATACGTTTCACTTTATGGGGCTTTTACTTTGGAACCCTCTTCCACTAACACTTTGGCTATACGAAAGTTACCCCTTATTCTGTAAAGCCCTCAAATGTTTGTTTTGTGCTCTTTTTTAACTGTTTTATTGGGGGTTTCTTCTGCAAACAAAGACAGCATTATGAGACCTTCATGATTTTCAGAAACAGTATACAACCACACCACAATGAATTACAAAGCAGTTGCATGCGCACTAGGCTATGAATTAAGTGATATCGTTAAGAAGTAAGATTCATGAACTTTTAGAATATTTTGTAAATGTAATTTTGGTTCTGAAGTTAAAATTGGAAGTACATTGATGTTATAAATCCCTGTTCCTGTTGCTTAGTACCAGTGGTGGTCTAAAAGACATTAAAATCGAAGGGGCCAGTACCTAGCTCTTATCAATGGCTAAAAGCAAAGTAAGCATGGACGATTATCTAGTTAAAATGGTGAGCAAAATCAACAATGATAGAAGGAAGTCACTGGGCCGTGATAATTTACCTGAGATAACAACGACTGTACCTGATGTCAGTAGCGGATCGAACTCAGCCCCCCCTTCCACTACTGTTGTCACCACCAGTGCTCTTATAGTGGAATCTCCGGACACAAACATGGTAGACCAGGACACACTAGATGATGACCCGCCTGACGATCTTATGGATGTTTCCACTCACTGCTCCCCAGCCAAGAGAGAAGTAAGGAAATGTAGGAAAACAGCGTCTAAACGGGGAGGAACACACCTTAAGAGAAAGCCTGATACAGCCAAAAGGAGTACTCCCAGCCATATGGGGACTATGACTACTGACATTGGCATTAACATAAACCCTGATCTCTTGGACCATATCACTAAGTTGTTAGAGGACAAACTAGAAGTGATTGTCAAGCCTCTAGTGGCAAAAATGGATGCCCTGACTACTGAAGTATCTAGATTGGGGGAGTTTCTAAATCAGACAACCAATGGTG
Organism: Lissotriton vulgaris; assembly: GCF_964263255.1. Taxonomy (NCBI): domain Eukaryota; kingdom Metazoa; phylum Chordata; class Amphibia; order Caudata; family Salamandridae; genus Lissotriton; species Lissotriton vulgaris. The sequence goes on along the minus strand of NW_028248859.1, from coordinate 571,064 downwards.
AGAGCCCTAAAACAAGGGAAAGGAATATTTTAACAGATAATGTTGTACAGCAACCAATGGCAGGGGGGGGCAATTACGGCTACAGCTAAGGTCACAGGCCAACTGGATGGCCAGTCTATTCAGACCAAAGTAACCCCAACAAGTACGGAGGGGCTTTTGACCCCAGTAAGAAAAATACGACCAGCTAATCTCCCACCAGCTTGTGAACCATACGTAGTTGTACTTTCAAACGTCCCACCTTTACACCCCACAGAGTCCAATTTCCGCCAGGAATCACACAACTCACTTAAACACAAAAATGTTTCCTGGCTGAATAAAAACTGTGGGTTCCCGATACATTATTCCGATCAGATATTGTCAACTAGACGGGTACCCTGGGTTGGAAATGCCAGGAAAACTTGCAGGGGTGATTGTATTATCATTAATTTTAGACACCCCCGCATGTTGCGACTGTACTTCTTAGAGCAGCTTCTCTGAAGCAGGGTGAGAATAGTGTGGGTGTGCACCCCTTGGGATATTTCTATAGCCACTTAGATAAGGTCCCTCAGCGTAATAATAATCTACCAAGGCCCCCTAACTCTTATAGGAGTCCAATCTTTGAGATCACATCGCACAACAGATATCAAGCACTGAGTGCGCTGGATCAGAATGATTGACTCACCTTGATTGATAGTCCAGGTTTGGGGCCAACATTAAGTAGCCAAGTAGGCAAATCAAATATGACAAATCCAGAGTTTGAGCATACACAGGTACAGGCAGTGGTACCCATACTGAACCACGATGATAGGTCTACGCTTGGGCCTATTCAAACGGCAGAGGAATCGGACAAGGTTATTAATTGTGCTGGCGATATCTTTGACATTCTAGAAGAGGACAGTACACGCCAAATAGACAGAAGTGTGCTTGAGGGACCTATTATAGGAAACAATTCTCTGGAAGAAATAAGTATCCAAGCTGGCCCTTTAGCTGTTAAATCCACACAAGATACATTGCTGGATGCACCCCCACCCAGACCCTATGATAAACTACCTTTAAGACTAATATCATGGAACATAGCAGGGCTAGCTAAGAATCTTCGGGACCTCGACTGGTGTACCTACATTGAGGACCATGATATCATCCTTCTCCAGGAGACTTGGTCTTTAATACCTCCACACAGGCTTGGGTTCAAAACTTTCCTTTGTGACGCAATTCCCTCAATAGGAGGAAGAGCGTCAGGGGGCCTGGTGATCTGGGTTAGAGTCACTCTAGAAATAGAAGTTACCTCATTAAATATTCCTTCCCCCTGATTTGTTGGGATTAAAGATGGTGACAAGGGGAAATTAAACTATATATTTAATAAACATATATAATAGGCCACAGCCAACAAGTAAAGAATCTAAGGTAGTAGAACTTTTAGACTCATTTTTGGACACCTTAGGACCAAATGCCCAAGTAATAGTAGGAGGGGATTTTAATTCAAAAATATGAACCAGTATTGGGCCTTGATAACTTACTTGAAGAACAGGACACAGCAAATGATATTCCAAACCTGGATGCTATTGGGGCAGTTAAATGCACTGTATCAGCAACTCAAATTTTTCAGTTGACCGTAGGTCATGAATTAAGAGCATGTAATGGCTGCCTGCAGTCGGATAGACCAGCAGCCCCAACATTCTGTAAAGCCAACTGCAAGTCACACATAGACTTCATATTGGTCTCCTTGAGCTTATGGTATTTACTCAATCATCTTAAAATAGATGCCAGAACTGAGAGTCATCACTTTTCACTCCAATTATGGTTAAACCCACAACCTTTTATATCCAACCGAGAAGAGGAGGTTGCGCGAAATAATTCCCCTGGCGAACCCCAGATATCTGACAACAGACGTGCACTAAGATGGCCATATATCCTGGCTAAAGAAGATGCAATGATAAATATTTATAATACCTTTTCTTATACCATTACATCTTGTAAGGAACCCTTATTGGGCAGCCAGGGTGTTCTAGATCTACATTATAAATTGGTTGATGCTCTAGGCCCCCTTCTGAGTAAAGCTTGTAAAAGGGAAAAGACTCCAAAATCATTTAGAGTTGGTTAACCCCTGGTATAATAAAGAATGTCGCCTAGCAAAGTACCATTTGATCCAGGCTGTTAAAACTAAAAACTACCATTCTATAAAAGAAAGTAGACATGCATATAATAATATTTTGACCCACACGAAAAAAACATGGGATGATGCACTATGGGATGATTTACTAATAGCAGCTAAACTGAGAGATCAAGGCACCTTTTGGAGCTTAATATCAAAAGGCAACAGAAATGGTAGATCACCCAAGGATCTTTATTTAGATGAAAAAACCTGGTATGACCATTTCGCTAAACTTTACTCAGAAGATGAAGAGGGGTCGCTCACACAAAATTAAGAGAGCAATTTAGAACTGAGCATAGCGCCATTAAGATTTAGCATAGAGGAGACTATGCAGGCACTAGGGGCTATTAAAGCGGGTAAAGCTCCAGGACCGGATAGGATTCCTGGAGACCTACTAAAACACGATGTGGAAGTATGGGGGGCCATACATTAATTTTTTATGTAACTCTATAGTGGCTGGAACGCCAATCCCTGATAGTTGGAAAGGGGCAGAAATTGTAACAATTTTTAAAAAAGGAGATCGCTACGATCCGGGCAATTACCGCCCAATCAGTTTAATTTACCTTTTACAGAAGGTTTTCGCCAGACATATTTTAAATAGACGTACAGAATGGATGGATGAGACACAAATAATGTCCAAATACCAAGCAGGGTTCAGATCAAAAGTTAGTACGGTAGATCAAGTGTTTAGGTTCACGTGCATCTGCTGGAAGTATATTATCATAAGGAAGGGCAGTATGTACGTGGCATTTATAGCCTTCGACCTCGTCCCACGGAATCTTCTGTGGATTACACTAAGAGACTTGGGGGTCCAAGGCGAGCTACTTAATGAACTCATTCGACTGCACACAGGGAATTTTGCAAAAGTTAGATGGGGAAAGGGAGGTGAACTATCGAAGCCCATACCTGTGAGCCGTGGTGTGCGCCAAGGCTGTGTGCTGGCGCCCACGCTCTTTTCATTGTACATTAATGATATACCTACTTATTTAAGAGATTGTGACCATGACTCTCCGAAGTTAGGAGATGAGGCAATTACGGCATTGCTTTTTGCCGACGATACAATCCTCATCTCACAGACTCCGAAGGGCCTTCAAAATCTGGTGAACTCATTTTATGGTTACTGTGTAAAGAAGGGGTTGGAAATAAATTCTTCTAAAACAAAATATATGCCAATAAATCCGCAAAAGTCCTTTAGGAAGAATTTGGCCTTAAACAATAGAAAATTGGAATATGTGGGGAGTTTCAACTACCTAGGTATTACATTGGATAGTAATCGCCCATGGAAGGGACACCTGACAAAAAGTAGGTTGGCTTTTAAGCAAAACTCGATGCCCATTCTAAAAGTGCACAGAGCTAGTTATTCCAAAGCCATTACGCCGGCACTGGAAGTATTCAAGGCAAAGGCCCAATCAGCTGCACTTTACGGTGCTGAGGTCTGGGGGCATTGCTGTAAACATAATCTTGAACGGGAAGAAAACCACTTTTTGCGCAGGCTACTAAAATTACCAACTAGAACCCCCCTAGTTCCAGTACTTTTGGATTTGGATCTTAAGCGGACAGATTACCAAGCAGCTCTTAGGCCATTGCTGTACTGGGTAAGGTTATGGACAACTCCGGAGTTGTGTAACTATAAAAATGGACTGATAGAAATTACCCAGATTGATGAGTACAAGAAAATTGCATGGTTAAAACATATTGAACTTTGGTGTACCAGGTTAGGGCTGTCCCACTTTTGGGACGAACCCCAGAATATGACATCGGTGTGTAATAAGGTTCTAAAAACTACCTATTGGTCTTATGTTAATGATGAGCCATCCCACTGTCCATCTATTGGCATACTGACTCAGAACTTTTTGTCCATAAAAGACAACGCTGCATTTGAACCGTTCATGGATGAGATAAGACCACCATTAGCAAAAACCTTATATTTGCAATTTAGATATGGGGTATTGCAGACTAATGCTCATACATGTAGATGAGGAGGTAAAAATGAGGATGGTATCTGTACCCTTTGCTCACTAAAGGCTAAGGAAGATGATGCCCATCTCTTGTTTTTTTGTTCTGCTTATACGTTACCTAGACAGCGTTGGATAAAATCCCTGTGTAAAAATATGGGTGTCAGGTCGTATAAAGAGGCTGAGCGTATCATTAAGTCTAATACCTCACAATTGGTGTTTTTGGTTCTTATTCAATGTGTATCTTATCAGGAAACGTCTTGGATACAAATTGTTATACAATATTGGAATCTGTAGTTTTCATTCATAGCACTAAATAATGCAGAATGCACTGAGTTCACTTTTTGTAAAAATTGCGTGGTTTTAAAGATTTTAAGCTTAAGCTTTTAATCTAGCTTTTTAATTAGGAAACAACCTTTTTTATTGTCTTATCTGGATTTTATGTAATAATATATAATTATTTGTTACAGAATCAAGTGTTACTCTGCACCACTATATCAATTGTAATGCGTTCATGTGATCAATTGTTGTCAAGGGTACTTTATATATTTGTCTGTAAATGTTTTCTTTGTCTGTACTTCCTGCTTTTATGGCTATATTAGCCGAAATAAAGTTAAACTGAACTGAACTGATATCGTTAAAAAGATTTTACCCTTTGGACTAGAATACCATCAATCTGATCCATACACACCACACTCATATACATGGAACAACTCCAAAAGGCAATGCACTGTTCGGATTACAAAAATGTATTTAGTACAACAAATAGTTTAAAAAGAGGTTTTTCAATCTCAAATCCAAGCATTTTGATATTAAAAATAAGCATCAGAAATCATCACATATCATCACAAAAACATAATGTAAAAACAGTTACAAATTCATGATCCTCATAGGAAAATGAAAATAGCAGCAATATCATAACTATTGAAAATGCATCAAAAGGAAAGAAGACATGAACAAAGAAATGGAAATTAGCCCCTGCGGTGTTAATCTGTAAAAAGCTTAAGACACTGCATGAAACAGAAGCTCAGTTACTATGCTCTTTGTCCTGCTCCAGATTTAACAAAAAAAAACATGAATTAAGTGAAACAGACACCAAGCAATTTGGGTGATGGGTAAGAGGTCATAGGGCACTATACAGCTCCGTGCCTATGTGTCTCGTTGAATAAGCGGGATGATTCCCCTGAACTGGAAGAGGGGAATGCCAAAGCAGACTGAATGGTAAGCAAGATCATCATCTACTGGGGACACTTGTGTAAGACTGGGGGGGCGCTCCTTGTGTTGTATGGTTGGCAGTTTGGGCTAGCAGGCAGAGGCTGTGGGCCAGAAGGCTGAGTGGCAATAGATCAAGGGAAACTCCGAGGATGCTACAGAGCACAAGCAGAAATCCCAAACGGAATTAAGGTATATTAACCCTAGGCCACCAGGAGGGGGGACTTTGCAGGTGGAACGAGACTTGGAGTGACCGTGTTGTGTATGCACCGCTGTTGGCTCTATCAAGCTTATGGGGGTAAATTGTCGTTTCGAGTAAGTTGTTGGAAGTGCTTGAGTGGAGTGTCCCAAGCTGCTCAAATCGGCTGATTACAAAGGTGCTGACCTCCTTCATAGAACAGGGCCAATTCTTTGGCCCTTCCCTATTTCTTCAGCACCCCATGCCAGGCAGCCACCATAGGGGCCTCTTTAGCCCTCCACTGTAAAGCGAGGACTTTCTTGGCTAGCAAGAGAGCCATTCTGGCAGAGCACATTATCACCCTATGCTGCTTCCTACATTTAAAAATGCCAAAGGAACAGGCCTCTCATGTTTCAAGGCCAGTGAGCTCAGTGATCTTCAGTAACACGTCATGGACAGCGAGCCAATAGGAGGAGAGTGTAGCGCAGTACCACAACATATGCTGCAAATAAGCCAATGCCAACCTGCAGTGAGGGCAGCAAAGGTATGCAGTAGGAAAGTAGTGGTGAAGTTGCTCAGGTGTGAGGTAGGCCCGGTGTACGATAGAGAACTGGATATTTTTAATCCGAGCATTTCTAGACCCTCACTGGGGAAATTCCAGTGCCTGATTCCACTTGGTGTAATGCAAAGGGGAGACCTATAACGTCCTCCTATTTGCCATGCAGGACAACAAGTGGAAATCCAGTGTGGTTCCTTATAGCCCATTAGATCCATGTCATTAGGTGGCACCCTGCCCCCATGAGTAGAAGAGTCTGTATAACGGGGGAGTATTAGGTTCCTCATCACACTTGAACCAGAGGGCACAGCATGTGCTATGTAGCTGTCGATACATGAGAAGCTGTCCTCGAGGAATAGCATGTTCAAAGATAAGTTGGTCAAAGATTAGGAGATGGCCTTCCACAAAGAGGTCAACGACTGTGGTCAGGGAGTGCTCATGCGCACTTTGCAAGTCTGTGGCTAAGTGGAACCCAGAAATTGTGGAAGGCCCTGCAGGGGGAGTGCTGAGGCATAGGTATGATGAGACATAAGAGATACGAGACTCTAACCAGACACTTGTGGGTGACCATGACTTGAAATGACCATGCAGACTGGGGTGTGATTTTTTGGAGCAGGACGTGTCAGAGAGTGGATGGCCTCGAGGGGACCGGATCCATTGAAGGTTTCCCACATGTGTCACCACGCCAGCCACCATGAAATCCACTGCAACTGCGCCACTAGGCAGTCAGCCTCAAATGACTGGACTTTGAGTTAACCTCTGCTCACTGGTGGTTGTGGCCTCTACAGCACCATTTGATTTGACTATTCTTCCCAGATAAGTTCACCCGGCAGAGTGTCTAGGTACAGGAAAAAACACTGTGGTGGGTTGAGAAGAATGTTCACAAAATAACAGAGCAACCTAGGTAAGAGTATCATTTTCAATAGGGCTATTTTCTTAGCCGTAGCTAAAGGTAGGTATTTTCAGAACTGCACTTGAGGTTTGAGGATGGAGAGTGCTTCTCGCAGGTTACCTTAATGCAGATCAGCTGGAGAGTGGTAAAGGTGAAACTCAAGCACAATTTGACCCAGTTGACCCGAAGGCCTGCCGCCTAGGCAAACATATGATTCATGTTTTGTGTGAGGGAGAGGTCCAAGCTGATATGAAAGGCGAAGAGGCAAACTAACCTAGACTGATTCTGTAGGTGGGATAAGAATACAACAATTTTGTGTATGCGAAGAGACGATTACCTACTCCCATTCTGACCAACGTTTGGAAAAGATAATCCCAGGTAAGTGTGTTAAAGTTATCTATCGGACAGTCTGCATGTGGGAACTTCTTATGCGCCTGGTCCATTACGTGAAACAGGAGATGGATATTATGAGACATGTTGTGGTCCAGAATGAAGCCGTTTTGGTCTGGGTGAATTAACTCTTGTAATATCTGAGCATATCTACCATCCAGGATCTTACCCAGGATCATATAGTCTGCACAGATAATCGAAATTGGGCTTTGTGAGGAGAGATGAGTTAGGTCTCTATCAGGCTTCGGGAGAGACACCAGGAGGGATTCTGGTAATTCCCCTATCCACAGGGCTTTATTAACCCTTTCGATGCTGATGACGAGCTCAGCTCGTCATCACCCACGGGTGTCGTGTGCTGATGACGAGCTGAGCTCGTCATGTAACGCGGTATTTTGAAAATTGCCGCACACGGCAAAAATTACCGCAGCACCGAAGGGGTTAAACAACTGCACCAGCATGGGTGCAAGACTTGTAACAAAGGTGCTGTAGTATTCAAATGGTAACTCATCCAGACCTGTGGTTTTGTTTCTAGCCAGGTCATGGATGGCCTGCTTGATTTCAGGGAGAATGAGTACTGTCAGAACTGGTTGAATTTACGTCTTGGGGAATGGATACCTTAGGTACTCAGGAATAGTACATATAGAATGCATTATGAATATTGCGCTGTGCACACAGGCTGTCGCCATCTGGTGACAATATTTATATTTCCAGGATCGGTCCCCGAATGAGTGTCCTGCCGAGCCAGCCATGCAAGAAGGCGGCCAGATTTGTCCCCCTCGATGCATCTTTGCCACATAGGTATAAACATTGAAGCAGCCCAGCTGCTCCAATAGAGTAGTGAGATGAGCCTTGGCCTTGACCAGCTCAGGACCCCTAATGGGTGTCATGAATCACAGCTCTCTCCAGAAAAGTTGGTCAGCTTCCAAGACCGCTCTCTCCAGAAATCTACAAACACTTTTTGCAGACTGACACCCCCAAGTCAATAGCTTAAAGGCGGCCAATTCAAGTGCCCTTATGGATGCTGTTGCATGGTTCTCCATTAAATACTGTCTAATGTATGACTCTTGGGACCCACAAAATACTGTGTCCTCCACGTGCTTCTGGGAGAGCTACCACGGTGTACTGGAGGAACCGGGCGTTCCAGGTCACAACAACTATTTGTGCATTATAGTTGAGATAATGTACTCCAAGTAGACAGCTTGCTCTACATTGTATAGAACATCGGTGGAAAAGAGAATAGAATCAAGACATACACATAAAGATTGTGTGGTGAAGAATAGAATGAATAGATGTGTGAGTGTGGGTGTGGGTGCAAGGTACTCCAGGTGTCAGTGAGTGCCCATTGATGGACCCATTCTGTGATGCACTCTGGCTGTGTGTGCGGGGGCGCAGCGGGCTGTAGTGGTCCAGCTGCGTATCTGGAACATTAATAGTCCCCACTTACTACCTAAGGCATTGGAGTTCTGAGCGCTAATATCCCAGAGAGTGTGGTCCAAAAGACCCCCTGATCAGTGTTTGGGGCGCATATGCTCCCTTGAAGTGTACGTAAGCCATCAAATTGGTCTGTGAAAAACATATAATGACACTCCTTATCTATAACTGTGTATAGTAACTGCAAGGGAACGCCCAACCGAATCCAAATCAACACTCCGCAAGAGAATGCCGAATAGGCGGTGGCAAAAACAGACCCCCTCCAGGACCAACTCCATCGCTTTTGTAGGCGCTGCAGTTCCAAAGTCATAGTGTGAGTTTCTTGAAAGAATATGATTTGTGTGTTCTGACGTTTGAGGTAGGAGTAGACAGACTATTGCTTTCACGTCGTATTCATACAGCACACATTCAGGATAAGGAACCTGGTCCTAACGGAAGGGGCTATAGTACGGAAGCGCTAGTGCACTTGGATAGAGCATTGGGAGGGATCCCCTAAAGCCTCCCAGTCACAAAGATGAGCTTCCCACCCTCTATGAGATGAGTGAAGTCTGCCTACCTGGCCGAATTTATGGGTTGTGTACTGTGTAAACATGCGAAAATATGAAAACAACACCACGTAGGGCTACTAAATACAGCAGCACACCCAAACTGACTAGAGTGTCGAACCATAGGGCAAAGTGGAATAGTGGCTAAGCAATGGGAAGCAGTGCGTTAGTGTGATGCGGCCTTGGGTGTCAAAATCGAATCTATACAGAGCGCAGCAGTGGTGTGGTTGGATGGAACCCCTGATGCTCCCCACCTCCGTGGATTGAGGGTCTTTGTAAACACTGTCCTTGAACAGTTGGCAGCCTCTAAATTGCTAGACAGAAGTAAAAATTTAGAATCAATGTGACTGCGCCCTGTGGTTTCCTACCAGTGATTTGTGGTACATTAGGACATCTGCTGTTGGTTTTATCACCAGCAGTAGTGTTTCAGAGCCTCATTGAGAGTCCTTCGTCACTGTGGTATCATCATCGGATAAAAAGATGTGTAGGTCTTTTTCTCCCCTTCTGATGTGCTGGCACTGTGACCCAAGAATGCCGCTGCCTGGAGGGCCTTGTCGGTGATCTTCAATAATCTGTTACAGTGCAGGTGGCTGGGTGTCCCGGACACCGGGAAAGGGCGCCGTTGAGACCGGTTTCGCCTCTGCTGCCTTTTCAGAGAGAGGCGGGGTACCCACATAGTTGTGTGAGGTACCTCACTGTTGGTCCCTGGGGGTCAATGAGAAGGTGGGATTTACTGTTCACCAGCAATTTGAAGCAAGCCTTAAACAACTGGAAGTATTGGACACCTAGCTGTGTAGTCCAAGAACAACATGATGGTCATATTCTCGAGCGTCATATGTCTGGTTAGGCTGGCAGAGGTCAGGATGGCGTTGTGTTCCTTGAAATAGAAGAGAGTGGCAGCATCGGGTTCAGCAGCACTCCCAGGACAGGCCGGCACGTTGGTCCCCTTTGGGCTCTTTCCAGTATGAAAAACGATGTTAGGACGGGTGTGGAGACAAAATACTTAAACAAGGTCTCTAGGAAGCCAGCAGGTTGTCGCTTTTGTTCCTCTCCAGCAAGTCCAGGATTTGGATGTTGCTCCTGCAAGAGCACCCTTCGGAACTCTCTGCTCATCCCTTGAGCACCATCACTTGTTCCTGGAGGTCCTAAATGGCATGTTAGTTTATCCTTGGATTGCGTATGTAGGGTGGCCAGCACTTTCTCCCCCTCCATGACCAAGCTTGTAGTGGTATTCACAAAGGATGCCCAACTCTGCCACTAGAGAGCCAATCTTGCTCTCCATGGAAATCCAAGAGTTATCAATGGCCATGAGAACTCTGTCCAACTTATCATCAGTGGGTGCAGAGGGGCGCAGAGAGGCATCGGGCATAGGGGTTTCTGGCATTATTGTTGGTGGGTCAGCTTTTAGGGGGGCTGCCTGTGAAGGAACGGCTAATCTCAGGTGATCTAGTACAGGGGGAACAGCAGCACTGATGTAGATCCAGCCACAGAGGACAGGGGAAAGGAGATACACCAGCATCTAGCCCTCTAGCCCGCTGTATTAAGGGGAGAACTATCACTCAGCACTGCCATCACTAGCCCTAAGGCCCTAGTAGTCCTCGGACAGAGGTGACCCACTCCCCGGTTTACCATGTCTCCCAGTGCCAGTGCACTATGGCAGGGATCGCTGTTCAAGTCCATAGTAGCCCCCCAAGGGTTGCCATCATGTAAATGCCACCAGTGCAGATTGGGTATTGAGGGGGGTGCTATCACGGTCCGCTGTGCACCTATGGTCGTATTGGCTTGGGGGCAGCTGGCTAAGAAAAAGCCCTTGGTGCCAGTCCACGTTTCTGAGCCTGATGACACAACACCCTAGCCAGTGTCCCCATCAGCCCTGACAGATCAGTGCATCCTCTATGGAGTCTGTGGAATGTTGAATCAGAGGAGATGTGGGCCCCCCACTAGAGCAACTCAAGTTCAAAAGCTCCAGAGTTGATGCCCCAGCTCGCAGATCATAGTGGTCAAAAGCAGTGTCTACAAGCAGAAGAGGGGACAGATCAGGAGTCCAATCCATCAAGGCAGTCTGCCACAGCCCCTGCAGTTCAAAAGTTCTGTTGCCACCCCTGCCAGGATCCAGGCGATCCACCAGTGATCCACCGAGTGGAGTGGGGGGGAGGTGGGTAAACCCTGCAGCACCCTGGATCACCCATCTTATGGGGAGCTCCGGGCGTTAGCGTGTGAGGCAGTCTCACACTAGATCACCCTGGGCTGTAGATTATGATTTAGGCCCCTGTTGTGCCAGTACCCATTGTCTCAGGAGGGCACCCACTGACCACACCAGGGGCAGACAGAGGGCAACCCACCGCCAATGACGATGCCGCCAGATAGTTTAGCTGATGATGTTGAGATCCTGCATTCAATTGAGGTGGAAGGCAGAGCTGAGGGTGCAGAGCTCTAGCAAAGAGCAGCTGTCCTCTTGGATTACCAAGCCATTGTTGTGTGCTCTTGTGTTGGGATCTGCAGTTTCTAGTCATCAGCGATATGATGCTCCCAGAAGTAAATTTGTGCTTTCTATAATATATATAAATATATGCTCAGGTGGGCATAAAGTGGTCAAATGTTAGAGATATCAGGACCTTTGGTCTCCAGGTATACTCTGATTGTCCAATTCAAATTGGATGGACATTCATTGGCTGGACAATATTTTGGGGAAACCATCGTGGGACTAAGAAATCAGTCCCAGTGTCCTCTAAAAGAAATCAGTAGCCACGTAAAGGGGCAGTGTGAGCACATCTGACCCCAGGGCTATGTGGTGAGGTCTCAAAGGCACCCTTTGATAAGTTAGAATTTAAAATATGTATATTTTGGCTGCAGGTACCACAATGTCTAACACTGGATACCACAGTAAACTTTGAGGACATTTGAAAAATCTTCATAAACCTTTCATTTACCTCAGCTTTTTCCTGGAAAGTTTTGGTGTGATCCGTCAAGAGGCAGCTGAGAAACATGGGGCGGTCCTAAAATTCAATTTCCCCCATAGGAAAATTCAACAGCGATAATGCAAAAATAGCTGAAGGGAATTACACCAAACTTGGCAGAAAGCTAAATCTTGGTAGAAAAAGTGTGATTTTTGTGATTAGGTGTTTTTTTGTTCAGTAGTTATTGAGGAATTAAGGTTCAAAAACTTTGTAAATCTGGATGGTTAGGTTTTTGGGAGTCTTGTGAGGGTCCTGCAATCACACAAATTTAAATTAAAAAGTAATCTGATTGGCAAAGAGGGATTTTTTTCCTATCAGCCATCCCACAACAATGGGAGCAAAAGACTCCTGTAAACTCCTGTGGAAGCCTTTTACTCTAATTGGCCGGCCACAACATAAAGAGAAATGTTATGGCCGCCATTTTAGGACTCATAGCGTTGTACTCTCAAAATAAAAATAAAAATAAGGTATAGGGCAATGTAGACGTACTCTGACCCACCCTGGAGCACTGGAGCCGCACTCCCTCCTGAGAACCTCTCAGGATTGGAAAAATTAAAACAAATACAAGCAGTGCCAGATTGTCTGGGGTGGGTTGCTGCAAACAGGCAAAAGCCATACATGATGGGTGGGGGAGTTTTGCTGCCTCAGCGGTTTTGCACAAAATCGAGCTGGCCGCAAGGCCTGGCCCATAGTTAGCCAACCACCTGCCGGAGGTTGGCCTTTTGTATGGTAAAAAAACATACTTTATGTTAAATAAAACTCTAGAAATCCACTGAAGAAAGCAAAGGTTAAAGTGATGTTATAGTCCTGAGGGATCCATCCACAAAAAGGATTACATTTAACAACCTCACCTTGGCCTTTAGTGACCTTTGAAGGCAAAGACACTCTTTAGTTGAGGAACAGACTTGGCCTGTACCAACAAGAGAGATTGCTGCCCTCCAATAACCTTCGTCTTATGCAAGCTCCATGATATGCTGAAGTTCAGCGTGGAGGTAGGTCATTCATGTTACTGAAAAAAAACACAAAAAAGAACAAAAGGGGGCAGGGTAGGAATAATGTTGGTGGGGTCCAAAAATGTTTTTTACATAGTTGATGCAAAAGTATGGTGGATCCATGAATCCGTGGCAAACAAACCAAACAAGTGCAGTTTTTTGTGCTTTTTTTTTTTAAGCCTCCGGGGTGGGTCAGGTACTAAGGGAAAAGCCTTTGATATTAATACAAATAATACATGAATTTATATAGCGTCATAAATACCCATGAGGGTCTAAAGGCGCTGTCCATAGGTGCAGGAGATTAAGTGATTTTCCCACAATCACAGGATGTTGAGCTGATGCCGAGACTCGAACCTGGATCCCCAGCTCCAAAGTTGGCAGTTCTGGTAGTTACTTTGAATACATTTTCACTAGCACACCCTTACTTTATCTTCTAAACTTTGAAGATAATACTTTTTATGCAATTAATTGAGTCCAACTTAGGCGTGTTCTCAGACATCTTAGGGCTGCCTGTCTCTGAGTTTGCTAAGTATTAAAATGAAAGGTGCGAGACAAATTGTCACGACCTGGTCTGACACACTGCTAAATCAATTTCTTCTACTATTCTTTGTTGGAGTGTGTAATCATCAAAATAAACAATCAAATCAATTTTCGTTTATCATTTACTGTTTGTATTTTCTCTAAAAAAAAAACTTTCACCCTTATATTTAAATTTCTGTGTACATGAGTCCTGTATTTCAATCATACAGTCTATTCACAATAACATTATACTTTGAACAATATTCTTTTTACAATATTAACATTTCAAACAAATGCAGTCTATGTAGAATGCAATTGATCACTGAAGATCCATCGAAGAACGCGATGGTATGTAGCTAGCCCAAGGCATTTCGGGACAACAGTCCCTTCTTCGGGGGCCTCTGTAAATGCAAAACATTATCAAGACAATTTCAATGCTATTGTTTAGTTCCTCGAAAGCAAAGCTCTAAAAACACTTTCTTAAGCCACTTAATTTCGAATCTCTGCATTGGTTAATTGTGTGGTGAAATACGTGCACACTTGTATACTCTCATTCATTCAAATAGGCGTGTTGGTGAATAAAAAAAGCAGAATGCAAACAGTTGGAGCTGGTTGAGATTAGAAAAGTACCGGTAAGTGATTTTAGTGGATAGTAATGTGGAGCGTACACTAGTAGATATCTAGTGAAAAGTCCCAAAGAATACCAAAAAACCAGTGAGAAATGTAGATCTCAGAATGAGGGTGACGTAGGTCTGAGCTTTAAAAAAATACATGACGCTGACCTCTACCTCGATTATTATTATGCAACCGTATGGGTATATGGAATAAGACTCGAATCTGTCGGTTTCTACAGAAATAAAAACGAAAGTCAGAGGTTCTGGTTATCGAGTCCCTTAATTTCAATTAGTGCGTACTTAGTGGAGAGAAGAATGTGTTAAGTACCTGTGAAATCTTATCAGGACGGTTCAATGATAGCCTGTAACATAAACATAATATGAACGTTTAAGTAATGAGCTGGTGAGCTACAATAAATAAACTTATGGTCAAGTTTAGCTTAGTGATTATATAATTCAGCTCACCTGAACAGCGGGAGTAGCTTTAAAACATATTTCTCGACGTTGCGTGTAGACGCGTGTTGCAGGTATAAGTATCATGGACTGCTTGAATTAGTTATAAAGCAATCAGCGGTTGACGTTCACGTGACTCGTCATAGACATAGGACTGCAGTAAGACTCGTGGCGCTTCCAATCATGAAAGTGTGTGCCTCATATTGGACAGTGCATGTTCTGTCTTGCATTATGTTATCTGCGCAAAAAGCGAAAAATGCGAACCATGCCGAAAAATAAGATATCAACTTTCATCCTTATGTTAGTCAAACACTCCAGGCTATGAGCATTGGTGTTGATTAAAATATCTCGTTGATGCTATATTACGTTATTGTTCAGTCACTATGGTGGAAATGTCAATAAATTTTCATTCTGACTAAACAATTTCAACAATTGAAAAAACAATAGTGGTGACAATTCAACCCTCATTTTATAAAGCACAGGAAATGCCTACTAAGTGTAATATGCGAGTATGGATTAAAATTCAACAAACCCCTTTGAACTGGGTACAACATTGTGATGTAAGTTCAATGCATGTATTCATGTCTATGCTCCTACATGTTATGTGTGTTGTATTATAGATTTAACTCTGTGCTGCTCTTCTATGTGTGTTGGAAATGTGCACAATTTCAATATTATAAAAAGCAGCTCAGGTCAATTTTATCATTGAGCCCTAGGGGTTCCATCCTTTGATATTTTTTAATGAGTAATGCTTCTCGTTGAGACAAATGTTTACTGGTGTTTTTTCCTTCAATGTTTGTTATTTTTTCAATAACCATAATTCGAACTTGTGCAATATTATGATTGTTTTTTAGCCAGTGAGCAACCAAGTTTGAGTTGGTATTCTTGTTGCGAATCATACTTTTATGCTCCCCTATTCTTACTTTGATTTTTCTTTCAGTTTTTCCTATATATAGGAGTCCGCATGGGCATTTGATTGTGTAAATTAGGAAATTGGTGTTGCAGTCTGCTGAGAAGTGTAATTTAGTTGTTTCTCCAGTTCGTGGGTGTGTTATGAACTTCTGTTGATTGACATTATTGCAATGTGTACAGTTGTTGCATCTTCTCATCCCTTTATGTTGTGCAATTTCGTTTTTTTGGTTGAAGTTAACATTTCTTTGAGAATTCGGCTTCTAGTATATGCAAATATGGGTCGTTCGTTGAATATATTATTAAAATCTTTGTCCTTTTGTAACAGTTCCCATCTACTTATGATGATTTTATTGATACTTTGTGATCTTGTTGAAAACTTGGAAACAAATACATTGCGGTTGCACCACACCCTTACTTAAGGGAGAAGGGGGCGCACACGGCCTCTCTACCTGAGGCTGAATTTGCCCTTGTGGACCCTGCCCCGCTCACAGGTACATTTCAGCCCCGGGGAATCCACCACTTGAGGCCTGGCCAGTAACAGGTGGGTGCCCTGGAGCCCATCCACAGCACCCACTTCCTTTTTGTTGGAAGTCACAGGGCGAGTAAAAATATAAAATATAAATATATTTGTACGCACTCACCGGTCACTGTCTGTCAGACTAAGATGGGCGATCTCCTCAGAAGCAGATGACCTTACCCCAAATCCCTCTAACTGCTGCCAGCGACAGGTGATTACAACTGTCTCTGACTTCAGCCCGGGGTAAAAGGGAAGTGGGAAAACAAAACAAAAGAGACTGCCTCAGGACACAGGTTCTCGTCCCGCAATTCTGATTAATACCTGAATTAGTAAGCATAAACAATTACGGGGCATATTAGCAAGGGCCGGCAATATAATTATCGCCAGCGTCCGTTTTGGGGCAAAAAGTGGCGGGAATTATATCGCAATATCATCAAGGACACACTAGCGAATGTTTCCTTGATGTAGAGCCCGTTCTTCCACAGCCTCGCCTCGCTTCGCTAATGGAATGCAAAGAAGGCGTGGCTGTGAAAACAACACATGTTAATATCGTGAAGGCCGCTTCGCGATATTAACAAGGAGGTGCAGCAATAAAAAACAATTGCGCTACCTCAGCCTTTCAGCCATAACGTCTGTTAAATTCCTGACTAAGGCATACTTTTAATAGGAGATGGATTATGCTGATACGACCACAGGGTCGTATTAGCAATGTTATCGCAGCTTTTTAATGGAACATCGCTGGAAAACCAGCAATGTTCCATTGAAAACACTGATATCGCTGAAATATTATCGCCATAGCACTATGCGTTGTAAATATAGCGTTATCATGGCGATAATATTCAGCGATAGCCAGCCATAATATTTCTATCGCTATGTACGGCCAGCGATAATTATTGCTGGCCGTTGATAATATGCCCCTACTTCTCCTCAGTTCTACACTGAACCATTATATCGCCCAACTTCTAATCTTTTACCTGTTAAGACCTGAGAACTAGCCTCTCTCTATGAATTTTTGTCCTTTATTATTTGATCAACTGAAAGAACTCTGCGTCACTCTGATGAGGTGTAATGGAATGAGAGATAGGCTATATCATTCGGTAGTTATGAACAAATTAATAGTCTCATTCAATTAGTCGGAGATTATATCATGCAGTCTTAGTATCAAACTCCTAGTAAATATGTATAATATCTTCTTGGGAATCGGTTATGTTAAATTGCAGTTGCAGAGGGTTGAGCTCAATGCCTTAGTTTAGTTCAGTCATTTTTAGTAGAAATTGTACTAAATTGATTAGACGCACACAAGCAGCTGATTAGCGAAGTTCTTGTTATGAGGCCAAAGTTCTACCTGGGTTACTTGGATTAAGCTGCTGACACATGTGCTGTATCCAGTAATTTGTTTTCTTTTAGTGCGCAGGCTAGAGAACAGAATATACATGCATACTTGAACATTGGAGGAGCCTTCTCTTCACAGGACTCTCCTGAACAGATGGCTGCGGGAAAATTGTGCTTGGTTACAAACAGTAAAGTAAACAACAATCTCAACAAAGCTCCAAGGATAAGGTGATGGCCATCCACCATCAACCAAATAGAGAGGAAAAATCCTCTACTATAAAGACAAAAACACAAGATTATCCTCAGCTTAATTCCACAATAATTAATGTCCTTAATAAATCAGAGCTGAAGCGGTCTTCTTATGTCCTTCATTTATTTTTCACAAATGTTCTTCAGACACGATCCTAGCCAACACGTGTTTCGTCTTTCTTGGTGTCAACCTCAGACTTCATCAGGGCCATTCGTTGCAAGAAAGTCTGTTCTTAACTATTAATCAACAATTATAAGCAGTAAAAACGGGTACTCCTAATAAACACGTATTTGTCCAAATAGGTATTTCAGACGCCAGTTTGTTTTACATGAGTGGACGATGCGGCTACTATAGGTATTTTGATTGATTTACTGCCGCTATGAGGACGATTAGGAGAGGCCACACACCTTTTCTTGAAACATCAGTTTCGGGATGAAAATTGGTGGAGTAGCGGGTGTCAATTCCTAATCTCTTAGTGAAGGCTCTCCAGAAGTGGGAAACAAATTGCGAGTCATGATCAGAACTAAAATCTTTTGGGGTTCCATGCAATCTTACAAAGTGGTGAGTAAACAATTGCACCAATTGGGATGCTTGGGGTATATTTTTTAGTGGAACGAAATGTTCAATTTTTGAAAATGTGTCTACCATGACCAAGATGGTGTTGTACCCTTGACTAGGAGGAAGATCTACTATCAGATCCATAGAAACCGTATGCCAAGGATTGGGTGGGGTAGGCATTGGAATCAATAAACCTTCAGGATCCAGCCAATCAGATTTTCCTTTCAAACATCTCTTGCAAGTGGACACATACTGTTGTATCTGAGGCTTCATCTTAGGCTACCAAGCATTTCTCTCCACCAATTCCATGGTTTTTTGTATTCCTTTATGTCCTGCAAGCAATTCATCATGACAAGACTTCAAAGCTTTTTCTTGCAGCTCCTTGGTGGTAAGGAACAATCGATTATCATGATATGAAGCCCACTCCTGACTTCTCTCTCTGACTGTTCTTTGGCCCAGAGAGTCATTTTTTCATTTGACATTTCTTCTTTAATTTCAGTTGAAAAGTCTGTACTGAGAGTGGCTAATACTATCTTTTCTTCCCCAATTATGGGCTGCTTTTCCTGTTTCGGTTCCGAGAAGTCAGAATTTATTCTGGAGAGTGCAGGTGCTTTAGCATTACTCGCACCAGATCTAAAGGTAATTACAAAATCAAAGTCTGCAAAAAAGAAAGACCAACATAAATGTCCAGAAGTTAATGTGCAAGCAGACTTGAGGAATTGTAAATTTTGGTGATCCGTGAATACGATGACCTTGTGATTAGCCCCAAGCAAATAGTGTCACCATTCCAAAAAGGCTCATTTGACAGCCATCAATTCCTTATCTGCGATGGAATAATTACATTCTGGAGGAGTTAACTTTCTGGAGTAATAGGCCACTGGGTGAAGCTGGCCAGTATTCCTGTGATGCTGAGATAAAATTCCTCCTATGGCTACATCCGAGGCATCAGCTTTGACGTAAAATGGCTCTTTGGTTCTTGGATGCAACAAGATGGGGGCCTGAGTAAAGGAGCTTTTCAGAAATTGGAAGGCTTCTTCGGTCTCTGTATTCCAAACAAACTTAACTCCTTTCTTCAATAAACAAGGGTTTGGGCTCACTTTGTGAGAGAAGTCTGAGATGAATCTTCTATAGAAATTTGAAAATCCGATGAAACTTTGGATCCCTTTTACACTTTTAGGAGAAGTCCACTATTGTACTACCTTGACTTTCAAGAATCCATGCTCACACCTTCAGGAGATAATACAAATCCTAAAAAGTCTACCTTTTCAACATGGAATGCACACTTTTCAAATTTCACATAAAGGTGGTTCTCGAGCAATTTTGTTAAGATCGATCTCACATGGGTAACATGTTCTTCCATACTGTCAGGGAAGATCAAAATGTTGTCCATATAGACCACTGCGACTCTATCCACAAATTCTCTAAGGACAAGTTCTGGAATGCAGCAGACACATTGCATAGCCCGTATGGCATCACTTGATATTCAAATAGGCCATAACGGGTTCGAACTGCCATCTTCCATTCATTGCTTGGAGCAATTTGGATCAAATGTTACGCCTGCGTAAATCCAGTTTCGTATATACCTTAGCATTTTTCACTTGATCCAGTAATACGGAGATTAAAGGAAGGGGATAGGGATTCAGGGCTCTATAATCAATGCAAGTTCGAAGGCCTGCATCCTTCTTTGGTATGAACAATAAAGGGGAGAATACTGGGGACTGGGAGGGGCGTATAAAACCATTTGCTAAATGTTGATCCAGATATGTCTTTAGATGTTGTTTTTCAGTTTCGGTTCATGCATATATTCGACTGCAAGGCAGTACAGCTCCCGGTTCAATCTCAATCTTGCAATCGTAGGGGCGATGAGGGAGAAGTTTTTCTGCTTCTTTCTTATCAAACACAAAGGACAGATCTTGGTATTCCAGGGGAACCTCCTTTGTCTCCAAAGAGCAAATCTGGGCAAGAAGATGGGCTAATTTTCTGGCTGGTGATTCTTCCAATGGCTTAGGTTGCTCACAAAAGCAGTTCTCCTTGCAAAAAGAGGAATCCATTATAACAGATCTCTTGTTCCAATCTATGCGCAGATTATGTTCAGTTAACCAGGGAAGGCCGAGGATTAACTGGAACTGTGGCGTATCAATTAGATTACACGTTATCAACTCAGTGTGACCATTTAATCCCGAGAGTTGGACCAATTCAGTTTCATGAGTGATGGGTCCAGAGGACAAGTTTGTTCCATCCACCGCTCTGACAGCTTCCAATATCTTTTTCTCAACAAACTTTATTCCAATTCGCTGGGCATATTTGATGTCACAAAAATTCCCCGTTGCCCCTGAATCAATCATCACGGACACACCACTTACTTCCTTGTCACAGAAAATTTGAAGTGAATGAAACCACCAAATGAGGGACAGCGGACTGCAAAGTATTTGCTCTTGCTGTGAAACCGAAGCTGACTTTAAATTCACTTACACCTGTGTTGCTCTTTCTACAGGTGAAGCCGACCTTTTCCCTGCTGCAAAGACTTCGACTTTTTGGGACATTTCTTCACAAAATGGCCCGCTAATCCACAATACAAGTATAGATGCCCAGATCTTTGTCGTTCTTTTTCTTCCTTGATCAAAGGACCTCTAATTGACCCTATCTGCATGGGCTCTTCCGAAGACACATTTTCCGTCGTCTTGTGGCTTTCAATCTTAACACGGTCAAAATGAGGAGGGGGCAGACGAAAATCTCTTCTCCTTTCATTATGTCACTCACTCATGCGGTGATCAAGTTGTAGAACCAGATCAATCAACTCAGAGACTTCTGTGGGTCTTCTTGAGATTTGGGCCAACACGTCCTTGAGCTCACCTTTTACCCCTCTATACAAAATGGCAGCTCTTTTTGACTCCGGCCAATTTGTCTCCACTATTAATTTATTAAAGTGGGCCAGATATCTATCTGACCAGATCCCTATTTCCTTACTTGAGTTCCAATAACTCGTTGTCTGTAGCTTGGGAGGATCAAATATTCATAGAAATTCGATTTTAAAATATTCAAAGTTGTATAGCACTGGATCATTTTGTGTAACCAGAGACATCGACCAAGCTGCTGCATCGCCATTAAGATATGACAGTATGAATGGCACTTTTGATTGATCCTCAGCAAATATTACTGGCCGACACAAAAAATGCAGAGAACACTGAGTTAAGAATATTTCCACCTATTGAGGGTCACCACCAAATCTCTCAGGGGGTGCCAGAGGAATTATAGGTGAGATTGCCTGAATGATCTGAGTTGAAATATCTGAGGAGGATGGGTTACTTGGCAGACTTTGAGTTTCCTTACAACCAGAACCTGAAGCTACAAACTCATCTAACTTCTGCCTTGTCTGAACAGATTCCTGACTCGACCTCCTGGCTTCCATGATATGTCTGGGAAGAGGAAGATCCCTAATTATCCTGAAGTTATAAAAGTCCTTTTATAACTTCAGGATAATTAGGGATCTTCAAAGCACCCTCAATAACAATAACTCATTAATTCCATTTTTTATACAGATTCTTGGCCCCATCTTCCTCGTTCCACCGTCCTGATGAAGACCCTCTAGCAAGGTCAAAATCACACCTGCATCTACTTGGGTTGAAAAGTCGACACTCCCTCTTCCACTGAAAGAGTTGCACACGGTGTTATAGAAATAGTAAGGGAGTTATATATGTTATTATAGACTCATTAGATAGCAATATGTATAGTGTCTTGGTTATAATCTATTTTGCAATTTTGCAGTTATACGTTTTTTATGTGGCTATTGAAAATCTACTTTTGTTTTGTCATTTTGTGACGTATTCGCCTTTATCGTGACTCCCAATATCAAGCAGATCCCGGCTTCATCGCAAAAACGAAAAATCAATTTTAAAGATGGTTTTTATGCAAACTACCTAGCAAAATATAATTTAAAACAGCACACTAATAAACCCCTACTGTCTAAAATATTGTGAAATGTGTGTTTTACACCTCTACAAAGGCCTGATTGTCATGGTTATCGAACTCATTGTGACTATCGGTGTCATCGCGCAGATAGAAAGTAGGGTTCAAACACAGTTTTTAAAAGCTTATTAGAAAAATATGTGTTTAAGCAGTGATGTAGTTAGTAATGTGTATATTGTAATAGAATACATTTTTTACGTTAAAATGTTTTAATTTGGTGGTGGTCATTGAATGTCTGCTTTTGTTTGGTGATTTCATATTGTGATCATCGCAGCATCATTGCGAATTTCACAAATATCTTAAAATAAGATGATTAAATAAATAGATGACAAATACAACAATAAGTGGTGCACAATGCAGATGTAATATTTAATATCTATTTATAGAAAAAAAAGCTACTGGCATTAGGTAGTTACAGTTAGGACCTAATTTCCATAGGGAAAGCATTTTTTGATTTGCCTATAACTTTGGTGTTGTTTGACTAATCTTAATGAACTTTTACTCAAAAAGTCTTGCAGTAGGTTCTGTGTATCTTGAAAAGTTTGGTGGTGATCCGTGTTTGGGGGGCAAAAAATCTGGGCACAAAAATAGGGTGCGTTTTTAATGTTAATTCCCATAAGAACAAAATGTTGAACCTACAGC
This sequence comes from Lissotriton vulgaris, assembly GCF_964263255.1. Classification (NCBI taxonomy): domain Eukaryota; kingdom Metazoa; phylum Chordata; class Amphibia; order Caudata; family Salamandridae; genus Lissotriton; species Lissotriton vulgaris. The sequence continues at coordinate 548,062 of NW_028248859.1, read as the reverse complement.
CCAGACTGCTAAACGGAATTACAACAAATTTGGCAGAAAGGTAGATGTTGTTACGCAGATTGTGCTTTTTGTTATTTGGTGTAAATCTGTTTTTCAGAAATAAACAAAAATTATAGATATATCTCTGGTCCGAAGCCTTCATGAAAAAATACCCTGACCCCCAAGCCGTGCTCAGAGCCCCCCTGAGACACCAACACGGCATAAAAGCAATTTTTGGAAAAGAATTGCTGCAAAATCATGATATTTGCGAATTCACTCCAAAAAATGAAATAAGCATGCACAGGCTCCCTCGCTTGCTTTTAAATAACCCCCAGATGGGCCAGGTCCCTGAGGCATATAATAAATATAGGAGGGGGAACACGGGCCCCCCTCCTCTGGCTCTTCAAATCCCTGGGGACCACCATCTCCCCTGGACAGTTTTAGTTCTGAATGCAGGTGGGCCCACTGGACCCGTCTGCAGCCCCAAGGACCGTAACTTTTGTGGGCTATTTCTGAATTATGTGGGGGGTCTTGTGCACCCCCCTGCCCGGGGTCTGCCACCTCCCAGGGCAAATTTACATAATATGAAGGGCCTAATGGACCCCCCTGCCCCAGTGACCGTCACCTCCCTGGGGCTAAAATAAAGAACAAAGCGTTGGGGGACTCTAGGCCCCACATGCAGCCCCGTGGAACATTACCTCCCTAGGGCAAATCTAAATAAAGGAGGGTGGCCGCGCAACCCCCTCCCGCATCCAGGAGCCCTACATGTCCCTGGGGACCGCAACTCCCTAGGGTCGGCTAAGCAATATACTGGGGTATTCACCCCCAGGACATTACAGTTTGGTATGGATTGGCTGGAGCACTGCTCCCGCAATGCCATAGCATACTCTGGTCCTCTTCATGGAATCGAAAGCATTAAATATGCTCCCACTTCCATGAAGCGGGGCAGAATTACTTTTGGACAGAGGGAGCTGCATGTTGGCATGAATGGGTTTGTGAATGGTTCTGTAGGTGTATGAAAGGTTCTATGGGGTGTGGGTGATTGCGTTAGTAATGTTGTAGATGATGTCATCCGTGATGTCATTTGAGATGTCATCAGTGATGACATCAGTCATGTCACTGACCATGTCATGAGTGATGTAATATGTGAGGTCATAAGGGGTGCATTATGGAGGAGCGAGATACAGTTAGCTCAGCAAACTATAACTGCTGAATTTCTCTTTAACCCCCGTAGTAAGAAAAAGAGGTTCCCAAAAGCTTTTTCTCTATGTTAATTTCCATAGAAAACTTTAGACATGGCTACAGCATGAACTGCTGAATAGAATTATACCAAATTTGGCAGAAAAATAGCGCTTGGTCCAGAAATCGACCTTTTTGTTAAATGGTGTAAATCTGTTCAGTAGTGGCTGAGACAATAAGGCTAAAAACCTCATTAATTTTCTTTGCTGGTATAAATGTGCTCTTGCCTTGTATTGCCTGTATAAGAGTAATTCTTTTGGCAGCATGTGAGTTTTGATGGGTTGGTTTACCGTTCATGATTATTTTTAAATTAGAAACACTGAACCAGTATTGGATGTTTGCATTAAGTGGCATCCCCCATTGGTGTAATCCTGTTCTGGTTACACCTTTTTAAAGTTGTAAAATGTACTGTAGTATTGCTTGTATTATTGTTGGTATCTGCCATAATGGGAAAATGGAAGGCTGCTGATATATTTTTAGAACTGAGACATTGAGCTGAAATATCAACCCACTATCAAATAGACATTTTGATCGAGGATGTTGAGGACCTCCGATTTACAAAGAACAAGGGGAAAATGACAGGACAGAACAACAAGGAAAATAATAAATCCTATTTCTTGTTTAAGAAAATCTTTATTTATAATCACAGGTAGAAGAGAATAATAACTAAATAGATGACATATCATCCACATAATTTCATCATTATGAAAAAACCTTTATAGTTAAATATAGTCCATGGGCATTTCCTAAAGCAATACATTTTCAATTTCAATTTCTAAATACAATTCTCTCACTAAATTTTGAAACAGAGCGAATTGCAATTATTTATCCTAGGCAAGGGTAATTCCTACTCTTCACCCCAAATTTTGTGAAATTTTATCATGGCCCATATTATTTGGGGGTACAGTTTTTCTTTACGTTTAACTAGAGTCATTCATTTTTGTAGAATGAGGGATTTAGTTATAAAGAAGCTAAAAACACGAGCTGTTTTTGGTGAATTGTTAGATTGAAGTTAACATTTCCAAACACAGTTGCCAGCGGATCAGGAGCTAAGGGTGTCAATAATTTTGTGCTTAGCCACTGGAAGGCCTGACACCAAAATTCTGGTTAAAGTTGGACAAGTAAAACAAGCATGCATCCAGGGTCCTATGTGATGGCTACATCTAAAACACAGTCCAGAAACCAATGTAAACATTTTTGTAAAACGACCTGGGGTATAATAGAGCTGCTACATGCAGAAGAAAGCCATGCATCTGAAATTAGCACCTCTCTTTGTATGACCATTCGTTATATGCTTTCCATAAAGGTGCTTCTAGTCTGTATCTCGTGGAGGCCTGGATCTTGGGTATTAGGAATTATCTGTCCATAAAGTTGTTATAGGAGTATTCAATACCAATTACCTACCTCCTTGTCTGACTCAAATAGAATGCTTTGCTAATTAATTGCTGTTGCAAGGGTATCATTTGGGAGTTGTAGATTCCACACAAAGTTGCGTAGCTGTATAAAAGACAAAAACAATGAGGGGCGAGTTCTGTTATACCATTTTTAATTGGTCCTATGTCTTCACAACCCCCTTTAAAAATAAATCTTTAAGGTGATAAACCCCAACCTTTTTCCAATTGCTTATATTCCATACACCCAACTAAAAACCTAATATATCACAATGTCTTAGCCAGATATTGGGGTCAGGTGGGGTAAATCGATATTCTTCCTTCATTAGAGCGAATCTATGAAGAATTATGTGCAGGGCTTTGTATCTGTTACATTTGGGAAGCTTTGGGATTTTGATAAATGGGACTAGCTGAATGTTACTTTCTAATAACATTTGCTGGAGGTATCAATTTCCTTCCTTTACCTGAGGAGCGACTGACCGTCCACATCAATGCAAAAAAGTGGCTTGAAAATATTTCTTGATGTGGGGCAACCCAACACCGCCAACCTTTATAGTCAATTGCTGATCCCTAATTTGGTACTGGATTTCTTGCCTGACCATATATATTGAAGCGGCGTCTGGTCTATCTCATTAAAATAGCTTTGGGGAGCTTACATTATCACATTTGAAGAAACAAAAAGAAAAGGAGGGAGCATCATGATTTTTATTGGTGCGGTTCTGCCAATAATGGAGAGTGGCAGCAACTGCCAGTTTTTTAAAACATTTGTGGCTTTAGCATGTATTGAATCGGATCAAAAAGTATTGGGAGGAACCCTTTTTAGGAAAAGGGAATGGGTTTGTATTCAACAAAAAAAAGAGTCCATTTTCCTTGTTTTATAAGGAAAAAATCTCAAACGGTCATCTATCCTAAAGCTGCTATATCGGTAGCCAGTATGTTGGGTATAGCATAGAGTCAAAACAAATTAACAAATTTACATGTACACAATATAACCCTTATATATCAAAATGTTGTATATTTCTAAATGAATAAGATCAGCAGAGTATAATGAGGGCAAAAGTTGGCAAAGGAATGGATTGTATATCTTATTTTATTTATCAAAAAATCTGTTATCTTTTCATTATTTAAGTAAAAACATCATCATATTTATTAAAAAACAATACAATACATAATAAAACAATTTGTGTCATAAAAAGAAAAACTGTCGACGTGGCGATTCGGTGAAAAAGATCGTCACCTTCTTCAGGACAATAGTTTCATGTTAAAAACAATCTAAATTAGTCTATTTGTTTCGCAGACTGGTTCAATTGGCCTTGGTTGTCATTACAGTAATTTTCGGATTTTTCACGAAAAATTGCTTAAAATGGAGTCTTGGGTTTGTTCATTTTGCCAGACGAGTACTATTAATTTTCCTCTTGATTTGTTGGTGTAGATTATCGCCAACTGGGGTTAAACTCAATGATCCTCAATTTCGAATCAAGACTCCTGTGATATTTCTAATTAAATATTCCTTCCTCAATCTGCAACTCCCCTAACTGGTGCACCCGCAGATGCATAAAAAGCTTGGGAAATAAAGCTGGGCAATCTGGGGGGAGTGGAGTGTGTTTTGAAATGTGTCTCCTGTCATATGTTATGTTATAATAGTATGAATTTGTAGAGCGCACGTTCACCCTGGGGTTTCTTGGTGCTGTGTACCGCTGGAGAACCCGTCCTGACTTTCCCTGTGAGATGGTCTCTATTGGGCATCCCCAAGGTGAAGCCAGGCATCCCCGGCAGCGAGGGGGCTGTTGTGGAGATTAAGCAAGCTATTGCCCAGAGTTGCAGCGTGGGACCCATGGTTAGAGAGGCACCGAGGCGAGATTTATCAAGCCCACTGACATTGGTTCCGTACCCTGCCGCGTCGGGAATTGAACCCTGGTTCCGGGCCGACCTCTGCTTCTGGGTCTGCCGCCTCTAACCGGTGAGCCACACTTCTCCATAAAATTATTTGTATCTGTGTTGTCATAAGCCACTGGAGTATAGATTTCAATTTAGTTTGGTTATTCACCCCATTGATGTTACAAGAGGCTATCCGAACTATCTGGTTATCAGCCATGCCTACACGTATTTCCCTTCCAGATTTCACCAGCCAGGTCCCAATGTAAATAAACCCATATCTTAGAAAATCCAAACATCTCTCCATCCTTTCTATCTGAGATTTCTTTCCCCCTGTTATCCCATCAACTCTCCATGTCCCCTTTCCCCCTCTCTTCCCCATTTTCAGAGTCCTCCGTGTGGTAGGCTTCTACCCTACCCATGCCCAATCCCACCACCTGTGCCACCACCTCTTACCTCCAGAAGAGTGAAATGGTACTCTATGAGCTCTTTCTAGAGAGATCGTGCAGGTCAGCCTTGGACTTTGATATACCTAATCATCCTAGTAAACATAATTATACTGTTACATACTCCAAATTGTAATAAATCCATCTTGTTAACTCTTTATAATCAAAGTGCAACAAATGCCATCTCATCTTCATCTATCTAGAGGGTTTATCTTACAGGGTTGCTACCTCTTCATCTCCCTTCCCCCTTGACTCTAAGTAAAAACTCTTTAGCCTGGTCAATAGACTGAAATATATGTGATCGGCCCTTGAAAATGAACTTTCATTTGGATTGTTGTATTATGCCAGTTGGAGCACCATTCTCTTTGAAATCATCAATCAGCCCAACAAATTCTTGACGTCTTTGTTCTGCTAGAATTGAAATATCTGAATATATTTGAAATGAAAAATTGTAGAGAAGAATTTCTTCCTAATTACCTGAATCAGGATCTGTTCTTTAATCCAAACATCCCTGAAGTTGACCAAGATTGTTCTAGGATATTTAGACTCCGTGGATCGAACCATTGGAACCTGATGAGCTCTAGCAATGTTTACCTCTTTGCCTTCAGCTGTTTCTTTCTGGGAGGACACACTTATGAATCAGATCTGATATCAACTTTATGGGCCAATGTCCTGTCTTGCGATCCTAGTGTATGCCAACAGATTTTAGCTTGGTACACCTAGCTCGATTAACCACATCATCTCATTTTAGCTGGGGATCTTCCAATTCGATTTACATTTAAGCAAAACTTCAGTTTTGTTTATTGAAGGTATTTTCAAGAGTAGATACCCTCAATTCCACTTAGGTCATGCGCGTGGTGACCTGTTGAAGATTTCCATTGATCTGCCCAAGCTCATAATTAGTTTTAGGATGTGCAGAATCTTGTAAGAGCTTCATTATATGAAGTTCGATTAAGATCTGATTTAATGTTACCTCTCTCGAAGAAGGCTGAGCTGGGTTCAATGTTGCAACAGCCAGGTGCCCTAGTTGACCCATTGCATTGGCTGGCTAAAGATCTTTTTCCAGAGCAGATGGTGTATTGGTCCTGGTTTGGGTGACCGCCCTTACATTGTATAAATCCGCTATAATTTCCGTTTGGCCTCCTCTGTGAACACCCAGCATACGCGATGTTTTCCGTGCGAATCGCGTTCTCATTCCCCGGTCCGGATCTTACTTGTCGGGTCGTACGGCATGTTTACGATTCATACGGTTCACTGTGAGGGTCTGTGTCATATGGATTTTCCCTTGCTTTTCGTACTGTTCACAAAGATTCGGTCGTATATTTTTCAAACTAATCGTACTACGCGATTTGGACGGAATTGTACGAGTCGTACGGAAAGGGCTGCGGATTCGATTCGGTTGTACGATTTGTTTACCGAATTGGAATTGGACCCTTATTAAATGTAATATACATTTTAAGTCAATATTAAAATTAACTTAATTTGAAAATTATAAACAAGCAAACATAATAATTTATACATATACATATATTTACTTTGAAATAATTAATTAACTATTATCTTTATTTAATTTTAAAACTTTTAAAATATATAAAAATAAAATATAAACATATATCAATATTTTAAAATTTCAAAAAACATTCTGAAATTAATTAAAACATGAAACTATTAAAACAAAACTAAAATTTACATTTTGCAATACAATAAATACAACTGTAGGGCAAATGTTGGATAGCGAAATAATTACGTTTATTTTTCCAACTACAATAAGTGCAACAGTAGGGAAAGTGCTGGATAGCGGAGGGGTAACAATTACTATTTGCACTCCAGTGAGGGCAACAGTAGGGAATGTGCTGGATAGCGGAAGGGTAAAAATTACTTTTCCCACTCTAGTGAGTGCAACAGTAGGGAAAATGTTGGATAGCGGAGGGATAAAAATGACTATTCCCAATCCAGTGAGTGCAACAGTAGGGAATGTGCTGGATAGGGGAAGGGTAACAATTACCATTCCCACTCCTGTGAGTGCAACAGCAGGGACAGTATTTGATAGCGGAGGGGTAAACATTACTATTCCCACTTCAATGAGGTCAACAGAAGAGAACATTTTGTATAGCGGGGGCTTAAAAATTACTATTCCCACTCCATTGAGTGCAAAAGTAGGGAAAGTGCTGGATAGCAGAGGGGTAAAATTTACTGTTCCCACTTCAATGAGTGCAACTGTAGGGAAAGTGCTGGATAGCGAAAGGGTAAAAACTACTATTCCCACACCAGTGTGTGCAACAGTAGGGAAAGTGCTGGATAGCGGACTGGTAAAAATTACTATTCCCACTCCAGTGAGTGCAACAGTAGGAAAACTATTGGATAGCAGAGAACCAAATATAACTCTTAACATTTGAACAATTAAAAAAATCTTAAAAATAAAGAAACAATATTTTGAAAATATACAATTAAATATATTAAAACATAAAAAAAAACAAATTTATAAAGTTAATTACATATAAAAAATGTACAAATATGATTAAAAAAATAATAAATACATTTTAAACAATACTTATTTAAGAAGAGCAAATATTCACAAAAAAATATTTAAAACATGAATGTATTTATTGTATATCCTACCCTATAACCCACACCAATAAAAAAAGACATCAACATTTTTAAATAAAAATATTTCCATATTAACATAATTAATTTAAAATATATAATTAATAAAAAAAGATAATAAACGCTCATTGAGTACACATTTCTTAACACTAATATAGCCACAACAACATTTACATATATAAACACCACAACACACAGCTAAAATGAATTACACAATTACCATAATGACTTACTATTATTACATTTAAATTAATTAACAAATAATGATTAATTCATCAATAAAAAATGATTACTTCCCACCATTTACACCTATTAACACAACAACACACCTAAAATTAATTACTCAATTACCAAAATTAATAACAAATAAATTAATCTAAATTAATTAACAAATACTACTGGGCCCATTTAAATTAATTCACAACTAATTCTTCAACAATTATTAATAAATTAATTTACATATTTACCACAATAACATCACAATTAAGCAAATGTTAATAAAAAAAATTATTCAATCATTTTTATATAATCAAATTACTTCCCACCTTATTCCCCTGAAAACCTACAACCCACTACATAACTAAAACACAAATTTTAAATGAAAATAATTACAAAATACTATGAATAATCAATATATTTTATCTAATTGTATTACTTATCACCCTATTCCCCTATAAACCCACAAATCACTACGGAACTAAATACGCAAATTTTAAATAAAAAAATAATATCTACTATAAATAATGAATAAATGTTATCTAATTAAATTACTTCCCACCCTTTTCCCCTATAAACCCACAACCCGCTATGGAACAAAAAATGCTAAATTAAATTAAAGAGATTAATAACTACTAACATTTAACACATATAATAAAAATACAAACAATTCTTATAGAAAAAACATCACACACATATAAAATATATACTAAAATACATAACATTAATAAAAAAAACAATATTTTGAATGACTATATTTTTACAAACAATATTAAACACTTCAATATTTTTTTCATTAATATTACTTACCTAAAATCATTCTTGACCACAATATTTTGTCTGATGATATTTCGGACCCACGATATTTTTACCTAGATATTTGTGCAAGTCAATATTTTTACATTGATATTATTACTCTGCACCAAGAAAGTCCTTCACCCAGTTTGCAATCAACTCCCCCTGACAGCTCTCTTGTAACACAACACCTGAGGGATGACAGTAAAATACAATTAACTGTAATAAAAGATGAGATAATGGGGTTAAATATGATATTAGTAAGTTCTCTTCAGAAATAAAGCATAGATTCTGGCAGAGGGGAAATAAATGGGTCTCAGTAAATAGCTCAATAAAGAGTTTAGGAAAGTCTGCTCAGAGCATAAAGCTTCAGAGCGCAGGAAATCTGGGTAGCTGTTTGTAAAGGTGTTCACGGGGAAGTCGCCTGGAAAAGTCCGCCACACACTAACCTAGGAACTCGCACTATTATAACATTTTGATATCTACAACTAATGTCCTATTACTTACCGGTAATCTTCATTACTCCGGGTCCCGTTGTCCTCGTCCCCTTCATACATAACAAGTGAGATTAACTATCTCATCGACAGAAAAAAGAAAAGCAGGAATGCTAGTACGCCCCTCCCTCTCCCTATAGGGAGTACATCAGGGTGCAGTACCAAGCATGCCTCCTGAAGAAGTGTGGCTCAGTGATTAGAGCGGCAGACCCTGATGCAGAGATCTAGCCCCGGACCAGGGTTCCATTTCCCACCTCGGTGGGTGTTGGGCTCAAAAATTCCACGGACCTGATAATTCTCGACTCGGTGCCTATTCCAATCATGGAGTCCCACTCTGCAACTCTGGGCAATAGCTTGCTTAATTTCCACAACGGCCCCCACAACGCTAAGGATGTCTGGCCTCCACCTTGGGGGTGCCTAGGAGTGGACGCCTCACAGGGAAAGCCAGGATGGGTTCCACAGCGGTATTCGTACAAGCTCCTTGAGACCCTTTGCAGGTGAGTAGTGCGCTATACAAGTATCAATTTACAATTTACAACCACCAAGCCCAAGATGAGGGCCGGAAACCCCGGGAGGGAGGGATGGTGTGAAGGGGACGAGGACAACGGGACCCGGAGTAATGAAGATTACCGGTAAGTAATAGGACATTACCCCCAGGTCCCTCCTGTGCTTCATACATAACAAGTGAAAATACCCAAGAAGCAACCGGGCATCATCAAACAACAAACCACCAGGACACAGCAGCACAGCAAAACCCAGCAATTTATTGAAAACAACAGCACAGGAAAAAGAAAACAAGGGAAATCAGGAACACACAGCCCTAAGAACCCCCAAACCAAAGTTAGTGTCATCCCCCAGAACATTCTGGATACGGTAATGCCTAACAAATGTATTAGCAGACGCCCAAGTGGCGGCCCTACAAATCTCAGAAAGGGACACTCCATAAACCTCCGCCCAGGAAGCAGTCATCCCCCGAGTTGAATGCCCCTGAACCCCAGCTGGGGGAGGAGAACCCGAAAGAGAATAGGCCAGCACAATAACCTGCTTCAACCAACACCCTATGGAAGAAGAAGAAGCACGGCGACCCCGGGAGACAGCACCAAAAGAGACAAACAGGGAGTCAGAATGCCGAAAGGCATGGGTCCGGTCAACATAGACCCTCAAAGCCCGGCAAACATCCAGCAAGGACCAAGGAAGATCATCCTCGTCCACCTGAGTCGAATCCAAAGCCGGCAGGACCAGCTCCTGAGAGCGATGAAATTGGGAGGAGACCTTAGGCACGAAGAAGGAATCCAAACGAAGAACCACCCCATCCGCAGAGAAGGACAGAAAAGGCTCCCGAGCCATCAAGGCACCCAGCTCCCCCAGGCGACGAGCCGAGGTGATAGCCACCAGAAAAACAACCTTCAGAGTGACAAATTTCATATCAACCTCCTCCAAAGGCTCAAAGGGAGCAGCCATTAAAACCCTCAAAACCAAGGGAAGATCCCAGAGAGGAAAAGAAGGACGCACCTCAGGGCGAGAAATCGCAAAACTGCGCAATAAGCGAGAAACCAAACCATCAACATCAGGCAGGTTCCCCCAAGACGCCCGAAAAGCCCGAATAGCAGCCCATTGAGCCCGGGAGAGTAGAGACAGACAAATGCTTCTTGAACCAATCCCAAAGGAACTGAAGAACATCCGGCAAAAGACCAACCAAGGGTGACAACGCGAGGCCAAGACACCAACGCTCAAAGTTACCCCAATGCCTACCATAGGACTGAAGGGTAGAAGGCTTCCGAGACCGTTGAATAGCCAAGGCTAAATGTTCAGGGAGGGCCCTATGCCACCACCCCTGCCTCTCAACCACCAAACGGACAGCCGAAGCCGACGCAGGAGCAACATCTGAGAGGACCGCAACAGGGACGGAGGGAAGGGGAAGAACCACGGATCCCGAACAGCCAACAGCTTCAGAGTGGGAAACCACGACCTGCAGGGCCAGAAAGGCACCGCTACCACCACCTCCCGATCCTCCACCAGCAGACGAGACAGGAAGCGAGAAATCAGAACCAGGGGGGGAAATGCGTAAAGCAGACGAGCAGGCCACGGAAGGGACAGGACATCCACCCCCCAAGACCTCTCCTGAGGAATCCTGGAGAAGAACCGGGGAAGCTGCGCATTGAGCCGGGAAGCAAAGAGGTTCAGAAAAGGAAGACCAAACTTCCCGCACAGCAGACGAAAGGCCGCCAGAGTCAAGGCCAACTCCAGGGAGGCAGGAAAAAAACGACAGAGGGCATCCGCCACCCCATTGTCCACCCTCCGGACATGAACAGCCGCCAGGGACAAAAGATGGCACTCCGCCCAGCAAAACAGGGGGACACCACCCCGTTCAGGGACCGAGAATGGATACCTCCCTGGTGATTCAAGAAGGCCACCATCACCGAGTTGTCCGACCGAACCAACACATGCTGGTCCAACAGAAGGAGCCGAAACCCCCGGATAGCCCGACACACAGCAGACAACTCCCACCAGTTCGAAGACTGACAAACCTCCCGAAGGGACCACCGACCCTGAAGGCACTCCGACCCCAAAGTCGCCTCCCAGCCCAAAGCGCTGGCATCCGTCGTAAGAACCACTGGAGGAGGCACTGCAGAGGCAAGCCCCTGTCCAGATTGGACGACAGAGTCCCCCAGCGCAGGGCCGGAAGGATCGACAGAGACACAGGGACCAAAAAGGACAAGTCCCCCAACAAGGGATTCCACCGAGCCAACAGGTAGGACCAAAGAGGACGAAGATGGAAACGCGCCCAAGGCACCGTGAACACCGTGGCCACCATCAACCCCAGAAGACGCAACCAAAGACGGACCTGAAAGGACCGACCCAACAGAAAAAGCTGAGCCAGGGAACACAGGGTCACAGCACGAGCCACCGGCAGAAACACCCGATTCAAATCCGTGCGGAACTGCAAGTCCTGAGAGGGGAGACGCTGACACTTGGGGAGGTTTAACAGGAACCCAAGGTCCCACAAGGCCGCACACACCAACCTCTGATCCACCAACAACCGCTCCGCGGAGGGAGCATGCAGGAACCAGTCATCTAGATAAGGATAAACCATCATCCCCTGGAGGTGCAAGAAAGCCACCAAGGGAGCCACCACCTTGGTAAACACCCTCGGAGTCGACCTCAGGCCGAAAGAAAGAACAACAAACTGGTAAGAAGACAAAAGCGAAGGAAGGGATTGGAGAGAGGATGGACAGGCACGTGATAATAGGCATCCTGAAGGTCCAGAGTGCACATGTAATGACCCTGGAGAACCAGGGGAATAACCTTCTGAAGAGTCTCCATCTTGAATGGAATCTGCATCACAAACTTGTTCAGGGCCTTGAGATCCAGAACAAGGTGAAACCCCCCAGTCACCTTGGGCACCAGAAAAATGATGGAGTAAAACCCCCGACCCAGCTCCCCCGGAGGAACCACCCGAACCGCCCCCTTGTCCAACAGAGACTGAACCCCCAGAGACAGTTCCGCATGTTTGAATGGGCAGGACGGCCAAGGAGTCGGACGGACCCCCGAGTCCGGAGGTAGACTGGAGAACTTCACACGGTACCCCAAACGGATCACGTCCAGGACCCACAAGTCTGAACAGGAGGACATCCAGACCGGTAGAAACAACCAAAGCCGACCACCCACCAAGGATCCGATCTCGGACCCCATATAGTCAGGAACTAGGCTTCGCAGGAGGGGACTTCGCCTTCTTGTCCCGACCCCGACCAGGCTGAAAACGACCACGACCCCTGGAAAACTGCCTGTGAGAAGAGAGGCAAAAGAAAGGCTTTGGCTTAGAAACTGCCGGAGCAGCCGAGGGCAGCTTGAAAGAGGAGGAATGTTTCTTCTCCTTGAAAAACCGATGAAGCTTGCCCTCCAACTCAGCCCCAAACAACATGGAACCTTGAAAGGGTAACCTCAGCGCAGCAGACTTCTGGGCCGAATCAGTCTTCCAATCCTTGAGGACCAAGTTTCTATGAGCAGCCACGCAAGCACCCCCGAGAGTGCAGAAGCACGCACCACATCGAAGGATACGTCAGAGAGAAACTCCACCTGACGCTCAATGTGGGCCAGGACAGCAGAACAGTCAGTAGCATTATCCATGGACCCATACAAAGTCTCAAGTCCGAAAGAAGGGACTGAGCAACATAAGTCCGGTAGATGCCCGCCCTCAGAGCCAGATGGAAACCAGAATAAGCCTTACGCAGCGAAGCGTCCACCCTCTTGTCCACTGGGTCACGCACAACAGCATCCTCGGCCAAAGAAGTGCGCCCCACCAGACTGGACACAAAAGAATCCACAGGAACAGAGTCTGGCAAATCTTTCGCCATATCCTGAAGAGGATAGAGTTTCGCCATAAAGCGAGGAAGCAGAATACGATCAGGATCCTTCCACTCCCGATCCAAAACCTCCCTGACACAAGGATGGACAGGCAAAACCGCAGGCGCAGCGCACTGGAACTGACGAAGCAAGGACCCTCCAGAAATACCCGGGACATCGTCAGCAGGAAATCCCACATTCTCCTTCACATGGGACAACAAATCCAGCAGCATATCCTTATCCACATATTTGCCTTTGACAACATCATTCTCCAGATCACCATCCTCCGACCCAGAGGAAGAAGAAGAAGAAGGGCGCGGAACACCACCGGACCTGGACTTGGACCGTGACCTCTTAGGCCTGGGACCCCCCCATCTCCAACAAGGTCTCCCTTATCAGCGCCTTCAATCTGGCATCACCACCATGGGCATGACGCCTGGACCTCGCAGGAGAAGGAGAGGATGAAGAAGAAGAAGAGGAGGACTCCTCAACATGCCTGCTCTTCTTCGAGTCCTTCCCCATGACGAAACACAGAAGTACCAGACAGCCACCAAAGACTGCCAAAGGCCAGCAGGCAAAACGCTGAAAGAAAGCACCAGCCCACATCAAGAAGCGCCTCGAAAAGCACCAGGAACAGCAGAAAACGAACAGGATCCTCCCCACACAGAGGCAACCAAGCAGCAGCACCACTCGCCCCCAGGAGACAAAAAAAAAGCAGGCACTGCAGGGGAACTCACACAATAAAAAGGGGGAAATAACGAAAAAAAAAACGCTACGCGGTACTCACAAGGAAAGAGCCGGCAAGTCTCCAAACAAACACCACCGCCGGCCATCCATTGAAACTCCTGACTTCCTGCTCCACACAAAGGAAGTCAGGCACGCCCCGGCAGGATGCGCCCCAGCCGCACTGGGGCCGCCGCACCACCTGGAGCCTCAGGAACCAGCACCGCGTCTCCGAACAAGCCAAGCAGGACAGGTACGCGGCCGAACACTCCCAGAGCCACCGCAGGTCCAAACAGCATCAATAAAAACGGCAGCCAGGAAGAGAATCCAGGGAACCCCTCGAGCCCGGCAGGAGGGGAAACCCGGAAGACACCAGCCCCACTGGAAGCCCAGCAACAGGGGAAATGCAGACAAAACAGTCGAAGACAGTAAAAAGAACAGGAGGCATGCTGGGTACTGTACCCTTATGTACTCCCTGTAGGGAGAGGGAGGGGCGTACCAGCATTCCTGCTTTTCTTTTTTCTGTCGATGAGATAGTTAATCTCACTTGTTATGTATGAAGGGGACGAGGACAGGAGGGACCTGGGCATAATACAAATGTTGCTGATGTCTGGACATTTCGTCCAATCAGGGTACAATGTTTCATGGGAACAGAAAGCTTCCACCATCTAAGTTACTTTTAAACAAAGATCGTACAGATATTAAGTATTATGTAGACAAATCTTAAAACATTGTACAAGTTGAATATTAGTTCCCACTATTTAGTTCTTCACATACAAAACAGTTCACAGTTAGATTTGACAACAATACATGAATGTAATCATCCCTTTCTCACATATCCCAACTTACAAATCATGTCTAAGAAGAAACATTTATGTAAATTGTAACTTCATTACTTGATACATAATTGTATTCCCTCTATGAGAAAGTTAAAAACTAACTTACTTAACATTAAATCTCTCTAGTTCATCACATTCTTTCATTGAACACTTCATGTCTTCATATTACCAAGAAGATTGAACTTAGGTCAGTAAAATAAAGGGAAAGCTGCATTCAGAAGCATTTCTAACCTAACATAGCCCACTATGAAAAGCTTGTGCTCCCACTTTCCATTATAAAGCAAGGGGCTTCTCGTTTCAGGCCTTCACGTGATTTCTAGATGTTAATTTCATTAATTTGCATTTATTAAAATGCGCTTACAACCTCCCCTGTTTGACATTTTACAACCATCACAAATTTCACTGATTTCTCTCATATTTCGCTATTGCTTTCCGTTGAAACTCTCCTTTTTTCGATTTAAGTTTTCTTTCTTTTATTGTGCTATACTCCTTGTTAATGTGTTCAGGTAATTCTAACTCCCTTCTTATTTGCCTATTTCTTTCTTTATATCTTCTCACTTGTAGCAAAGTTTAAATAGGCTTGTATATCCTAGAAAAGCCAGGATACAACTATGAATAATACAGTTACTAATATGGCTTTGAGGATTCCTCCTCCTGCTGTTGCAATCCAATTGCCTGTTGCTGAAACATTTTACAATACAACTAATCTCTAAAGGTTCCAGATCAAGTGTGATGTCTGAAATGTATAAAAATGCATATTTTTAGATGTTTCTACTTTTTTCAGTTTTGTAGGTGCAACAATGTTCTGATTTAAACATCTTACAGACTCAGACTCTCTCTGCAAGTAAAACATATCTAAAACATATCTACTCAGCAAGACCATGGATCTAACTGCTACTAGGTCAGTGTTTGTGACTAATAAAGCTCCAGATATAATGATTGCAAACTTGTACCCTACTGTTGCAAATCATTCAGTATACTCCCACAACTGGTATGATAGCTCAAAATATGTCTCCTACTAATTGCATTCCCTCACGAATACTTTTAGCGTGTCTGTGTGTTGGTGTCACTGTTAATGCCTATACGCTAGCTACATGATACAGCTTAGGAAACAATGAGCCTAGATAGCAAATACCCTCCCAGTCAGCGGGTAATTTGAAATGTGAATCTTGTCTTTAGATAAAATAAAGTCCTGGTATTGCTTGTTTATCACCTTGGAATATTTGCCATGTCCCTCCTGATAATTCAAATGTATGTTCAGAATTATTTTTCCCTACAAGTCTCTTTCTGTTCTGAATCTTTCTTTTGAAAACACGCACTGTCCCTTTGTGATTCCTATTGTTAACTTTGGGTAAGTCATTGTCTTTCTAAAATCTTCTTCTTTCGGTTCCCATGCATCCTTTAAAACATCTTTACCTGTGTTCTAACTACGTGTAACGTGTGATCTTCTCTCTTCTAACATCATGATAAACGTCTTTGCTAACAGTCTCTTTAAACAGGTTACGTTGTTTTCATAAGCCTTAACAGAGTAAATAGGAAAATAAGGTCTAAAATTAGGCCAAGTAATTTCCATTTCCCTTGCCTGTGGGTGTAAATTTATGCTCTTTAGCAAAGGTACTTTTTAATGAATCATGTCATTATTATTATTATTATTATTACATTTATATGGCGCAACAGCTACCCAACATCATGTGAAAGTTTCATGTTACAGATTGAAATTACAGATTTCTCTCTGTGAGGTGTAAAATATATAACCAACAATAATGCTATAGAATCACATTCTCTGTCTGAAAACATACCTTAGACGTGAGTCAATCCGTTGTGTGCCTCTCCACGGGTCACCAGAGAATTTGGTGATAACTTTGCACGGGAGTGGAAGTGGTTTAAATGTCTACCCTAAGGCTCTGCATGATCCCACTGCATGCTGGGAAGTGTGGTCATCGGCTCTATTCGTTGAGCCCCTGGTGACTCTTAGTTCGTAAAACAGATGTTCCTCATGTTATATGATATTCCTTCATATGAAATGGCATAAAAAGGTGTCGATACAATAAATGGATTAGAGCATTCATGTGAGCAATGCTCGATGACTTTGCACGGAAGCCGAAATGATTTGAATGACTACGCTGAGGGTCTGCGTACTCCTACTGCTTTCTGGGCACTGTAGTCATCGGCTCTGTTTGTTGAGCCCCTAGTGACTCTTAGGGGGTCATTAGGATGGCGAGCGGACTTTGTCCGCCCGCCATCCTATCGTCAAATGGGACCGCCCGCTATAAGGGCAGGGGTCCCGTGGGGGCCATTAGGATGCGCCCGCCCAGTGGCGGGCACATCCTGCATTCCTAACATTGTGGCAAGCGGTGCACTCAGCAACGCCCGCCACAATGGCAGGAAGGCATGTTGTGCACTTCCATGCACAACACGGCAGGCACGGATCACTGACAGAATATCGACCTCATAAATATCGACCATACAAGAATATCGAGTCAACAATATCGAAGGCAAAAATATCGACATCCTATCTACAACATGGTAAGTACAAAATATCGAAAAATAATATAGGTGTAAAAAATATCGATGTTAAAAATATCGATTTTTTTTCTTTTAATATATAAATGTAAAATTAAGTATATAACACTAATAAATAAAATATACATATTTAAAAGTATCTAATAATGTTTAAAATTAATAAATAATACATATATATTAATAATACATTAATTAAATATATACAGTAAATATATAATATCTATGTACTGAACAATAATTATTAATAATTATTTTACTAATTTATAAATTAATAAAATATATTCTAAATTAGTAATACATTTACAAACATAAAACAATAACATAAATAAAATGTAAGTAATATAAAAAATAAAATAAACATTTAATTTCTTTACAATTATTTATATAAAACGTTGGATAGCGTAAGGGTAAAAATTACTATTCCTACTCCAGAGAGTGCAACAGTAGGGAAAGCGTTTGATAGCGTAGGGGTAAAATTACTATTCCCACTCCAGAGAGTGCAACAGTAGGGAAAGCGTTGGATAGCGTAGGAGTAAAAATTACTATTCCCACTCCAGAGAGTGCAACAGTAGGGAAAGCGTTGGCTTGTGTAGGGGTACAAATTACTATTCCCACTCCAGAGAGTGCAACAGTAGGGAAAGTGTTGGATAGCGTACGGGTAAAAATTACTATTCCCACTCCAGAGAGTGCAGCAGTAGGGAAAGCGTTGGATAGCGTAGGGGTAAAAATTACTATTCCCACTCCAGAGAGTGCAACAGTAGGAAAAGCGTTGGATAGCGTAGGGATAAAAAATACTATTACCACTCCAGAGAGTACAACAGTAGGGAAAGCGTTGGATAGCGTAGGAGTAAAAATTACTATTCCCACTCCAGAGAGTGCAACAGTAGGGAAAGCATTGGATAGCGTAGGGGTAAAAATTACTATTCCCACTCCAGAGAGTGCAACAGTAGGGAAAACGTTGGATAGCGTAGGGGTAAAAATTACTATTCCCACTCCAGAGAGTGCAACAGTAGGGAAAACGTTGGATAGCGTAGGGGTAAAAATTACTATTCCCACTCCAGAGAGTGCAACAGTAGGGAAAGCGTTGGATAGCGTAGGGGTAAAAATTACTATTCCCACTCCAGAGAGTGCAACAGTAGGTAAAACATTGGATAGCCTAGGGGTAAAAATTACTATTCCCACTCCAGAGAGTGCAACAGTAGGGAAAGCCTTGGATAGCGTAGGGGTAAAAAATACTATTCCCACTCCAGAGAGTGCAACAGTAGGGAAAGCGTTGGATAGCGTAGGGGTAAAAATTACTATTCCCACTCCAGAGAGTGCAACAATAGGGAAAACGTTGGATAGCGTAGGGGTAAAAATTACTATTCCCAATCCAGAGAGTGCAACAGTAGGGAAAGTGTTGGATAGCGTAGGGGTAAAAATTACTATTCCAACTCCAGGGGGTGCAACAGTAGGGAAAGCATTGGATAGCGTAGGGGTAAAAATTACTATTCCCATTCCAGAGAGTGCAACAGTAGGGACAGCGTTGGATAGCGTAGGGGTAAAAATTACTATTCCCACTCCAGAGAATGCAACAGTAGAGAAAGCATTGGATAGCGTAGGGGTAAAAATTACTATTCCCACTCCAGAGAGTGCAACACTAGGGAAAGCATTGGATAGCGTAGGGGTAAAAATTACTATTCCCACTCCAGAGAGTGCAACAGTAGGGAAAGCGTTGGATAGCGCAGGGGTAAAAATTACTATTCCCACTCCAGAGAGTGCAACAGTAGGGAAAGCATTGGATAGCGTAGGAGTAAAAAATACTATTCCAACTCCAGAGAGTGCAACAGTAGGGAAAGTGTTGGATAGTATAAGGGTTAAAATAACATACTTAGAAATAAACGATTTTTGTAGTTATAAAAAAAAAATTAAATAAATATAAACCATATACAATACCTATACTTAATTATAAAACACATGCTTAGCAAAATATATTTTACCTAAAATAAATTTAAAATAATACCATTTAATAATATTTAATTACCAATTAATAATTAATTAACAATTATATTATTAACAATACAATTAGTTTTATACATTAATAATTAATTAAATTAACTTTACTTCCCACCATATTTCCCTATAAAACCACTACCCACAACATAACACATTTATCCATTAATGAATTAATGAAAATTAATTAGCAAATATTTAAAATTAATTAACTATTAATTAAAATTAATTACCAATTAAATAAATTTATTTTATAATTCCTACTAATTATTAAATAATTAACCATAATTAAATTACTCCCCACCCAATTCCCCTATAAACCCACATCCCGCTACAGAAAATATATCAATTAATCAATACATTTTTTTTCTCTTCAATTAATTAATAATAATTAGCAATTAATTATAATTAATTATTTAATCCTACTAATTATTCATCAATTTACCATAATTAAATTACTTCCCACCCTATTCCCCTATAAACCCACAACCTGCTACAGAACATATATATCAATTAATAAATTATTTAAAATTATTTTCCTATTATTTTCGAAAAAGTACCAATTAATTATAATTTATTATTAAATCCTACTAATTAATAATCAATTTAACATAATAAATTACTTCCCACCCTATTCCCCTATAAACCCACAACCCGCTCTGGTACTAAAACATACAATTTTCTTATAAATTAATTTATTTTTATATCAAATTAATACACATATAATAGTAATTATTTTAAATACTTAAGTTAAACATATAACACATACATAATAAAAAACTATAAAATAATACAAATATCGATATTAGTGTCATCGAAATTAGTAACATCGATATATATGCTATCGATATTACTAACTTCGATATTACTTACATCGATATTAAGAATTTCGATATTACTTACCTTGGGTCGATATTCTGTCCTACGATATTCTTGCCTTCGATATTATGCTCCTTCGATATTTCAGACTCGATATTATGGTAGGTCGATATTTCCTACTCGATATTTTGACTGTGTACCGGCAGGCACTGCGCGGTGCCTGCCATGTTGTGCATGGAACTGCAGGGGGGTACCATAGGTACCCCCCATGTGCACTTCCCAAACCCCAGAGTCCCTGGGGGTCCGCAACGGGCCCCCGCAAGCAATTCCCGCATGCCTTTCCATGGCGGCAATGCTGCCTCGGAAAGGCATGTTTCCGCACCCATAGTAATATGGCTGGCGGTGTCTAACAGACACCGCCACCCTATTAAACTCTTTTCCGCCTGGTCGACTAGTCGGCCAGTCGGAGATGCGACTGACGGTCTTTATGTCCGCCGTGGTCCCCCCGCCATACTAATATAGCGGGAGAAAAGGGGTGGCAGGCGGGGTCGGATCTTGGGCAGATCGTCACCGCCATGCGGGCAGTGACGATCTGCCCGAGATCCTAATGGGCGCCTTAGTTTGGGAGAGAGTTGTTCCTCATGTTATATGACATTCCTACATATAAAATGACATGAAAAGGTGATGATCGAATACATGGATGAATACATTCTTGCTAGCCATGCTCTGCAAAGGCCGGAATCGATATTGCTTTCTCAGATGTAAGAACGAGGATTAGAACAGTCAAAAGTAAATACCGTTACAAATGTTAACGGTATTTAATTATGTCTATAGAATTCATTTATGTGATTATGTTTGTTAATAAATTCTGATTAACTCATATGGAAACAGAGGTTCCGTGGTTACATTGTTTCACTTCAGTGTGCTGCCGTTGACATGTGAACTGTGTATCAGTACTAGCATTTTGTTGTTTATTGTTGAACTGGGGCTCAGCCTTACTGATTGGAGTCCAAACCTTTCCTTGTTTTTTGGAAGTCATGTGTGGGTAAGACTACTGAGTGCCATATGGTGACTCTATGTGCTGTTTAACGTGTTTTGTGCCAATCTAATGAGAGCTATGTGCTTGGTTTTGATGTGTGGAGCCAATATTTTGGAAGCAAGGTATTTATTTATAGATTAAGTAATGTTTTCAGTTGATTGACACTGGGTATTAGGTACCTCACTTTGTTTCAATGGTTCTTTTAAAGCCTATTGATATAACGGTGACTTTCACTTTTCTGGTTCGAGTCATGCATTTGGTGAATGTGTGGTCGCAATTAGGAGCTCTAATTCTGAGCAGGCGATGCACAGATTGGTTGGGCGTATTTGTTTGATTACCTTCAGTGTTGTGTCTCATTGCTGTGTCTTGTTTGTCAGTTCTTCTAGGATTGATTCTTTCTTAACACTGGGTCCTGAGGATAGTCTTGATGACCTATTTGGGCACGAGACCGAAACATTGACAGTATATCTTTCTTAACATTATCACTTACATCTTACGTTCGGTTAGTTCTATCTGACCAGTTGAATGTTAAAGATTTACTTGCGGTGACCCTGGATTTATGAACCTATTCTGTTAAGAGGATTGTCTGTGCTTCCCTAGATCCCTGTAATGAGTTTATACCAGTAATATTGAGGGATCATGTGGTGGCGCCAGTGTTAATATAGGACATATGTATGTACTGTTTTGCATTTTGATGTATATAATGGTGTTTGTACCAAATGTTTGTACAATGTATATGATGAAATATTGATTGAGTTAAATCATAATTTACTCTTTCTTATATCAATATGCTTGCATTTGATCTTATGAGTGATTATTTGATGGTATGCAATAGGATCAATTTGTGACCGATTAATTAATGAACGCTGTAGAACCGATTGCTCTGGGAAAATCTTTGTGAGCAGGGCCACTATTAGAATTTGATTTTGATTTCTAGGCCCTGGGCACATTTAGTTCACTGTACTAGGGACTTATAAGTAAAGAAATTATGCCAATTTTGGGTGCACCAATGTTTTAGATACAGAACCCATGCACGTTAGCGCTGGCTAGCAGTGAAAAAGTGCACAGATTTCTGAACCTAGCAAAAAGGAAGTCAGAAAGAAAAGTAAAAAACAGGATGTCAGAAGGCAAAACGTTTGGAGAAACCAGGCGAAGGGTGTCAGGTCTAACAGCCGTCTTCTAATTTATTTATTTAGGCCCAGTTTTTATTTTATATCATGCATCCATACTCATCTACCATCTAATTATTCTCCCCCATCGATTAGTATTAATTGTTGCTTCGCATGTCATAGTTCGATTTTGTGGCCCTTATTCGTGTCCTTTAAAGCACCTGTCAATTCCTTATGTTATTTTCAAAGCCGTTTTGTTGATTTTACATCATAAGTCTCAACTGTATTGAGACAGGTACCAGAACCCCTTTGTACGAATTATTGAATCTTTGATCCTATATTTTCAGTTGAAAATAGTTGTATTGTGTAAAGTTTTCAGCAATCAATTAACAAATCACTCCAACAGAAGATTGGATTGGTTTGTGCGGTAACTGGTATTATTGCATGAGTTCAATGAGTTCTTAATGCAGCAACCTTCTTTTCCACAGTGGATTACCGTTTACATTATCATTTTTCCAAATTATGTGTTTTAGGGTAGTAATTCATTCTATCTGCCCAAGTGTTCTCAGTATAACAGGTTGGGTTATATTCTTGTCAAATCTTGAACCCTGTGGCAGATGTGGTCACTATCAAATTGCTCTATTGTTATAAATGAGCATCCCTGTTGAATAATAAAGGGAATAACCAGAGTATATCACAGAAGACCCCACTAATGCCTGCAAACAGGGCGGCTCTTGCTGGCAATATCTGCGTGTATTCTCCTGCTAAAACATCTTAAACACAAGGGTAATAGCCGAAACCAGATAAAGTTACGATTTTACTAGATTAAAACCCAAGCGCATAATGGTTATCTTTAAATTTATAAATTATATGTTAGTTTTGTGCATTCACCAAGTGTCACAACTAAATTTTGTGACCAGTTTACAGTCACCAATCACTGTACCATCATTGCATAGGAATACCAACACCTGGTGGAACCCAGCGTTACATGAGGCTTCATGAGAAGCAACCAGATGTTCTGGAAAGTCACCAAGCAATAAACAATAGATGTACCAAACACATTATTAATGCAATAAGAGTGAGTGCACTGTGCTGCATCTAAACAATTCTCTGCAAACCAATTTACCAATCCTCTCTCCTTCTAGTGTGTTAGATCTGGTCTAGCAGAGAAGCCCTTAGGCACAACATAGATTTTGCAGCGTTTTTGCACTAAAAAAAAACACAGGGAAACCTGCGCTATTCACTTTTGATCTTGTCCCACAGCTAAATTGTGCTCTGCCCAATCAGACCCAAAAGTTATTCTCACTTCCCGCCAAGAGTAACCAAACCAGCTCATCAAAATAAGTTGCCATCCATGATGAGTGAGGCAACATATTTTTCAATCTGATACTCCGTAATCAGAGATAACACATGAAGTCTCCATTGATCAAAACCAGCAGAGAAATTGAAACAAAAGGGCATCTCTGGTACTAGTGACACATGAAAAG
The DNA here is from genome assembly GCF_964263255.1 of Lissotriton vulgaris. Lineage (NCBI taxonomy): Eukaryota > Metazoa > Chordata > Amphibia > Caudata > Salamandridae > Lissotriton > Lissotriton vulgaris. The sequence goes on along the minus strand of NW_028248859.1, from coordinate 524,148 downwards.
CTAAAATTTAGTTCTGAAACTCTAATAATTTTGAGTGCTAATTAAGATGTTGTGGTTACAAGTTAGTGCTCCAGAGACTCAAGGAAGATAGTACAGGTGGGTTTAGGACAATTTGGGGTAGGGTGCTTGAAGAAGGGATTAGTTCTAATGTTTGTGGTTTGAGAAAACTATTCTAATATCTTTAGTTTCCAGAACAACAGTAGCAGGTATGCCTACTTTTAAAGCCAGTTTTGCTGAGGAGCAGGCGGGGTAGCTTCTTGTTTGTAAACTTTGCAGGACAATGCTCCCATCAATGTGAGCTTCTTGCAGATGATCTACACTTGGGTAATTTAGGTTCTCCCACAGTGTGAGCTTCCACCGGCAGTGCTCTTCATCTGAGCTTCCAAGAGCAGCGCCCTCCAGATGATTCCTTTCAGCAGTGCCTTCCATGTGAGCTGCTCCAGCAGTGACCTTCGGTTTTACTTCAACCAGCAGTGCCCGCAATGTGAGATTTCCAGAGCAGTGCCCTCAATTTCAGCTTCTTCCAGGTGTATCCTCATTGTGAGATACTTCCAGCAGTGCTGTAGTAGGCTTCCTCCAGTAGTTCTTTCAGTGTGAAACTCTTCCAGCAACGCTCTGAGTGAAAGCTTCCTATAGCAGTGTGTTCAGTATGAGCTTGCTCTACCAATACCACCCTTGTAAGTTTCATCAAACAATGTTCTCAGGGAGTGCCCTATTCTAGTGCACTTACATTAAACTCACTATAGCCATACCCTCAATCGTATCTTCCTCCAGGACGCTCCTGATGTGAGTTTCTTTCCACTAACGATAATGTGAAGATGTTGAACTTGTAACCTCCTTCATAGCTTCCACCAGGAGTTACCAATGCCCTCACTGTGCTATTTCCTGTAGTACTTTGAGTCAGTTTTCTTTAATATTCCTCTTGTGATGAGTGTTTTTACCAGTCGACCCACTGTGAGCTTTCCCCATCACGGCCTCAGTTTGATAGTCATTCGTAAGTTGATCTAAGTGTGAGCTTAATTTAGCTGCGTTCTCAAATGTGCTTTCTTCATTATTGCTCCGAGCAATGCATCCACCATTGATGCTATAAATGTGACCTCCATAAAGTAAAAGTTGTTAAAACCATTATTATGAATAATATTGTTTAAGGGGGGGCGTGGTTTGGACGCCGATCGGGATGGCGGCGTGAGCCTGCAGCTCCGCGCCTGACCCCGCAATTATCCTGGGATACCTCGCTTCCGAGCAGGCTGAAGCTCGGAATTCCTGCCTAAAGCACCGGACAAACGGCGGAACACGACTGTGGGCCAACAGGCAGTCGGCAGCAGAGACGAGACCCGATGTCGGAGCCTTGAAGAGCTGCGCGAAGAACAGCAAGATGGCGGCCGCCCGGAACTGCGGAGGCTGATCGGAGGGGAGCGGCGGACCATGGCTGAGGTGTAGCGGGGGCTGCTGCCCGAGGACTCTGGGTAGTGAGGCCCTTGTAGTGCGGGGACTGGAGGCCGTGAGGGCGGTGTGGAGCGCTGACTGCCGCTTCGGAGACCTGCGATCTGAGAGCCCATCCCCCACCACCGGACCCGGCGGCCATTTGCGAGGGGTCCTGGCCCACGGCAGCGCCTGGAGATCCCGCAACAGTTGAGAGCCTGGCGGCGCCGGAGCACTGGCGGGCAGTACAGAGCTGCACAGGACAGAAACAGAAGGTGAGCAGCTCGGTGGACCTGGGGCCCGGACTGGGGATTATTCAGCGGCCGGAGCGGGAGCTCTGGGGGGAGTGCCGGTCCACGAGCGGAGGCTGAGGGAAACACACCCGGGCAGGCCCTGTGAGCTCGATGAGACAGACAAGGAGTGGCGATCACTGACGACACACTGTTGGTGTCGGATCAGTCAGAAGACTGACACGCGGGACCCAGGTGGCGGGGGAGGTCACTGCACTGGGCTGCTGGGTAGCGGCGCCCTCGCCCAGATACAGCATTCGGCTCTGGCCGGTTCCTGTTTGCTTGCTTGGGGGGTGCACATTCAGCGCCCCCACGTTTCCGAACGGGACATTTTCCTGCGCCTGGCATTAATGGGGCCGGTCGTGGCTCCGGAGGGCCTATCTCCGTTCTTCTTCCTGGAGCGAGGGCACAGGGTCCCGGCCCGCCCGCCCATTCAGGGCCGCCCTCCTCGGCCAATGGTGGTCAGACTCTTGCACTTCAGGGACCGAGACTTCCTGATACAAAGGGCGAGATCGGTGGGCCCTTTCAGGGTAGACAACAGCTCGGTCACTGTTTTCCCAGACTATACACAGGAAGTCCAAAAGAACAGGGCATCCTTTCTGGCCGTGAAGAAAGAACTGAGAGACGAGGGTATACAATACTCCCTACTCTTTCCAGCCAAATTGCATGTGATCCTGGATGGAACGACCCAATTCTTCCAGACCCCGGATGAGGTGTGGTCATGGCTCGAGTTGTACCGCGCTGGTACGGATCGCCAAAGTAAGGGTGAAAAGGAGAGACAAAAGCCGGTCCAGGTCCGAAATTCACAACGCGTCCGCAAGCGGAACAAACTTAAGAGAGCAATGCGAACCGACCAGATGGAGGCGGAGAGGAAGGGAGCACTGGCTGCAGCAGCGATCATCACAGGATCACAGCAGGAGAAGTTATCGATTGACTCGGACTCTGAAGAGGAGAGCAGAAAATCTCGAGAAGAACTGTCAGAGGCGGATAGCTCTGTGGGGTCGAAGGTCTCCCCACAAACGGCAGTTGGACTGTTTAACGAATGATACTCAGAGACAAGGACACGTTTGCGGCTCCTGTTGGAGCAGCCTACCCCTGGTGATTGGCGAATTAGCAGGTATTCTGTTGTAAATATCATATGGGATCATGGGCTTGGGGCGAGGGCCTGGCTTGCCCCGGGTCGGCCCTGACCTATCCCTCATTGCCCTTAAGGCTTTCTGTGGTGACGACTACAGAGTAGTGGACTGTGTGTGATGTTACAAGTTTGGATGGGGACTGATGCTGCGTTATTAGGTCCTGTTCTGGGGAGAGGGGTTGGGGGAGTTTTTTGGGGTGTTTTATATGGGGGGGGTTACTGCTATGATATGGGTGTCCTACTGACACAGCCGAAATGGAGGAGTGATGGCAGCAATGGGAACGTTACGTGATTTTAAATGCCTTACATGGAATGTCCGTGGGCTTCGAACTATGTCTCGGCGAAGCAAGGTGCACGCCTATTTGGTGAGGCGAGGCGTCCAAATTGCACTGTTGCAAGAAACTCATTTGACCAAGCAGGAATGCACTGCATTGCAGAAGAGTTGGCATGGCCAGGTGTTTGGCACGACGTATTCGGCGTTTGCCAGGGGGGTGTTGATTTGGGTGAGGGCGAGGGTCCCGTTCCAGGCCATGAATCAGCTAGTGGACCCTGAGGGTAGGTTTGTAGTGGTAGAGGGGAGGCTGTATGGCCTGGAGGTGGTCCTGAGTAGCGTATATGCCCCCAATGTTGACCAAGCCCGTTTTATTGATAGTCTCACAGGCTCACTGGCACACTTCCTGGCGGGCCCCATCATACTGGGCGGGGACTTTAATTCGATCACTGATGTGACGCGAGACAGATCACATCCGCCACTGGCCGACTCCCCAGTGCGTAGGCTAGCCACACACAGGAAAGACTGGCAAGAGAGGTGGGGCCTTGTAGCTGTATGGAGGGAGCAGCATCCTGAGGTTACGGACTATTCTTTCTTCTCGGCATTACATGCATTACATGTTAGGATAGATTCCATACTGTGTAGTGGACCCCTGGCTGCCATGATAACGCACACGGAGTACCTCGCCAGGACCATTTAGGACCACATTTCCTTACTGATGACGATACAATGGCAGCGGGCGAGATCTGCGGTCCCGACATGGAGGCTGTGGCCTGACACATTGGAGGACCTGGTGTTCAGCGACACGGTCCGACAGGGCATTGAGCATTATTTTGGCGTGAACGAAGGTACAGCCACCACGAGATCGATTGAATGGGATGCGATGAAGGTGGTGGTGAGAGGTATCTGTATGGGCAGTTTCGCGAAAGCAAGGACAACTGTTTTGGCTGATCTGGGGAAGGCGGAATGTGTGCTAAGGGATCTGGAGCAGCACAGGCCTGAGCGACCGGACCTACAGGGCCGGCTACTAGAGGCGAAGGAAGTAGTGGCGACAGAAACAGAGAGGCTGCGGTGTTATGATTACAAGTTATATCTCACCAAGGTGCATGGGGAGAGAGATAAGGTGGGCACACTACTTGCTAAACTCGCTAACCCGGAGCCTAGGGGTTGCCCGATCATGAGCATTAAAATGGGATCGGGGGAGGTGGTTGACTCAAAGACTGCGGATTTGACGCGCTTTCAGTCATATTATACAACTCTATATGAGAGTCAGTTGGAGGTGGACAACGCTGCGATAGGCGAATACCTGGACACTGTTCAGCTCCCGGTGCTAGATGACGAGACAGCGAAGGACCTGGGTGGCCCAATAACGCTATCGGAGATTCGGGTGGCCATTAAGCAGATGGCTAGAAACAAGACGCCGGGGGTCGATTGCCTGCCGATTGAATTCTATGTGAAATATATTGATGTTTTGGCACCAAGGCTCTTGGTAGTGTATTCCGAAGCCCTGACCCTGGGACGCCTTCCCCAGTCAATGAGGGAAGATTTATTAGTGCCGCTGCTGAAACCAGGTAGGGAGGCCTTGGATGTGACGTCGTATAGACCCCTGTCTATGCTGACGGTGGACTACAAGATCTTAAGTCGTATTCTGGCCACTAGATTACTGCCACACATGACCACGTTGATACATGACGACCAAGCAGGGTTCATTCCCACTAGGAACACATCCATTAACATCCGCCGCCTGATCCGCATACTGGACAGCGCCTCAGACTCGGAACATAAATCTGCAGTACTGTCAGTGTATTGAGAAGGCCTTTGATAGTCTTGAGTGGCAGTATCTCGATAGGGTACTGGAGAAGTTCGGCCTAGGAGGCAGTTTTGGCCGATGGACAAGGGTCCTCTATTCAGCTGCCACTGCCAGAGTGTGATTGGGGTCTGTTATATCACCCGATTATCCGGTGCGCAGAGGGACGAGGCAGGGCTGTTCGCTATCCCCTCTCCTGTTTGCTCTAGCGATGGAACCACTGGCGGCGCAGGCGAGAACAGGAGAATTGTATAAGGGAGTTCGATGTGGTGAGGAAACTCACCATATCTCACTGTATGCGGATGACCTGTTGCTGTATCCGGAGCATACGGAAAGGGCTCTTAGAGGAGCGATGGAGATGCTCTCTCGCTTTGGTAGGTTGTCAGGCCTCAGGGTAAACTGGAATAAAACCTGCGTTTTTCCATTGAGGGCGGATGAGCCATATCCTCCTCTTACAGTGGACGTGGTCTGGGAGGACACGTGCTTCACTTATCTAGGAGTCCATGTTTACCACGAGGCCGCAAATCTGCTGGAAGGAAATATAGGCCGCTGCATACGGGCGCTGCGGGGATGCATATCCTTTTGGGCCTCTCTCCCTCTATCAGTGCAGGGCCGAGTAGCATTGCTAAAAATGGTGGCTCTGCCAAGGTTGCTCTACTATTTCCGTACCCTACCGATATGGATCCCTCGGCGGATTTTCAAAGACCTGAGATCGATGATTATTGCTTTCCTTTGGGGCCATGGCAGGCGCAGAGTGGCGTTGCATACTCTGATCAGACCCAAACTTGAAGGTGGGATGGCGGTTCCTGATTTTGAATTGTATTATCTAGCGGCCCAATTACAGATCTTAACACAAAATATAGCGAGAGGATTTAGGGGCCTAGACCAGGGACGAGGGAGAGGTATTCAGAGGCACGTCCTATCCTACATAGTTATGCAGCAGAAATTGGGATTGAGAGATCTCACAATTGAAGAGAAAACCCTTCGGCTGTGCTGGCACAGGAGCCTGAAGAGGGCAAAGGCCGCACAACCATATGCCCCAGAGATCCCTATATGGATGTTGACAGCGCTACCGCATGGAGGTGACTGGTCTCCGTTTTCGGAATGGGAGGAGTTGGGTTTGCAGATGGTGAGGGATCTATATGCCGATGGGATGTTGGCCCCCTTTAGGGTACTGCAGGACCAGTTTGGTCTTCTGGATGGGAGCTACCTCTTGCATGCTGCAGTAACAGCGGCGATACAAAAACACTGGAGGGGAGGACTGGCGGAACCGGACACGACTATGGCCTGTTAGTACGTGGTGATGGCTGCGGGCCCTTCAAGGTGGTGACTTGCATCCACTCAAGAATACTAAACGAGGGCCTGGAACCGCTCACTGCGTTAAAGGGAAAATGGGAGGAAAGCATAGGTAAACCCATACCAGACACGGTTTGGGGCCACATTTTGAAACGAACGTGGAAAGGCTGCAGGAATGCCCGTTTCCAACAGGTGCACTTTTTCATACTGCACAGAGTCTATCTGACACCAGGGAAACTTCGACGGCACTTTCAGGTGCAGGATGCAGCGTGCCGGAGATGCTCGGCACTCGAAGTTGAGCTGGATCATTTGCTGTAGGGCTGCCCGAAGTTAGGGAGGTATTGGGCAGAGGTGGGCGAGCTTCTGAATGCAGTCACTGATAGAGAGGTGGAGTTCGACATGGCGGCGTGCCTGCTGCTTTGATGCCCTCACACGACAAAGACTAAAATTACAAGCAAGTTTATTGACCTGGGACTCATGCTAGCACAAAGAGAGATTACTTGGCGCTGGAAATCCAGGGAGGGACCATCAGTTCGGAGATGGACGAATGAGTTATTGAAATGGTCCAGATGTGACAGTGTGATCAGAATGCGACAGGCCACGAGAACTGGTAACGAGAAGAGCTTGGAGATGACAAGGGCTTGGGAAATGATTGTGTAGGCTTTGAGTGACTATCTGATAGAGGACGTGGAGGAGGGACATCTGGAGAGTGAGGTTCCATGAGTCTTGGAAGACCGAATGCCTGACCCCGATAGGCAGCGAGTTCTTCTGACAGAACCCATAGGTACAACCTACATCAGCAGCAGTTGGGGGGGGAGGGTTGTAGGGGCGTTATTGGGGCACAGCGGTAGTAACAAGAAGGACACCTGCGATAGGGAGCTCTGGCTGGTCTTTAAGGGAGAAGGGTGTCGGGGCAGCATGCATGGGTTAACGTTGAGTGGAAGATGCTAGGCACTAATAGACGCCTGTCATTGAAGTGCACTAGAATAGACCTGATAGTGCGGGCACTGAGGGCCCGGTTGTCGCCCACACGAAGTGACTGAATGAAACTGGCGGTGGAGGGGGGGGAGGGAGTTTGGTGGGTAAAAAAGCAGATATATAATTATGTTGTTGACCTGATATACCTCTGAGAAGCACATGGTGACCTCCTGCTGGAACCTGTTAGTGCGCAGCCCGGCCTCCGGGATGTGGGCTGAATGGCTGTGTACTACTTTAATAACGCACAGTGCCTTGCAATGTTGGGGTATAACGGTTGACCGACCTTGATGTTTTGTCTATAACTCTGCAATAAAAACATATTTTTAAAAAAAATGAATAATATTGTTTTAGTTGGTGGAGGAAGAGGAGCATCTGTATTCGTAATATGATGGGCTGAAGTATGAATGTTAAAAAATATACTTGAGTCAAGCCAGCTAGTCTTCATCACTTTGTAAAAGTGGTCTACAAACGTGTTTATGGCATGGCGCATTGAATATAAAATGTATATATCCTCACTCTACCCTACCCATTTCTTCTCTTTACATTGTCCTCATTGTCTGTGACCAATGTACCAGCATTTATGATTTGCCTTCTCTTTATTGTACTTCTCCACTCTTTCCTCTTGATAAGCGTGGCTCAAATCCACCCGAGTGACTTACCGCACTCACCTATAGTAACTCTGTAGAAAGTCAGCCGGACAGTGGAGAAGAATAAACAACAAACTTTATTAGGCCACAAACTCCCATATGAGAGGGCCCTGTCCGACCTCACCCCTAAGAGTGCGTCGAGAGGACTGACTCCCATCATCACAGCAATACATTATAATGTAATACAGTGCATTGGGGTACGCCCCTTCTGGAAAATTACTGAAACCCAGACAGAGGAACAATGTCCTCATACAGAAGGCATCTGCACCTGCAAGGGATACATTGCTATCTTTGCTCAAGGCCGTGGAGCTAAGCCTCAGCGTCTCTGGTGCATGAGAACATTACTGATAAGAGACTTGTTAGTTTCGGCCACAGTTAGCTGAGAAACGAAAACTGCTGTATTAGTGAAATTCTCTATTCCTACGGGAGGGGTAGATGAGCGAGTACGACTCGCAGGCTCGGGGTGATACACAAAATGGAGGCACACGAGCTAAGCTAAGAAAACTAATATCATCACACATATATTTGAATAATCATGTAACAAGCAGGAGTAATGCAAAAACATGTATATATAAGTACTTCTTTTTTTTTTTTTTTGGATCGGCGAGACCCGGTTCCGAGGGCTGATCAGGTGTATCAACGGGAGACTGGCGTAGTGGGCGATGTGCCAAAAAGCGCTGTCCCCCCCCTCCCGAGGTCAATGGGGTGTAGTATCATCCCCTGTGAAGTTTTAATTTTTGGCTCTATATTTCTGGAGACTTGAGGCTGTGCGCTTCACGCCTTTTGGTTGTTGGAGCCCTCCTCTTTTTTACTTCACAGTCACGATTTTTTACTTTCAAGGCCTACGGTCGGGTGGGCCTTAGCGTGCTCATACCGCCGGGGTTTACACTCTAGGTCCTGACGAATGCCAGGTTAACTATACCACTTGGGCAGAAACATGTTGACCAACCACACTTTCACTTAATGTTACTGGTACAAGACCATCCAATTAGTTGGTCTTGTTTACCAACACATTTTTTACTTTGTCCTTGATGATCACCTATTAAATAATTTTTGATACATACAAGGCCATTTTAAACCACCACTCTTCACACTTCTCACGTTACTTATCACATAGCCCCTCCATCCTCACAAGACCAGCTCCGCAGTAACTCTGGCATTGCAGCACACCGGGGTGACATTCGGTCACACCCGGTGGGGCCCGATGATGAAGCAAGTCACCGACCAGGTCGGTGAGTGAGGGCTTTAATAACAAACCAAGTGGGCTTGTGTTTGACTCCTTGTGCTCTGTGCAGACCCCCTCCCCATCTGCACCAGAACACTCTTTTGTTGTTATTTTCTATATAAGTACTTCATCAGTTAGTCACATGATGCTAACTCACATGGGAAATTAGAGATGGGTGGGGCATCGAAAATTGAATTCTATCAGACCCTCCTTTTAGCATCATTGGCTAACTGCAGCGGAGCATTTATTTGCCAAAAGGTTAGGGCCTTGCACAACCATTCTAGGGGCAGGGCATCATACTTATTCAAAAATATCATCTTCAATGAGCATCATCCAATGAACATCAGGAAGTTCAATAACAGTGGAGGCAGTATATTGATCAGACACCTTCTTTTGTGGTCGAAAATTCGTAGCACACATTGAGCAGCATGGGGGAAGGCAGTAGACACAGAGGCAACATGTCAGTAGTACGCTCACCACACCAACCAAACCCATCAATATTTTCCAACCCCAGGAGGAGAAAACACCCCATTTAATGACCATGTCCCGTTATCCTGATGAAGTTCAGTCGCTAATCTATGGATTTTCTGTACTGCTAAGTTAACTGTCGGAGCTGAGTCAGGAATATATACGTAACAAGACGTCCCGATGACGCGACAGGCCCCGCCTCTATCTGCCAGGATGACGTCAAGCACCATCCTATTCTGAATCGTAAATAATCTCATAGCCTGAATTTCAACAGACATGTTAGTCGTAATGTCTGCTTCAGTAAGTACTACCTTCTCCATCACCCTGGACAGTCGTCGAATGGCCCTACTATTAAATATCGGACCCCAGAAAGGCAAGAGACCCTTAGAAAAATCAGTCCATTGTTGTAGAGAAGTGTCTGTCTGGTCAACGTCATTTACCTGAAGTTCCCTCCTTTTGCGCTGTTCTGGTGTGTTGGGAAACCTACGATGAGTCTTGTGATAGTCGGAAGGTGCCACATATACGGGCGGAATCATATAAGCTAGGTAACATACCCCCCCCCAACCCTCAGGCAACCATAAGTACCCATTATCTCCACACACAAAGTAAATGCTGGGGGGAGTAACCAAAGATGGACTAAGGGGTAAACGTATCGAGGCTGTTACGTTACAAGAACTGCTGCCAACTTTAATGGGGCCCCTTCCTTCTATACAAAAAAATGGGGACGGACCCACCACAGTCAATGGAATTAAAGACTTGACAGTGCCATTCCCTTTAGGTGGATATCTGTAGGACAGAGAGGAATTCAACCGTAAAAAACTTTCTCTAACCTTGTCGGTGTCATTTGGAGTCAAAAAGCGTCCCACCTTTTTCTCACACGTCTCTATAAATGTCTGATCAAAACGTCCGTCAGTATATAGCCGTCCAAGGGAAGAGGGGGGCATAGGGCGAACTCGCATGGTCATTGTCGATCCTCTGTCTTGCAGTCGAGGAGTCAGAAAATCTGGTTGTTGAAAATATTTGACAAGACCTATTAGAGTGTACCATCCCACGCAACTATTCACAGGTGTCAATGGAAGCGCTAAAAATCTATCCTTCTTGTAAGCAGCAGAAGGCCGAAGCCCGCAAACCCAACAGTCAGTTATGTTAGTGGTGGCATGAGCATGGTGCAAAGTTATATAAAAACATTTTCTTTATAACCTCGTCTAAGCATTTGTTCACCATAGTCTACCGTTATGATGTTATGTTCAGGAACAGCAGTAGGTGTGGGTGCAAACACATGTACAGGATAAGCCTTATCCAAGAAAAACAATATACCAAGAGTCACTAGAAAGGCAATAAGCACTGTTATGAGGAGTACTAATTTTCCTCTCCGGGAAAGGGCCAACCAGGGGGAAGCAGGCAAAGGTCTCCGAGGAGCCGCAAAAGGCTGCTCCTCGTCGGGGATGGGACGACCAAAAGGATGCATATTTTTTTAAAAATTCGCAAAAGTATATAAAAAAAAGGAAATATACACTAAAAAATTAGTCCCAGACAGTCCTAAAACCGTCCAGAGGGGTTCTTCAACCCTAAAGAGGGATCTTCTCCCTGTGTCCGTCAAAGCCAGGCTTGTACCGTCCAGACCTTAATCCCACGTCGCTTGACACACAGCAATTGTAACAGAGGAGCACTTATTCTGGGCCCCACGCCACTCTATAGTCTCATAGAACAGAGTCTCATAAAACAGAATCTTCGGCTAAACACCAGGGCTCTTACAAGTCCATCCGTATCACTAAATCTTCTTTTGCAACAGAATCTCCACTAAGCCCTTCTTCCAGTGTTCAGTCCAGTACACCTTCACCTTTTTCGGGGCCGCAGATTATAGCGAGTGCTCCCTCGCACTTCAGAGTCAGTGAACAAAACGGGTGTATCTGTAACATGAACTGGACCCTTTAATGCCTTATCACTAGTAGCAACGGGAGTAGCGGAGCTTGTTATTTTTTCTCTTCCTTGTCTTGGTGCACTTTGTTCTGCATGTGACTTTTCACCTTGCTCCTCTCCCCTCAGTGAGGCATCCGAGAAGGGGATGTAGCTGGGTAATTGCTCATGTTCCTCATCAGCAACGCCTTCCCTTACCCATTTGTCGTAGGGTAACGGCAGGGGGACCTTCTTGACATGCGATGCATGGGTCCACGCCTTCCTGCCCTCCACTGGAAGTGCGGTGCGTGTTGTTAATAAAACAAGGCACGGCTCCGACCAACGGGGCTCCAGGCAATTCTTCCGCTGAAATTTCTTGACCACGTCAAAATCTCCTGGCTGGATCCTATGGCCCGGCCCCTCCGGCAACGGCTTCAGGGTGTCTGCTACCTGTTGATGAATAGAACGAAGATCTTTAGTCAAGGCATACAAGTAGTCTATCAACAGTGGATGCTCAATGTGCGAAAAACACTTCGGTTGCGGTACCCCCTACACATTGGCCGGACGGCCGAAAACAACTTTGTGGGGAGAAATTCCCATCCTAGAATTAACAGTAACTCTGGTAGAAAGCAAAGCTAAAGGAAGGGCATCTGGCCAGCGGAGTCCTGTACTCTCCTGTATTTTTGCCATCTTTAACTTAAGGGTACCATTAAATCGCTCCACTAGGCCCGCGGCTTGGGGATGTAAAGCCGCGTGAAACTTCTGTGAAATGTTTAACCCCTTACAAATGTTTTTGATAAGTTCAGCATTAAAGGATGTACCGTTGTCACTCCAGATCACCCTAGGCAATCTGAAGCGCGAGAAGTACTCCTTTATCAACATTTTAGCTGTGGAAATGGCCGTGCAGTCCTTGGTGGCATATGCTTCCACCCATCTACTAAAAGCGCATACAACTACAAGAACATATTTGAGATTATTCACACGTTCCATTTCTATGTAATCCATTTGTATCACCTCAAAAGGGAAAGAAGGAGGTGCAAAGTTCCCTGCAGGTACTGGCGTTCCCTTCCCTGGATTGTGTCTCAAACAGACCATGCACTGCTGGACCAGATGTGTCGCCATCTTAGAGATGTTTTTATTGTTTCAGACCGGGTCCAGCAGTTTGCATATACCCTTGGCACTGAAGTGTGCCGGACCATGTGCCATTGTCACTACGGGGGAAACGTATGCGTTCGGGAGTAACCATCATCTTTTGTCAGTCACATCCGTCCAGCACCCATCAGAGTCCAGTCTCCCCTCACCATCTTTCCACGCCCTCAACTCTTGCTCAGTTGCCATCTCCTGTATATTTTTTACACTCTGTACCGTGTCTGCAAACATATTAACGTCTGGTACCCATCTAGCTGGACCTGCCACAAACATCCATGGTAATTTTGTCCGAGCAGTCTCTTTTGCCGTTTGATCTGCAAAGGCATTGCCTCGTCCCACATCGTCCACTATTGTCTTGTGTGCACTGCACTTTATCACAGCCAGTCGCCTGGGTAACGTCAATGCTGTTAACAATCGTAATATCAGCGGACCATGCTGTATACGTTGTCCATATGAAGTCAAAAATCCCCGTTCTGCCCACAGTCGCCCATAATTATGAGCCACGCCAAAGGCGTATTGGCTGTCAGTATAAATGTTCACGTCCAGTCCCTCACTCAGTTCACATGCCCTCAGTAAAGCTATAATTTCTGCAGCCTGGGCCGAATTGTAAGGTATTCTAGAGGTCTCCACTACTGTCTGTAATGTCGTAATTGCATATGCTGCCGTCGATGTACCATCTGCAAGCTTGAAACAAGACCCGTCTACATACAATTCCCCATCCGGATCATCTAAGGGCTTATCCGTCAGGTCCACCCTCCCTTTCGTCTCCTCCTCTGTCCGAAACAAACAGTCATGTATGTCATCATCCTTTGCATCTGTTGGGATAGGTAACAACGTGGCAGGGTTCAGAGTAGCACACCTTTTTATCGTAACATGAGGTGCAAAGAGGGTCATCTCGTAGCCGGTAAGACGAGCAGCAGCGCCGTGGCCCTCAAACAGCTCGGCAGCGCTCTTGCCACATTGCCGAGCATCGCAGAGAAGTAAGCACAGGGTCTCTGCTTCCCTCCGAAACACTGTGTTAGGACAGACAACGCGCAACCTTCCGCCTCGTGTACATAAAGCACAAAAGGCTTCTGGTAATCAGGTGTTCCCAGAACGGGTGCAGAACATAAAGCAGTTTTTAGTGACTCAAACGCTTCCTGGCATGCAGGGGTCCAGGGTAGGGTGTCGCGCACTTCTTTAGTGGTCAGATACAATAGGGGTTTTGTTAGTAATGCATAGTTAGGTATCCACTGGCGACAATACGATGTTATGCCCAAGAATGCGCGCACCTCTCGCTGCGTGTTAGGTACCTTCATATTAGTTATCGCTTTTATGCGCTCTGGCGTCAATCTCCTCCCCGCTTTCGAAAGGAGGTGACCTAGGTAGGTAACCTCCGTTCGACAATATTGGAATTTCGGAAGGGACACGTTGTGCCCCCTTTTGGCCAAATGATGCAGCAATTTATTCGTAGCATCCCGACAACCCTCCTCATCGTCCGATGCTATCAGAATATCGTCCACATACTGCAACATTACGTTGCCAGGTGGAAGTTCCAATTCGTCCAATTGTGCCTTCAGTGCTTGACTATATATACTCGGACTTTCCGTGTAACCTTGGGGAATTCTATTAAACCTAAAGCTTCGGCCAGCCAATGAGAATCCGCAGAGATAACGGCTTTCTTCATGTACTGGAATACTGAAGAAAGCATTCTTCAAGTCCAGAACAGAAAAATATTTGGCAGAAGGGGGAATCATTGTCAATATCGTAGTGATGTCCGACACCACCGGATATTGAGGCTCCACTACTTTATTCACATGGCGCAAATCAATCACAAACCTATAGACATCAGGAGTATTATCTGCAGCATCAGGCGACCGTCTTTTAAGGATCGGCAGTATAGGGCTGTTACATATGTTCGAGTCTGTCTCCTCCACTACTCCTGACTGAATCAAATCTTGTATTATTTGTAACAGGGCTTTCTCTCCCTCCCTTAGTATTCTATACTGCGGTACCCTGGGTAATTTCGCTCCCACCTTAACCTTTATTGTTACTGGGGCAATATCCATCTTTCCTACATCTGTATCATTGGTAGTCCACAAACTGTCGGGTATTCCTTTGAATTCGGGTGGTAGTGGGTCATCTTTGGAGAAACATTGCAGTGGGCGAGCGACAGTTGGGCCCAGCGTGAGGTACACGCCGTCCGGAGAACAATAAATGGTGGCATGCAACCTCTTCAACAAATCTAAACCCAGTAAATTTTCTCCATAATTTGAAGTCAATAAAAATGGTGAATCAACAGTGAAAGGGCCAATCGTAAGGGTAAGAGGTTTGGAAATGGGGCTAATCACCGGGGTACCTGAAAAACCTACAGAGATATTGTTCTTGCCAGACAGAGCCGCCCCGGGGACCCGAGAATGAGCCACTGAACTTTTCATTGCACCCGTATCCACTAGAAATTTCTGCTGAGACCCCAATAAGTCTGCCTCGACATAGGGTCCCCTCTGATCAACTTCCACAGACACTGGTCCCTCGCTCTGTCCTACGCTGTCCTAGTTATGGGAGAATCCTGTCAAATCATCAATAGAATAATCGTCATTGTAATACTGACCACCACCCCTTTGTAGCTGTTGCCTGTCTGCATCATTGTCAAAATAATTTCTCCCTGGCCTCCCACCTCCATCTGACCGTACAGTCTGTCTCCCGGGACCGCCACCCCCTCTTCCTCGTCCTCGGCCAGGACCGGCATTCGACTGAAACAGAGGACAATCCCTCCACCAATGCCCCTCTTGCTTACACTTCGCGCACTGATTCGGTCCCAGTCTCTCTCTATTATCGCCTCTTCCATAGCCGCCACCCCCTCGTCCCGGAGCAGCACCTCTCCCTCGACCCCTAGACACTTGCTGTAACAAAACCCTTGTCTTCAAATCCTTAGCCTTTTTTTCCTGCTTGTCCTTACTTTCATTCTCTCTGTGTTCGTAATACTAAGCCATACTGAGAATACCGGAGGGAGAGGACGTCGTCCACGTACTCTCCGACGCTTGCAACCTTGCTGAGATCTCTGGCAATAAGTTCATTACAAACCTATTAACAAAGAGTCGCAACCCTCCGTCCTGTGACACATCCTGGACACTAATATCCATAAACGTCTCTTCAAACCTCGTAAAGAAATCCGAGACTGCCTCATCCTTTTTCTGCTTACAAGCAGTCAACTTGTCCCAGTCCACCTTTTTCGGGGGAATGAGGGTGTGCATGTACTTAATTATTCGCCCCGGTAACGCCAGAATCTCAGCTTTTGGCTTTTCCCCTGGCTTACGTTCTTTGTCCCAATCCTGTAACTCTTGCCACGTACCACCCAATTCCTCTGAATGATCTGTACCCTTCACCACCTGTGGAAAAGTGTGGCTCAGGGGCGAGAGGCGGCAGACCCGGAAGCTGAGATCGGCCCTGGACCAGGGTTCAATTCCCCGCCTCGGCGGGTCTTGGGCTCAAAAATTCCACAGACTCGATAATTCTCGCTCCGGTGCCTTCTCAACTCACGGGTTCACACTCTGCGACTCTGGGCAATAGCTTGCTTAATCTCCACAACGGCCCCTCGCGGCGGGATGCCTGGCTTTCACCTTGTGGATACCCTGCCGGGGTTATCTCACAGGGGAATACCAGGACGGGTTCCCTAAGCAAGCGCCGGGAAACCCTTTGTGGGTAGCTGTGCGCTATATAAGCTCAAATACATTTACATACATTTACCTGCCGCCACACATCGACTGGGACCAAAAGCCCAAAAAACTGTTCAATATCAGCTAAAGTCATTACTGCGGAAGACGCAGCTTCCGTCAGCTCTTTATAATATGCAGTTGGGTTCTTTCTAGAATCTGGCAACTGGGCCTTTAAGGCCAGTACCTCACTTCTCTTCCATGGCGTATATACCCATTGCTCCTGGAAATCTGCGTCTACCCTGTTCCTAGTGACAGTGTTCGTGAGCGGATCTACCATCGCGGGTACCTCTGGATGGTAGATAGGGTGCACTTCACGCATTGGATGTATACCTGGAAAATGGGGTACACCTGCAGAGGGCAATTCATTTATGTACTGTAATATGGCACGCAGACAGCGCATCACCTCCTTCACCCCAGTATTCGTTCTGTAGGCTCCACTTTGTATATCTCATAAAGCCGCCGGAGCCACACCTCCGTACCCCTGTTCCCATAGCGATATTAGTACATTTGACATGTGCCACAAAGCGTGCTGCTGCACCAAAGGCTCAAAATCTTTCATTGTGGACCAAATGTCTTCGAACGAATAAATGTTATTCCTAGCCCACTGACATGCCTGGTTGGCCAATACACTCTTCTCATCCAAACCAACCGTGGAACGCGTAACCAACTTCCGTACCTGTGAGAACAGTCCGCTACCTACGCCTTTACTCGGCGTTGACATCTCCTGACTAGGGGTGGTGCTAGCGGAAACAGTAGGGAGTGCTAGAGAAAATTGGGAGGGAGAGGGTGAACTGGCCGGGAGTAAAGAAACGAGGGGTGTCAAAGAGGAGGGGGAGGCAGAAATCGCTGCGCAAGGCTGGTGCGGGGCACTTGCTTGTGAACCCGAAACCCCACTTGTAGAGGCAGGAGCTGGTAGGGTGGGATACAATGACTGCGGAGCATAGCGAGGAGGGGGTCGAGTATTCAAAATGTCTTCCATCTTATCCTGCTCATCCTCTCGTACCACGTAACTTTTATTTTCTTTCAACCTGCAAAGCCTATCTGCGTGCTCCAAACGTTGCTCATTCTCATTCTTTGTGTGTTCTCTCGCCTTTTGCACCATTGTCTGTGCTAACCTTTTAAGAGCCGCCTTCTCTTCTCTCAACTTACGTTCCCTGACTTCCTTCTGCCACACTCTTAAAGAATCGAACATGCTTTGACGGCTACGCTTAGCAAATAATTTATCTTGCAAATAATCTAATTTAGCTGCCTCGAATGAACCGGTCAAGGGCCATTGCAAATCCACATTATCAGCGGTATATCGGTGCCATAAAGTGCCAAACAGGATCGGGGGCAATCCATGCTTGACATACATGTCAAAGTTTGGAGTGCCCTCTAGGGGTGCAGGTTGGCTCTCAGCCAGCCTGGAGTCTGATACACGACAACAACACCCAAAACATCGTAACTTACTGAAACACAGCATCTCTACTTTGATGTAAAATAAAACACTTCTTCACAAAATTTGTTACCTTGAATCACTAGCTCGAGCTCGTTCACACACATATAATATACATTAAGGAACCATACACACACATACACATCCTACACATATAAATCCTTCCAAACACGTGTTACCAAATGGGACAAGGCCCGTCGACCAAGTCCTGGGGAACCTGGACCCTACCGCAGACCGAACAGTACACTAACTGTTCTGAGGATGGAGAACACATCCGCTCCCCGGGCGGCACTACGGGTCACTGCGCACTTTACCACAGGAGACCCAGGACTCACCTCCACTGAACCACCACTCTAGGAGTTCAGGGTAAGTTCCGGAGTCTACCCGTAATGAGCCACGCCTTCACCACAGTACCACCCGGTCGGATTACTACAAACAATATACCCAAATATTCTCCCAACCTCGTCAAGTCTGTCAGAGCGCCTGCTCGCACTCTGAGTTCCCCGTAGCACACTAGCCCCAGGAGCGCACCGGCTCCTCAAACCATTGGAGACACCCTAGTCTCCCGGAACACTCCAGCTCCTCAAACAATCACAGGTGGACCACTTACCTTCCGTATGCGGTACCGACCTCTACCGTTCTCCACCTCCGGCTGCCAGGACCAACACGGTCAGCTCCGAGTTCCGCCTTCTAGACCCTGGCATAAGATCCGAACCGGGACCTCTCCCGATCAGCAGGGTGGGGCAGCGCTGCGAGAACCAAGCTCGGCATCAGATGGGTACCCGGACCCACCGTGCCGACCATCGGGTCCCCGGTCTTCTGCTACCCACCTACGGGTGAGAAAGATCTTTATCGCGGGGTCCCTATTCGGGCGCCATCTGATAAGCGTGGCTCAAATCCACCCGAGTGACTTACCACACTCACCTATAGTAACTCGGTAGAAAGTCAGCCGGACAGTGGAGAAGAATAAACAACAAGCTTTATTAGGCCACAAACTCCCATATGAGAGGGCCCTGACCGACCTCACCCTTAAGAGTGCGTCAAGAGGACTGACTCCCATCATCACAGCAATACATTATAATGTAATACAGTACATTGGGGTACGCCCCTTCTGGAAAATTACTGAAACCCAGACAGAGGAACAATGTCCTCATACAGAAGGCATCTGCACCTGCAAGGGATACATGGCTATCTTTGCTCAAGGCCGCGGAGCTAAGCCTCAGCGTCTCTGGTGCATGAGAACATTACTGATAAGAGACTTGTTAGTTTCGGCCACAGTTAGCTGAGAAACGAAAACTGCTGTATTAGTGAAATTCTCTATTCCTACAGGAGGGGTAGATGAGCGAGTACGACTCGCAGGCTCGGGGTGATACACAAAATGGAGGCACACGAGCTAAGCTAAGAAAACTAATATCATCACACATATATTTGAATAATCATGTAACAAGCAGGAGTAATGCAAAAACATGTATATATACGTACTTCATCAGTTAATCACATGATGCTAACTCACATGGGAAATTAGAGATGGGTGGGGCATCGAAAATTGAATTCTATCACTCTCACCTCCCATATCTTCCTCCTAGCCCTCTTCCCATCACCTTTCCCCATTTGCTCCTCTCCACCCTTCACCCGTCTTCCAATGCTCTCCAACCTCCTCTTCCAATGGGAGGGGTGCACTGTTGAAGGTATGGCTCTCTGTAGCAGCTTTGCACAGAACTACAAGCATGCATGTATCACACACCCTAGGAGAATGGGGGATGTGCTTTAACCCCCAGCTAGTTTTTTCAGAATGCTGCTTTGGCCTGTAGCAGATAGGAGGCGTAGGGTGGTCACCTGCAGGAACTCACTAGCAGACACTCAGTGTTGGTGGGTAGGCAGGCTGCTTTGTAGAACCTGACTGCCCAGGAGAGCATGACCATAATTCCAAGTACAGCCTGGGCCCAGCTGTGGCCAGAGCAGAGAAGTGGTGTATCTGTGACAGCATAACAATTAATCCACCACAATAGGCTTTCTCCAGTGACATAAAGAATTGCTGTGCTTTGGAGCAACCAATGACTTAAAGGCTGTGTGTTAATATATCCTTATAGCCCGCCCTAGCAGGCTATACCGGACATTAAATGCTCACTCCAGCATTAAAGGCCCGAGCTGAAGGTGAGGGTCTTTAACAAGGGAGGCAGCCTTTTACAGCCACTATAGCCCTATGGAGGGCTATAAGGCTATTAGGACACTCCGCCCCTAGAGGGCATAATGTTCCAAAGCTGCTTCATGTTCGTAGTCTAAAGCGCTGAAAGCGATGCGCGGCACAGTGAACTACTCTTGCAAATTAATACATCTAAAGAATTTAAAGCTTTTGCACCAAAAGACGTCTGCCTACCAAGTGGCATTGCACCATGCCCACCTTTAGTGTGTGTTATCCTCGCTGTAACTTTTATCAGGGCGTTTTAGTGCTCGGAAGCAACCTTGCTGGAAATATGCTCTTTATTAAACACACAAACTTTTAAGGAGATTAACTAAATTCGTCAACAACATGGCAATGTGTGTATATGTAGGGCTTCTGTGGATTGCAGAACTCGAAAGGAAGGCAGACAAAATGTACATCCTGGGAGCAAAATAATAGTGTCCATGTGGTACACAAACGCTCATAAATTCACTACAAAATAAACAAAAAAGTGGAGTGTTTAATCCCCACTGGACAATCCAGTGCCTGGATACCTTGGATGTTTGAAAGGCCATACTTTCACACAAAAACATTATAAAGTAAAATACTTCTATGGGCTGAACTGAATGGTCTGCTTTTGATACATATAGCACTTAACAGTCTACCCAACTTTGTTTCTAAAAACACCTCTTCATTGCAGCAGATCATAAAGCTCCGCACTTGAAAACAATTTGCCCAGGAACACACATTTTTGTTAACAGGGAAAGCCGGGACTGGAAGTTGAGTTTGCTTGATAACCTGCTTACAAAATTCTTCCATGTTTTACTGCTTTGCAATTATTGTCAGCATTACATGAACCATATTTTGTCAATAACAACATAAGTAGAATGGAAACATTAATTTGTGTGAGCCCGCCAATTAGAGATCAGAGGTTTATTCCTGAGTTAGAAAGAGGCCATACACATAGTTTAAAAACTGACATCTACGAATTTTAGTGGTGTGGGTGTTCTATGATCTCCACATCGATTCTATCTATAAAAAGTTTGTTGAACTCAGAGGTGTT
The DNA here is from genome assembly GCF_964263255.1 of Lissotriton vulgaris. Taxonomy (NCBI): domain Eukaryota; kingdom Metazoa; phylum Chordata; class Amphibia; order Caudata; family Salamandridae; genus Lissotriton; species Lissotriton vulgaris. The sequence continues at coordinate 503,210 of NW_028248859.1, read as the reverse complement.
CTTCCATCTTCATCCTCGTACCACCCCCTAACTCAATTTTTATGTAATAATGGATACCTCTCTCCATAGCGCTCACTACAGAACTTAAGTGCCTGTAGGCGCTTCACAGAGATTACCATATAGATTTGATGCATAGTGAAGTTGATAGAACACAAGACTTCAATTCATAGTAAAGGCACTGAGTTTCAGTTCCGGCATTGTACTTTTTAAAGATGTAATAATTTCCCTCATCAAATGCATTTTGTTTAAATGAATGCTGTGGTGAAATAAGTGGACTGTTATAATCGATGTCGTAATTCTCAAGGAGTAGTTTATTTTTGATTTTGGCTGCTCTTGAGTTGTCAATGTAGGCAGTGTGCATAACAATGGTACAATTGGGTGGTGCAAGTAATGGAGCCAGGTAAATAACTGGAAGATGTTGTGGCTACCACCAAAGAAAGATTTTGAGCACTGGGACTTATTTTTTTTTTACAAATTAAGCACTGCCCTCCTCTCTCCTCGTGTGCACGAAAATAAACTTTAGATAGGAAATCGGGAGCAGGAAAAGCAAGCAATCCGATTCTCACATGCAGATGCCGAGGTATGAGTTGGTGAATTGCCCTAAACAAGGAAAAGAGGTCGGAGAGGTAATCCGAGGTGTGGTTTACAACAGTTCTAATGAGCTCATTGGTATTTTAATATTAGTGTGGAGCTATTGGTGTCACAATAGTTTACCATTACTCCACTAAGCGGTATTTATTTCTTCAACATTGGGAATTTGAAGGGGGTTTGTAGCTTCTTATGGTTATATTCTGATCTTTACTGCAGGCATATTAACTCGTATCGCTGCTGTCTTAACTGTCTTACCACGGATTAATATGTTCCCAAATAAGCCTGAATCAGCTACATGGCATTATCTCTCCTAACATTCCTACCACCGTCAGTTTGAAGAATGAAGCGAGTACCCGGAATAGACACATCCTAACTGATTATACACTATTGGATCGGGTGGCAATATTTGCTGAGCTTCGCAGCCAAGTTTCCTGTGTTTAAGCCAAATAAGCACAGTCATGCATACGCACCTAGCACAAATGTGTCATACATGAAATGAAATTAAATGAAAATAAGTTTTATAAAGCGAGCTTCTACCCGGAGGCCTTGTAGCGCTTCGGACAGGTAGGCAGAGACAACAATCAGGCTACGCTGATTAGTGGAAAAGAAATGTTTCCAAAAGTTTGCGGAACTTTTGTAGATCAGGTTCACTACGTATGGTGGGGGGCAGGGAGTTCCATGAGGAGGCAGCATTCCAAGAAAAGGAGCGGCCTCTCCATCTGGCTCGTTGCACTTTCCGTGAGACTGCACAAAAGGAAATACTAGAGCGCAGATTTCTTGATGGATGGCAGGGGGTCACTAATGAGCAAATCATGGCCGGGCCAGCATGCCACATAGCTTTATGGGCTATACACATCCCCTTAAATCGAATCCTGGCCTGAATAGGCAGCCAGTGGACTTTTTTCAAAGCAGCTATTCCTGAGTGTCTGCAAGCGGGCACATTTATATAGCTCTTAATTCCCTGGCGCAGGGTTGCATAAGTGTGTTGAGCTATGTCGCCACTTCAGCCACGAAGAGCAGAGTAACATCTGTACGCGTTATGACTCATCTGAAGCCTGTATTTTTTTGCAGCACAGAAAATGGGAAAAAGGCATTTTGGTGTTCAAAACGGGCATCTCAACTCAAATATCAAAAGTGGTGGGGCAAGTTGCAACCACTTTCGATTGACAGGAGAGCGTTGTTTGTAATTCTAGCATCCATGCTAACTAAAAGATCTTACGTTGCTCCTTGTCAGATCCAAATAACGCAACATGTTCTGGCGTTGGCTGAGCATTCTGGTTCATGTTGTCTTGATGTTCCCTTTAGGAATCTAGGACTACATTTAAAACTGGACTGACTGAACTCCTCACACTTGACACAGGGTTGTTTGAGATCTCTGCGTTAGTCTTGACACATTTATTGAGGTCAGTCAGTGGCTTACTGCTACAGAGCACTTCGCTAGATAGACCCTTTATTGTAGCGTTAAATTAAGAAAGTGTTAATTCGGAATGTTGAAGGGAACACCCCTTTAGGAAGTTGCAGGTGGCGTTTTCCAACTGGCATGTGGTATTTTTCTAAACAATAAACATTAAATGCTCACTCCAGAACTAAAGGCCTGAGCCGAAGGTTAGGGTCTTTAACAAGGAAGGCAGCCTTTAACGGCCACTATAGCCCTATGGAGGGCTATAAGGCTATTAGGATATTCAACCCCTAGAGGGCATAATGTTCTAAATAGTAAAACAAAGGCCTCACAGAGCATGGGGGGGCTGAAATCCCCTTGGGCTCCGTAGGCCTGTGTTCGGAGCATTAGCTGTGGAGGACAGACATTGGAATGTGGGAGTTCCTAGCTTTTATTGGCCATTAGAAGCCCAGCGCACTCCTTTGGCTTCAATCGGGCTCCCAACATTCCAATGTTCTAACAACGAATAGAAGTCTGAACCTTCCTTACAACAATTTGAACTTAAGACACTTCGGTGCGTCATCCAGCCCTCGGACCCCCACTGTCAACCCTTACATAGCCTCAGAATACCGCTGCTAGCCTTCAGGCCCTCACTTTGACTCTCAGTTCTTTTGCCATTTCCATAAACGTCTGACACAGACTCCCTGCCGGCCTCTTCTCAGGCCTCTGCATTCAGTGCGCTGTCCACCATTTCACGTATATGCTGCTCCTACGGCACCACCTTTGCTTCTGGCACATTCTGCAGTGTAAGCTCTGTCCAGGATACCTTTGCACCACTCATTGCAGCAAGCTTTGTAAACACAGGCCATATATTAGCAGCAATGCATGTCATAAGCAGAGCACCTGCTGAAATCCTAGTGCTGACTTTCAGTGGATTCGTGTTCTTGGTACAGAGACCCTCATGGAACCTGCAGACCATCACTTCCGACCCTATGAAAAATGGTATTCTTCAGGTGTAGATAAAACATTGGCCAGTTAGTGATTAGTATACTCAATAAATGACAAAAAACAATTCAGTTTGCAATGTGTTCTTTATAAAGACTACATTTCTCAGAAGATTGCACCGACGCATATGAGGCTCAATTTTTTTAAAATAATTTAACAATTGCTTCATTCATGTTTTCCAGACTGTAGAACTAAAAAAGTGACAGTTCAAATCGATAATGTTATTGAATGTCTGTTGGGTTGAACTTGTCGCAGATCTACCCGCTGTGCGAAGAGATTCCCCACCTGCTTGCACCCAAGAAGCTGCCACTCTTCTTGTTGACCGCCCCTGGATATTAGAAGGAATGACCTACTCCACTGATTTGTATGGCTGCGTTATTGACCTGCGAACCCATCCTCCTACTAATTGTTTGGTTTCAGCCCTTGCTCCATTTATTTGCTGACCCGTGAGACACACAAATCAAGCTGTGGGTTCCCAACAACCCTTTAGTTCTGCTTGGATAGATAGGCAACCTCTTTTACTGTTCAATTGAATAAGAACGCCATTCCAAGAACCGGTAATACCACTTCCTGTGTTAAGTGGAAGGAAGAATGAATCTTTAGAACACGTTTAGCATCTAAGTTGAGAACTACCTTTTCTAGGAAGAAGCCTAAGTAAGAGAATGATGGTTCCCAACACGCCCAACCACTTCACAGAGATAAATGCTACCAGAAAATCTGATTTAAATAATTACCAGTCTATATCCCACCTTTCTAGATGCGCAACAGATTCTTACTGAAGACCCCTCAAAACCATCAATAGTTCCCAAGAAAGAACCAGACCTAAATTAACTGGGCTTATAAATCTGAAACCCTTTAAAAGTCTTGCAATTATACTTTTCCCTGGATATGTAATACTTATATGGCTGACCACTGACAGGAAATAGTTGATGGAGATAACCTTGTAAAGACCCATCTCTCCGGAATAACAGAACCTGCAAGAGAACAATAGATGAAGGGTGTAAGCCTTTAGATGAACACGATTCGTAAAATGAGCCCCAGCCTGTTTACTTCGAACAGCCTAATACATAAATAAATGACTGCTCCAAGCCTGCCCTCTCGCATCCAAGCCGTCTCCCTGAGGTGCTGCAGCTGAACTGGAGAGGGGGCGAGCTGAAGGAACGATGGACAGATTCAACAGTCCAAACAAAGAAAGAAGGAGGGATTGGCTCCGGTAAATGCTCCAGTGGAGCGTGGAAAAAAAGAAATATTAGGTGTGTGAGGAAAGTGAACAGTGATGTGTTATTGGTCAGGTAACGTGCAGAATAATTGTATTTGGAACTCATTTAACTCTCCCCTTTTCCTTTTTCCCTCTTCTTGCAGCTGGGAGCAGCTCAGCGCCCTTGTGCGTAGCCGCCGGTTGTGATGGGGAATGCACTGAGGAAGCCGGGTGTTACTGCCGTGATGGTATCCTCTGCCTTCCGTCTGCGTGTGATCCAGTTTATACCCCGTGCTGCCCCGTGGGACTCTTCTGGCACTCGAACATCTCCTGCTGCTCGGGTGAGTCTCGCTGTGTGACTGGGGTAACGCAAATACATAAAATTTCAGAACCAATAGACTTTGCTTTGTGTACTGTGATCCATAAAAACATTAGATAAATCGGAACCCTATTCGGCAGCGTTAGTTCATATCCTGTTATAAACTGCTAATAAAATGATGCTCCAGAACTTAAATTGTCCATTCAGATGCACTGACCTGTGCGGGGCAAACATTGAAATACTCGGACCCTCCCCAAGAACTCGGTGTCATTGTCACATAGTAATTGCAATTATTTAGTGCATACTACCCCTGACGAGTAGGGTGCCCAACTGGCATGGGTGCAAATTCAGGATGGTGAGTGTAAAAATGTAGGGCAAAGGCTCAAAATGCAGGACAAAAATTCAGAACAGGAGATCAAAAATCAGGACAAAAGGGAAGTTTTACAGACACATCAGAAAAGGTCCCACAACTGTATATACGTAAGTAAATAGACAACCACTTAATTACTGGTGAAAAGATGTTTAAATTAGATTGAGACAATTGTGCACTTCATGGATTTTCAGTATGCGTGCAGCTTTGAGCAAATGTGCAGGTCTTTTTCTGGTAACATAACCACCTCCAGCCCACCTTTTAAGCCTCCCAGGGGAACGCCTTGTGCCCGGTCTGGCCAGCCCGGCCTTGCTACTACCCTCCAATGGTGACCCTCCTCTTACACAGACCCTCTCTCATGAGTATTTAATTTCTTTTATAGTGCTACTCATCCCAAGCATGAGGGGGCAGAGTGTTGGAGTGCGTTACATCACACACATATTATATAGAAACAATGACTCATATACATGTGAAAGTCAATCTATAGGAAATGTACTTAAAATGAAGGGGATTACAAGGTGCAATAATTCTTTCATCCATCATTCAGTATTTCCCCATTCATTCTGTCCTTCCATCTCTGTGCCCATCCATATCAATATTCAGTGATTTGCAAACCTATTCATCAGATCTGTCCTCCCATCCATCCATCATTCCACTCATCCATCCCTCCATCCAACCTTTCACTCATCCATCCCTCCATTCATCCTTTCACCTTATCCATCCGTACACTCATCCTTCCACTCATCCACACATTCACTCCCCTGTCATCCACCCTTTCATTCATCCTTTCACTCATCCATCCATCCATCCTTTTACCCGTCCACCTACCCTTCCACCCATACATTCATCTATTTACCTTTTCTTCTCATCCATCCTTCCACTCACTCATCCGTCCATCCTTTCTCTCATTATCTATCCATTCACCCCTTCATTCATCCATTCACCCTTTCACTAATCCATCTAGCCATCCAACCATCCCATCACTTACTCACCTTTGCACATTAATTATGAGCGGAGTCTTTTTCTGCTGAGTTGCTGACGGAAGAGGCATGGGCGTTTTTGTTCATTTCTTCCACCTGACTGAAAGTCCTCCCCTAGACCGAGGCAGGAGGAGGCCCACCACATGTAGAAAGAGCACTGACTGGCCCATTGTCATTCTGTATGTGGCAATCAGCCACAGAAAGAATGACAATGGCGGGCTGGGGCTGCTCTTGTGTGCAGAGAAGTGTGAGGCGGCCCCATCAGCGAGCTGAGGCTTCCTGCAGGGGAACAGTGATGTTCCCCAATGCCCAAAATTGCGGACAAAAGGCGTCTGTAAAAGGGAACGTCATGGACAACGGATGTGAGATCCAAATTTAGGACGTTCCGTGAAATTTAAAGACGGTTGGTCACCCTACGGATGAGGAGTCGAAGTTCTTTTCGGTAAGTAGCACGCTACACCGGAACCCAAAAAAGATTAGTGGTGAATTCATATAGTTGAATTTGAAGTAATTTGAGGGATGGATATGTTATATAGGATCATTGGAGATGGTGAATTAGAGGCAAAGTAATACATATAACAATACATAAGTACATGGAAGGTGTATCTGTATAAGGAAGGTCATATATGTAAATTTAAGTTGTATTTAATAAACTCAGACTTTAAGAGCTGTTGTACTTTAAGTTAATTTATTTGTTTTTTCACTAGTGAAGCTATTGTAGGTAAACAGTTATGATAAAAGATTTACTTATTTATCCAGTCACCTATATACATGTTAAACATAGAATAATATATCCACAGCAATATGTACATTTGTTATTCTGAAGTAACAAATATATTTGAAAACAAAATTATTATACACGTTTATACAAAGCAATACATTAATAAAATAAAGTAATAAATGTATTACACAGACAACGGGTTAGCCTGACCTAGCTCTATTTCCTTGCTCCTCTGTTTTTAGCCTCTCCCAACCACATTAACCCCAGAGTTGGATTTTGTATATCCTTTCACGTATGTCTTCTTTTTTTCTGATTTTGCCCTACCTCAAATAGATTGCGGATACTAGGCACCCAATGTGTGCTATCAGTCCGAGGCCAAGTCATTCCTCAGAATTAAGCTGCTTCATTATGTTTTGGTTCCTGTTCTTTCTCCTCCTTTTCATTAATCTATCTCTTACGCTGTAGCTGTCCCAGCCCTAAGACATCTATTAATACCAAAGTTTAAGAAGCGGGACTTATCTGTGAAGAGAGAAGAAACGAAAACCAAATGTTAACAAGCATTTGCAATGCATTAGTTCTCGCATTTGGAAAAGTTTGAGCTATTCACAATGTAAATGACAATGCCTTTTATTTATGTGTTTTGAACACCTGCAAGCAGTGCCTAACCATGCACTTTGTGCTTATAGTACTTGCGTATGAAAAGCAAGGCTGGCTGAACCACAAGGCTGGCAGGAAAAGAGGCGCATCTACTGCCAGCTTTGCTTCCCATAAGCAACAACTATAAGCATAAAGTGCGTGTTTACTCACCACTTGGAGGTTTTCAAAACTCAAACATTTAAAGACATTGTCCAATTACATTGCAAATGTTTTTTTTTTAACCAAGCATCTTCAAAGATGCACAAACATCTGAAAACTTGTATTAATGATCGTGCCATTCATTGTGAATCCATGAGCAGCGCACGGCACTGGCTCTGCAGACCGCATGGGCCTTGAGGTAGCCAACAAAGGGCTGCAGTGTGCAAGGGGCTCTCTGGCAACAGCATGCACCGAGAAAGGCCATTTTGGGCTCCTAGAGGAGTGGTTGGCATGGCTTGAGGGTGCTGCCCTTCCCGCGGCAGTGCTGTTGCCTTGTGCGGTGTGCACCATCTCAGGTCAGTGTGTGAGCCCCACTGGGCTGAACATGTGGCTGTTGGCTGTGAATGCAGAGCATTGTGGCCAGCTGCACTGCAATGCAGCCCTGTCACGCCCTTTGCAAGGAGAGTGGTGCCGAGTGGGGCTGCTACTGGCCTGTGCGACAATAAATGACAAATTATTGGCCAGTGAGTTGTTACTGCTGCAGATGCCCGTGTTGTAAAGAACCGGGCCGCAAACAGATCTTTGTAATATTTATGAAGCGTGGCAGGGTGCCAGGAGAAATGAAATAGGGACATTTTCTGCGTGTTTGTAGATTTGGGGTCTGTCCCAACCCCACTGTAAACTCAGTGGTGCATTATACTACAGCAGCGGAGCAATGCTGAATGTTGGCATCTTTGACAGCAGTACAGTATTAGCCAAATATGCAACTGCATATTGTTATTATCGGTAGTAATAATTTTAGGAAATTTGAGGATAGTTGATATGTATATGAGCTGTGGGCTAACATGCTGAAGTAATTGTGTATTATAGATTGAGAATAAATTTGAGCAGGTTATAATTTGGTGCTGTTGGCTTGTGCTTAAAGAAAACACGTAATTGGAGGAGTTTTGATGCCATGCATCATGTTATAATATGTAGTTATGTTGCTCACGTAATGCCAAGGGTATGGATTCACTGCGCTGTCACAGTACGCAAGATCCTTCTCGCCCTGATTTTGAGAATTTTAGCACAGACCGGAGCCTGGTGTACAATATGTGTGTTTTAGCAATGTGTAGAAAGTCAATTGTTACTCGGATTCATGTATTAGAGCAATGCAACACTGTGGGGCTATTGGCCAGGGCCGGACTGAGAACTGAATGCAGCCCTGCAAATTTTGCCAGACCAGCCCCCACCCGGCACCTAGCGTGCGAGTGCAGAGTACGCGCTCAACCGCTACTGATGTGGTTTGGGGGGGTTCTCCCCACAAGAAAATGTTGGAAAACGACAGACCAAAATGGTGAATTTTACTGCACATTTTTCTATACATATTCAATTGTATCAACTTTCAAAGCCCAGAGAAAAGTAGATCATGGCCTTAAAGAGCACCAGGTTAACCACCCAGTCATATATACCCATAGACATTCTTTCAGAGAGCAACAAAAATAAAGATAAGTAGTGAATCAGAGAGAACAAAGTAAAAGTTAGACCAGCCCCCACATGGTGTGTAGCGCTGCTCCCCCTGCTGGTAGAGGGTGCCCTGGTGGCCCTGGCGCTCTTCCTGTTTCTGGCCTACTGGAAGAAGAGGGATCCCAACCTGCCCCTTGTGACGCCGCCCTGGCCATTCATTGGCAACCTGCACCAGCTGGACAAGAATGAGCCACACGCTACGCTGATGTAGGTGGGTGAGAGCCAGCCGCCAGGCGGCTCATAAGGCTGTACTAGGGATATTCAGACCAGATGCTGCTTTTGACAGGTCAGAGGAGCCGGGGTCGAGTCAGGGACATGTCACCTGTGCCTATTGCAGTTAACCTCCTCCAGTGCTTAATTTGTGCCGGTGCTTTCCTGTGTTCAGCACCAGCACTTATTTTAGAGGGCGGGATTATAAATCTCTTCTCCTGCAGTCAGAATTCCTTATAACTTTTCAAAATGACTATGCCTGCTGGATGACTGCCTGATATGTCTTTACAGCCTGGCCCTCGATGATTCAGGCAGTATGCACGTGTATTGTGCAGGCATGATGCATGTGTTACTTTTCAGGACTGTGGGCCTTTCTTAACGCACACAGATCCTTCAAGGGTCGGCCTCTACTGAGCACATACGTCTGTGCAAGTTCTGCATCATGCAGTCTCAAAGAGCGCAGAAGGGGGTGTATCTGTCTGTGTGATGCTGAATAGATCGAACTGCAGAAAATGTTACATTTGACATTTCCACTTTGCCGATTAGGGATAAAGCAACCTATGAACGCCAACCACCCCATGCCCTTAAATCAAGGGAGAGTCCGCTAAAGGGGTGCAGCCTTCCTCCTTGTCGAAGATGGGTTTGTGTGCAGCCTCAGACAGAATTCTGTTTGTGTCTGTCTTCTGCCCTTGTCACATAAAGAAGTTTAAAGCTCCAGGGTTGTCAAGTTTGTAGTGAGTGTACAGTGCTTCATTTTGGTCATTAACGGTTTTCTAAGCACTCCTTTAGAAATCGAGAGGCTGGCTCATGGTTATGATCACACCAAGTTAGGGAATTGGAATTAGAACTCAGGTGCTTCCGGCCTGTGCCCAGAGGCATTAAAGTCTTTTTCAGCTCCTGATGCTGGACGCACTCACTTCCCTGGCACACTGCACTCCTGGTTACATTCCACTGCAGGCAGCACACTGCACCACTATGCCCCACGAATGCCTACTGCTACATTACACCAGAACCTGCTGCTTATTGTGGGCATTGCACTGGTCCGGGACTTATTATAACTATTTCTGGGCTAGTAGGAAAAACACACTTTTCCAAAGCTCCTTCATGTTCGTAGTCTAAGGCACGAAAGCGATGCACGGCACCGTGGACTACTCTTGCAAACTAATACATCTAAAGAATTTAAAGCTTTTGCACCAAAAGGCATCTGCCTAACAAGTGGCATTGCACCATGCCCACCTTGTGTGTGTGTTGTCCTCGCTGTAACTTGTATCAGGGCATTTTAGTGCGCGGAAGCAACCCTGCTGGAAAATTGCTCTTTATTAAACACTCAAAATTTTAAGGAGATTAACTAAATTTGTCAACAACACGGCAATGTGTGTATATGTAGGGCTTCTATGGATTGCAGAACTAAAAAGGAAGGCAGACAAAATGTACGTCCTGGGAGCAAAATAATAGTGTCCATGTGCTACACAAACACTCATAAATTCACTACAAAATAATAAAAAAAGTCATTAGGTGGGCTGTTTAATCCCCATTCGACAATCCAGTGCCTGGATACCTTGGATGTTTGAAAGGCCATACTTTCACACAAAAACATTATAAAGTAAAATACTTCTATGGGATGAACTGAATCGTCTGATTTTGTTACATATAGCACTTAACAGTCTACCCAACTTTGTTTCTAAAAACACCACTTCATTGCAGCAGATCATAAAGCTCCGCACATGAAAACAATTTGCCCAGGAACACACATTTTTGTTAACAGGGAAAGCCGGGATTGGAAGTTGTGTTTTCTTGATAACCTGCTTACAAAATTCTTCCATGTTTTACTGCTTTGCAATTATTGTCATCATTACATGAACCATATTTTGTCAATAACAACATAAGTAGAATGGAAACAATAATTTGTGTGAGCCCGCAAATTAGAGATCAGAGGTTTATTCCTGAGTTAGAAAGAGGCCATACACACAGTTTTAAAACGCACTTCTACCTCATTTTAGTGGTGTGGGTGTTCTACGCCCTCCACATCGAGCCAGCATCTCCATAAAACATTGCACACTTTCACACTTACTTGATTCTATCTAGAAAAAGTTTGTTGAACTCAGAGGTGTTCTTTCATCTTCATCCTTGTACCACCCCCTAACTCAATCTTTATGTATTAATGGATACCTCTCTCCATAGCGCTCACTACATAACTTAAGTGCCTGTAGGCGCTTCACAGAGATTACCATATAAATTTGATGCATAGTGAAGTTTATAGAACAAAATACTTCAATTCATAGAAAAGGCACTGAGTTTCTGTTCCGGCATTGTACCTTTTTAAAGATGTAATAATTTCCCTCATCAAATGCATTTTGTTTAAATGAATGCTGTGGTGAAATAAGTGGACTGATATAATCGATGTCGTAATTCTCAAGGAGTAGTTTATTTTTGATTTTGGCTGCTCTTGAGTTGTCAATGTAGGCAGTGTGCATAACAATGGTACAATTGGGTGGTGCAAGTAATGGAGCCGGGTAAATAACTGGAAGATTTTGTGGCTACCACCAAAGACAGATTTTGAGCACTGGGACTTATTTTTTTACAAATTAAGCACTGCCCTCCTCTCTCCTCGCGTGCACGAAAATAAACTTTAGATAGGAAATCGGGAGCAGGAAAAGCAAGCAATCTGATTCTCGCAAGCAGATGCCGAGGTATGAGTTGGTGAATTGCCCTAGGGAAGGAAAAGAGGTCGGAGGAGGTAATCCGAGGTGTGGTTTACAACAGTTCTAATGAGCTCATTGGTATTTTAATATTGGTGTGGAGCTCTTGGTCTCACATTAGTTTACCGTAACTCCACTAAGCGGTATTTATTTCTTCAACATTGGGAATCTGAAGGGGGTTTGTAGCATCTTATGGTTATATTCTGATCTTTACTGCAGGCGTATTAACTCGTATCGCTGCTGTCTTAACTGTCTTACCACGGATTAATATGTTCCCAAATAAGCCTGAATCAGCTACATGGCATTATCTCTCCTAACATTCCTACCACCGACAGTTTGAAGAATGAAGCGAGTACCCAGAATAGACACATACTAACTGATTATACACTGTTGGGTCGGTTGGACATATTTGCTGAGCTTCACAGCCAAGTTTCCTGTGTGTGAGCCAAATAAGCACAGTCATGCATGCTCACCTAGCACATATGTGTCATACATGAAATGAAATGAAAATAAGTTTTATAAAGCGTGCTTCTACACGGAGGCCTAGTAGCGCTTCGGACAGGTAGGCAGAGACAACAATCAGGCTACGCAGATTAGTGGAAAATAAATGTTTTCAAAAGTTTGCGGACCTTTTGTAGATCAGGTTCACTACGTATGGTGGGGCAGGGAGTTCCATGACGAGGCAGCATTCCAAAAAAAGGAGCGGCCTCTCTATCTGGCTCGTTGCACTTTCCGTGAGACTGCAAAAAAGGAAGTGCTAGAGCCCAGATTTCTGGATGGATGGTAGGGGGTCACTAATGAGCAAATCATGGCCGGGCCAGCATGCCACATAGCTTTATAGGCTATACACCTCCCCTTAAATCGAATCCTGGCCTGAATAGGCAGCCAGTGGACTTTTTTCAAAGCAGCTATTCCTGAGTGTCTGCAAGCGGGCACATTTATATAGCTCTTAATTCCCTGGCGCAGGGTTGCATGAGTCCGTTGAGCTATGTTGCCACTTCAGGCACGAAGAGCAGAGAAACATCTGTACGCGTTATGACTCATCTGAAGCCTGTATTTTTATTGCAGCACAGAAAATGGGAAAACGGCAGTTTGGTGTTCAAGACGGGCACCTCAACTCAAATATCAAAAGTGGTGGGGCAAGTTGCACCCACTTTCGATTGACAGGAGCGCGTCGTTTGTAATTCTATCATCCATGCTAACTAAAAGATCTTACGTTGCTCCTTGTCAGTTCCAAATAACGCAACGTGTTCTTGCGTTGGATGAGCATTCTGGTTCATGTTGTCTTGATACCCTACGGGTATGTAGCGCGCTTTACAAGTGTCATTGATTGATTGATTGATTGATGTTCCCTTTAGGAATCTAGGACTACATTTAAAACCGGGACTGACTGAACTCCTCACACTTGACACAAAGTTGTTTGAGATCTCTGTGTTAGTCTTGACACGTTTATAAAGGTCACTCAGTGGCTTACTGCTACAGAGCACATCGCTAGATAGACTCTTTATTGTAGTGTTAAATTAAGAAAGTGTTAATTCGGAATGTTGAAGGGAACTCCCCTTTAGGAAGTTGCAGGTGGCGTTTTCCAACTGGCATGTGGTATTTTTCTAACAGATAAACAATTCTAAAAAAAAGAATTACTTGCAGTCAGATAATTAGAAACAAGAAGGGCTGGGAGGAATCGCTGCAAGGCAGGTTTTGGACGGAGAGGCAGGGGTGATAACAGGTAACCTTCCAAGCTGATGAACTAAGTAACACCTGCGTCATTGCGATGTAAGTCATGGCCTTGGACCAGAGAATGCTTGTGCAGAAGAATTAATAAGAAAAGTTGCTTTTAGTAATCCCGCCATATTATGAAGCATTGTGTCGGTTTCCCGTGATTTGGAATACACCTTAATATTCCCACTTTCTCTCTTGGGTATGTCATAAGCCGATGAAGGTGACAGCTGGGCTGTGTTGATTTGACAATCCCAGCTGTCCTTCGGTGACATCACGAGAAAAGAGGGCAGCCTGAGTTCACCCTTTTAAACAAAACAAGCCTGCTCTGGTGAAACTTTACTCATGAATCCCCATCCCTCCCAAATGAGTACTGTTGTCCACTACCTACGACCACTGGCACAAAAACTCAGCCCTGGGATATTGTGTTTATATGGGGTGTGCTTAGAACGAATTGTACCAAAGAGCAGACATGGTGGTCAATGTGCTTGAAAGAAGCACTATTCTAAATATGTAAACATAATTTGGCTGACAAAGTGCCTTGTCTAGTCTGCAGCATGTGATTTTACCTTTAGCGTGTTCTCAGGTACAAAACATATGTTGCACAGACAAATGTTTAAGATAAATTAGTCAAATACTTTTCAATTGTAATGAGAGATGTTTTGCAACATAATCCGCACAGCGTATTGACGCTCCCAGAACCAGCATCCGCATTTGAAATATTATTAGACAGCCAGGGCGCATTTGGGAGAAGGTTTGCTTGTGCATTTTGCAGGCCTAATCATTCATTGACCTCAAATTTTTTTAGGCACAGCTGTTGTCCTGTGGATAATATTTTACAGTACGTTTGCCAGGTAGCGGCCGGTAAGTTTTGCGGGGAGGGGGGCGGACGGAACACGCACACACGCTCACATACACATAACACTCACATACACATAACACTCACAACCAGGTGCACACACACACACACACACACACACACAAACACATTCATTCTTAACTCTCTTTCCCAAACATTCATACATGCACGGACCAAACAATGTAAAATTAAAATAAAACACACTTACCTTCAGCCAGCTCTGCTCTGCCTCCTAAGGTCAGCCAATGAGGGAAGGCAGCAGTCCTATCATCATCACAGTGTGGGATGGGGTCAGGGAGACTACTGACCCCATCCCACTCTGTGATGAAGTGTCATTGATTGACACCCGACCCTGGGCGCTTCAGGGCTTAAACCTGAAGTGCCCAGGTGTGAGGCAATCAGTGACGCTCTCCCTCGTCACTGAGGGGAGGGCCTCTGCGCGTTGGCCAACTTCACTCGCACCCATTCCCCTTCCTCCAAGCCAGTACTCCGTACAGTCCGCCTGCGGTCGTAATGGTTGGTGTAGACCGCTTGGGCCCTCTCCAGGTTGGCTTGCACCACAGCGGGTGACCATTCGCTAGTGACTGTCTTTTCCTTCCACACTCTGTTGTCCTGTGTGAATGGTTCGTGTCTTCTCAGTATTTGAAACGGGCTGTAGCCCGTGCTTGTGGGCGTGATCCTGTAGGCCCAGATCATGTGCCAAATTTCCACTTCCCAGTCTTTGTCGTCGGATATGGCAGCTTGGATCGACCCCATCGCTACCCTATTGAACCGCTCCACTAAGCCGTTCCCGGCAGGGTGATGGATGGCTGTGTGTTTGGCTACAATGCTGTTCCTGCTCATGAAAATATTCCACTTCTCTGACTTGAACTGGGGTCCATTGTCACTGAGCACTGCCTTGGGAATGCCTTCCCTCACGAATGTATCTGCCAAGAACTTGATGATGGTATCCGCTTCCATGGTTTCTCCTATCATTATCTCGGGCCATTTTGAGTACCGGTCTACCATAGCACACACGTACTTTTGGACTCCTCGTATGTCCAGAACCGGGCCCAAGATGTCCACACTCAGTTCCTCCCAGGGGTTCTTTGGTAGTTCGAACTTACCCAGTTCGGGACGGAGTGGTTTAAGGGCTTTATCAGCTCCTTGGCATCTGCCACAGTTCCTTACATGTCTTTCTGCTCTCAAGTCCATTCCCGGCCACCAGTAGTCTTGCCTGGTCCTTAATCTTAGTTTGCAGATACCAAGGTGTTCCTCATGGAGTGTATCCCCCAGACGGTATACAACGTTTACCACGCATTTTTTACCACGCACTACACTTACAACGCAGGCATTACCACGCATACCATTACAACGCATTGCGCTGGGGGGCGCTCTAGGATAGGGAATAAGTTAAATTTTATATCCAACACCTTCCCTAGTATCCACGGGGACTGGGGTTGGAATATAAAATTATACTTACCACTATCCAGCACCTCAAAGCGCTATGCGTTGTAATGGTATGCGTTGTAAATACCGCGTTGTAATGGTATGCGTGGTAATAGTATGCGTGGTAACGTCATACATCCCTAACAGCCTGTTGATGATGTCCGCGGGTGGTATTACTTTCTCGCCCCTGTGTACAAACACTCCCTTGTCGTCCATCGACAGTTCTTCTCTGATTTCATAGTAGGGCCTAAGTTCCCCTCTGAGTGTTCTCTTCTCAGGCCACCCTTGAGTAATGAACTTCTTCACTTCCTTTAGTGCAGTATCCTCGTCATATGCCTGTTTCCATTCTGGGAGACTGATGGAGGCCTCCTGGTCCTCTGTGAGCGCCACCCATTCCTCCATTTCTGCATTGTTCTCATCGCTAGATTCCATGGCGGCTGCCCTGCTTAGGTAATCTGCCACTCGGTTCTTGTTCCCTGGTATATGCTCCACGTCATACCTGAACTCTAGTAATTTCAGTGACATTTTTGAGATCCTTGGTGTGGCCTCCGCATGTCTGCTCGACGTCAGCACCTTTAGCAGGGGTTTATGGTCTGTTCTCAATAGGAAGCGTGTGCCCCACAGGAACTGTCTGAACCTTGATGTGGCCCACACCACTGCCAATATCTCCTTCTCAATTACACTGTACCGCTTCTCGGTGTCCGACAGCGTGCGTGAGGCGAAGCTTATGGTGTCCATCCGTCCTTGTCCCCTGTCCTGCATGAGGACCGCCCCCAGTCCTTTATCACTGGTGTCCGTTGTCAAAACTGTTCTGCCTTGGGGGTCGTACCCTTGGAGTGGAATGGCTTCAGTGATTGCCTTCTTGACTGCTTCAAACTCACCCTGTGCCTCTTCTGACCAATGGAACTCAGTGTTATCTCTCGTTAGTTGCCTCATGTGGTGGGTCCTTGAGGCGAAATGTTGCACAAATTTCCCATAGTACTCAGCCATTCCGATGACCTGACCTCGTCTTTATTGGTAGGTGGGGGTGCATCGCAGATTGCCTTGACGTTTTCTGCCTTTGGGGTTACTCCTTCTACCCCATGTCCCAAGTATGTTACTGATGCCATTCCGATGCGACACTTGGCCCATTCCGCTGTGAGGCCTTTTCCCTCCAGAATCTGTAATACCTTTTCCAGTTTAGCATCATGGTCCGGCTTGTCTCGGCTCATCACCAGGATGTCGTCCTGGAAGTATTGGACAACGGAGGTTTTCTGGAAGAGCTGGTGCATTAACTTCTGGAAGACTGCGACCGCTGAGGCCAACCTAAACGGCAGGCGGCGAAATTGGTAACACCCAAACGGAGTGATAAATGAGGTGAGATGGCGGCTCTCCGGATGTAGGGCAATTTGGTGGGCAATTTGGTGGTAGGCGGAAGTTAAGTCAATGGTGGAATACCATTTGATGCCCCGGGTGCTGGCCAGCATCTCCTCAATTCTTGGCAGAGGGAACTTTTCCACCACAATGTTCTTATTGAGCTCCCTAAGGTCAAAGCACAACCTGACCTTTCCGTTTGGTTTCTTAACTACCACCAACGGCGCCAACCATTCCGCACATGTGATGGGCTCGATGATCCCTTTCCTTTCCAGGTCCTGGAGTTCTTCTTGGACCGCTTCTCTTACCACGATGGGGATGTTCCTGGCCCTGTGAGCCACGGGCACTGCCTTGTCTTTCAGAATTATTTTGTGTGAGAATTTCTCTAGTTTCCCCACCGTGCCTCCAAACACCCTTGGGAACGCCTTCCTCCATTTGTCCAGGTCCGGCCATGTTCCCTGTTCGGTTAACAAAATCTGTTCCTTGCCCCCAGGATCTAACTTGATGCCTAGGTCGCCCTGGTCCAGCCACCCCAGCACGGAGGGACCCTTCTCTGAAACGTAGAGCTTACAGTAGGCTGATCGGCCCCGGAACTCGAATTTCAGTGGCCGGAAGCCCGCCATTGGTATGCGGTCCCCGTTGTATGTGACTGGGCGGATGTCTAGTCTCTCCAGTTCCGGGCCTAGTCGTGGCGCAAACTTCTCCTCCCACACTGCCCTCTGGACGATGGTGTACGGTGAGCCGGTATCGGCCACTACGCTGATCGTGATTCCTCCTATAGCCATCTCCAAGACAGGCTTCAAGGTTCTTTTGCCGTCTATACTCATTATTTGTCCATCCACTCCCAGTACTTGGTCATATATACATAGCACCGTGACCACATCTTCCTCCGACGCTTCTTCTTGGGTGTCGCTGTCCTGGCTGACTAATCTCACCATGCCTTTGGAGGCCTTTTTTCTGCACACCTTCTCAAAGTGACCGATTATTCCACAGTACATGCATTTGGCGCGAAACAACGGACATTTTCTATCGTGCGCTTCGTGCGCCCAGTTTCCGCACCTGTAGCATGGTTTCCGGTTCGTTCCCGCTTGCCTTCCTGGCGGACCGCCATTGCTGCTCCCCCTGGTGTTATTCTTGTCTGTTGCCCTCTTGGTTTGGTGGTCCTTGCGGGGCTCTTCCTCGTCCACCTTGTTCACCATGGCGCTGGACGCCGTCTCTTTCTTTGTTGCGTCCGCACACCTCTTAGCCAGTTCTGCCCTTTTTATAATGACCATTACGTCTTTCAGGGTGGTTTCTCCACTGGCCCATAGCTTGTCTTGTACGGACGTGCAAGTGGTGTGCATCACCACTTGGTCCTTTATAAATTCTTCCTCCCAATTGTCGTACTTGCACGTGGCCGCCTGTCTTTTCAATGCTGCCACGTACTCCTCTACTGTCTCTCCTGGGGGTTGCTTTCTTTGTTGGAAATTAAATCTGTCCACCGATACGCATACCGCTGGTCTAAAGTGTTCATTGAGGTCTTCGATCGCATGAGCGTGCACGTCATCATCTGTGCTGCCCCTTTGCTTAGGGACCAGGCTTTTATAGACTCTCAACCCTTCAGGGCCTAAGTTCAATAGCAAGATGCGCATTTTCCTCGATGGCTTAAATGTCTCCTCACTCTCATCTTCCAGAACCCCGATGAAGTTGTCGATGTACTCTCCCCAGTCCTCCCACTTCATCAGCGGTTCTCCCGGTCTGGGCAGGAACTGCACCGGCGCTGCCGCATAACCTGTTTGCACGCTCATCCTTTCGCTCTTGATCGTGGGCTGGTGGCTCGTTTGGCCCTTGGGGCTTCCCGGCGCGCTGTCTTGTTCTTCCTTATATGTTTGGTCCTGGGGACTGCCCGCGTCAGCCCCCTCGCTCTTTACCAGGGTATCCAGCTTGTTTCTTTGACTCGGTGGACACTGGTCTTGTTTGACGCACTGCTTGCCGCATCTTCTTCAGCCTGCGCCTTTTCCGACCTCTAGGGATCTTTGGGTTGTTTGGCCCTGCCGCGCTCTTCAGGGTGCTTGCTCGGTGGTTGCCATCGGTGTTCGCTGTGGGGGGTAGGGATCGGCTATCCCACCCTCGTCGCCATTGTAATGTTATTGTTCCCCCCAAAATGATGACGCTGCAACCTTGGTACTGGTTCAACCTTGCTTTATTAAATACGTCTCACCCTAAAGAGCGCCGAGCCTCAACTGCCGTGCCGGCTCTTCGCGCCAATCATTTACACAGCGCGCGTAGCCTTGCGCTGGCGTGGCACATCACGTGGCTTACGTGACGTGCATACACTAGAGCGCGCTACTACAAATGGGATATGCTTTTGAGGTTTCCAGTTTTTACATTTCTTCTCCTATTATGTTTTTTTGGAATGTGTGTATAGATATAACTTCTAAAACAGTGCAGATCCCTTCCTCACTGTCCCAATAAGCTGCAAACAGCTAACCTCCTTCTACTTCTGCAGGTCTTTCCTTTAAAAACAGAGCCTTTGCTGTATACAGCAAAGCCATTCAATTGCTGCAATGCATCATTATTGCTGAAAAATCGTTTGGTGTGGCTTAAGAAAGAAATGTGTTAAGCCCGTCTAATGTTATGATGAACCAAAGGGTGCCTGACAAGTTTAGGTGCCTCTTATTATCCAGCCCTTGTTGATTCATGGAAATGAACGGCCCAAGGACAACAAGGAGCCATAAGTAAAACCTCTCCGGTCATATGTAGCATGTGTAGAAATGTGGCATCAGTTTAAAAGTCCAGTCACCTGCATTCTCTTAACTTCACTTTGTTTCTTTTATCTTAGAAAGACTTTATGAGCTTGCTTAGAATTATGATTGGCACTTAATACACTGTCCTGATTTAGCTCTTCAAAAAAAAAAACAATGTTCTTTGGTATTGTACGGGGGAATGGATGAGGTAACCGTCCTGTGTCTGCACTGCACAGTGTGTAGTTGGAACTTTGATAAAATTGCGTCATCCCAGAGTAGACTGTTAAACTACTTCAGTGCGCCTCATTTCCCTGATAATTGTGTCTGACAGCACCTACATAACTCAGTTCTGGATGCATGCCCTACATAAACCTCTCTTGGATATGCCTAAATAGACTAGAATGCTGCTCCGTTTACAAATGCTACTACTGCTCCTCGTTGGATCCTGGTCAGGAAGTGAGGAAGGGAATCTGAGTCCCATGTGCAGAGTGACCAGATGGGAGAGAGAAAGGGGGTCAGGTTGGCTCCATAAAAGGAAGCGAGAGGGAGCTTTGTTCTGTCTGGGTGCTGCATCATGTTGTGTTTGTGCGTTAGTGGTGGCTCAATATATGAAAAAGCGATCACGTCCCTCACTACCACAGTGACTTCTCCAGAGTGTGTCGCTACAACGCAATCGCAATGATTCTCGAAATCAAAGTGGGTGACAAGGGCCCAAAACTTTCCTTTTGCCCTCATTGCATGAACATCAGAAAGGGCCCAACATCGTCCCTCGTGATCATTAGATAGCTGCTGCCGGTCCATCCAAAAGTAAAGCACTCCAGCATTTCTGAAAGACCTGGGATCTGGTACTGAGTTCACAGATCGGACCTTCATGATTTGCAACCACAACTTGCTACTTCACCCAACGCTGCCCTCATTGCCGATCTTTATGGCAAATGGCTTTTGCTTTAAATTGCGGCCCGGGCCCAGTCGCGATTATCACGCTAACCCTAACACCCCCCCACTTCCTTCCCCCGCCTGGCCAGGAAACTTACGCATGGGGCAGCCTGACACTCACCTTCAGCTGCGGGCGCCGGGCGGCAGACACGGGCCCCGGCTCCACTCCTTGCCAGCCTGTCTGTATTGCGCAACACGAACCCCAATGCGCTTGCGCTGTCTCCAGACTCCATCCTAAGGGTGATTGACTGTAGTGAGGCGGCCCGCAGACTGATAGTAGATGTCACTGCGGGGCGCGCATCACAGTACACCCACCCAACCCAGGTCAGAGGTCACAGGTGCATTTTTAATAAATAAAATAAAATCGGGTGACTGACAGCACGTTGGACACGCTCCCGGACGGTGCGTGCAGCTCCAGCAGCCGCATGTTGTTTGCTCGGTCACGCCTCAGGGTCCAAATCGCCCCAGCAACACAAAACTGGCCCCCACCCCGTCCAGCCTACCGGGGGATTGCCCGGTGCCCGGAATTGCCAGTCCGCCCCTGTACGTAACATACAATGTAATCTGAAAAGTAGCTGAAGAGTATTTTGAAAACATTGACTTACCTGTAATTCAATCAACTGTATTTGAACCTGCATTCAACTGTAACACATTGCATTCGTTTTTTAAAGTATTCATTCACTTACCGGCACCAGGCTTGGCTTGGTTCTAGAAATAAAATAACTTAATAATATTTTTATACATAGCAAATTGGTCCAAGTTCAGTTTTTTAGTGTGTGACATCATTTTCTGATCGAGTTTGTACAACAAATGCTTAACATTACCCTCTAATTAGGCATTACTGCTTGCCCACACTACCACAAATAGAGAGTAAGGTGCTATCTTCTTTTACCTCTGCCTACCTTTGGGGTCCACCTCATTTTTGTATAGTATATACAGAGCCAGCTTCCTTCAAAACTGTCTCAATCAAATGATACACCTTCACAAGTACCAAGACCTACTGACCATTTAGCTTATACGTTATTCTTCTGCTACTAAAGATGACTTAGCTCCAGGGAGCACTAGAGAGCCCTGCCATAAGATGGCCAACACCTAGCAAGGCTCTGCTGTGAGGAAAAGAAAATCTGTTACTAATCTGAGAGACTAATGGGGGAATTGAGGATGATACATTTGTGCTTGGACCCCTGTTGATATGCTGCACCGGCCGAGCCCAAAATTGGAGAAGAGGAAGAGCCATGGGGTGGCTCGTGGCACTGAACAAATTGCAGCCCACTGCTGACTGGCTTCTGGCTGTGAGACTTCACCGCATTGCTGAATAAGTGCCGATAGAAGGGGTCATCGAAATGCAGCTAGTGCCAATCCACTGTAGTGGCCTGGAAGACAGCAGTGGAGAAGGATGCAGACGCAGGGCCCCATGGAAGCCAGCAGTGTGTGTGGTAAGCATTTGGTCTGGCTATGATTGGGTGGCTTGTACTAGGTGGGCTGTGCTTCACTCTTTTGGCTGCGCTGGAGCATGGCAGGCCTTTACTGATTGGCCGCGCCCCTTTCCTGAGGCCCTGGGGCATCTTTCCGCCCGCACCGAGCCCCATGCATATGCGGCCTGGGTGGAGACTGGCCTATGGAGGCAGTGGTCTGGTGCTTGCCCTGAGGGTAACCACAGAAGTTCTGTCTGAACATTAGCACTAGGTTGGGCCTAGATTGTAAACTGGACTGTTCCCATTGGGAGCAGGGTCAAGACTGATTTGCATATGGCTGAGTTTAAACAGGAATAACATGGGAACTAAAGAACGTCTGGCTCCTCGTCTGCCGGGAGGTTTCACCCAAGGGTTTCTGCCACTGGACCTGCTTGGAGTGGGCGCCTCTTCTTTTTCCTCTCCCTCTGCCCAGACCTCTGCCTTAAAAAGAGGGATAGTATGGTTGAGGGAAAGCTTGTGAGGGTATTTGTCCCTGGGGGTACCCTTGGTAAGGGTGCCATCCCATTGTTGTTCCATGGAATGGAGGTACCTGATGGGGGTGCTCCGTAGCCCATTAGGGGTGGTGGTCGCTGCCCTGTCCTTTGTTCATCATCACTGCGGTAGCCTGAACTTGAGTTACTCCTCGAAGAGGTGTTGCGTCTGCAGGCGGGGTTGCTTTTGTCAGATGAAGTTTTTCCCCGCCAACATAATCTTCCCTTAGGTATGGATAGATTGATTCTTCATCAATTTTTTTTAATGCATTTACAGTGATGGTGATGTTTATGATCAATGCGTATGCCAGTCTTTTTGCTATTTTGATAATTAAGATGAGCCAGACCCTTGTGCATTTCCATGCCATTAGGGATCAATCTCTCTTAAAAATTCGATCCTTGAGAAAAATGTGTGGTAGATTGATGACTATCAGGCCATTTGGTGCAATGTTTGCATCCAAGTATTCTCTCATAAGGGTGACATGCAAAATGATCTTGATGAGCTGACGTTTCAACAACATAAGCGATGATCAGTTTTCATGGAGGCTACCTATCAATCAGTGACACTTATAAAGCGCGCTACATACCCGTAGGGTCTCAAGGCGCTTTATCACCTATGGCACTAGTGATGTCCCTAACGAGGAGCGGGGGGCTTTCAGTATTTCTGTTATCATTTCATCATCGAAAAATAGGCCCTAATGATTCTCAATGACGGTGCCGTGGGGGGTAGGTGGATGAAAAGGACACTGGGGAGAGAAAAAGCAGACAAAAATGCTGCTGCTAAGGAGGGAGAGTATTGCTGCTCCTAGAAGGGAGTGAAGTCTCATGGCTGAAAAAACGTACTAATACCCAAATCAAGGAAGAGGGACTGGGCCCTTTATGAGGTCCAGCACACGGGCCCCGCCAGTGGTGAAAATATATGGAATGCGCTGTTTCTAAGTGGGAAGCTAGGTCTAGTAGGTAGAGTGGAGGGCTCCTTTTAGGAACAAGGGCCCTCACACACCCCGAGGGTTGTCATGCTTCATCATCGGACAGCTCCTCGTTGGGCCAGTGCTGCAATGTCCAACGGGGCTCTTGTGGGGACTCTTTGATGGAGATCTTTTCTTTTTTTTGCCGATGTGTGTGAGTAGAATGGGTGAAAGTAAAGTGAGTTAAAATTGGCTAAAGTGATCCAGACAGCAAATAAAGTTTTAATACTCAGGTCATGACCAAATTGCTCCATATCCATTGCAGATGGCTTTATACCTTCCTGCCAGGTGACCGCGGACTCAGATAACTACAGTGTGAAATGCGAAGGGCACACCTGAACCCTTTATTTGTTCTGTCGATGCGGAATATTGACCACCCTTCACTTCCTATCTCTATGGACAATGGCACTCGGAGTCAGCTACGCTGGCTATAGCTGATGTCCTTTGGGGCAGTGTACTCAGAGAGAACATTTGCCGCCCCACAACAGGTACTCCAGGGACCTGCGATTTCACTATTAGACTCATTCACTTACTTTTAGTTGCATGGCGCTCTGAGAGCAGTCCATGACACCTTCCCGGAGGCCCCTCAACATTTAGTGTGTTGGAGGCGACTTTTACAAGAACGTCCCTAAACAGGCGTTATGCAGGAATGCAGGAGGCTGTGCCGGTATTGGTGCCCATGAAACAACGGAGTCTGGTCCCGGGATGAGGGGGCAGCTGGACCAATATATCACAAGAAAAAAGAAGTTGCTGGCCCTCTCAATTATTTAGTCTCTAAACATTTTGAGACCACAAGCAAAAAATGAATCATTTGTTTGTAAGGGTAAATTTATTTAGCCCTTTTTGAACTTATTTTCAAAATTGAACTATTTTAAAGGCGAGAAGAACACTTTACAACAATGTACAAGACACAGTAACACCTATTTACAACTACAATACAAGTAACGTCTATACAGTTAAACAAACAATTATGCACAAACTTCTTTATCAAAAAGCAAAAATTGGCGATTATTTCACAATGCTGATTATTCTTTACAAGAGTATAAACCACTACAAAAAACCACAGACTGAAAGAAATGGCAACAAGAATTGAATTTTTGTTTAGCAATCAATTCAGAGATACTGAATAATCTCTTCAGGAACAGATAGTTTATAGTTGCCGCTTGCCGACGCGTTTCGAATCTGTAAAGAATCGCAGATTCTCCTCAGGGCTCTGTCATTGTAGTTGATCTATGTAAATAAAGGAAGTTTGTTTTAGAAAAAGTAAAATGAGATTTGGACACTTGTTGACCCCCTACGGTCGCTAAGGGCTACCGGACTCATTACCTTCGCGAAAAGGCGGTATGGTCTCGATGGTCCAATTGCTCATGCAGGGCTGTGCGCTGCAGATGTTCAATGTGGCAGAAGATGGGTTCTGCAAAAGATTAATTCATATGCTTACTAAACCACCCGGGGCAGCACAGTGTGACTGACTCCAGACTGGAAAGGCACAGGGTTTTCTTACCTTAGTCAGGTATGACGGTAAGGTTCTGTCTAATTCCTTTCAATGGTCAATGCATTTACGATGATACCTATGAGACACAAACGTTGTGCTCAGTGTTGGAATCTATTTTGACACCCTGGACAAAAGGGTTATGCGAGGGAGTGTTGGAAAACATACCTATTGTTTGAAGGTAGAGCGGAGAACGCCGGTCGTCATGCCGTTTCTCCGTTTCGTTCTCTGTTTGAAGTTTTAGTCAATGGCGGGGGCCAAGTTTAGAATCCTCCGCGTTATTCACAACGGCGTGTACATGAATCACGCTGAAATGAAAGGGAGAGATTTCCTTAGTTATCAGCAAAAAGCTGTTACGCTTGCCCTAGTGTTTACAGAGCCTCACTGACACTCACCTCGCTCTTGTGATATCTGACCAGCAAATGCGAACACTCAGGCAGCCGTGTGGCCGGCTAGAGCTCCTACATCATAGTGAACTATGCACTCGGCATTGTGGGTATTGTAGTTTTTCAGTATTTGTTAAATGGAAATTTCACAGCCGTGAAATTTCCGAGAGTGAATTCAACCCAGTTTGAGTACTGTTAAACTTGAGTATTAAGTACGCCTCCTTTTTCAATAGGATTTGTTCAATGTTGGTACCTGTTTTAGGCTGGTTTATGCTGAATAGTACGGTCCATGTAAACTCGTTCTCACCATGTTGTTTATCTGCGTAGTGTTGGGCTAAGGGCGCAGTTAGAACTTTGTTCTTGATGCGTGACCTGTGCTGTGTCATGCGTGTATTGACCTGTTGATTGGTCTTGCCTATGTAGATTTTAGAACAAGGGCAAATGATGGCGTAAACAACATTTTTTGTTCTGCAATTGGTAAAGCCTGTGTGTGACCATGTTGTGTTGCGATCTTGAAAAGTTTTACCTTCAATGGTTGTATCGCAAGCAATGCAATTACCACATCTGTGGTGTCCTTCAATGGGTTTGAGACCCCATTGAGACAACAAGTCACTTTTGGGTTTGGCTATTCTAATATCTGCACGAACTATTTGCTGGCCAATATTTTGATTTCTTTTAAAAGCAAATATTGGGCGTGGAATCGGTGTGTCTAGTTCTTCAAGCAAATGCCAATGTTTTAGCACCAATTGACGTATTTTGTGGGTTTCAGCACAAAATGTAGTCACACAAACCAGGTTCTCTAAGTCACGCTTTATTTTGGTTTCAAGAAGGCACTCTCTGGGTGTGTAGCGTGCTCTCTTGAAAGAGTGTTTCAGCAGTTTTTTGGGGTACCCCCGTTGTGTTAATTCCTCACAAAAGTTCTGCCCATGTTGGTCGAATTGTGCCAGCTCCGAACAATTCCTCCTGATGCGCAGGAGTTGTCCATACGGCAAGTTAGCCCTCAAGTTTCTGGTATGCGAGCTATTGTAATGGAGTATGGTGTTCTTGTCTGTGGCTTTCTTGAATAAGGAGGACTTCAGGGAGCCTCCAGCATCTGTTATTTCCACATCCAAAAATGTCATTTTCACATTGCTGGAATCAACCGAAAATTTTATGTCCTGGTGTCTCGTATTGAGCCACTGGTGAAAGTCACTCAACTCGGTGCTACTCCCCTGCCACAGGAGCCACACGTCGTTGATGTAACGATACCAGTGCACAATGTGGTGTTTGAAAGGGTTATTTTCCTCCACAAATCTTTTCTCATATTCGGCCATATATAATACGGCCATTTCCGGAGCATAAGGGCACCCCATCGCGGTGCCCTTGATTTGCAAAAAGAAGTCATCATTGAAACGGAAGTAGTTTCTTTTGAGGGTTATCTCGGCCAACTTCAAGATAAAGGAGGTGGGAACTCTATAGGGTCTTTCTCTTGAGTCAAGGTAGAGTTCAACAGGTCAATACACGCATGACACAGCACAGGTCACGCATCAAGAACAAAGTTCTAACTGCGCCCTTAGCCCAACACTACGCAGATAAACAACATGGTGAGAACGAGTTTACATGGACCGTACTATTCAGCATAAACCAGCCTAAAACAGGTACCAACATTGAACAAATCCTATGGAAAAAGGAGGCGTACTTAATACTCAAGTTTAACAGTACTCAAACTGGGTTGAATTCACTCTTGGAAATTTCACGGCTGTGAAATTTCCATTTAACAAATACTGAAAAACTACGATACCCACAATGCCGAGTGCATGGTTCACTATGATGTAGGAGCTCTAGCCGGCCACACGGCTGCCTGAGTGTTCTCATTTGCTGGTCAGATATCACAAGAGCGAGGTGAGTGTCAGTGAGGCTCTGTAAACACTAGGGCAAGCGTAACAGCTTTTTGCTGATAACTAAGGAAATCTCTCCCTTTCATTTCAGCGTGATTCATGTACACGCCGTTGTGAATAACGCGGAGGATTCTAAACTTGGCCCCCGCCATTGACTAAAACTTCAAACAGAGAACGAAAAGGAGAAACGGCATGACGACCGGCGTTCTCCGCTCTACCTTCAAACAATAGGTATGTTTTCCAACACTCCCTCGCATAACCCTTTTGTCCAGGGTGTCAAAATAGATTCTAACACTGAGCACAACGTTTGTGTCTCATAGGTATCATCGTAAATGCATTGACCATTGAAAGGAATTAGACAGAACCTTACCGTCATACCTGACTAAGGTAAGAAAACCCCGTGCCTTTCCAGTCTGGAGTCAGTCACACTGTGCTGCCCCGGGTGGTTTAGTAAGCATATGAATTAATCTTTTGCAGAACCCATCTTCTGCCACATTGAACATCTGCAGCGCACAGCCCTGCATGAGCAATTGGACCATCAAGACCGTACCGCCTTTTCGCGAAGGTAATGAGTCCGGTAGCCCTTAGCGACCGTAGGGGGTCAACAAGTGTCCAAATCTCATTTTACTTTTTCTAAAACAAACTTCCTTTATTTACATAGATCAACTACAATGACAGAGCCCTGAGGAGAATCTGCGATTCTTTACAGATTCGAAACGCGTCGGCAAGCGGCAACTATAAACTATCTGTTCCTGAAGAGATTATTCAGTATCTCTGAATTGATTGCTAAACAAAAATTCAATTCTTGTTGCCATTTCTTTCAGTCTGTGGTTTTTGTAGTGGTTTATACTCTTGTAAAGAATAATCAGCATTGTGAAATAATCGCCAATTTTTGCTTTTTGATAAAGAAGTTTGTGCATAATTGTTTGTTTAACTGTATAGACGTTACTTGTATAGTAGTTGTAAATAGGTGTTACTGTGTCTTGTACATTGTTGTAAAGTGTTCTTCTCGCCTTTAAAATAGTTCAATTTTGAAAATAAGTTCAAAAAGGGCTAAATAAATTTACCCTTACAAACAAATGATTCATTTTTTGTTTGTGGTCTCAAAATGTTTAGAGACTAAATAATTGAGAGGGCCAGCAACTTCTTTTTTCTTGTGGTATTGGTGCCCAGCCACCGACTAGCGTGAGCTGCGGACCTCATGGTTCACCTCCATGACGAACAATGGAAGTATTTCTGCACTCAACCAAGAGCCCTTTCCCCAAACCACAGACTGCACTTAACCCATTTCAAACACATGCACAGGATATATCGCACAACTGAGAGAATGGATAGGATGGATGTTATGTTATGTTTTGTTATGTTATATTGTTTTATGAAGCGCATGGCTACTCAGCAGAGTGTCCCAGCACTAGGCGTTGGGAGAGTGAACAGGCAACTGTATTAGCTGTAAAAAGGCAGGTTTTTAATTTCCTCTTGAAGATATCCAGGGTGTAAGCTAGCTGAAGGTCAAATGGGAGTCTATTCCAGAAGCGTGGTCCCAGGTAGGAACGGGATCTCCCACCTATTCTGAGGCAATTAATGCGGGGCACTCTTGCAAGGTACACTGCAGAAGAGCGAAGGGTGCATTAGGGAATGTATGTGCTGATCCTCCCACTGAGATAGGACGCGCCCGTCTCGTGCAAGGCCTTGCTCATATGGACCATAGCCTTAAAGACAGCCTTTTTTTTTTACTGGGAGCCAATGAAGGGCCCTCAAGGGAGGGGTCATGTGAGACCTAGGTGGGAGTCAGAGTAGCAGTCTCGCCGTCAAGTTCTGACCTACCTGCATTCTGTTAAGGAGAAAGTCTGGGAGACCAAGGTACAGAGTGTTCCCTTAGTCAAGTCTCAACATAATCAGGGCCTGCACTACCTTTCTTCCAGCAGACTTTGATAGAAGGCGTAGAAATGTTTTCAACATGCGAAGCACACTGAAGCAGGACCCAACCAGGGCTTCACTCTGAGGTTGAAAGGAGAGGGAGTTGTCTATTTTGATCCCTAAAATGTTTACACAGTTATGTAGGGATTCAGGGTGCAGCACATTGCTTGGCCAGTTTGTTTTCACAAAATCGTGGGAGACATCTCCAAAAGTCACAATATCTGTTTTGTCCAGGTTGCACCTCAAGTGGAGCAAATCCAACCAGAGAAACACCTTGGTGAGCAGGGCCGGACTAGACATTCCGGGCACTGGGCCATATCAAGGAAGGCTGGATGGGGTGGGGGCCCGTTTGGTGACAGGGGGCTGTTTCTGTGTTGCTGGGGCCAATTTGGACCCTGAGGCGTGACCGAGCAAACAACATGCAGCTGCTAGAGCTCCAAGCACCTGTGTTGGGTGGGTGCGCCGTGATGCACGGCGTGCAGTGACGTCTACTCTCAGTCTGTGCGCCGCCACGCTACAGTCAATCACCCTTAGGGTGGAGTCTGGAGACAGCGCAAGCGCATTGGGGTTCACGCTGTGCAATACAGACAGGCTGGCAGGCAGTGGAGCCGGGACTCGGGTCTGCCAACCGGCAACTGCAGCCGAAGGTGAGTGACAGGACATACCCTGCGTGATTTTCCTGACCCCCTTTCTCTCTCCCGTCTGGTCACTCTGCACATGGGACTCAGATTCCCTTCCTTACTTCCTGACCAGGCTCCACCGAGGAGCAGTAGTAGTATTTGTAAACGGAGACATTCTAGTCTATTTAGGCATATCCAAGAGAGGTTTATGTAGGGCACGCATCCTGAACTGAGTTATGTAGGAGCTTTCAAATGCAATTATCAGGGTAATGAGGTGCACTGAAGTAGTTCAACTGTCTACTCTAGGATGACACAATTTGATCAAGGTTCCGACTACACACTGTGCAGTGCGGCCACAGGACGGTTATCTCATCCATTCCCCCGTACAATACCAAAGAATATTGTTGTTTTTTTTGGAGAGCTAAATCGTACAGTGTATTAAGTGACATGCATAATTAAAAGCAAGCACACAAAGTCTTTCTTGGAAAAAAGATACAAAGTGAAGTTAAGAGAATGCAGGTGACTGGACTTGTAAACTTATGCCACATTTCTACACATGATACACATGACCGGACAGGTTTTGCTTATGGCTCCGTGTTGTCCTGGGGCCACTCATTTCCATGAATCAACGAGGGCTGGATAGTAAGAGGCACCTAAACATGTCAGGTACCCTTTGCTTCATCATAACCTTAGAAGGGCTTAACACATTTCTTTGTTAAGCCACATCAAACCATTTTTCAGCAATAACGATGCATTGCAGCAATTGAATGACTTTGCTGTATACAGCAAAGGCTCTGTTTTTGCAGGAAAGACCTGCAGAAGTAGAAGGAGGTTAGCTGTTTGCAGCTTATTGGGACAGTGATGAAGGGATCTGCAATGTTTTAGAAGTTATTTCTATACACACATTCCAAAAGAACATAATCAGAGAAGAAATGTCAAAACTGGAAACCTCTAAAGCATATCCCATTCGAGCACATAATGATTAAGAACTTTGAAGCCACTCCGAGAGTCCGGCTACTACAGTAGTCCTACTCCCCCTTTTGCAGGCAGCCCTTCTGTTCCTCCAGCAGTGCAGTAGGTGGGGGCTGCGGGGCAGGGACTATACCAGCAAGTTAAAGCTGAAATAGTTTGCCGATAATATCTCAAGGCTCTGGCGGCAAACGTACTGTAAAACATATTCCACAGGACAAAAGCTGTGCCTAAAAAAACTCGAGGTCAATGAATGATTAGGCCTGCAAAATGCACGAACAAACCTTCTCCCAAATGCGCCCTGGCTGTCTAATAATATTTCAAATGCGGGTGCTGGTTCTGGGAGCCTCAATACACTGTGCGGATTATGTCGCAAAACATCTCTCATTACATTTGCAAAGTATTTTACTAATTTATCTTAAACATTTGTCTGTGCAACATATGTTTTGTACCAGAGCACACGCTAAAGGTAAAATCATATGCTGCAAACTAGACAAGGCACTTTGCCAGCTAAATTATGTTTACATATTTAGAACACTGCTTCGTTCAAGCATATAGTGACCACCATGTCTGCTCTTGGTACAATTCGTTCTCAGCCCACCCCATATAAATACAATATCTCAGGGCTGAGTTTTTGTGCCAGTGGTCGTAGGTAGTGGACAACAGTACTCATTTGGGAGGAATGGGAATTTGTGAGTAATGTTCCACCAGCGCAGGCTTGTTTTGTTTATATGGGTGAACTCAGGCTGCCCTCTTTTCTCGTGATGTCACCAAGGGATTGTCAATTCAACACAGCCCAGCTGTCACCTTCCCATCGGCTTATGACATGCCCAAGAGAGAAAGTGGGAATCGTAGTGTTGATTCCAAATCTCGGGAAAACGACACAATGCTTTATAATATGGCGGGATTACTAAAAGCGACTTTTATTATTATTTCTTCTGAATACTGAAGGGTGGCTGTACCAGCATTCTCTGGTCCAAGGCCACGACGTACATCGCAATGACACAAGTGTTACTTAGTTCATCAGCTTGGAAGGTTACCTGTTATCACCCCTGCCTCTCCATCCATAACCTGCCTTGCAGCGATTCCTCCCAGTCCTTCATGTTTCTAATTATCTGGAAGTAATTCTTTTTTTATAATTGTTTATCTGTTAGAAAAATACCACATGCCAGTTGGAAAACGCCACCTGCAACTTCCTAAAGGGGTGTTCCCTAACACATTCCGAATTAACACTTTCTTAATTTAACGCTACAATAAAGGGTCTATCTAGCGATGTGCTCTGTAGCAGTAAGCCACTGACTGACCTTTATATACATGTCAAGACTAACACAGAGTTCTCAAACAACCCTGTGTCAAGTGTGAGGAGTTCAGTCAGTCCCGGTTTTAAATATAGTCCTAGATTCCTAAAGTGAACATCAAGACAACATGAACCAGAATGCTCAGACAACGCCAGAACATGTTGCGTTATTTGGATCTGACAAGGAGCAACGTAAGATCTTTTAGTTAGCATGGATGGTAGAATTACAAATGACGCTCTCCTGTCAATCGAAAGTGGTTGCAACTTGCCCCACCACTTTTGATATTTGAGTTGAGATACCCGTTTCGATCACCAAAATGCCTTTTTCACATTTTCTGTGCTGCAAAAAAATACAGGCTTCAGATGAGTCATAACGCGTTCAGATGTTACTCTGCTCTTCCTGTCTGAAGTGGGAAAATAGCTCAACAGACTCATGCAACCCGCGCCAGGGAACTAAGAGCTATAAAAATTTGCCCGCTTGCAGACATGTATGACACATTTGTGCTAGGTCCGTATGCATGACATTGCTTATTTGGCTTAAACACGGGAAACTGGGCTGCAAATCTCAGCAAATATCGCCAACCGACTCAACAGTGTATAATCAGTTTAGTATGTGTCTATTCTGGGTACTCGCTTCATCCTTCAAACTGACGGCGGCAGGAATGTTAGGACAGATAATGCAATGTAGCTGATTCAGGCTTATTTGTGAACGTATTAACCCTTGGTAAGGCAGTTAAGACAGCAGCAATATGAGTTAATACGCCTGCAGTAAAGATCAGAATATAACCATAAGGCTCTACAAACCCCCTTCAATTTTCCAATGTTGAAGAAATAAATACCGCTTAGTGGAGTAACAGTAAACTATTGTGACACCAAGAGCTCCACAGAAATATTAAAATATCAATGAGCTCATTAAAACTGTTGTAAACCACACCTCAGATTACCTCCTCCGACCACCTTTACTTCCCCAGGGCAATTCACCAACCGATACCTCGGCATCTGCATGCGAGAATCGGATTGCTTGCTTTTCCTGCCCCCTATTTCCTATCTAAAGTTTATTTTTGTGCACGCTAGGAGAGAGGAGGGCAGTGCTTAATTTGTAAAAAAAGTAAGTCCCAGTGCTCAAAATCTTTCTTAGATGGCAGCCACCAAATCTTCCAGTTATTTACCCGGTTCCATTACCTGTGCCGCCCAATTGTAACATTGTTATGCACACTGCCTACAATGACAACTCAAGAGTAGCCAAAATAAAAAATAAACTACTCCTTGAGAATTACGACATCAATTATAACAGTCCACTTATTTCACCACAGCATTCATTCAAACAAAGTGCATTTGAATGAGGGAAATTATTATATCTATCAAAAATTACAATGCCTGAGCAGAAACTCAGTGCCTTTACTATGAATTGAAGTCTTGTGTTCTATCAACTTCATTATGCTTCAAATCTATGTGGTAATCTCGGTGAAGCACCTACAGGCACTTAAGTTCTGCAGTGAGCGGTATGGAGAGAGGTATCCATTAATACATAAAAATTGAGTTGGGGGGTGGTACGAGTATGAAGATGAAAAAACACCTCTGAGTTCAACAAACTTTTTCTGGATAGAATCAAGTAAGTGTGAAAGTCTGCAATGTTTTATGGAGGTGCTGGCTCGATCTGGACGGCGTAGACCACCCACACTTTACTAAAATTAGGAAGAAGTGCATTTTAAAACTATGTGTATGGCCTCTTTCTATCTCAGGAACCTCTGATCTCTCATTGGTTAACAGACAAAATATCGATTTCAAAATATCGAATGGACAAAATATCGACTTCAAAATATAGAATGGACAAAATATCGAATGGACAGAATATAGTCATCAAAATTTGTTTTAAAGGTAAGTAATGTAATATCGAATTTTAAAAATAAGGAAAGTCAAAATATCGAAGTATATAATATAGGTTATTAAAATATAGAATGTTTAATAATATCAAGTGTTATAGCATTTTTTAAGTTATTATATGTGTGAAAAGTGTATTTATGTTATAATTTATTTTAATTAATGAATTTTATGTTATTCAATTTTTGCGTAATTTAATTCTGTAGCGGGTTGTGGGTTTATAGGGGAATAGGGTGGGAAGTAATTTAATTTTAATTAATTAAATATGTACATTTATTTATTGGTATTTATTTTGAATTAATTATTAATTCATTTTTATTTGGTAATTAATTACATTTTAATCACCAATGAATTTAATTTAGTTAATTATTTGATAATCATGTTAATTTGACTAATTTATTTTCTGTAGCGGGTTGTGGGTTTATAGGGGAATAGGGTGGGAAGTAATTTAATTATAATTAATTAAATATGTAACTTTATGTATTGGTATTTATTTTGAATTAATTAATTTTCAATTGCTAATGAATTAATTGTTATTTTTGTCATTAATTTGTAATAATAGGTAACTAATTGTAATAATTTATTTTAATTTGTATTTTTAATTGATTAATTATTATATTATATTAAATTGGTAATTACTTTTAATTAATTTTTTATAGATATTAATATATCGAATTTTTTAAAATAATATATGAAGTATTTATTTTCCCTTTTTACTTCCCTACTGTTGCACTCACTGGAGTAGGAATAGTAAGTTTTTACCCCTATGCTATCCAACGCTTTTCCTACTGTTGCACCCTCTGGAGTGGGAATAGTAATTTTTACCCCTATGCTATCCAACGCTTTCCCTACTGTTGCACTCTTTGGAGTGGGAATAGTAATTTTTACCCCTACGCTATCCAACGCTTTCCCTACTGTTGCACTCTTTGGAGTGGGAATAGTAGTTTTTACCCCTACGCTCTCCTATGCTTTCCCTACTGTTGCACTCTCTGCAGTGGGAATAGTCATTTTTACCACTACGCTATTCAACGCTTTCCCTACTGTTGCACTCTTTGGAGTGGGAATAGTAATTTTTACCCCTACGCTATCCAACGCTTTCCCTACTGTTGCACTCTCTAGAGTGGGAATAGTAGTTTTTACCTCTACGCTATCCAACGCTTTTCCTACTGTTGCAGTCTCTGGAATGGGAATAGTAATTTTTACCCCTACGCTATCCAACGCTTTCTGTTTCACTCTCTGGAGTGGGAATAGTAATTTTTACCTCTACGCTATCCAATGCCTTCCCTACTTTTGCACTCTCTGGAGTGGGAATAGTAATTTTTACACTTCCGCTATCCTACGGTAATGATATTGCATATTTTTTATTTATATTATGTTACTATATATATAAGTTTAATGTAATTTAAGTATTTGTAAATGTATTTTAGTTAATAATTTTTAATATTCTTTTAATTTAACATTGTTTTTAGGAAATTCGATATTTTTACAAACTATATTTTTTAAATGATATTTTTGACTCAATATTTTAGTACTTACCTGTTTGTAGATAAAAAATCGATATTTTGTCTGTCGATATTTTGTCGCCGATATTTTTGGTAGTCGATATTATGTCCGTCGATATTACGCCAGTGATCCCTCGCATTGCGGGCTCACACTAATTAATTTTTCCGTTCTACTTATGTTGTTATTGACAATATATGGTTCATGTCATGCTGACAATAATTGTAAAGTAGTAAAAGATGGAAGACTTTTGTAAGCAGGTTATCAAGCAAACACATCTTCCAATCCCGGCTTTCCCTGTTAACAAAAATGTGTGTTCCTGGGCAAATTCTTTTCATGTGCGGATCTTTATGATCTGCTGCCATGAAGAGGTGTTTTTAGAAACAAAGTTGGGTATACTTTTGAGTGCTATATGTCACAAAAACAGACCATTCAGTTTAACGCATAGAAACATTTTACTTTATAATGTTTTTGTGTGAAAGTATGGCCTTTCAAACATCCAAGGTATCCAGGCACTGGATTGTCCAGTGGGGATTAAACAGTCCATCTAACGACTTTTTTGTTTATTTTGTAGTGAATTTATGAGTGTTTGTGTACCACATGGTTACTATTATTTTGCTCCTAGGATGTACATTTTGTCTGCCTTCCTTTTTAGTTCTGCAATCCACGGAAGCCTTACATATACACACATTGCCGTGTTGTTGACGAATTTAGTTAATCTCCTTAAAAGTTTGTGTGTTTAATAAAGAACAATTTTCCAGCAAGTTTGTTTCCGAGCACTAAAATGCCCTAATACAAGATACAGCGAGGACAACACACACACAAGGTGGGCATGGTGCAATGCCACTTGGTATGCATACACTTTTTGGTGCAAGAGCTTTAAATTCTTTAGATGTATTAGTTTGCGAGAGTAGTCCACTATGCCTCGCATCGCTTTCGGCGCCTGAGACTACGAACATAAAGCAGCTTTGGAAAACTGTGTTTTGCCTACTAGCCCGGAAATAGTTATAATAAGTCCCAGGCCAGTGCAATGCCCATAATAAGTAGCGGTTTTTGGTGTATTGTAGCAGTAGGCATTCTTGGGTCACAGTGGTGCAGTGTGCAGCATGCAGTAGAAGGTAACCACAAGCGCAGTGTGCCAGGCAAGTGAGTGCGCCCAGCACCAGCACCTGCCAAGGACTTTAATGCCTCTGGGCACAGGCCGGAAGCAGTGATATTTTCACCTGAGTTCTAATTCCAGTTCCCTAACTCGCCTTTATGGTGTGATCATAACCATGAGCTAGCCTCTCAAGTGCTAAAGGAGTGCTTAGAAAACCAATATTGACCACAGCGAAGCACTGTGCACTCACTACAAACTTGACAACCTCGGAGCTTTAAATTTCTTTATGTGATGAGGGCATAAGATTGACACAAACAGAATTCTGTCTGAGGTAGCACACAAACCCATCTTCGACAAGGAGGAAGGCTGCACCCCTTTAACGCTGACTCTCACTTGATTTAGTGGCCTGGGATGGTTGGAGTTCATAGGTTGCTTTATCCCTAATCAGTAAAGTGGAAATGTCAAACGTAACATTTTCCGCAGTTCGATCGCTTCAGCATCACCCAGACAGATCCATCCCCTTCTGCGCTTTTTGAGACTGCATGATGCAGAACTTGCACAGACACGTGTGCTCAGTAGTGGTAGACCCTTGAAGGGTCTGGGTGCATTAAGAAAGGCCCACAGTCCTGAAAAGTACACGTGCATCTTGCCTGAATCTTCGAGGGCCAGGCTGTAAAGACATATCAGGCAGTAATCCAGCAGGCATAGTCATTTTGAAAATGTTTATGGAATCCTGACTGCAGGAGAAGAGATTTATAGTCCCAGACCTCTAAAATAAGTGCTGGTGCTAAGTACAGGATGCACCGACAAAAATTAAGCATTGGAGAAGTTAACTGCAATAGGTGCAGGTGACTTGTCTCTGTCAAAAAGCAGCATCTGGTCTGAATATTCCTATTACAGCCTCATGAGCCGTTCGGTGGCTTGCATTCATCCACCTACATCAGCGTGGCATGTGGTTCGTTCTTGTCCAGCTGGTGCAGGTTGCCAATGAAGGGCTAGGGTGGTGGCACAGGGGCAGGTTGGGATCCCTCTTCTTCCAGGAGGCCATAAACAGGAAGAGCGCAAGGGCCACCAGCAAGGAGAGCATTGCTACACACCATGTGAGGGCTGGTCTCATTTTTACTTTGTTCTCTTTGATTCACTACTTCTGTTTATTTTTGGTGCTCTGTGAAAGAATGTCTAAGGTACATATGACTTTGTGGGTAACCTGGTGCTCTTAAGGTCATAATCAACTATTTACTATGCTTTGAAAGTTGATACAGTTAAATATGTAATGAAAAATGTGCTGTAAAATTCACCATTTTGGTCTGTCATTTTCGAGAATTTTCTTGGGGGGAGAACCCCCCCAAACCTCCTTAGTAGTGGTTGGGCTCGCACGCTGCGCTCGCGCGCTAGGCACCGGGTAGGGGCTGGTCTGGCAAAATTTGCCAGGGCTGCTTTCAGTTCCCAGTCCGGCCCTGGCACCAAAGTCGCACAACCTGGCTGTGATCCTGCTCTTGCATGCTGTCCTGGTTGTATGCTGTTATTTTACTTCAAAAATTCAAAAGGAACAATAAAAAAAGGGCTTTTCTCTCTCCATTAGTAAGGGCGGTACTGAGAAGAACCTCACCAATCTCCACCAATATAAAAAAGTTTTTTAAGCGGGAGTCATAGTAGCTATTGTAAGCATTTGCCCAGGTATACTTCTGATCAAAGGTTTTATATTCACCTTCTTGGTAATGATTTCTGATAAATAGGGCACCTCAGACTTTTAGCTTATCGCAACATTGTTTTGGCCAACATACATGATTGCCACCACAGATAATATCACAGGTGGGTTGAAAGACTTTGCTTCTTCGTCTATCTGGGGATATATCTGAGATAATTAGCCCTAAAGAGAACATTTTGTGGGCAAAGCTAGCTGGCAAGGGTTTATAGCAGTACCCATACAATGAGATTTGAGGGGCCCATTACGTTTTCTCCTCATGTCTTCTCAACATATGTTATCTATTTACTTGGCCTGGCACATATATCCTGGATCTATCGAAGGGAGAGGAAGGATATACACATTTAAATGCTGAAAGTAATATCGATACAGAAAAGGGGGTGGTGATGAACAGAGTGTCTGAATTAAGCAGACCACTCTTACCCAGTCCAAAGATCAGGGCTTGATCCATCACTGTTATTTATCTCACTGCCCCATCCCAGCTCAGAACCTGGCTATATGCAAATTAGTCTGTCCCTGGCCCAGTGCATCATGGGAACAGGGCAGACCAAACTACCAAGCCAATTCTTCACCAGAAAGGAGACAAGCTACCGGGGACCGGTTTCTGGCATTTCAGCCTCTTCGGCCCGGCTTGCTTGAATCCTGATGGAGCAGTGAGAAAGGGACTCATGTCTGAGTATACCCTGCCACACCTATAGTGGCCAAAAACGATACAGAAAAGGGGGTGGTGATGAACAGAGTGTCTGAATTAAGCAGACCACTCTTACCCAGTCCAAAGATCAGGGCTTGATCCATCACCGTTATTTATCTCACTGCCCCATCCCAGCTCAGAACCTGGCTATATGCAAATTAGTCTGTCCCTGGCCCAGTGCATCATGGGAACAGGGCAGACCAAACTACCAAGCCAATTCTTCACCAGAAAGGAGACAAGCTACCGGGGACTGGTTTCTGGCATTTCAGCCTCTTCGGCCCGGCTTGCTTGAATCCTGATGGAGCAGTGAGAAAGGGACTCATGTCTGAGTATACCCTGCCACACCTATAGTGGCCAAAAACGATACAGAAAAGGGGGTGGTGATGAACAGAGTGTCTGAATTAAGCAGACCACTCTTACCCAGTCCAAAGATCAGGGCTTGATCCATCACCGTTATTTATCTCACTGCCCCATCCCAGCTCAGAACCTGGCTATATGCAAATTAGTCTGTCCCTGGCCCAGTGCATCATGGGAACAGGGCAGACCAAACTACTAAGCCAATTCTTCACCAGAAAGGAGACCCCTTGTTGTAAATATTTTTGTCCACCCTAAGCGTGGAAGGGTATTCTCAGATGTGAGACCCTTGCTCATTGCACCATCAGGATTCAAGCAAACCGGGCCGAAGACGGCTGTAATGCCAGAAACCGGTCCCCGGGAGCTTGTTTCCTTCCCAGTGTAAGAATTGGCTTCTGTAGTTTGGTTTGCCCTGTTCCCATCATGCACTGGGACAGGAACAGACTAATTTGCATACAGCCAGGTTCTGAAACTGGGATGGTGCAGTGAGCTAAAAAACGGTGTTGGATCGAGCCCTGATCTCTTGACTGGGTGAGAGCTTTCTGCTTAATTCAGAGACTCTGTCCCTCACCACCCCTTGTTGTAAATATTTTTGTCCACCCTAAGCGTGGAAGGGTATTCTCAGATGTGAGACCCTTGCTCATTGCACCATCAGGATTCAAGCAAACCGGGCCGAAGATGGCTGTAATGCCAGAAACCGGTCCCCGGGAGCTTGTTTCCTTCCCAGTGTAAGAATTGGCTTCTGTAGTTTGGTTTGCCCTGTTCCCATCATGCACTGGGACAGGAACAGACTAATTTGCATACAGCCAGGTTCTGAAACTGGGATGGTGCAGTGAGCTAAAAAACGGTGTTGGATCTAGCCCTGATCTCTTGACTGGGTGAGAGCTTTCTGCTTAATTCAGAGACTCTGTCCCTCACCACCCCTTGTTGAAAGTAATATCGAGCTGCAATATTTTTCATCTTAAAAAGAGTGAAAGCCTCACATTTAGTCAGTGTAGGCTTTTTCCTTTTTTGTTTTGGAACTAATGGAGACTGGAATATGCAGGTAGTTCTCACCCAAAAGTTTTGAGATACCAAAGGGCCTGTGGGGCCTTATAAGTGTTTAGCCATGCAACAGTTGATGTTGTTGCACCAAGGATATTGTGCTGGATAACTAAACACTTAATAGATCCCAAAGGTGAGACCTATTGCCTATGCCAATGCTTGTTTAAATCTTGCACTTGTCTGTTCTAAAATGTTGGAGTGTATGTTTCTGGTTATATAGTTTCACCATATGAAATTCAGCAACTGGATTCCACAGATTTTTATGTCTCTTTTGTTTTACATCAAAGGTCACTATTTTGTCTTTTATTCTTGGTGCACTTCAAGAAAAACCAATACCGACATGGCAGGCCAGACCCACCTACCACCAAGTGATGAATCCATTTATTTGGCGGGTGCCACTGTCACACCCCAACTACCTCCTCCCTTACCACCCCGTCCCCTCCCCTCTAACCCTAAAGCGATGCCGCTGTAGCCCTTTAAATGAGAGGATCTGGGCCGGTGTTCACTGGCAGGCAGCAACCGATCCTCTATTTTACTGCAATTAAGAAAGGAACAAAATATATCTTCCTGGTCAGATACATGACCAGAACAGTCCCAGTTTCAATTATTTGCAATTTTTTAGGAAAAACTTAGTAGACGACAATGCCTAGTCTCTCTAAACCATCCAAGACCAAGAGAATGTGACACAGTCTTTCTAATGAGAGTTGGACCCCTGCAGACTCCATACTGACTTGTGACATCAGCGCTGTATTGTCTACGCGTTTCTGAACGGGGTCCTGCAGCGGAGAACAGGTACCCACCTATGGGAAGGCGCAGATTTCAGAGGGTCCTTGGCAGCTTCTCACTTTGGAACTACTGCAGCTGTCACTCATGAGTTTTGCTTCATGCACGTTTACAGGCATCATCGGTCATAGGTACCACAAGGGATGACCCCACTTGCTGTCCTTATATGTGGGCACTCCCTGTTGCTACAGTCACAGATTTTGACTAAAATGCAGACGGTCTATTTACCATGAACAGCCGAAGAATTCAGGGTGGGGAGGGGCGACCAGATATAATGGGCAAGAATAGATATCCCTGGGTGAGGAACCCCCATTCCCCAACATCAGACGCAGCAACAGCTATCACGGGGTCGGGGATTCCTGCCCTCACCTAATGTACAGCCATGGATATCACGAGGAGGGCGCACATTGTGTGCATCCAGAGTCATGATATGGGGCGGGGGTGCCCCGGCCTTATTTACAGCCACAACTACGCCAGGAGGATGCCAGGAACCCCAAGAGGCCAGGTCCCTCATCACAACAGCCAGAGGCATAGGACAAGCTGCCCGTGGGTGTTGGGTGGAGGGTCACATATACCCACTTGAATGCGCCTTCTATTTACTTGGATAAACTTGGCAGCCCCCCTCCACCCTCTCCCCTCCTGGGAAATGGCTGAAAGAGGCTGGCTCATTCCTCCAGTGAGCAGAACAGGGAGCAAGCCAGACATAAATATTGATTTTCCTTTTTCCCATTTTTAGTTTTGTAATTTATTACATGTCACCTGCTGTTGTGAGATGGAATGGTGGAGGGGCCGGAGCGAGAGACGGTCAGGCGGGGCTGAACGATCTAGAGGGGGATGTGATTCCAGCTTCCATATTTCGCAGAGCCCAAGTGTGGTCACGGCGAGCCCCTCCCTGGAAGAGGCGCGGAGCCCTCGGTGGAGACCCGTCCTTAAGAGACACGTGCAGGTGTGGAGAGAGAGAGAGAGACTTTCCCGCGAACCTCAGTGGTTCCTCTAGCTGTGCAATCCATCACACATTTTGCTCTCCTTAATCTGGCAACTACAGAAGGTTAAACAAGCACAAGCAAACGTGTGCGACTTGCGCTGCAGAAGGGGGAGGGGAGAGAGGAGGGGGCCTGCGCAATTCTTTTGCGGGAGCGAGCAGCTTGGCGCAATAATTGATAACATATGGTGCCAGCACCTATCTGTCTGTAAAGCATGAAATAGCCCTAGCGATAAATCTATAAATATGAGAATCATGATAGTGCTATAGCCGCATCCCAATTATGTAAATTGCATTTCTTTCTGCTTCCTCCTCAGAAATCCTGAACAAGCATAAAACCATAAAACAAACTTGTTTTTTTAAATTACTACACAAGTTGTGTAAGTAACTTATCTGTTGTTTGTGATGTTTGTCCTGACGAATGCTCCGTAGACCCGGCTGGGCAGAATGGAGCAGAAACATGTTGACTTTGCTAAACTTAAGGTATAAGGAGATCCAATAACTTGACCTCAAGGTATACCGAAAACATTTTAATAAAAAATAACCTCACCTTCTCTATTAAATTTCATTAGTGAAGAAGTTTTTGTTTTTAAGTTTCCATTCTGGGGTACCTCCCTATTTTTATCTCTGGACACTACTACCAAAACCAGGGGTTGCCTCTGGATGAGGCTGGCATATAGCACGTTTTGGAACACCCAATGATAATGCCGTAACGCGAGTGTGGGGCGGATAAAAGATATACACCGCACTTTAGACACTGCGTTTATGAGGGTGTCCATTCTCCTCCTTGATGATTGTTTGGTCTTTTTCCTATGCCACGCATACGCGCTCTGTAGGCGAGACCTAAAAAGGCCTTACATGAGCAACGGCAATGTGCGTCCCCAAATCAAGATTAATGAATCACTCAATTATCAGCTAGAAATATATGTTAATGTTAATGTTATGGGTGTCTTATCTAGCGCTCGGCTACTCCAGGGAGTGTCCCGGCGCTTTCTGACCCACAGCAAACTACAGAGGGAGGCAGAAAGAGGAGAAGAAATAAGCAGATCAATGTCCATAAAGCCACGTCTTCAGACCTTTTCTAAAGGTGAGCAGGTTCGAGGTACAGCGGAGCGTACAGGGAGGGTGTTTGGAAATGGATTTAAATCCAGTTTCCTTACATATCATCTTTCTACTTTTGCTAAAGAAAAAGAATTCAGCATTTACCCAGAGGAAAAGCTTGGTATTTTCCAGCATGCTTTTCAGACCAGGCACAGCGACGGATGATTTCTGTCACTGACCGGGGTCAGACATTGCAATAAAATATAATTTGAATGGATACTTCTTGCTGCCGATTCCTTGCCTTCAGAATATTCCTCAGGTGTCAGACTGGATCCCAAAGCCTCTTCCAGCAATACTCCTGTGCACCCCTACGTGCTGTTCTATGGCTCTGCGCTGGCTCTATACCTTCCGAAAGCGACATAGCAGAGCTGCATATAAACAGCACTTCTGCCTGCCAACATCAGTTCTTTTCATTCAGTGCCTTCAGACACGGACCTAGAGCTTCACAACCACTTTTGTCAGCCTTCCAACCACTCCTTAAATGAAATACGGGGCCCAAGGGGGGGGGTGTATTTCGACTCTGACCTGTCTTTTAGACAACAAGCGGCTAGAGTGGCAGGCATGTGCTTTGCGGTGATAAAGGGACTGAGAAAATTCTTTGATTTGTTGCCCTTCGAAGCAAGAAAAACAGTTACGGTTG
This sequence comes from Lissotriton vulgaris, assembly GCF_964263255.1. Lineage (NCBI taxonomy): Eukaryota > Metazoa > Chordata > Amphibia > Caudata > Salamandridae > Lissotriton > Lissotriton vulgaris. The sequence goes on along the minus strand of NW_028248859.1, from coordinate 459,169 downwards.
CACTAGTAACATCGCGCATCGATTATTGTAATAGCCTCTACGCTGGTACAAATAAAGCTGTCACACACAAACTTCAGATGGTGCAACATGCAGCAGCGAGGTTGGTTCTGAAATGGCCAAAAAGATCATCAGCAACCAAAGCCCTCAATGCATTACATTGGTTGCCCAGAACAAAAAGGGTCTTGTTTAAAGTACTGCTAATTACCTTCAGAGCTGTTCATAACCTAGTCCCGTTATATCTAAGGAAAAATTTAGCAGATACTGCCCAACTAGAGCACTACGTTCCTCAACTGCCAACCTGCTTACCGTCCCGGGTTTTAGACTCAAAACCCGAGGGGGCAAATCCCTGGCGGTATTGGGAGCAAAAGCATGGAACACTCTCCCCCCTCAGCTGAGAATATTGGACAAGGAAACAGACTTCCGCAAACACCTAAAAACCTGGATCTTTAATCTCCAAGACACAACTGCCAGAAGCTTAGTGTAATCCTGGTCTTGGTCAAGTAAGCATAGAGACTACCTAACATCTGGTGGTCCTCTCTTGGGCGCCTAGATGCTCCTTGGAGCGATTGTTGCGCGATACAAATTGGCATTTACATTACATTACATTACATTACAATGTCGGCTCAAACCATCTTGCAGTTAAAGAAAACAGATGTTAATGACAGACACGCAAATGGGGTGTTTCTGGTGTCTGGAACTGGGGCATGATCGAAAGTTGTCTGATGAGTTCACCCTCATACACCTACTGATCCCCAATGACCATCCGGGATCAGGAAGCAAAGCTATCTGTCTGTGGACATAAGCAGAAGTTGCTGATTTCACGCAGGTCCTGCTCCATCTGAAAGTTGAGGGCATGGGTACGGTCTGGCTCACAAAGTTGATCCCACAAGATGCCATCCTTGTGGTTTTATTCCTCAGGTAAATCAAAATCTCAAAGAAAACACAGGAAAGTGAAGCAAAACTCTGCAGCATCCTGCCATTAGCTACCTAAAGAGAAGTCATGAGGGCATCACAATGCCCATCAGTCTTTGCTCCCAATCTCTGGTCGTGGATCCGATTCCACAGTTGGTCCAAATGCACACCCAATTCCCAGAGCCATCATCAATGCCACAGAAGATCAAAGCCATTAACAAGTCCATGCTACATATATTTTTCACTCTTCCCACTTCCTCAGGCACGCCTTGAACCCCAACGATCTACATGCATAACCGTGGCAGATCCATTCTTGGCACCATTTGACCCTCTTGGATTCACTATTGCACATACTGTCTCTGGTGTGGACGTCTATCCAGGCTCCAAACCCCACATTGGTCCCACCTACCATTGACACCGGAGCTGGTGCCTCGAGTGTAAGATCTGGTGCTGGCTCCAATCTCCAACTCCAAACGGCTTTGGCATTACGCCTACCAAGATACAAGGTTGGACTCTCTTTATGGCCCTCCATATTACAAGGGGCCAGTGGGCTTGATACTTTCCCTAATGCAAGGTTAAACTCATCTTTTGAACCTCCAGTGGAAAGAGTAATTCATTTGCTATGATAAATCAATGGTTTGCAGAGGTCTCAACTTCAACTGATCACAGTTGAGGTTTAGACAAATGTGCTGATGGATATCTTGAAAACTGAGCCAACCAGATATGAGCCATTGAACCCTTTCAGTGAAGCTCTAACTGACACTCCTCTCTAAACATCCTACTCCAGAGAGACTGGTTAGTGGGAAATATATGGTTGTGAAGAAATGCCACTTGACCTATGGAGGCATTGTGCCTTGAAACATGTAAACTAGAGTTGAGGGACCACAGAAGGAATGATGTTCAATTGGTCCTCCTCACAGTTTTCTTAACTAGTCATGAATCCCTGCAAAATAAACATTTTTGTGCAGAGATTTATAGTCAATTTTAGTATTCACTTTATTTTACTCATTGCACAAGACACCTATTATTATCACTGACACAGTTAAAAGATGTCCCAACAAGCATTGGCATAGCCAATAGGCACCGCCTTGAAGACCTTATACGTATTTAGCCAAAGCTATTGGCTTTGCCAATTTCTTTAAGCTATGTTGTAGAGCAGTGTGGCTGCTGTGCAGCATTTTGACAAGTTATAATAAAAAAGTGTTGTAAGCATTTTTTTAACCTTATATATAACCAAGAAGACATTATGTACAACTGAACAACCCCATTAAAAAAATAATTATCAAAATAATGGTTTAGTTTATTTGTTCTTGCAATACTGGCAAGTTCTTCCTGCCTGTTTATTTAGTGCTTGTATGATATAGATTTAGATGTCTAGAGCAGTTGCTTATTGATGAACACAAGAGGTTCCTTGAAGAGTTAGATCTTTAGCTCTTTCATGAATTACGTAAGTCTTGACTCAAGGTGGATGGGTGAATGGCTGATCCTTGGTTCACAAAAGATTTGGCATCAATTTTCATCTCTCTTTCAAGAATAACCTAGTGACGATGTCTTGGCTTGGCTCTTTGTTTCAGGTTGCCAGCCTGGTGTGATTAGGTTTTCAGCGAGGCATGTGGACACTATGATTGTTGCAGCTTTGTAGGTGATACCACAGTCAACAAACAGACAAGCGCAAAGGTACAAGTCAGTACAGGTCCCTTAAGGACATGCACAGACCTAGATGGGAAGCAACAGACAGCCAAACATCGGGCAGTAGTCTAGTGATACGAATTAAGACTGTTTAGTATGAGCTAGGTAAAATATAGGTTCCCGTCGTGAAGAAAGCAAAAGCTGGACGATAATGTCTTTCTGAAATGCAGAAGGGTAGGAGCAGTTCTGATATTAATAGGAATGTACCATATTATGGTGCCTTTTATGGCTACAGAAACACAGACCCTCATTGACAAACGTTTGCCGTAGGTAAGTGCTGCAAGCCTTCATGCTGCACTGCCCTATAGCAAAAGAAAAGGGCAGGAATGTGTTTTAACTAAAGGTGCATTCTTGTCCTTTTTCCCTGAATTGGTGCACAATGGGCTGCCATGCGCTAAGGCAGACACTCCTGCACCATGGAGCAAGGGTGCTTGCCTTGCAAGGAGGATTGTTTTTGTGCAGAAGGGACACCTTCCTGCATAAAATCATGAGAGATTTCCTCTTTCTATGTGTGTTTGCTGTTGAATGCAGCACACATAGAAAGAGAAAAAAAGAGAAGATATTTCTATGTATTGTGTCTCCCCTACACCACCTTTGAGTAGATGTAGGCTTTTGGCGCATTCCCAGTGTTACATAATCCCTTAAATTTGGGAATGTGTCAAACACCAACAGCACGACTCCCTAATGCAGGATGAGGCGTGCGCTGCATTGGTTCAGTCCATATCTGCAAGGCCATGAAAAGCCATGGTGGATGGTTTACGTGACCTTGTAGTAATGGACCTGCAGTGTACGCTGCCGGACCGTCACTAAAAGTGTCTTTCGGCCAGGGCACAGGTGCTTGTAAATGAGGCCCACAGTCTGTACAACACTTTGGGAGTATGGAGGATTGCAGCAGGTTTTTAAATGTAATGCACCCCAACCAATACTTCCCACAAAGGACATACAACATCCAAAACCCTTCCAACCATACGCTTCTGAAAGGGCACCCAGGAACCACTGAAAATCAGAGCCTTTCCTGGACTTGTCAGGAGTTTGATGCAATTTACAAATACATTATCAAGGGAATCTCTTACCACCCAGATAAAAAATCACATTCTGGCAATGAAATGCATCTTCAGACCACAAAAACCTATATACTAACCTTGGAGAGATATTCCCTTGGAGACCTTTCAGAAAGTGACGTCCTGCTGCCTTCCACAAATCTGGCCTGTGGGCCTCTATGACAGCAGTTGCTGTTCCATGGCTGCTGAGGATTTCATGCAACCAACAGATATTAGAGAACTTGGAGGCAAAAGAGATATCGGACTACAACCATAAAAGCCAGAAGGGAAAGATTTCCCCTTTGTCGAGCCCAGTGAAAAAGCACCCGGTCGCCGTCTTTCGAAACACGGCGACCGGGAACACACAGAGGAGGGATACCACAACATTGTTCGCAATCCACAGAGGGATCGAACCTAATCCACTTTTGTGAAACTTTAATTGGATCTCCTCCCGGTACGGCTAGATACACACACGTATCCAGTTGATCTTTGCTTTCGTCCACCATACTTAGTTTGGAGAACTTTAAAACGGATGAAAATTTGATTGCTCTAAACCCAGAGCAGGAGATCTTTGCTTATTTTCTGAGTGTCATTAACTTTACATACTGAATTATCCACCTGAAGCTAAAGTGTCCATTAAGTCCGGCCTACTGACCAGTGGGTCACACCACTAGCCCTGAAGAGTCGTGTTGACTCAACTTCAAACACGACGAAACACGTGTCGGCTGAATGTGGCTCAAATAAACAACCTTCCTAAGGATAAAGACACAAGGATCTGCTGTTGCTTATTACAGAACTGCTAAATACTTTGTTGAAACGTTTTTTCTTTCCCTGATTATACTGCTTTGTGGTTGCGAGAGCTTTGCTTCTTTAAATAAAAAACAAGAGAGTGCAGTGGGCGAGAAGAAAGAACAAGGATGGCAAATGAAGCAGCTGTAAACCTTTCATCAACCCGGCACATGAAGTTAGCAAAATATGTACACAAAACACAATCAGAGGTAGAAAGAGAGACTACCAAGCATATTCACCAAACAAAAGACAGCATTTACTAAGGATAGTAAGAGAAACCAATGAAAAAGATGGGCGGTGCTTGTAGTCTATATTGCAGATACAGCATGTCTCGAAGAGACAGAGTGCATTTGCTGCCTAGGCGAGTCCTAAAAATGAGCCCCTCTATTTTGGGGCCAAGTAGGCATTACACCATCCACTTGGCAAGGAGCTGGACCCTATTTGAAAGATGCATCCTAAATGGGTGAAGGTACATCTTCCTGAACAAAAGATACTCTAAGAGGGTCTATTACACAAGCAAGAATATGGAAAGGAACATATGAAAAACCTCTACCTTAAGTCTAGGATGAAGGGTTGATCTGGCACTTAATTTTTTTATGATTCACTTATTCATAGAAGGAGGATATTGTAGCGTAGTTCCTATATTCCCAATAGGCTCTGCGCATTGGAATAATATATCCTATAGATGTTACATAGGACTTAGGTCGACAAGGTCTCTATCAAAATATATTAGACTTAATTGTGAGTGCCAGCTAGCTCAGAGGTCACTAGAAACTTTCTCAAGTTCACACGAAGGGTTTTAGTTTCTGACAACCGCAGAAACATGACAACTTTGTTTCCCCAAGATAAAACTGATCTTCAGAGCCGTGGAAACAATAGATAGATATTTCACTCATTTAATCGTGCATGCTTCGTTTCATCAGAGTTGCAGAGAAATAGATAGACGGGCATTTTCAATAAAAGGATTTATTGAACAGTCTTCTTTCTCAAGCATAATAAATGAACTGCTACAATCGTAAAACTGGTTGCAAAATATAATGCATACAGTAAAAACTGTCAAATAAAATAATACTGTAAGAGCATTGTATGGTTCCTAGACCATAGATAAATACATACATAAATAATATAGGCTAAAAGTACTCAACTGGTGCTTTTAAAATCGCCTACCCCGATGTACCTATCCTAAGCTTAGTACGAGGGAAGAAGTAAGGGCGGTGTAGCATAAATGTAGTATTCTCTGCCAAGAATCTGTTCAATATTTCTCTTAGGGTCTAATCAGCTCCGTACCTTGATTCGGAATGAAGAAGGTCAGGCGCAGGACTCGATTTCCGAACAACCCGCAAGGGTCGCTTGGAAATACTGGAGCTGGATTTCTCGGCAGGAGAAAGACAGCGTCTCTCTCAGTGCGTCTGCTGGAGGGTCGGCTTCCTTCGGCACTTGCAAAAGCAGGGCACGTCGGGCAAGTAGATAGTCGAACTGCTCCTAACCACCGTGTGTTTGCTATGGCAAGTGTGGGCATATTTATACCTTGAAGGTACAGAGTTTGAAGTAAAGGTAGACATAATAATGTCATCAAAGAGTCTCAGTTCTTTGAAAACTCCATGAGTTCTTGGACAAGTCAGTATTCCAGCAAGGGGAAGTCCCTAGCTGCTGAAGCCGAGTTTTCCAAGAAATGGTTGTAGATTTTTGGAATTAGTGGAAGTAGCCCTGCCATATTTGGACTGCATGAGCTATGTCTAAATATGGTTATGACTCTTATGGCTATATAAGGATATGGTGATTTATACCATTATAAGGGCATGAATCTTGAAAATTGCAATAGGGTCCTTAAATGTTATACAACACCCACTTCACGTTATCATGTTCAACTAAGTTCAAGCACTAAAACATATAATCTAGAGCATTTGTTTACAATCCCACCCAAAAATACATAAAATCGCTTTTGAAAAAGGTGTACACATAAAATGAGCATTTGTACAGTACGCATTTAAAAACATTGATTTCATTGTAAGCATATGATATGATATTAGCAATGCTGACCAAATGAATCAAGAAAATTACATTTATGAAATGGCTCTAAGTTACAGAAGGAAAAGTCGAGACCATCCCATAGCAGAATATATAAACTGTTTTGTTTTTGGTATGCATTTTAGGTCTATATCATTCCCAGGAAGTATTAAAAGAACTCTTGTTCTCTAAGAATAGTTCTACTTTAAGCAGGTTGCATTGTGCCGAAGTTCATTATGTTTTGGAAGAAAGTCAAATAAAATCGCAGAAAAATAGGGTTCCAAAGTTAGTCGTTTTTTGTTTTGAAAAAAGTGAAGGTCGAATTTCAGAGTGCAAAAGAACACTGTGTGCTAACTTCAAAAGTTATTCTCGGTGTCAGGAGAAAACATTAAATCGTCAAAGCTGGCAAAGAAATCGTCTACCAAAGTAGATGAAAGTTGAATCCCTTCATTAAGAAGGTCAATTGTACACAGATGTGAAACATCGCCGTCAGATTCAGTCGCATCAGCAATGTTCGCAGCAGATAGTACCTGTGTGCCTGTTGGTTCACGTGTCTCACCTTCAGCTGGAATTTCCGGTGAGATCTCAATGAATGCTTTCATCAGGATTGGTAGCCGTTGGGGGCAGCACAATACATGAGCCGTTACCGGACCCAGTAAAGCATCAACATCCGTTGGCATTGCTGATGGAAGTGTTAGACAGATATCTAACACGCATTCATCTCCACAAAGCAGGCATCATAGAACAGGTAAGATGCAGTCTTGCCAGATTGGTCTGAATGACAGGAACCATGTGGTGTTCAGATCTCTCAAACGAGCTAAGCCAAGGATCTGTGTTATTCTTTCACGGTATGTCATTGCCAGAAGAGCATTCTCCATGGTAATTTGGATATTGCAGGTGGCCGGACTTGCCATGACGGAGCAGGAGGAATAAAAATAGGATCCCTGCTACAAGTCCCAAAATGAGAGGCAGGCCGCCGAACACAGAGTGCACGAAGTTAGGAAAAATGCCCAGGACTGCTTCAAAGGGTGCTAACAGTCTCCAAAAAATAATCTTAAATACATGTACAATACCGCTGGTATCAGACATGTTTAAGATACGACCTAACATTTCTGCGAAATGTATTGGGCAGTTTGTTGATAATAATGCATGTATCTCTGCAGAGGACCTTGCAACTTGCAGATCATACGTCTCTCTGGACGAGGTCAGTGGCACAGTTTTTTGTAAAATAATGGCTTTCATTCTGCTTAAAGTGTTATCAATTCGCATAGAAGAGATGTTCAGGGAAGGCCATAGTGGCGACTCCCTGTCTGTCTTAGTTTTTAGAAACAATACTTGCATACAACAAGTGACCCTGGCTGACACACTAACCAGATAGGCTGTCCATGGCATCATTCAGCATTATGTAGATTCCATTGGAAAGCTGCCTATGATCTATCACTGCTGCCGGGTAATCCTGCAGGTGGCATGATAAGTTGTTTGAAGAACCCTCACAGGCTCCATATAAATTAATGCCTTGACACAGAAGTGTACCGCTTAATGTTGTTTTACAGTTTCTTCCACTAAGAAATACCAGCTTTTCCCCACTTCAACATTTCTGTGTGTATGGTAAATCTCAGGTTGACTTTATGTATTCCTTACCCAACCTTTCATACAGGCCTGCTGGTATGTGTTTTAAGCAATATTGAAACTGAAAAATTGTCACTGGTATCGTGATGTTGCCATGTATTATCCATTCATCTGAAAATTTCTCAGAAACGGTCAATGGTAATCTCTCCAGGTTTGCTATGCTCAGCACCGTATAGTCCGCTCCCCTCTGTGCCAAAAAGATCTGTTTGTCTGTAAGGTTAAATACATTAAACAGTGATGTGTTGTTGATTAGACGCCAAGGCACATAGCCAGAACGAAGGTTTTGTAACGTCCAACCTAGCAGCATTATAGAACGTAATTGAGACTGGCCATGTTGTAACATTAGCACGTCCTGTTCCATTATGTCAATGGCAGAGGATATGATGCTGTCCAAGGAATAAATTCTGGACGACAGAGTTGTTAACCCATTGTAAACCACAGAGAGAGCTTTCTCTATATTAATACGATCAATTTCTCGTATTCGTTCTGCAATTTGCGTGACTTTCCAGGCTTCATTGTAAGCAGCGTAAATACCGGCGTATTTGAAACATTTATGACGTGGTTTTCGAGGTCAAAGTAAGAATTCATGTAAATTAACGCCATCTTTTAGTAAAGTTAAGTGTTGTGTTATATCTGGAAGTGCGGATTTTTGTAGCCACTCAAGGCACAGTTTTCCTACGCTGTAAGTTGATATTATCCCTGGATGTTGTCTCTGGATATATCTTAGATCTGGCCAAGTTACTGTAAACCCTTGTGTCTTGTTCAGGAATCTATCTTGACAGGTATTTGTGTCTTTGGGCCGAATTAACCATTTTTTCCATTTAGGATTAGTTCTGTTTTGTTGTAAAATATAATTTACGTCTACTTCCTCATCTGTAGTTCTATTACTATCAGGTGTGGGCTTAGGTATGGACGGTTTGTTTGAATCTTTTATCTTAGCCATTCCAAGACAAGATGTCTGTTGAACAGTTTCATTTAAGAACAGTATTTGTTCTGGGATGATGCAGGGTGAGCCATACATTCTCCGAGAGATTGAGTGTTTGTGACCATAGGCTTGAATTTACCATTGTGCCAGCGACCTTTAACAATCAGGCACGCTGCACTATTTATTTATTTATTTATTTATTTATTTTTAACATTTGTTAAGCGCGAACAATTGCCCGCAGGCGTCTCGGCGCTGTACATATGTTTGCTCTCCTGTGCTACTCTGTAAATTATTAGAGACTAAATAACCAAGTTTTCAGTTTCTTCCTGAAAGAGATGAGGGTTGGGCAGGATCTTATAGATTGCGGGAGAGTGTTCCACAGCTTTGGGGCAGTGACCAGGAAGCATCTGTCTCCCCAGTTGACCAGCTTGGTCCGAGGTACCACCAAATCATTCTGTGTTGTTGAACGAAGTGTTCGCGGGGGAGCGTAATGAACAAGGTTGTCTCTAAAAAATTGGGGTGCTTGATGATGTAGCTATTTGTAGACAATACATAATGTTTTAAATTTAATTCTATTCCTAACGGGGAGCCAGTGAAAACTTCTTAAGGTCTCGGCTATTGGCTTGAATCTGGGAGTATCTGAAAGAAGTCTGGCTGCAGCGTTTTGAATTGTTTGCATTTTCTTGATGACCCTAACTTGGGCATTGGAAAACAGTCCATTACAGTAATCCAATGCTGATAGGACCAGGGAGCTGACCAAAGTTTTGCCTACATTTTTTGGAAGAAAAGGGAGAATCTTCCTTATCAAGCGTAATTTGAAAAATGCTGTACTAGCTGTTTGATTGGCATGGGCCATGAAATTTAATTTGTCGTCAAAAATGACGCCCAGATTTCTCACTTTTGTGGCTGGTTTTGGCAAAGTTCCAAATGATGAAGGCCACCATGACGGGGACCAGTTGGGACTGAGATGGCCAAAAGTGACCACCTCCGTTTTCTCAGAGTTTAGTTTCAAACAGTTTGCTGACATCCATTGTCCGATGGCCAGCATACCTGTTTTGAAACTTTCTGCTACTGCTACTGCTACTTTCTGCTACTTTCTGCCACTATAAGCTTGTTTCCCCCAAATGCGGGCTGTGCTGATCCGTCTGTATATATTATACATCCGTAATGTTCTAGTGGGTGAATTTCATTGGGTAGAGGACATTCTTGTTCGTATTGGAGAAATTCTTGTGTCTTCAAGTAAGGGTCAAAAACGTATTCAACGTCTTTTGCAGCAAGAGAATTAACCCATTTTATCCATCTCGGATGTAGAGCTTTTGCATTTGCAATGCTTGCTTTTGTGACTGCCTCTAAGGCAGGTACAGGAGTGACGACTTTTATGCGTTTTTCCCTGCGCGAGGGCTCTCTCTTTTACTACAGCAGTCTGAACCACTGTCAGAATTTTTTCTGTTGAAGTGAATTTCATTTCAGCTTGTGTGTACAAGTGTGATTTGTAAGCTATTGGTACCTTTTCACCTTCATTAAAGATTAGGTATGTGAATCAACATCTCCCCGGGATGATTCGGATTACAAGGTTGCGTTCATTTACTCGTGTCTATATATGTGTTGTTGCCAACATATCTTTTTGTACTGAACGCAAAATTTCTGTGTGTTCTTGAGTCCAATTAGTAGGTTTGAAATCAGGTTTGATTAGTTCGTAGAGAGGTTTAACCCTTTCTGCGTAATTTAGAATGTAAGTTCTTCTGAAATTCAGGAATCCTAGAACTGATTGTAAGTGTTTCAGCGTTTTTGGATGTTGGAGCAGTGCACATTTTTTTAAAAAGTTTGCTGCCAGGCTTCTGCCTTTACTTGAAAGTTCGTATCCCAAGAATAAGACGTTGAGGTGAGCAATTCTTGATTTCATAAAATTTAATTTGTACCCTTCTGAGGCGAATCCAAGTATTATGGTGTTCACCCTGGGCAAGTGCATGTCCAAGTCATCATCTGTAAGATAGATGTCATCAACATAAGATAATGCCTCATCATTGTATGTTTGTAGTATCTCTGTTACTCTGGCTGAAAATAACCCAGGACTGTTCTTGAACCCCTGGGGGAGACGACAAAAGTGTTGTTGTGTCCCCATTATTGAGAAAACGGTTAGATACCTGCTTTCAGGTGCAATGTTTGGACAGAAGAAACTGAAATATCTAATGCTGTTTTAATTTTTTGCGCACAATGTTATTTATCAGTGCCACACGGTGTGCATTTTGTACTGCAAATGTTTTACAACAGGAATTTAAATGTCTGTAGTCCAAAACTAGACGATATGTATTTTCTAGTTTGGAGACGGGAAACAAAAGATTGTTCAAGGACGAGGGGCATGTTTGAATCACCCCTTGGTATTCAAGTTGATCTAGGATCTTCCTGACCTATTTCTTTGATTCTTGTTTAACTGGATACTGCTTCTGAGCAGTTGGTTGATTTTTTAATTGGATTTTGTGGTGAGGAGAATCCTCATCCCATCCCACATGATTTTTATATAATGCTGGAGCCTGGGCCAAAGCCCATTTTCTGGCATAGGTGTATTTTTTATGAATAGAAATGTGATTTGAGAAGGCTGGCATAGTGATCTCTTCGCCATGTGGGCACTCCCTGACAAATTCAGGTGGCAAGTCATTTACAGCCAGAAGGATGTCATAACCCTTAGAAAGTTTTTCCCAAAAGAGTGCTTTTATTTTCCTAGTTATGTCCCCCTCTATTAGGAGTGTGACTTCATATAACTTGTGTAGTACACTAACCCTGGTATCTGCAGTTTCAACCTGAATGTATTTATTCTGGTCCACTGTCTCCAGATGATCCTTCAGGATCTTGCGAGCTATGGTAACCTCTGCTGCGCTGTCCAGCATTATCTGGGCCCACTCCCCATTCTTGAGTTGTGTCCTCTTGATCCTCGGCATATCTGATTTTAAAACTTGCTACCTTCTTTTTGGTGAATTGAGTTTTCTTATTTTTCTGAACGTGTTGATCGCTTTTGGACTTCACACGTTCTTCCTTGCATTCTGATCGTCCTCTTCTTTCAGATTTCTGAGAGGAAGTCTGAAAGGTACGAGAGGAATGAGAGGAACGTGTTTCAGTGTCATGATATCTATCAGGTTTTCTCAAAATATTCCTGTTTCTGAGGTTATACCTCTTTTCAGAGGGTTCCTTTTGAGGAGACCTACCTCTGGATTGAGAACGCTTTTCTTTCAGAAGTGTTTGTCTAGTATTTTCCAACTTCTTTTTAGGAGTGGTAAGATTGTTTTTAATAAAAACTTTTTCAGGATTTTCTGTTAGTTCAGGCTTTACTGGTTTCCCACCCAAACTATCTCTACCTAGTTCTTCATATGTTTTTTTATTATTCTGGCAAGTTCATATGGTTGCTCAGTTACATCAAGTTCTTTTAGTTTTTGGCGGATTTCCACGGATGCTGCTTCACCTTTAACATTAGCTAATATTATAGCTGAAACCTGGTTGAAATCTTTCAGCAATTTCATACCCAGATTTAGAGCAGGCTCTGCCCCGTATTCATTTTGAATCTGTTTCAGGACGTCTGGTATTACCGCCATGGATGGTACACCAAGTGTTTTTGTGTAGATTGCAGCAAAGACTGTACCCCAAGTGTCACAGTCCTCCAGGTGTAGTGCGATCCCCATTGGTAAACAGATTGTAAGAATCCTGTGTTTCTCATGAGGTGTACTATCGCAAAATACTGCCTCAATCTGTGTACGTTTTTTTGGCTAACCAGAATGGAATTTGTTCCCTTTTTGTGGGTTATTTACGGATGACTGATTGTATAGCCTGTGGTGTAATTTTGTTTGTGTTCCCTTGATGAGGGGTGTGCTGTGGGACTCTTATAGCAGGTTGGACTGTTAACATCCGCATGACATATTGTACCAATTTTCTATGGATTTTAATTAATTGTTTTAGCTGAGCTAACATTTCTACAGCTGTCATTCTTTCAATATCAGGATGTGGTGTATAGCTGGCTAGTAGCCGCCATGTTGCTCCTGGTCTACCTAGTGAACAGAGCCTGGTGATGTGATTTTGATGTTGTAGGGCGCCTTTAAACCAGAGCTGATGCTCTTGGTAAGTTAGTGGAATTTCAATGTCCTCGAAAGGAGTATATTCCGCTGTGGAACACATGTGTTGTTGGATTTGCTTGTGGAAAGATAACCCATGAATAGAATACCTCTGTCTGCCGATATTCATGTGCCTCTATGACAAAAATAAATCTACCACCTCTTGCTGATAGGCCATTTTCTATAAGCTTTATAGCTTTGGGTTTCCTTACGTTCTCTGGGATGAATATAGCATCCGGGTCATTTTGTTGGAAACCTGTAACGTCTAAACCCGGTTGGGCTGCAGTTCTTGCAGCTCCACCGTTCTTATTTTCGCTATCCGACATTTTGTTGACTGAAAATATGCAGAGCAAGTCTCAAGAAAAATAAAGATAAGATGCACAATATTTTGGAACACTGTATCCTTCAACGTTGAACAAAACCAAAAACTTATAAATAGGATTTTTCGTCCTACTCAGTTTAAGGCGGATATTTTATCCTTTAACCCACTCCTGACGTCTATTGGAGTATTTTTATGAGATAAACTGGTTTCTGTGAAAAGCACAACTGAGTTACTCTAGTATCTAGCATTAAATTAGTGCCTTACCAAACATTGGGCGCCATGTAGTGTAGTTACTATATTCCCAATAGGCTCTGCGCATTGGAATAATATATCCTATAGATGTGACATAGGACTTATGTCGACTAGGTCTCTATCGAAATATATTAGATTTAATTGTGAGTGCCAGCTAGCTCAGAGGTTACTAGAAATTTTTTCGAGTTCACAAGAAGGGATTTAGTTTCTGACAACTGCATAAACATGACAACTTTATTTCCCCAAGATAAAACCGATCTTCAGAGTCGTGGAAACAATAGATAGATATTTCACTCAGTCAATCGTGTATGCTTCATTTCATCAGAGTTGCAGAGAAATAGATAGACGGGTGTTTTCAAGAAAAGGATTTATTGAACAGTCTTCTTTCTCAAACATAAGAAATGAACTGCTACAATCGTAAAACTAGTTGCAAAATATAATGCATACAGTGAAAACAGTCAAATAAAATAATACTTTAAGAGCATTGTATGGTTCCTAGACCATAGATAAATACATACATAAATAATAGAGGCTAAAAGTACTCAACTGGTGCTTCTAAAATACGCCTACCCCGATCTACCTAACCTAAGCTTAGTATGAGGAAAGAAGTAAGTGAGGTGTAGCATAAATGTAGTATTCTTTGCCAAGAATCTGTCCAAGATTTCTTTTAGGGTCTAATCAGCTCCATAACTTGATTTGGAATGAAGAAGGTCAGGCTCAGGACTCGATTTCCCAACAACCCGCAAGGGTAGCTTGGAAACACAGGGGCTGGATTTCTCGGCAGGGGAAAAGACAGCGTCTCTCTCAGTGCATCTGCTAGGGGGTCGGCTTCCTTCGGCACTTGCAGTAGCAGGGCGCATCGGGGAAGTAGATAGTCGAACTGCTCTAAACCACCATGTATTTGCTATGGCAAGTGTGGGCATATTATACCTTGAAGGTACCGAGTTTGACGTAAAGGTGGACATAATAATGTCATCAAAGAGTCTCAGTTCTTTGAAAACTAATGAGTTCTTGGACAAGTCAGTATTCGAGCAAGGGGAAGTCCCTAGCTGCTGGAGCCAAGTTTTCCAAGAAATCGTTGTAGATTTTCGGAACTAGTGGAAGTAGCTCTGCCATATTTGGACTGCATGAGCTATGTCTAAATATGGTTATGATTCTTATGGCTATATAAGGATATGGTGATTTATACCTATATAAGGGCATGAAGCGGTAGAATTGCAATAAGGTCCTAAAATGTTATACAACAATATGTGATCCACCGATTTTACCTTCCCAGACCCTGTTTTGTAGTGTGGAGCCTGCAAAAGCATGTGCTAGCGCATGCGTCTCACTTGCTAGAATATGGTACATACACAAAAGGGCTTGGAGCCCGCCCTTGGCTTACCATTTGTCTTCTGCAGCATCACTCTTCTTTGCAGCCGTCTTCATTGGAAACAGCAGCCAAAACCAGTGCTTGCTGTGGATCAGAGCCCAAGCATAGGTTTATTAAACATATTCTGTACCCGTCTGCTGCTCCAAATGTGACTCAGGTACTATTTTTGCCCCCTCTCACTACCCTTGTCTGATGCTCCCTCAACAGCCCTTTTTAATATTTATTTATTTCCCCCTCTCACTCCTGTTGCCAGTCACAGGAGGACAGAGCTGATTTCATTGACACCGTCCCCTGTTGCCGCATGTCATGTAGTGCTGCGCTAACTACTCGCCCCACTCCCGGCCGCAGGGAGTGCCTATTTTCATCCCTCACACAATATCTCTCCTTCATTGTCCACTCAAAGAGTTCCTTTATTCTTCACCCCTTGGACACCCCAGGTAAAAATATTTTAAGTGGCAAAAACATATAAATATATATATATATATTTATACTACTATTATAAAGCAAGAACTTTGAAGCTTTGAGGCGGGTAAACTCGGGAACCACAGCGCCAATCCACACACCCGATACATCATTGTAATCGTCAGGGTGTGCAGATGGACATAGGCTATATAAATTATAAAAATATGTGTTATTTAAAAAATGTACCTTAAAAAAAAAAGTAGTCCCTTCGAAGTAGCGCCGGCCGCGACCTGCGTGCTGACGTCAGGAGCACAGGGAGGAGCGGTGTCCAGGAGCACGAGGAGGAGCGGCGGACATGGCGCGGGGGAGGAGCGGTGACCAGCAGCGGATAGGCGGTGAGGACCGGCGGACAGGCGGGAGGAGCGGTGACGAGCGGCAAGGAGCATGGGAGCAGTGAACTGAGGAGCGCGGGGAGGAGCGGCGGCTGAGGTAAGGCACCACGGGGACCCACGGACAATGTCGGGGCAGGCGGGGGTCGGGGCAGGTGGGGGACGGGGCAGGCGGGGGACGGGGCAGACGGGGGCCCGGGCTGCCGGACAATGTCGGGGTGGGCGGGGTTGCGGGCTGCTGGACAATGTCGGGGCGGGTGGGGGTCGGGGAAGCCTGATTGCTCCCGGACAAGGTCGGGACGGGCTGCTATATATATATATATATATATATATATATATATATATATATATATATATATATATATATATATATATATATATATATATATATATATATATATATATATATATATATATATATATATATATATATATATCATAGCTCCAAAATCCTAGCAATACCCAACCGGGTCCCAGGATTCAGCACTCTCGAGCACAGCAGTGTTCTTTAGCAGGAAAGTTTATTCAAAAACAGACGCGTTTCGGGAGAGCCCTCCCTTCCTCAATGTTTACATCAGATAGGCAGTGCGCAGCGCCATTATCTATGTTTGCAAAATAACTTAAGACAAACAAAGGACTAATCCTCGCACGCAGCACTGGGCGCCATCTTTGAGTGTATAATTTCAACACAGTTAATATTGAATTACTATCAAGTTAATAACACCGAAATAAAAACAGCAGTGTGTGGGTCATGCTCCCAAATTGAGTCCACAAAAATCCTCCGAGCAGGGAGCCCCCGACCCTCTCAGCAACAGGCACGGAGAAGCCTGTCAATCCACAGAACAAAGAAAAGAGGCCCGTTACCGGAGTCAGTTTCTTTATTTCAGAGATAACACTGCACAAAGCGCTTCCATAACCCTACATGTTTCGGCGCTTCTGCCTTGGTCACGGGAGGAAGCAGTAGCAAAGTGTATACGTGCGTGTGTTCTTATTAAACGTCCTGGGTCACATGACTGGTATGGCATCCATCTCCCAAGGTGCATCAGATGGCTCATGTAATTGCTGGCTTTTACGAAAACGTTCTCTTTCCAATGGCAATGTTTTTGGTTTGCTCATTGCACGTTTACTGTTGCACCATAATGTTGGTAACATCCAAATGGAACCCAGTCATGGAGATAATATTTACCGGCATGATGCTGAAATGAGACATCTCCGAACAAAGTTCTTTCTCTGGCACGATCGGTGCAGGAAGTCCTCCCCACCGAATCCCTTCCAGCGCTGCTGCTTGTTTTTGCTATGCTAGCGTCACCTCATTAGGAAAACAGCAGTGTGTGGGTCATGCTCCCAAATTAAGTCCACATTTGGGAGCATGACCCACACACTGCTGTTTTCCTAATGAGGTGACGGTAGCATAGCAAAAACAAGCAGCAGCGCTGGAAGGGATTCGGTGGGGAGGACTTCCTGCACCAATCGTGCCGGAGAAAGAACTTTGTTCGGAGATGTCTCATTTCAGCATCATGCCGGTAAATATTATCTCCATGACTGGGTTCCATTTGGATGTTACCAACATTGTGGTGCAACAGTAAACGTGCAATGAGCAAACCAAAAACATTGCCATTGGAAAGAGAACGTTTTCGTAAAAGCCAGCAATTACATGAGCCATCTGATGCACCTTGGGAGATGGATGCCATACCAGTCATG
Organism: Lissotriton vulgaris; assembly: GCF_964263255.1. Classification (NCBI taxonomy): domain Eukaryota; kingdom Metazoa; phylum Chordata; class Amphibia; order Caudata; family Salamandridae; genus Lissotriton; species Lissotriton vulgaris. The sequence goes on along the minus strand of NW_028248859.1, from coordinate 441,643 downwards.
TGACCCAGGACGTTTAATAAGAACACACGCACGTAGGCACTTTGCTACTGCTTCCTCCCGTGACCAAGGCAGAAGCGCCGAAACATGTAGGGTTATGGAAGCGCTTGGTGCAGTGTTATCTCTGAAATAAAGAAACTGACTCCGGTAACGGGCCTCTTTTCTTTGTTCTGTGGATTGACAGGCTTCTCCGTGCCTGTTGCTGAGAGGCCGCCCTGAAGGGTCGGGGGCTCCCTGCTCATAGGATTTTTTTGGACTTAATTTGGGAGCATGACCCACACACTGCTGTTTTCCTAATGAGGTGACGCTAGCATAGCAAAAACAAGCAGCAGCGCTGGAAGGGATTCGATGGGGAGGACTTCCTGCACCGATCGTGCCGGAGAAAGAACTTTGTTCGGAGATGTCTCATTTCAGCATCATGCCGGTAAATATTATCTCCATGACTGGGTTCCATTTGGATGTTACCAACATTGTGGTGCAACAGTAAACGTGCAATGAGCAAACCAAAAACATTGCCATTGGAAAGAGAACGTTTTCGTAAAAGCCAGCAATTACATGAGCCATCTGATGCACCTTGGGAGATGGATGCCATACCAGTCATGTGACCCAGGACGTTTAATAAGAACACACGCACGTAGGCACTTTGCTACTGCTTCCTCCCGTGACCAAGGCGGAAGTGCCGAAACATGTAGGGTTATGGAAGCGCTTGGTGCAGTGTTATCTCTGAAATAAAGAAACTGACTCCGGTAACGGGCCTCTTTTCTTTGTTCTGTGGATTGACAGGCTTCTCCGTGCCTGTTGCTGAGAGGCCGCCCTGAAGGGTCGGGGGCTCCCTGCTCGGAGGATTTATATATATATATATATATATATATATATATATATATATATATATATATATATAACCTACTGGCAGTCGCCAGTAGGTGTCTATAGTTAGGATTTTTTCTCTATGGGACTTTTGAAAATTCTATGTCTAATAACTTTGGCGTTTGTGGACAAAATTGGCTGAAATTTTCAGGAAAATGGCACTTTTTTTTCTGAGCAGCCCCTGAAAATTTGGGGGAGTTTCATCAAGGGGGGGCCGAGAAAAAAGGGGGGTCCCAAAACGCGTTTTTCCCATTCATTTTTCCATAGGGCGTTTGGCCTCACTTTTAGCTCGAACGGCTGAATGGATTTGCACGAAACTTGGCAAAATTGTAGGGACTGTTAGCCCGATGTTCCTTTGCTGGGTCTCAATATATGTGCTCCAGTGGATTTTGAGAAATAACGTTTTAAAAAACAGATATATCTGTGACAGCGTCCCGGGTAGCGCTCCGGTTCGCGTACTTTTCGCGTTACGGAACTTTGCGAAGCGAAGCTGATTGGCTCTCCGGTGTCTGTCAACATTCTAAACAGTCCGGAACGGCCGCCATCTTGTCTCTCGGTAGGATCGAGAGACAAGAGGAGGAGAAAAACGAAGGGGGAATTTAATGAAAGGGGGCAAGGTAAACCCCTCTTGACCCCCTAGGAATGATGTTGGGGTTATTAAAGGGTCCCGTGGGGCAAATAAAAAAAATTAGATATTTCACGGTAGAAGCGCTTCCCGGTTCGCGAACCGGGTCACAAAACGGGAATTCGCCATTTTGTGTTTCGTTTTAATTAAATTACAAGATGGAGGAAAAACAATGTGAGAAATGGGTATAAGGGAGTACGGGAGACGTATCCTGACCCCCTATGTTTTCTGAGGTTGGCTGAGGATGCTCATATATGTTGATACATGTCTTCCAGCAGCTGCGCGTGAGCGTTTTTTTTTTTTTTGGGCAGCGTGACGTCTGTTAACGTTCGATTCGAAGGAAATCAGGAAGTGTTGACCGCCATTTTGTCACTGCGAGTAAATATATTGTTAAAAATAATTGTTATAAATTAATCCGTATTGATAAACATTGTCAGCGCCATCTTGCCTTTTTTCCAATGCCACACTTTTGTCGTGCACGGCAGCCATTTTAGATGCCTTGACCAGACCCACTCTCTGCACGCCGCCGATCCTCAGCATGGCTCCCCACCCTCGCAAGCATCTCCCCCACGCACTGGTCACCCCCGCTCTCTCTCTCATGCATGGGCCATAAACCTCCCCCCATCTGCGCTGCTCTTCCCTGAGAATCACACCCTGTGCCCGCCCGACACCTCCCTTTCACCCTATTCACTACCGCACCCTCTGACACTCCTCTTCCTCTGTGTCTGATTGTCCAGGCCGGTCTCAGGCTATCAACTAGCCGTGCGGATGTAGTTTATGGCCCCAACTGTAAAGAATCACCCCTCTTCAAAGGAGTTACAGTAGATCAAGGCCCCCACCCCATGAGATCCGTCACACCACACGCGTTCCTACTATCTGATAACGATCCTGTATTGTGATTGGGGAAGGGATTCTCACTGTAAGGGTGTGTGGGACCGAGCCTGAAGCGGAGGATTCCAGGGATGCCTTTTTGTACATCAAAGTCTTCACAATTATGTGTCACATTAAAAATATATAGCACTCCAACAAAGTAGTAGGATTATAACACTTTAATAACTTATAAATATATACAACGCTCCAACAAAGTAAACACGTAAAAGAAAAAAATTTTAAACAACTATTTTCATGGCAGCCTGCTGCAACATACATCTCAAAGCAACAATGGGCTGCTATGGTCTGTCTTTTAGTCGGCAAAATCCGTCTGCCTGTGAGGTGGCGTCAGTAGCGGTCCGTTGTGCGAATAGGCCGAAGGCAGCACAACGCGCCGAGATCCGGACGGCACTCAGGTGGTGTCCAGTAAGTTGCCGCACTGGTCTGGCCATCCTACAATGCTGCGCCAAAAAACGGCGTGGGGCGCCTGGGGGGGGGGGAAGGCGGAACGAACGGGCCTCCCCGCCTCCCCAGGTGTGGAGGCTCCTCTGCTGCAGTGGGGCGCCCCTTGGCGTTTCACTCGCCATCCAGCTGTTTAGCGCCCGCTTTTGCGGCACTGTGCCTCATCCGCCATTCAGCTGAGTTGCGCCCACTCTTGCGGTGCAGCGATAGGCGGCTGCCACAGGACTCTTAAAATGGCAGCCGGCTCTTCGGATTTGGGCCTGGTCCACTAAAATGGCCCTGGGACACATTTGAACTCGGAAATTTGCCTGCTCGGGCTTGGGCCCCATTCTCGAAAGCGATCCCTCAGCCTTGAAGATTCTACAAAAGTCATTGGGGCCCGACTCCCGCAGGCTTCCGGTGGGGAGCGGCTGCCATGATTGCTTGCGGAATGGCCACGACGGAGCCACAAGATGGTGGTGCTCTCATGCTGACGCCAGCTTCAGTCTGAAACATCCAGAAACACTGTAGACTACCAATTTGATGACTTCCGGTGGAGCCCCAACGTGACCCGGTAGGGAATAACTTGCCCTCCCCTCTTTTGACTGATGGTTCTTGTTGCCTGTCCCCTCTGTTGTCATCTAACGGAGGCTTTTTGGATTGCCGAATGAGAAAAAAAAAGGTGGGGCTTTCATCATTTGGGAAAAAAAAATGTTTCAATCCAATGAAAAGTGTTATTTTTAGGTCATATGATCAAGCCTTCCATCATTAGGAAACCAAAAGTAAAATGAACCAATGAAAAGTTTTATAAACAAGTCACATGACCTGTTATGCTGCTTTGGGCTATAAAAAGCCTACAAAATCCGTTGGCCTGTGAGGCGGCGTCAGTAGCTGACCGATGTGCGAATAGGCCGAAGGCAGCACAACGCACCGAGATCCGGATGGCACCGAGGGGGTGTCCAGCAAGTTGTTGTACTGGTGTGGCCATCCTACAATGCTGCGCCGAAAGTCGGCGTGGGGTGCCCGGGGGGGGGGGGGAAACGCGCCGCGAACGGGCCTCTCCCGCCTCCCCAGGTGGAGGCACCTCATCTGCAGTGGGGCGCCCCTTAGCGTTTCACTCGCCGTCCAGCTGAGTTGCGCCCGCACTTGCTGCTACAGTAGGCCGAAGGCAGCACAACGCGCCGAGATCCGGATGGCACCGAGGTGGTGTCCAGCAAGTTGCCGCACTGGTGTGGCCATCCTACATTGCTGCGCCAAAAGACGGCGTGGCGTGCCCCGGGGGGGGGGGAGGCGGTGCAAAAGGGCCTCTCCCGCCTCCCCAGGTGAAGGCACCTCATCTGAAGTGGGGCGCCTCTTATCGTTTCACTCGCCGTCCAGTTGAGTTCCGCCCGCTCTTGCGGCACAGTGCCTCACCCGCCATCCAGCTGAGTTCCACCCGCTCTTGCGGCTACAGCGATAGGCGGCTGCAACAAGACTATCAAAATGGCGACTGGCTCTTTGAATTTGGGCCTGGTCCACTAAAATGGCCCTGGGACACCTTGGAACTCGGACGCTTGCCTGCTAGGGCATGGGCCACATTCCCGAAAGCGTCCCCTCTTTTGACTGATTGTTCTTGTTGCCTATCTCTTCTGTTGTCATTTAACGGAACCTTTTTGGACTGCCGAAAGGGGTTCTGGTCCGACCGCTGGTTGGTGGAGACATTTTGACTATATCCTGGACCTGCCGGGCCTCGCCCAAAATGGCGCCGGTATAAATGGGAATCGTAACTCCTTGTTGTGTACTGGTTGTCCAACCTTGGTATCACGAGATACGTATGCAGTTTTGAAGCACATGGTGGGCGGGGACGAGTACTGATTGAACATTTGGACATCCCTATTGATATTAAGTTCTGATGTGTTATTGATTACTGTACTATTGAAAGTTCTTATTAACGTCACCCATGGTACTTGCCCGCAAATGTATATATAGATAATTTTATTGTAACTGGCCCTGTCGTACTTTAATTATAAAATGTACGTCCACCGATTCCGCAACTGTTAGACACCTTAGTTCTTGCAACCTAATGCCCGCCCGTTACGTTCTTTTACAGTGTAAATGTCCCCTCATCATATACGATTCCAGTTTGCTCCGTGGCCGGCCAACGTGGTTATAGGCCCATATTTGTATACTGACATTTTCACAATAAAGGTTTTTAAAACAAAACATGGTAGTAGTACCTAGATTGGTAAAGTTTTGAATAATAGCCACTGTTTTCGAATCAGTAAAAGGCAAGTGAAATAAAGCAGCCGGATTACATGACGGTTAAAAGGTATAATACGCAGGAACGAAGTAAAGATAAATGGTCAAGGGCTGTTGTGTTTTCCACTCCTGCAACATAAAGTGATCGATAAGAATCCGATATTCATGCCTATCAGCGACTAAGACAGCAGGCCGAGCCTCTTTTGTTCAACGGCTCCCTCATGGGACGAAGAAACGCCCTTTTTCTCGAAATAGGAATATTTTACTTGCAGGACAGTTGTAAATTTCCCCGGAAAATACATTAGCCTGGAACATTGTTAGTGATAAACTGTAAATGCATCTGGGTCCTTTGCTTTACAAGTCAGAGTGAGAAAAAAAAAGGTGGGGCTTTCATCATTTGGGAAAAAATAATGTTCGAAAGCAATGAAAAGTGTTATTTTTAGGTCATATGACCAAGCCTTCCATCATTAGAAAAACAAAAGTAAAATAAACCAATGAAAAGTTTTATTAACAAGTCACATGACCTGTTATGCTTACGTTACGCGCTGCGCGCCGCACTCTGGATCGCTTCCGGGAAGCTGCGCCTCTCGCACCGGAGCACTTCCGGGTGCGCTAACGCGGCGCGTCATATAACGCATTACGCGACAACGCAGGTCCAGAATATAGTCAAAATGTCTCCACCAACCTGCGGTCGGAACACAACCCCTTTCAGTAGTCTAAAAAGTTCTGTTAAATGACTACAGAAGGGACAGGCAATAAGAACCATCAGTCAAAGAGGGGAGGGCAAGTTTTTCTCTACCGGGTCACGTTGGGGCTCCACCGGAAGTGATCGAATTGGTAGTCTACAGTGTTTCTGGATGTTTCAGACTGACGCTGGCGTCAGCATGAGAGCACCACCATCTCGTGGCTACGTCATGGCCATTCCGCGAGCAATCATGGCAGTCGCTCCCCACCGGAAGTCTACGGGAGTCGGGGGTCCCGGTGACTGTTGTAGAATCTTCAAGGCTGAGGGGACTCTTTTGGGAATGGGGCCCATGCCCTAGCAGTCAAGCGTCCGAGTTCCACGGTTGCCCAGAGCCATCTTTAAAACACAAAAATGTTTTTACCTACCACGTACTTGACATTTTAAAGCTTTTGATATTTGCTATTAAAAAACCATTGAAATTCACTGAAAAAACCATAGGTTATAGACCATATATAGTTAGGAATTAGCATTTACAAAACCTTGAAAATTCACTGAAAAAACCATGGGTTATAGACCATATATAGTCAGGAATTAGCATTTACAAAACCTTATTTTACTCACACAAAACCATTGAAATTCGCATATATAGTTAGTTGCACTAACTATATATCGCACACCCGCAATCCACTGCTGATGATGTCACATATTACATCATTCATGACATGGTCAGTGACATCACTGATGACATCACTGATGACATCTCAAATGACATCACTGATGACATCACTGATGGCATCTCAAATGACATCACTGATGACATCACTGATGACATCTCATTTGACATTACTGATCACATCACTGATGATATCATTTATGTGATAATACAATGAACCTCTTCAGACTCTAATATAACCTTGGATACAATCAGTGTAAACAGACACTCACAGACTGTCACTTATCCATGGAGTTACTCACACACCTAGTCAGTCATGCAAAGAATCAATCACACCTCCATTTCCTCAACTATACAGTTATACACACCTTACTTATTCAAACATATACTAACACATATTTACTCTCTTATACAATCCCTGATACATGTTCACAATGATCCATACAGCCACTCACACATTCACTGGCTCTAATGCACAGTTATTTATATATGTCAACTCTCACATGTACTGTGTTTTACATATGTACTTACTTTGACATGTAGCACTGAGAAATCCATTCACTCACCAATACACTCATGCACACAGTCAACCGCCCATACAGCTGTTTCCACATGCACTTTTGAACCCATACATCTAGTGAATCAACTGCTCACACATCTATGCACAGAGTCACACACCTCCCAGCCACCCACACACACACTCAGTCTCCCATACAAATACTTGGGCAACCAATCAATAACCCAAATAGTTACTTATATAGCTACTGATCAACACAAGCAGCAGTTTACAGAACAACAGACATAATGATGCACAAATTAAGACAGTTTAGTCACTAACCCATGCACTCAGTGAGACACATTTAATCACTCATTCATACAGTCAGTCATGCACCTACTGAATCCTTCATCCAGACACTTATACATCCACTCATTCTTCAATATGTAAGACATATTTTAACTTTACAGAAACATACAGTCACTGGATGTTGTCATCAGTGATGTCATCAGTGATGTCATTTGAGATGTCATCAGTGATGTCATCAGTGATGTCACTGACCATGTCATGGATGATGTAATATGTGACATCATCAGCAGTGGATTGCGGGTGCGCGATATATAGTTAGTGCAACTAACTATATATGCGAATTTCAATGGTTATGTGTGAGTAAAATAAGGTTTTGTAAATGCTAATTCCTAACTATATATGGTCTATAACCCATGGTTTTTTCAGTGAATTTTCAAGGTTCTGTAAATGCTAATTCCTAACTATATATGGATTATAACCTATGGTTTTTCCAGTGAATATATATATATATATATATATATATATATATATATATATATACATATATATATATATATATATATATATATATATATATATATATATATATATATATATATATATATATATATATATATATATATATATATATATATATATATATATATATACAGGCAGATTCCTCAACCGGCGCCAAAGTTATTCCCAATAGAATGTTGCGGATTCCCTGTACAAAATAATCCTAACTATAACTACCTACTGGCGACCGCCAGTGGGTAATATATATATATATATATATTTTTTTTTTCAACATGTCTCAAATGAAAATTGATACATAATATCTACTTTGAATTTATTCAGTTTATGAATTTATATAATTTACACCCTTCTGCTCAGGATTTTGCAATTTTTGACATTGTGAGTAGTATGTCTTCTATATTTATTATCACATGGTGTTCACTATTGCATATAAAAAAAATGGCACTACTGGCTTAAACTATCTTTGACCAAGGGCATCCGCCCGAAACGCATCAGACCGTTGTGCTGTAATCTTATAATAAAACATCTTGCTGAAAATTGTGGGACTCGCCTTTGTTTTTCCTGTTCGCCAGTGTTGGAGGTGCAGAACCAGTATTCTTGGATACAATTCACGGAGGGTGGTTGCTTCTGTAGCGAGTCTACTCCCTGATAGCAGTCCGCCATCGTCAACCAGCAGTTTGTTTTCTTCGTGTTAATGGAATCTGGTGATGGACCCTGCCTGCAGTACGGAACCAGTGGACAGAACCAGTGGACAGAATCATGCCCACGTTTTGCAGCCGCCACGCTGTGAGGAACGCCGAAAGTGAAGCTGACAAGCAAAACGGGCCATCGAGCTCTGTCGGCAAGTACGGCTTCTTCCTAAAGTGGGTGAGTGTTCAAGAACTGCTCTAACAAGGCAGTGGGGAGGACTACAGGCATTTAATAGTTAGCCGGTATAAGCTGTACGGCACCCGTTTACAAGAACTATTTCCCAATCTAATAATCACAGCACATTCGGCATGTCTGCCGAAACAGTACGAGGAAGGGAAGCAGCCTCATTAATGTTATTTTCAAGCCAACCTAAAGCATCCGATTGAGGGGGAGCGACAACTGTTACAGTTACACAATCAAACAGTTTGTCTGAAGAGAACAAAATCAAAACCCTAATGAAACAGATGGAAAAATGTATGTGCAGCGAAGCCATGAAATGGTGGGAGCACAAATCATTATCAATGTATTTGGCAGAGGGTCGAATCCCATGAGGACTTCGCATACTCCTCGCCCCCAGCTACGAGAGGCCCAACCCAGAAATGCTAAAAAGAGTGGGGGCTCAGCAATTTGGATGCATCGGCTAATTTGGTGAAAATATTGATCAAATATGCGGAAATCGATCGCACAGCTTTATTGAAAGAAATGGAGGGGAGTAATGAAGAACTTTTAAAAATGGAACCAAACGATCTGATTGCAACATCCAGAAAGGAAATTCAAGAGCGCCTAACAAAACATGAAGATAAAATCAAGACGCGCAAGGCATTCAAGTTTGCACGCGACAAAGAGGATTATGAGCAAGGTCGTATTTATACATTTGCACGCAAATATCAAAATGCAAAGAAAACCAAAATAAGTCAAAAATCAACTGCATCTACGAGTGTCACCGCAAATGCAGCAAGAGTGCTACCATCAGCGCATACTGACACTAATTCTAATCAAAGTGAAGATGAAACCTCAAACAGCAGTGTTTATTCCGAAGATAGCATAACAACAGGGGCGACCGCAGGGGAATCATCAACAGTACTAAACCTAGGAGAGGAGGTTGATTTTTTAGTCAATGCCAGCCTCCAATCTCTGCGCTCACGAAGTCAGCAACAGCCACAGCAGCAGTTACAAAAAGGGCAACAATCAACAAACGAAGGAGGGAACGCCGCAAGAAACACAAACTCAAACAAAAAAAATAGAAACAGAATTGGCGGAAAAGAAATTAATTGATAAGACAATTATCAACCTTTCCTCTTCAACGCTTACAGAAGCTGAAAAACAACTGTTAAGCTTAGGTTTGAGCTTTTGCCCAATAAGTGACTTTAACTATTCAAAGACCAGAGTAGACGTTTTTCAATTCATTCGCAAACTCAAACTGCGAAAGTTCTTCAATATTAAGGAGGGACATAATGAAAAAGAGCCTCCGATTGTTGAGCAGAATCCAACTTCGCTGTTAGCTCAAGACACTCGAGCACTTCTTACGCTGCATCAAATGGGAGAAACTAATGATACCTCGGTTGATTCCAACTTATCGACTCAAGAAGAGCTCAGAGACGCTCAAATCAACCAAACAGGAGCAGGTAGCAGTCCATTCAAACTTAGCTCAAGCTTCATACCTAAAATACCCCGGGACGCCATTGATTCTTTCCACGAGGTGGTGACAGCAGATCTTAAGAAACTTCATCTTCAAATCAAACATCGCAAAATACAAAAAAACACTAGGGAAAAACTGTATTGGGCACTTGTGAATAAATTGAAGTTGGATCATAAAAACATCGTATGCAACTCAGATAAAGGCTGCAATATCGTGATCTGGCTGCAAAAAGACTATATCACTGAGGCAACTAGACAACTTTTGGACACTACGTGCTACCAAAAGACTAAAATCAAAGAATATGAGAAAGCACAAGATGTTCTTAAAAAAATGCTTTATAGGTTCAAAAGAGAAGGCTTGATCTCGACTCAGGAGTTCAAGTTCCTAGATGTAGAACATCCAGTGATGCCCAGACTATATTTAATCCCTAAGATTCACAAGGAAACTTTACCTGTTCCAGGAAGACCGATCATATCGGCTATTGACAGTATGGCGGAACATATTGCTATCTACGTGGATTATTTTTTGCAAGGTTTAGTCAAGGATCTACCCACCTAAGTGAAGGACACGGGAGATTTCCTGTGCAAGATAAAAAATACTCCATGGACATCTAACTCCTTACTCATTGCCCTTGATATAGAGTCCCTCTATACTAGTATTGAACATGATAGAGGACTATTGGCAGTGGAACATTTTTTAGGGACCAGACCTCTCAATTGTTACAATCATAATAAGATGGTTTTGGAGTTTATCACATGGAGTCTCAACAACAATTTCTTTATCTTTGGCAACGACATTTATCTGCAGAAAAAGGGTGTTGCCATGGGGGCCTGTTTCTCTCCCAGCTATGCGTGCTTGCATGTAGGCTGGTGGGAGAAGCAGGTCCTCGTGGGAAAACATCAGATTATCTATTCACAACACATAGTGCAATGGATAAGATTCATTGATGATGTTTTTATGATTTGGAGAGGGGAGGAGACTAGTGCCATCAATTTTATCAAACTACTTAACATCAATCAAGAAAATTTGAAATTCACATATAAAATGAGCAAAAAACTATTGCATTTCTAGATGTTAAAGTGTTTGTGAAACATAACAAAATTGCTACCACTCTCTTTAGAAAAAAGACGGCAGGGAACTCAGTTCTCCATGCCAGTAGTGCACTTCCTCGCCATGTTGTTGACAACATCCCCTAAGGGGAGTTGCTCAGGATCAAAAGGATCTGTAGTACAGAGGAAGAACTGACAGTTTGAACAACTCAAGTTCTTAAAAGATTTAAAGACAGGGGCTATAGTGACAGGGTACTAAAAATTGCTGCTGACAAATCAAGGGAAAGATCAAGAGAATCCTTATTACATCCGTCAGCAGCTCCCTGTCTAGAAAATACCAACAGTGATGATAATTCCAATCTTAGATTCATGACAACATATAACTGTCAAGAACGGCGCATCAGAGCCATCTTGACAAAAAGCTGGCCGATATTAATGACCGATGGTGTCTTAGCACCTCAATTAACAAACGGACCAAACATTACATTTCCGAAGGGACCCTCTATGCGCCAGCATGTATCTAATTCATTTCCCGAACTTGTGAAATGTGGGACATGGTTAAAACCCGGCTGGGGTTTACCAAATGCTCCAGTTGTAGAGCATGCAAGTTTGGCATCAACACCACCAAGTATGCCACTCCCGTCAACTATCAAGGGCATCTTCAATTGTAAAACGGAGTATGCTGTTTACATTTTGACATGCACCTGCAGCCTGAGGTGCGTTGGTAGCACCAGGCTTCAGGTGTATTTCAGAATTTTACAGCACCTCCGAGCTATCGTAAATATTGATAGCGCCTATCCTGTCGCGAGGCACTTTAAGATGATCCATAATAACAACCTCGACTGTCTTAATTGTTTTTTAATAGCTGCTGTCCCCAAGTTACGAAGGGGAGGCGACAGAGAGAGAAGTGGAGAAGTGTGGCTCACTGGTTAGAGGAGGCAGACCTGGAAGCAGAGGTCAGCCCAGGACCAGGGTTCAATTCCCGGCTCGTCGGGTCTTGAGTCCTAAAATGTCCATGGACTCGACAATTCTCGCTCCAGTGCCTACTCGATTCACGGGTTCACACTCTGTGACTCTGGGCAATAGCTTGCTTAATCTCCACAACGGCCCCTCACGGCGGGATGCCTGGGTTTCACCTTGCGGATACCCTGCCGGGGTTATCTCACAGGGGAATACCAGGACGGGTTCCCTAAGCAAGCGCTTAGAAACCGCTCAGTGATTTGCGCTATATAAATTCCTGTACATTTACATTTACAGAGACAAAATGCTTAGGCAATTGGAATCTAAGATGATCCTTGAGTTGGAGAGTAAGGTCCCTAATGGCCTGAACACAGCGGAAGATCTTTATCATTTCTTATAAATTGTGCAACTGTCTCCTAACTCTAACTGTATCAGATCCTTAACTTTAGCGTGTGTTCTGTAGATATCAGGTCTATTAATAATGCCCTCCATACCAGAAAAATATAAACACTGCTTCCTAGCCATTCGTTTTTTAATTGTATATATCTTTGAATTTGGTGCAGGAATTGCGTTATATGATTTTTTGCACCACAACAGTGCACCTTGGGGTTTTATTTCTTATTAGGGATAAATCACACACAATTGTTTACATACATCTCTATATAATCGTTAATAATAGCAAGAAGGGTTGCCATCATTATAGATGTCCCTAGTATCAATATTTACTCATACCATTTTAGACATGTACATATATCATTATAGTCTATTGCATTTATTTATACCATTTATTGCGTATTTGCACACTTCTGATGCTTACACCCCAAAAAAAAGTCTTTTCTAAAAAAAATTCTATGAACTGTTTATATCTTTTAGTATATGTATATTATTTAATTTTGATAACATTTTAACCAATATTTATTGATTTTTAACCAAATCCATAAATTTATACTATCAAAATGGCATACATTTGCGCAGTCAATATGTTTACATCAGTTGAAATATAATGTTTACAGAGTATATGTTTACATTTGCAATTTTGCACAGATATACTTTGGACTACTATAGTGTATGTTTTGCATTCAAGCAGTTATAATTTTTTCAACATGTCTCAAATGAAAATTGATACATAATATCTACTTTGAATTTATTCAGTTTATGAATTTATATAATTTACACCCTTCTGCTCAGGATTTTGCAAATTTGACATTGTGAGTAGTATGTCTTCTATATTCATTATCACATGGTGTTCACTATCGCGTATAGAAAAAAATGGCACATACCGGCTTAAACTATCTGTGAGCAAGGGCATCCGCCCGAAACGCGTCAGACTGCTGTGCTGTAATCTTTAAATAAAACATATTGCCTGAAAATTGAGGGACTCGCCTTGGTCTTCCTGTTCGCCAGTGTTGGAGGTGCAGAACCAGTATTCTTGGTTATATATATATATATATATATATATATATATATATATATATATATATATATATATATATATTCACTGAAAAAACCATAGGTTATAGACCATATATAGTTAGGAATTTGCATTTACATAACCTTGAAAATTCACTGAAAAAACCATTGGTTATAGACCATATATAGTTAGGGATTAGCATTTACAAAACCTTATTTTACTCGCATACAACCATTGAAATTTGCATATATTCACTGATGACATCACGATGACATCTCAAATGACATCACTGATGACATCACTGATGACATCTCATTTGACATCACTGGTGACATCACTGATTACATCATTCATGTGATAATACGATGCACCTCCTCACACTCTAATATAACCTTTGATACACCCAGTGTTAAAAACAGACTACCATTCTTGAAACTATTGACACACCAATACCACTTACTACATAGGCACTCACTGATTCCTAGGTCTACTCACACATCCACTCATTCACCCATATAATCACTCATACATACAGACACTCATCAATGCAACACTATCATATGTACTCATACACCTATGTAGACACTCACACACTGCCACTCATCTATGGAGTTACTCACACACCTAGTCAGTCATGAAAGAATCAATCACACTTCCATTTTCTCATGTATATGGAAAGGGGCGACCACTCGGTCCCCCCGAACGTATGGCGGAGTGCCTCGATCCCCCCGGGAAGCCATTTTTGGGCGGGAGGCGCGTCTCGGCTGGTATGCCCGAAGCGGCGTAGCCGGGGCGCGCTTTTTCCCGCCCTAGAGTGGGCTGGCCTAGACACCGACGTAGCCAGCCCCGCCCTAGGGGCAGGCAGGGGCGGGTTTTCGCCCGCCCTGAAGACGGATAAAAAGAGACGCAAGACCAGAAGACGTCCTCTTGTTCTTGTGCTCCGAAGCTGCACCTCCTCGCTACACGTGAGCTCGGGACAGAACGAAGAGCCAATTTGGAGCGTTTTGATCTTTTTCTTTGTCTTCTAGATACTTCGTCGGAGAGATGCCCAAGAAAGGCGCAAAGAGAATGACGACTGAGCAGATGGTTCGGGCCCTTGTTAAAGATATGTCCGACATAAAGAAGCGGCTGGCAGAGCGAGACGGTGAGGAGGGATCGGGCCAACCACCGGCTGGAGGGAGACCTAAGAGGCCGAGAAGGGTTCCAGCCGGGGGCGATGTCCCGGCTCCCTCTGCCCCGCTCGAGGTGCCGACCCCGCTACCAATGGACGGGAATCCAATCCCCGTTGTCATCACCCCGACAACCAACGAAGATATGCCCCCCGAGCTGGCAGCACAGCTAGCAGCATGGTTGGGCGATAGTACTGAGGGCGCCACGGCTGCCGAGGCACAGGCGCTGATAAGGAAGCTGCGTAAGGAAAAGGAAGCAGCCAAGGTGACCGCACCGGTAGCAGTGATAGAAAAGCCACAAGTGGCAGAAGCAGCATCCGGTTCAGGTAAGCGGCCATTGCCGATCGCAAGGGACGAGTCAGCACCCTCTCGTAGAGAAAGACTGGGGCAGCATGTTCCTTTAGCAATAAAGGAAAAGATTTGGGCGGGGGAATACGTGAATATATTCTCCTTGCTTGTCGATCATTATGAGGTAGAGCATGTCAAGAGTCAGAAGGACCTAATGCATCCAAGTGTTTGGCGCGCAAAAATGGCCGCCTTTAAGGTAAATGAGAATATTGGCAACTGGGGCAATGCGTGGGGTATTTTTACATCGATTTTGGGGGAACGTAGGCCCGAGTTGCTTCCCGAATTTCCCATTTATCAATCACGAATTATGGGTTACTCGACAGCGTATCAAGGTAACCATTGGTTCTGTTATGACAATCTGTTCAGGAAAGAAAAGGAGCATAACAAGAGTTTGACTTGGGATTGTTACGATTCTGTGACATGGGATAAAATGAAAGAATCAGGAATGTTAAAAATGCCATTGGTTGGGAGCAATGTTGTTGATTACTCCCGCCAAAATGTGGGGACGCCCTTTCGACCAAGTACGAGCACCGACGATTATTCGAGACCCGCAGGCATTACAGGGAGAAAGGGTTTCTGCTTTAATTTCAACAAAGGGAAATGTACCAGGCCTCCGGGATCGTGTAAATTCAAACACGAATGTAGTACTTGTGGGTCGTCCCATCCTGAGTCATCGTGCAGAGCCAGAACAAGTGAGAATGGGGGTAAGGGAGGCGCCAAACAGGTCTAAGATAGTCCGAGGGGCGCCTTTACCAACCCCGATTGATACCTTGGCAATGATTCCCTGGCTCAGCGAATACCCGGATCGTACTTCTGCTGGGGTGCTGCGGAACGGTTTTACACATGGTTTCCGCATCCCGGTGAGGGACTTTCAGGGTGTAGGGACGTGAAAAAATCAACTTTCCGTTTTACAACATACATCTGTAGTGCAAGAGAAGATTCAGAAAGAGGTTAGCCGGGGACGGGTCGCCGGCCCGTTTAGTGTACCCCCGGTACCGGATTTTGTCTGTTCTCCGTTAGGGGTGGTCCCCAAGAAGGACCCAGGTGAGTTTCGTTTGATCCATAATCTGTCTGCTCCACATGGTCTTTCGGTGAACGATGCAATTGATCCAGAAGTTTGTTCGGTGCGATACGCATCGTTTGATGAGGCAGTAGCCATCTTGAATCGCCTGGGGCCCGGGACGTTGATGGCGAAATCAGATATCGAGTCAGCGTTCCGGTTGCTCCCGGTACACCCAGACGACCAGCGTCTTCTGGGATTCGGGTTTCAGGGGTCATTGTACATGGATATGTGTATGCCAATGGGATGCTCTATATCATGTGCTTATTTTGAGAAATTCAGTACTTTCCTGCAATGGGTGTTCACTAAGAAAACGGGTTTCCGAAATGTAATGCACTACCTTGACGACTTTCTGTTCCTTGGCCCCGCCGGAAATCCCGAATGTGCCCAGGCCTTAGCTGAATTCTGTGTGTTGATGGGTCATTTTGGCGTGCCATTGGCACCGGGTAAAACTATGGGTCCCACGACTTGCCTCGAGTTTTTGGGGATCGAGTTGGACTCAAGGGAGGGGTGTTTCCGTTTACCAGCTAGCAAAGTGTTGAAATTCAGGGCAGCCCTCCAAGTATGTTTAAATGCATCTAAGGTTACACTGCATCAGTTGCAACAATTGGTGGGAAAGTTGAACTTTGCCTTGAGGGTGATCCCAATGGCCCGCCCCTTTTCCCGCTCAATTGCCCAAGCGATGGTTGGCCTAAAGGAGGGTCATCATCGCACGAGGTTATCGGCTGAGGTCCGCCAGGACATGCGGATTTGGTTAGCATTTTTGGCGGACTTCAATGGCCGAGTCGTCTGGAACAAGCCAGCCGTGTCCTCCGAAGAGCTTGGGCTATGGACAGATTCAGCAGGAAGCATAGGCTTTGGCGCCATCTTCGGCACAAAATGGTCTGCACAAAGGTGGCCCCCATGGTGGCACGAGAAGGGGCTGACGAGTAATATTGCTTTCCTTGAACTATTCCCCATTCTGGTGGCCCTGAGAACCTGGCCAGAAGGGTTCAGAGATCATTCTGTCGTGTTCTGGTCCGACAATATGACCGTTGTAGAATGCATCAATAGTCAGGCAGCCCGTTGTAAATTGATTTTGAGGCTGCTCAAAGAAATTGTCTTACTGTGTATGCAACTGAACGTGATATTCAGAGCTAAACATGTCCCGGGGGTGATGAATCAGGCTGCTGATGCACTGTCTCGTTTTCACATGCAGGCTTTCTCGGGTTTCCTTCCTTCAGCGGACCCAGAGCCGGCACCCTTCCCCGAAGCTCTCTGGTCTCTCGGTGCCCCGAACTTCGTCACCTCGTGGGAGAGAGTCTAGCACCCAGGACAAGGAAGGCATATGAAGGGGCGTTTCAGGCCTATTTAGCCTTTTTGGGGGCTGAGAGAGGGGGACTTTGGGGTCAGGAAGAGTGGGTAGTACATTTTCTGATGTCCTTACGTAGGGCTGGGAAGTCGGTGGCTACGGCCCAAAGGCATCGTGCCGCCATTTCCTTTGTTGCCAGGGCCCATGGCATCCAGGACCCGACAGCGTCTTTTACTGTACAAAAGGCGCTGCGTGGGTGGCAACGCCTAGAGGGTCGCAGAGTAGACGTAAGACGACCGATAGGTCTAGATAGGTTGTCCCAGTTACTGGCCACACTCCCTAACACATGCTCGTCTCCTTTCGAGACCTGTTTGTTCCGGACTGCATTTACGCTGGCATTTCACGGGGCTATGAGAATAGGTGAGCTGGTTGCAAGGAACAAACAGGATGTGGCGGGGGGCTTGTGCAGGGAACACGTTCAGATCAGGGGCGATGCGATGATTGTCTCCTTTCTCAGGTCCAAGACCGACCAAGATGGGAGGGGGGACTGCACGATCATTCGCAGGACCCCCGGGTCATCCATGTGTCCGGTACAGTGCTTAGAAGATTACCTGGCACGAAGGGTGGCATCATGGGGGGGGACATTGTTGAGGCATGCAGACGCCACCCCGCTGACGAGGTTTCAGTTTCAGCGGGTGCTTGCAATGGCCATTGCCGCAGCGGGCTTGGACCCGGGCGAATTTGGGACCCATTCCTTTCGAATAGGGGCTGCCACTGAAGCTACAGCCAGGGGTCTTAATGTAGAACAAGTGAAACGAGTGGGGCGTTGGTCCTCCAATTGTTATAAGAGGTACGTGCGATTGCACATGTTGTGAAGCTGTAATCATGTACTCACGCTTCTTGTCTTTTGTTTGTTTTCAGTTGCGCAAGCCTACGCGGCAGGGCGGACTGTGCAGTCGACCCAACACCAGGCCAGCGGTCGCACATCACCGGCTGTGAGAAAGGAGGTGTGGGTCGTGGGCCACTCATACGTGAGACGGGCCGCAGACGTATTCAAAGCAGGTGACATGATTCACGTACCTGGGGAATACGGGTACAGAGTGTCCTTCTACGGAAGAGGCGGTCTCTGTATTGACCAGTTTCAAGCATTCTTTGAGGGTTTGTTAGAGCGGATGAGGTCACCGCCGTCCATAGTCATAGTGCATTTGGGGGGCAATGATTTGGTCACCACCGGTAGACGACTTCTCCTGGAGGCTATGCTTTCCACGGTAAGTTGGTTAGCGAGGAGAGTTCCGGGGTGCATAATTGCGTGGTCTCATATGATCCCACGAAAAGTGTGGCGGGGGGCTATCTCGATCCCTGCTTTGAATCATTCTGTTAGAAAACTGAATAACAAAGTGAGTAGGTTGTTCCGTTCCAAGACATTGCATTCGATCTTGCATAGTTGTATTAATGATGACAGTATGTATTTGGGGGATGGTGTGCATTTGTCGAGGGTGGGGAATGAGTTACTCATAGGAGACTTCTTAGCTTGGTTAAAATCGTTAAAACATGACCTTTAGGTAGGAGTTTTGTGGGGGGTCCGGATAGCCGGTCAACTATCCGGACCTGTGGCGGTAAGGTCATGATCGGTGAGCACTAATTGGTAGATCCCTATGAGTGGGCGTCACCCAACACGGATGGGAGCGCTCGGGAGAGGTGGCCATTGGCCCCTCAATGGGGAGGCGGTCCCGTCTAAGGGCGGGTCGCCGGAAGTAAAGGAAAGGCGGTCAAGGCCCCTTCCTTTGTAGGAGGGGTTACAGCCCCCTCCTGGGGAATTTCCCGGGGCCAGTGTCATCTGCGACGGCAGATGCGGTAAGTTGTGTGGGGTGGGGGGAGGTCCACGATACCTTCTAGATACCACACACAAGTCTTCGAACGACCTTTAAATGGCGTCGAGTCTTAAGTGCCCCCGTCAAGTCAAGGGAAATTGTTAGTAGTTGCACTTGAGGTAAGCCTCTGTGCTGTCGCCCCTCCCAAGTGGGAGGGGTAAGTCTGGTTAGGGATCTTGACACCGGTTATGACCTTGCCGTTGGCCCTTAAACGTTAGGATGTACAATTTCAGTGTTTCTAGAGAATGTTTTTGTAGGATGCTAGTTCGGCTAGGAGAACCTCTGTATTAGAGAATATGTTAAGGTTAGCCAAACAACGCAATGTGATAATGAAATTGTACATAACATGAAACGTTTAATGTTTTAATTTTTTGTTTTAATAAATACGGCCGGGAGGGTCACTCCCTCCCACATCCAAAAACTTTAAGAACTGTTTCCGGTTTCCCTCCTTTTGGGGATTGTGTTGAGAGGGGGTGGCGGGTATCTCAGCCATATGGAAAGGGGCGACCACTCGGTCCCCCCCAACGTATGGCGGAGTGCCTCGATCCCCCCGGGAAGCCATTTTTGGGCGGGAGGCGCGTCTCGGCTGGTATGCCCGAAGCGGCGTAGCCGGGGCGCGCTTTTTCCCGCCCTAGAGTGGGCTGGCCTAGACACCGACGTAGCCAGCCCCGCCCTAGGGGCAGGCAGGGGCGGGTTTTCGCCCGCCCTGAAGACGGATAAAAAGAGACGCAAGACCAGAAGACGTCCTCTTGTTCTTGTGCTCCGAAGCTGCACCTCCTCGCTACACGTGAGCTCGGGACAGAACGAAGAGCCAATTTTGACCCACCCACCAGCCCCTGAGGACAGCAAGTTGTTGTGCAATAAAGTGAATTTTATAAGTATGTTTTTCCGTTTCGTTTACAGGCTGTGAAAGCATCAGTTTGTGGTTGATCATAATAAAGTATGGTGAATATCGTGTAGGTGGTTACGATTAAAATGATTTGATATAGTGTTGCATTTTAAGCATGTTCTTTCGGTCGTAGCGACCAATGTTTTCATAGGTTTGAGTAAGAATTGTCGTATTTATTTTTGGTAGGCGGTAAGGTCATGATCGGTGAGCACTAATTGGTAGATCCCTATGAGTGGGCGTCACCCAACACGGATGGGAGCGCTCGGGAGAGGTGGCCATTGGCCCCTCAATGGGGAGGCGGTCCCGTCTAAGGGCGGGTCGCCGGAAGTAAAGGAAAGGCGGTCAAGGCCCCTTCCTTTGTAGGAGGGGTTACAGCCCCCTCCTGGGGAATTTCCCGGGGCCAGTGTCATCTGCGACGGCAGATGCGGTAAGTTGTGTGGGGTGGGGGGAGGTCCACGATACCTTCTAGATACCACACACAAGTCTTCGAACGACCTTTAAATGGCGTCGAGTCTTAAGTGCCCCCGTCAAGTCAAGGGAAATTGTTAGTAGTTGCACTTGAGGTAAGCCTCTGTGCTGTCGCCCCTCCCAAGTGGGAGGGGTAAGTCTGGTTAGGGATCTTGACACCGGTTATGACCTTGCCGTTGGCCCTTAAACGTTAGGATGTACAATTTCAGTGTTTCTAGAGAATGTTTTTGTAGGATGCTAGTTCGGCTAGGAGAACCTCTGTATTAGAGAATATGTTAAGGTTAGCCAAACAACGCAATGTGATAATGAAATTGTACATAACATGAAACGTTTAATGTTTTAATTTTTTGTTTTAATAAATACGGCCGGGAGGGTCACTCCCTCCCACATCCAAAAACTTTAAGAACTGTTTCCGGTTTCCCTCCTTTTGGGGATTGTGTTGAGAGGGGGTGGCGGGTATCTCAGCCATATAGTTATACACACAACACCTTACTTATTCAAACATATACTAACACATACTTACTCTCTTATACAATCACTGATACAAGTACACATTGATCTGCACAGAGTCACACACCTCCCAGCCAGCCACACACACACTCAGTCTCCCATACAAATACTTGGGCAACCAATCAATAACCCATATAGCCACTCATATACATACAGCTTAATATACAGACAGTCACTGGATGATGTCACCAGTGATGTCAAATGAGATGTCATGAGTGATGTCATCAGTGATGTCATTTGAGATGTCATCAGTGATGTCATCAGTGATGTCACTGACCATGTCATGAATGATGTAATATGTGACATCATCAGCAGTGGATTGCGGGTGCGCTATATATAGTTAGACCAACTAACTATATAGGAGGAATTTCAATGGTTTTTTATATGTTAATTCCTAACTATATAAGGCTTAAAACCTATGGTTTTTTCAGTGAATATATATATATATATATATATAGTTCATGGGCCACGTCAGCCTGCCCATGCTTTTAAGCGTTGGTATTGTCCAGTCATAGGGGAGCTGGAAACCTGAAACCAGCAGACTTTACAGACATATTCTTTTTGTTCCACAGTGCAGTTAAACAGAGCTCTTAACTTTCTGTACTACTGTTGGCTGTAAAATCAAAGCATTGTTGGTCGGTTAAACATGCTTTACAGTGCTACTTTAGTGGGTTACACGAGTGCTGCTGCCCACTAGTACCATTTACTTTACAGGCGCTACATGTAGTATAACATGCTAGAGGTTTATGAGTACATTAACTGGACCTATCGGGTTCACATCAAGTTTATCATGTTAAAAAGGGAAAATACAAGCTCTTTACCACTGGTTAGCAGGAGTAAAGTGCACATAGTTTAACGCCACAAAAACGTGTTCAACAAAGGAAGGCAGAAAATCTGGGGTGATCCTGCAGAAAGGGCCCTGGTCCAACACACACTGTCACACCATTGTCTATATGTGAAGATGGTTCAATAAACTTCCTTTTGAGATTGCCCCTTATCCCCCTCTCCGTCCCATTGTTGTGGGGCTTGGTATCACAAACATAGCATGTTCAGCCAAGCCGTGACCATTTCTGTAATGAACCAAAGTGTGGATAATGTCTGTTAGCCTTGCACAAAGTCTTGGTTCATTGGGTGGTAGTTCAGGGCAAATATGCCTCAAGCATTGCCTTCCCCAAGGTCCATTACCACCCACCTAGCACATGACGTTACAGCCATATAAAAAACATGGATCCAAGAAGAGTTACCTGTGAAGATCTTCCGATGACCCCTAGCTGAAGTGTTCTTATTTTTTAGAAGCACACTTCAATTCAAGCCATACTCATATGAGAATAAGCTTGCATTAATTGTCTAAATGTAGGACCTCTGAAAAACTTTACATATAACTGGAAAACGACATTCAGCTGGTGTAGGTATTACCACAATAGCACCACTGGGCAGAGAGTGAGATACAAATATAGGTGTGGCCTATCATAAAGCTTTTAGCTGTCTGGGTGCAAAACACTGTGGTCATACAGTGGGCTTTGTTTTTTATTCCATTCTCTTTATTTGATTGTTTATGTTATAATGAAGTACATAACATGGAGTATGATGTACTAATAAAGATTACTGTGACTTAGCTAGCTCCATTCATGCGACAACACTTGAACATCAGCTCCTTAGTTGTCCACATTCTGGAATATTTTAACAACAAAAAAGCCCTGTAGAACTTTCTAGTGACACCCATCGTCTATCATTAAAGAACTAAAGTGAAAAGCTGGTGGAGGAAGAATTGTGCCTCACTAAATCTTTTGTTATATTATAGACTGTCTCAGCAAGTATCATCTTCACTTATTTTCGTGGCAGTGCCACCCTTGTAATTTATTGCAATATTGGATTAACAACTTATGATGGATATTGTTCTTGTAATCTTATCACTTCTGTGCTAAATTTGTAAAAAAATATAAGTAGGGCCCTGATAAGGAGGCCAGTGCAGCTTGCCCCACCCTTTAGCCCCTGCCAGCTCTGCCAATGAAGGGACCAGTAGAAAAACTAACCATTACATTCCTACAAGTGTGACAATTCAGACTATTCCAAGCCCCCAAAGATAAAAAAAAATGTGATGGTCGGCTAGTATTAGGCATTTTTAATGTATATTGAATTAATAAACAACTGATGTTGTGCTGATCTCTAATCTAGACAAACAGGGCCACCACGTAGCAGGCTGACAAATGTGCCGGTGTGCTGGTGCCCTGCATCTGAAAACACGGGCTCTAATTAAGCCCTGTTCCTGATTATAAATGAGTCTGAACCTTTACTTGCTGCCCTTGTTGCTGTTGCTCTGCTTTGCCCACGAGTCTTCCTGCTTCCACGGACCTGCCCGCCTGTCTCCTGCTGCCCGGCTGCTCTGTATCCAGCTAGAGCGGGGCCACCGAGAGGAGACCGGCGATGGGCGAATTACATCCCCCAGAAGCCCCTGCGGTGATCCCTGTCACCTGGGAGCGCGAGGCAGCGCTTTAAAACGGCATCAGCCCCATCGAGTGGGGGAACTTTTGCTGCCCTTGTTGCTGTTGCTCTGCTTTGCCCACGAGTCTTCTGCGGACCCCTGACTGCTGCCACGAACCCGCCTACCTGTCTCCCGCTGCCCGGCTGCTCTGTATCCAGCTAGAGCGGGGCCGCCGAGAGGAGACCGGCGAGGGGTGAACTACATCCCCCAGAAGCCCTTGCGGTGATCCGTGTCACCTGGGAGCGCCAGGCGGCGCTTTAAAACGGCATCAGCCCCATCGAGTGGGGGAGCTTTTGCTGCCCTTGTTGCTGTTGCTCTGCTTTGCCCACGAGTCTTCTGCGGACCCCTGACTGCTGCCACGGACCCGCCCGCCTGTCTCCCGCTGCCCAGCTGCTCTGTATCCAGCTAGAGCGGGGCCGCCAAGAGGAGACTGGCGAGGGGCGAATTACATCCCCCAGAAGCCCTTGCGGTGATCCGTGTCACCTGGGAGCGCCAGGCGGCGCTTTAAAACGGCATCAGACCCGTTTCGCGGGACGCCGGGCGAAGCCCGGGCCAAGGGCGGGCCCGTCCTATCCTGTCACAGACCGGAAGACACTGGACTGGGCCCCCCCTCTAACAGTGTATACAAGGTAACTTCTTTATCCTGCCTGATATATTGTTGCTACACTCATTTTTGCCCAGACAGCCTGCTATCATAATATAACAACATATGAGACTGCACTTGTTCGATCATCTTCCTCCATAACAAATGTCACAGAGGGGTACCAGAAGCAAAACACTTCTAAACATGGCTAAAACCGTTGGTCCCATTGATCAATTCATCACTAAAGCCAATCAAACCATTGATCAGGGCATAATACTACTAGATTGTCGAGTATCATACGAACTGGCACAAGCTAGACGATCGTCATTAGGACCCCTGATGTTAGCGCAAACACCTCTAACTCAACCGTAGAAGGAAGCTAATCCGGAAACACGCACTGACATCCATGGCATCCCAAACCTGGTTGATCTGTCCGCGTCTTTGTCATTGTTGGACTCGCTACTGACCCAGGCGCTTGAAAAAACGCCCGATATCTTTGCGAGTCCGCCTCTACAGGACAACGACCCCGACCAGAACGAAGAAAGGGGGCTAAGGGAGGGAGCAAATCGGAAACAGAAGAGCATAAGAAAAAAAAAAACGAAAGACGTCAATGCGCCAGAAATAAGTAAGTTACAACCTACGCCACGTCCCAAAAACCAGAGAGAGGGAAATAAACCAAATGAGCAAAGGCAGAAAAACAATACCTCTAACGAAGCAAGAGCAGACAACTGTGCCATTAATTCCCATCTCACTGTCGTGGATCTCAGCGTGAATGAAAGTAATGATGACAGCGCTCATAAGGAAGATCTTGACACGGACACGGACAAAGGATGCAAAATAGGCGATCCTGATCAGCATCTGATGGTTCGGATAGCTGAACTAATAAAGCATCAGCTACAGCCCATTCAAAGGAGTCTGGAATTCATAGAGAAGCAAATAGTAGTATTAGCCGCCACTCTAAAAAAACCCTACAAATCTAAAGAACTTAGGGCTGACAAATATGGGAGGATCAAAAAACAAAACTGTTAACACCATGTCAGGACAACCTTCCAAAAATGGTATTGCTCTTAGTAACACCCCTATCATTAAGGTAGGAGAAACTGTCAAAAACTCTACCAAGGGCCCAGCAACTCCAACCCCAAAAATCAAGTCCCCACAAAAGCCCCCTAAGAAAGTTCCAGAGGTACAGAAAAACCCACCCTCAACACATATCTCCCCGAAGCCACTCCCAACAAATACTACACATCATGAACATCCACAGAGGTATAATACACAGGGAGAACGGACAAAGAAAGGATGGACTAAGCCCATAAACCTCCCCCCTGAAGCAACCCCGTTCGTAGTTATTTTGACAGGGGTGCCTGAACTAAGTTATGACACAGATGAACCAACTTGGTCCCTATTAAACAAAGTTCGGCATTGGTTGAATGCCAACAGACCAAACCCGCAAAACTATGTTACTAGAATGAACACAGCACGAAGGGTTTCATGGATAGGACACCAACAAAAAACAATCCCAGGTGATTGTGTTATAGTTAATTTTGAAAACCCTCGGGCAGTGGACTATATTTGCTCCTGGGATACAGTGGACAGGAATGGAGGTATAAACACCAAACGTCTATCCTTTTTTTACCCCCCGATATCCCACTATCCTGAAGGCTCAAATTGGTCCGCAAACTGGTCCTGGAATCAGACAGACAACGGGCAAAGGGGTTGGAACCAGGGAGGATGGGGGCATGAAAACAGAGAATGGGCTGATTGGAAAACCAATGGTAGGAGAGTACAGCTACAATCACAAAGGGAACTTTGGGGTGGAATACCAACTTCTAATAGTTACAGCTGTCTAGAGATGGTTGATTGACCATCATCACAAAGGGAGTATGACATGATCAGCCCAATAAACACCGGAGATATAACCACAAATATATTAGAAAACCCTACAAACAACTGTCTCTATGAGGGTTGCCGTACATCAGCTAAAAGATCAATTGGATTAATTAATCCAATTGCAGACTCGATCATGGTAGATCGAACACACGAGCTCCCTGAATCTCCCGAGGATTCCACTGGTACTGTTTCTTCCACGCAAAATACTCTAGAGGCGCGGGGAACCATTCCAAAACCGAATCACGAAACACAGTTAAGTTACCCTGAAGAAAGTAGTACCCAGAGTAGGATATCAATCGCCGCAAGTTCCAACTCCGAATTAAGATTACTATTTTGGAATGTGGCAGGTTTAGCCTCCAAACACTCTGAAAGTAGTTTCCTTTATTTGGCAAATTTAAGTAATCTAATTTGCCTTCAGGAAACTTGGCTTAAGGACCCTATACATCTCCTGGGCTACAAAACATACTTCTCTGCAGCCATAAGATCTAATGCAGGTAGGAGAAAGGGAGGGTTAGTAACATATGTCTCAAATCTCTGGCCCTGCTGTTCAATAACTCCCTTAAAGTTAGAGCACAACTACCAGCTTATTATTTTACGTGGAATTAGACAAGAGGTCTATACCATCATCAATTTTTATAATAAAATGACCCTACCTGAGTTAACCAGGGTCTTAAGCGAGATTTCCCATCTGGCACATGATCTCGCCATAAAATATGCAAAGGAATTCCACACAGTAGTTTGGGGAGGAGATTTTAATCTGCACCGATGCAACAAGAGCGATACCCCTAACTGTGGGATCACTGATGAAGACGGAAACTGTCTAACCCACTTCACACATACATCTGAGGGTAACAACATGCAGATGATGATGGTAGAATTGGACATGGGGTTCGCCAATAAATTAAAAACACCCATAACTGAATTTATGCCAACCTTTCATGGCAGGGGCTTTAAAAGCTTGATAGATTATGTTTTAGTGTCTACCAATAAAGCTTCAAATATTAAGACCTTTGAAGTACTTAACAATGCACTTAGTGATCATTCCCCCATTAGCATGACACTTCAAGAACCAAAACCACACAAGAGAGGAGATATGGTCCAGTTAAGCCTGTTACACCAACAGACATTAACATTGGATAGGCTAAATGGTTTTACATTAAAATGGGGCAAATTAGATCAGGAAGCCATAACCACAAAAATAGTAAAATCCAGCAGAAATGAGATAGAAAGATGTCTAGATCCCTCTACAACTCCAACTGAGATTTTGGCCAGTTACGGTGATATTGTAGAAAATATTAGGAAAAAACTAACCAGGGACTGCAAGCAAAATAAGAGCACCAGAAAGGGATGGTTTAGTACAGAATGTACTAAAGCTCATACCAACCTAAAGAAGGCTCTAGCTAAAGCAGAAAGAGACAGAGAGGAGATCATACAATTAAGGAAGGCCTACGCGTTTGCAATTCGAACCAAGAAAAAGGAATTACAAGCTAATCTATGGGCCCAACTACAGAGAAGTAGCATCCTAAAGGACAGCACAGCCTTTTGGCTGATAGTGAAATCTCCTTTCCTAACTGATAAAGTAGATGCACCATCTCTAGACGTCGTAATCGTTGCAGGGGAATGGGTGCAATACTTCTCTGAGGTTTTTAGCAGCAAAAAAGTCCCTGAATCAGAACATCTAGATTCCCTGACACCAGTGAAATATCCACTAGCTCTCCACTTTACATTAAATGAGATGGAGAAAGCAACAAAAACTGCTAAATCCGGAAAGCCACCAGGACCGGATTCAGTCCCCATGGACCTTTTTAAACATAACCCAGATCTGTGGTTCCCATTACTTACTAACATATTGAATGCGGACAAAGAGATCGGCTTGGTCAATTCCTGGCCGTCCTCGATATTGATTCCCATCTTTAAAAAGGGAGATAGAGACAGTCCTGCCTGCTATCGTCCCATCTCACTCCTGGATTCGCTCGGGAAGATGGCAGGGCGTATTCTTCTCGACAGTCTTCAGGAGTGGACGAACGACCATGAGGCAATCTCGGATCTTCAATACGGGTTCAGGGCAGGATTGAGTACGGTGGATCAGGCCTTTAACTTGACATTACTAGCCGGAAAGTATGTAGAGGCAAAAAGCTCTTCTTTACATATGGTATACGTGGACCTAACAGCAGCGTTCGACTGCGTTGTACACTCAAGGCTATGGACAATTATGCTGCAAATGGGAATTGATCCCCCAATAGTTGACTTCCTTCGTGAATTATATTCAGGGGCAACGGGGAGAGTCAGATTTGGGACTGGAGGCCAGCTAACCGATAAGTTTCTTATAGAGAAGGGGGTCAGACAAGGGTGTGTGCTGGCCCCTTTCTTATTCACCTTGTATACTAATGGGTTAGAGGCCGCAATGTTGGAGGGTGCAAAAGATCTCCCAGCAGCCGGTCGTCGGCAGATACCAGCCTTATTATATGCCGACGACGCGGTGATCCTAGCCAGAACCCCAGTCCAGCTCCAACGGGTTTTGAACAAGTACTGCTCGTTTATGACCAGCTTGAATCTCAGAGTAAATATAAAAAGGACGTACGTGATGCATGCTGGCATAAAACGTAAAAAACCCAAGACAATTTATGTGGACAAATCCCCCCTTGAAAGAACGGAAACATATCCCTATTTAGGAATTTTAATTGATGAGGCTTTTAAATGGAGGGAAGCTGTCAATTCCTGCAAATTGGCTGTTTTAAGGGCCGTTGGTGCACTGGAGGCTTTTGCCCTCCAGTTAGGTAAAAGACCCCCTACTGAAATGCTTAAAATATATAATGCAAAATGTCTCAGCATTGCGATTTATGGAGCAGGGGTCTGGGGTGGGGCAAATGTAGATCAGCTCCAAAAAATTGAAAATCTTTTTTAAGGTTCTTGATGGCAGTCCCAAAAAGTACCACAACATATGGTTGTCACCTTGAACTTGGATTGGACTATATTTCCGACATTATTAAAATCCAACCAGTCATGCTGTGGCGGCGGATTTGGGCAACGGAACAATGTCATCTCACGAGAACAATTGTCCAAGACTGCATGAAACTTGATAATATGGGGAAGATCAGGTGGCTGGTTTACGTCAAAACATTCCTCACTGACATTGGATTTGCAAGTTTTTTTGATGATCCCCCATCAGTAATGGACCTTTCGAAAAAATACCTAAAAGCAGCATGCTTGTCCCATCTGTCCCAAATGCGTCTGCTAAGTGAAATAGGGAAACCATCTGTACAGCAATGTCTACTAATACAACTTGTTCCCGCTATCCAACCATACCGACAGTTTAATTTAAATCATAATGGCAAATTTTTGTTGACCCGTTTTAGGTTTAACATGTTTCATCGTATGATTTCCTTCTCTTCTCAAAATGATTGGACTGTAAATCTTTCTCCCTGCCCTTGTGATTTTATTTCTTTACAATCTACTATTCATGTACTTTTTTTCTGTAAGTTTTATGTTTCACCACGTAGGCGGTGGATAGTGCCACTTTTGAAGGTTCTAAAGTTGCGTCAGTGTCGTCCAGCCTATCTGGCCTTACAGTTCTTGGAAAATGAACCTTTGACAAAATCTATAGCGTACTTCCTTAAATTCTGTGTTAGACATCGCACTAATCTATGATAAACTGGATCAAACTGTTTTACGTGTATAAGAATACTGGTAAAGAATAGCTTTTTATACCTGAAACTTGAAAATGTGAACTTTTATTATGTTTTAAATGGGTTTTTATATATATGAATATGAAATTGATGTATTTTTATGAACTTTTATGGTCTTTCAAAAATAATGGAAAACCGAATAAAGATGATTTGAATTTGAATTTGAGTCTGAACCTATACGAAGTGCCCCTGTCTTTTTTGGCTATGTATTCTTGTTTGTGTTGAAATGTCAGCTTGTTCCCACCCGTGCACATCTTTCATCCATAGCTCGAAGCAGGGTCCCAGGGCGGGTTCCAAGACATGGCTATCACTTTCTTAGCCACAATTAATTCCATGTTTAAAAACTCTGCCAATTGCTTATGCTATTTGGACTGTGGACTGTGGGAAAGGTCCCAAAATGCATAGCATTGGTTCGAAGGGCACCCTCCTGTGTGCAATGTGTTTGAGGATACAATGTACCGTCTCCCATAAAGGGTCGTTATTGAACACTCCCATAGCATGGTAAAAGTCTGCATTTACCTTATTACATCAGGGGCACTCAGTGGCAACTCCCCTACACATGTTCCTCAAACATGAAGCTGGGGATCAGTTAAGTTGAGTATATTTAAAATGCAGGTTCTTTAGATACCCAAGATGTGTTTTCCAAACATCACCGCCTGTACTCCTCAGATATTTTTAATCCTGTCACTATTGCTCATTTATTCTGTAATTCCAAACTACTAGTCAGAAACAAACCTGTAACACAGCCTTCTTTATAAATGTCACCAACCTCCTGCTACTCTCATATGCAAGGATAACCTGCAGCACCTCAGTAAAAAAAATAACTTACAGTGGGCTTAGAGATGCCCAAATGTTTACTATTGGTTAGCTTTATTGTCACTCTCATTTGCTTGCTTCATATTTGACTGCCATGGCTTCATCTTCTGTGTGTCCCTCCCCTGAAGCAAAGCTTTTTAACCATCCTGTAACCTCATTTTTAGGGAACAACTTGTTTCTTTTCGATTAAGCACTGCATGAGAGTGCATATGCTCTCTCCCTTGTATTCCTTCCCTGTGCTCCCTGTTGCTCTCTCTTGAGTGCTGCGTGTCTTGTGAGTTTCTCCAACGCCAAATACATGTGCACTCCATTGGTGGCGGCTCCTCCGTTAAGGCAGAGAAGCGTAGCCTCACGGTTCATTGAGCAGTGGAAAATAAAAATAACCAGAAGTTATTGTCTTTTAATTTTCATTTGGGACTCCGGGCGGGGCGGAGCTGGTTGGCGCAGAGGGAGCAGGAGTTGTTTGCACTCCCTCCCTCATGCTTAGTGGCATGTTCTTGATTGGGCTGTGTTGCACAGCCTCCCCAGGCACTGCCTGAGTGGCCAAACAGACCGATCAGACCAATCATGACGCTGCTGCAGCAGTGTCGTGGTTGAAGGGGCGTAGCTACAGCTTGTGGCGCCCGGGGCTATCCCTCGGAGTGCCGCCCCCTTTGGGGGAGGGGTAATACTGCCAGTAATAGCTACACAGTTGTGAATACACCGGTGACCGGCAGTATAAAGGAGAACACACAGACTGCCATCCTGCAGGATCTCAGGAAGGGCCTAAAAACATGGTTATTTGATTAACGTCCCTCATCAGCAGGCCCGCCCCCACCCCCCTCAGCGCCTAGATACCCTCCCAGGTGATAAGTAGCGCTATGTAAGTCCTGTTTGTCAGTGGCATAATAGGGAGTGGGTGGGGTGGCAGGCCCACTGAGGGCAGGCACCGCACAGCAGGTGTCACTCATGTCTCGATGTGGTGACGTCGGGCCTGGGCTATACTCTGATTGACTGGTGGCCCATTGCGGCGGCCGTTATAATTTATTTGGGGAATGGGGACACTGACTGACACTACTGTAAAGTGTCAGACAGTGAGTGTCCCCAAATAACTTATAAAGGCTGCTGCAACAGGCCACCAGTGATGCGCGCCAGCCACCCGCAAAATAGTGCCGCCCCCCGTAGCTACGCCACTGCATATAGAGCCTGAAAAAGAACCCGTTCCAGTTGCTCTTTCTAATTTCGGCCAGTGCTAAGACCCTACCACCTCAAATCCATATTTGACACTCTCTCTTTCCCCACTCACTTCATCTTTTGATGTCCAGTCAATATTTAACTTACTCTCAGCCTTGCAGTACCACATTCACTCTCTCTCTTGCTCTCTCTTTCACTCTCTCTTTCTCTATCATTCTCTCGCTCCCCATCTTTCTCTCTCTCGCTCTCTCTCTCTCTCTCTCACTCCCTCTCCCTCTCTCTTTCTCGCCCCCTCTCTCTCCTTCTTCTCCTTCTTCCTCTCCTTTTCTCTCTCTCTCCATCTCTCTCACTCTCTCTCTTTCTCTCTCCCCCTCTCTTTCGCTCCCCTCTCTTTCTCTCTCTCGCTCTCTCTCTTCTTTGCTCTCCCACCCACACATCCCCACTGAGAACTTTAAAATGTAGTTGTGGTAGAACCGGGCCTGGTTGTAGGTATGATGTTACTTGTTGTATCACATTTCTGGATGCAATGACAGAAACCGCAAAATACAAGTCAGGCGGCACATTATGCTAAACACAGATTTTTGAAATCCTGAAACTTATGATTAGGTACATTGATGATCTCTTCATAATTTGGACGAACACCAAAGAAAAACTATTGATGGAACTCAAGAAGTTTAACGAAGCAGATGAACGAATACAATTGACATGGGACATATCAGAGACAACAGTCAACTTCCTTGACGTTAAAGTTATCAAAACCTCAGATGGATTCATGACAGACCTGCATGTGAAACCAACGGACAGGAATAACTTGTTGTTATACTCTAGCTTTCACCAACCGAATCTAATCACCAATCTGCCATTCTCACAGATGGCTAGAGTTAAGAGAATTACCTCAGATGAAAATATTTGTAACAATAGACTCGAA
The DNA here is from genome assembly GCF_964263255.1 of Lissotriton vulgaris. Classification (NCBI taxonomy): domain Eukaryota; kingdom Metazoa; phylum Chordata; class Amphibia; order Caudata; family Salamandridae; genus Lissotriton; species Lissotriton vulgaris. Next base: position 409,013 of record NW_028248859.1, on the reverse strand, counting down.
GAAATGACCAAGAAATTCAGAGCCAGAGGTTACCCACAAGAGGTAATAGAACAGTCCAAGAGCAGGATTGACCAAATTGACAGAGACAAACTATTAACAACCAAAGTCAAAACCGCACAAACAAGAACAGTGGTAGTATCTAAATACTCAACATCGAGCAAAAAGTATCAACAAGCTATTTTAAAACATTGGTCGATTCTCAATATGGAACCAGATTTCAGACAGTCTTTTGCAGAACCACCCATTTTTGCTTATACAAGATCAAAAAATCTGGGAGAAATTCTTCAAACAAAACCATGTGAAAGCATCACATACAGAGGAACTAAACCTTGCTTGAATTGCGGTAACTGTAATAATGTAATCCAAGGCAATACCGTATGTCACCCTTCAAAGGGGTATCTGATCAAACTGAAGGTCAATGCTACTTGCGTATCAAGTAATTTGATATATGGAATAAGATGCCCATGTGGGAAAATATACGTGGGGAAAACAGAGCGGCGCATTAAAGTGCGACTAACGGAACATAAATCAAACATCCGCTTGAAAAATACTAAATCAGCACTGTCCTCCCACTTTGTAACAGAGAATCACAACGTTTCACAAATCAAATTTATAATTCTTGAAATCATCCAGAAAATGGAAGGAAGAGACAATACGAAGTACCTTCTCAGGAGAGAAAACTTTTGGATACAGAGACTTTCCACCCAGATACCAATGGGTCTTAATGAGAGAATTGAATTTTCTTGTTATCTATGAAGTATATATATATTTTTCATGAACTGCTCTATGGTCTGTAACTTGTGTATACTGTGTTGGTTCACTCAGCCACCAGACACGTACACTTTCAGAAACACTGTTATCATGTTTACACATAGCTCCATCTAAACATCACCCAGCTAGCAACCCAGACGTCATGGGTTCGAGACCAGTATCGTCATTAACCACACTTTTTTACACAGGTTTGAAACTAGTATTCCCATTAACCTTATTCGTTGCCCCGTGGATACTATATTTTCATATTTCTATTCCAGTCGTTCCAACATATATTGATTTTTGGCCAGAATCCGGTTTTAGTTTATTAGAAACCCCCCCCTGGAAGCTAGAACAGATAGAACACGGACATCGGCAAGAAGTCTTTTCTCTATATTTATGGTCATGTGATCGTTCACATGACCGGAACCTCCATTAAATATCTAAACGCTGCCGGTTACTATTGTACCGACGCGAACGGAGAAGACAAATCGATACTTGAACGAGATTCCATACAGGTTAGTCCGCTGTACAGAACGAGTGGAGCATGTCCTTCGAGAGAGACCTCTATGACACATTTTTTCTAAAGCCGCTTTTTTCACCATTCTTTATAGCATCTACCGCAAACTGGAGTTTCCAGTCACGTGAGTGTTACCCGATATATTTTTGGCGCGTTTCACTTTTCACCATGCATGTAGACCACAATTACACCAGTCACACAACATCTCTTGCACAATTATATGTTTATGTCATTATTTTAACTGTTTTGATGTATGGCTTATTATTGATTGGAGTGGACAGTAACAGTAGCGTTTTTCATTTCACAGTGTCGTTTTCCCTGATGAAGGGCATGTTGTTTAATGCCCGAAATGCATTGGAAGTCTAAGAATGACAGTGCTTACAACATGGAATATATTTTGATTACTGAATGAAGGAATACAAAATATGAATACAATTGATATTACCCTAAAGGAATAAATAAAGAACTGATGAACAATTAAATAAAAGAGTGAAAGTCTTCTTACATAGGGAGACAATAGCGAGTGCCCGGTAAGGGATGACACTAGAGAATCTCTAGTATCACTTCTCAATTTTACACAATTGGACACTCGACGCCACCTTCCGGTGCACCACCAAAATTGAATAATACTTAACCAACCAAAGGATTAACTAGCAGTGCATTTATCCAATTCGAATCCATTTCAAAAACACAGATTTTTAGCATAAATGTTTTAAAGCCACGCCTTATTTAAATCGGCCACCACCCTTTCAGAGACCCCCCTAGTTTTTTCATCCCACTTAAAGCCCTGTTGACAGCTATGTTACCACTCTCTAAATAAACCCTCTGAAAACTCTCCAGTGACAGTCTTACCTCACTCGTCGTGACTCGCTCCAGAGTCTCTATGGCAGGTAAGGGTGGTAGTTTCAGCAGCCAGACAAGTCTCATAAGCCAGCAAATCCCCAGAGAGTAGCACTGCCACTGACTGCCCCAACGGGCCAGAATGAGCACAAGAGAGCGCGCTCTTCACTGCTACATTGGTCTGATCGCATGGGCAGGGCTGGCCCGGCCAAAATAAAGTATTTAATCTCGCCCAGGGCCGTCGTTAGTAGCGCTTGTGCTCTACAAGATTGATTGACGGCTCTGAAGGCTGGGACGGATGAATAGACGAGCTGGGAACAAAAGAAGGTGGTAGGTCATGTGCGTGCAGCACGCAGGAGGCAGCGCGCACTGTCAAACTGCCAGGTCCGCGCGTGCGAAACTGGTGGCTCGTTGCGGTTGCAGCAGCCCATATAATTTATTTGGGGACATTGTGTCCCCAAATAAATTATAACGGCCGCCGCAGCCGCAACGGGCCACCAGTGCCATGCGGCCACCCTCAAAATTGTGCCGCCTGGGGCGGACCGCCACCCCCGCCCTCCCTAGCTACGCCGGTGCGTGATGGCTGGCAGAATTGGAAGCCTGGGTGCTTCCTGTGCAGGCTGCAGCCAGCAGTCTGGAAGAAGAAACAAAGACAAGGAGAGACGTGCAGCAGATGGGGTGGGGCATGAGGGAAGTTTAATTTATTTTTGTATTCCGACACACCACACTCCAATTCTCTCTCCCTGTCCCCCCCACCCCCCTCCCCCCGCCTGGAGCTGCTGCCATTGCACTCCATTTTGCTCTTTCCCTCATTCCCCTGATTTTCAATGCACCTGCCACCAATCTGTGTGCACCGTGTTCCTTCCTCCTCCCGACACCATACCAATTGCTTCCTTCCCGTAAGCTTTCTTCTTACATCCGGTAATGTAGCCACTCTTTGTCCCCCTACCTGCACTGAGGGCCGGCTTTAGGGCGATGTGACCGATGCAACTGCATTGGGCAGTTACCTCAGGGGGGCGCTATATTTTTACAATAATTCAGGATATAAATACACCTAACTGAAGAGTTTCTTGTGCTTAATGTTCCTTTGAGAGACAGAGATCAGCTTTTTGTCTGGTGGCAGTTGTGGCTACCATAAAGTAGCACACAGGGTTAATATGCCTGCTCCACAGAACAGTTCTGTATTTCATGTGGATAGCTGAGTGGATTAGTAACACCAGCCTTTACCAGTGCTTTAAAACAAATGAAATGCACCTGAGAGACGGGCAATAGAGAGATGATGGGCACTTTTGCCAGGTGAAAGTGAGGAAAGCCGAGGGGGAGGTCATGGTAGGGTGTGGGTGCCCAAAAAGATTTTTGCACCTTGCCCACCAGCGCTAAAGCTGGCCCTGCCTGAACTCTATTTTTTGCTCCATCTGGGAGCTACTATTTACAGCCAGGCTGCTCCGTTACTAAACAAAATGGCTTTTTTTACAGGTAAATTCTTTGTTTAAGTACCAGCCCAAGTGGTGTCAGCCATCTTGGATCGATAAATAAAGAAGAGAAACAGTGATCACATCACTTTACCGGTGCCTGCGTGCGTGGTTACTCATGCACATGGGTACTTATCATACATGCAAACACCTTTTAAATGATATGGCACCAGTAGCATCTAACCACACATGCACACACTGTGTGTCACGACACATGTTTTCTTTTTTTCTTTTCTTTTTTGGTGCAAAGTATTTTGCTTTTTAATGGCACTGATGCTGAACAGCATCGCTAAAAAGAATTGGCAAAGTCAATCGGTCCCACAACTGATGCCTCTTGGCTTTGCTATTAGTGGTTATCGTTTGATCCAAGGGATGTTATTCTTAGGATCTTATGGCTCTGATAGTTGATGAAGGTTTTGGATGTTCACAATTCAGGACAGACATTGGACCTAATCAAAATTGACAACTCAAGAATTGTGATCTTCGGAGTGCCATGTTACCTTTTGGCTGCCTGATTGATAAGGCATTGTTTTATTGACTTATGATCCAAATATATTTTAAGTTATTGTATGCTTGTGATAATATTTTATGAGATCTTTGTTTTGTTGGGTAGTTTCATGAAATAAGCTTATTATCAAATGACCATATCAGTGCAAAAGTGCTGTTGGCCTACTCAAATCCAGTTTATTTTCAATTTGGCGCTTTTTGACTGTAAGCCCTGATGACATCATTAGCAGACTGGATTCTATCTGCACCCGTACCTTGAGCAGACACAGCCTTTGTGCAAAGTGATGACTCTCACAGCAGGTCGTGATGATGAAAAATCCAATAATCACCCAGACAATTCTTCTCTGCAGGACTTCTACTGACCCACATCCCACGCATAAACAGAGGCACATCACTAGTGTGGGTGTTCTCTTACATCACTCTTAAAGTGTGGAACAGTTTCCCACTCTACATCCGAGACTCCTCTTCTCTTTTTAAATTCCACAAGAAGCTGAAGACCAGGCTTTTCAATGAACATACATATTATAGGCAGAGCTAGGCACACACACACACCTGCTCAGTGCTGGATGCCCTTGCAGGTGATAGTGCACTTTACAAATACACATAACATAACAGGGAGTACTATTGACGAAATGGGTAGCATGAAGACAGAAGTCCATGCATCTGACTGCCATCAGCCTTTCTGAAGTAGCATTGAGGGAAAGAAAAAAAGTGGGCCCAGTCCCGAAACGTCCTAACCCTTAACAACAGAATCTGCTGGTTCTCCGCCTCCCCTAACCAACCATCAGGAAAAACTAGTCAGCAGTATTCTGCTGAAAGGTTCTCATAGGACTTGTTCTTCATCATTCTTCACTTTAATGCCTGTGTCTCAACAACCTAGGTTTCCGGAATGCGACCAATATACATCCACTTTCTGGGGATGCAGAGTTCACTGTCTATCTTGAGCCATGCTAGGATATGAATATCACTCATCCCATCAGTCACACTCTCAACACACGTCTTGCTACCATGTATGAACCCTATTTTTTACTATGCATATGTGTACTTGGCACACACATGGAATGCCATCGCCAGGGACTGCGTGTTACATCCAAGTGGAACTTTACATGAATGGATCCTGTAGGTCGCATTTCCCCCCAAAAAGAGGAAAAGGTCTTCTCAGTGCTATCAAGCCACAAAAAACAGTACACTACAAACATAGTTTCATGTTAAAAGCCCATGGCATGCAATCTTGATACTGGCATCTGTGAGTAGAGCACAACAAATGTAAAGATAAAAGAGTCATAATATTTGATACTGTAGACAACATGACTAAACTACACCAATGCAGAACTTGGATGATGGACGGTACTTTTACAGTATGTCCTAAACCTTTTTACCAATTATATACCAAGTAAAAATGCAAGATGACTGGAGGCAGTATGAAATCCTGTGTGACTTCACATGTGATGAGGATCTTTTGGGAACGGAAGATGCCCATCTCAGCAAATTTGTCTCAATTGGAAAGGTAGGAAGAGAGCCAGTGAAGGGCATTTGCAAGGAATCTCATTTCCAACTCGGTGGTGCATATGAGGATGAGATGATCAATTGTGTTTTTTTTAATGAATCTCTAGATGGATGCACTTCCGAAAAACGTTCATATCTTTCTGTTTCTTTTGAGTATAAACATATCCCATGTAACAAAGAAGCATTTTCCCTTTCTGAGAAGACACAAATTTAGCTCCTTCAGTCATGCTTTGTTTTTCAAGCTAGAAGACATTAAACATTACAATATTAGGAAAGTATTTAAATTATGCATGTTGTATTTAAAAAACACTGTTCTGCACATTCATCATTTACAAGTTTCTTTCTTTGTTGAATTGAGGTCTTTATTTTATTTTACGTTTTCTTTTCTGTGTATTTCTTCAGTACCTGTGGAGATGAATAAAATGTGTTAGCATATATTAAAAATATTTTTGATTCTTTTGTTGTGCCCTGCTAGCTAGTTTGTACTCTTTTGTTGCATTTATTAGGTTTTTCAGTCATGTTCTAATTTATATACCTACTTTTTAAATCTTTTCTTTAAAGTGCAGATGTTGTGCAGGTCTTCTTTCTTTTATTTCTCTCTGTAGGAAATAGAGTAAAATTAAAAGAGTTGTTTTAGTTATTTGTTTTCTAATACAGGTTAGAAGTTTTAGATTTTCATTTTTAAATATATTAAGCAGGTAGTACTTACTTTAGATAGGTGTAGCTGGTTTTCTGATGAAGTTCATTAGTTTTCTCTCAGCAATCCGGCAGAGTTTTCCCCTCCTTTTCGTTGGTGATCTGCAGTGTAATTTTAGGTGGTTTAATTATTCTTTTTATAGCGTTGGTTAAATTGTTTCTGCAAGTTGATTAGTGTTTTAAATTGATAGCATTTTCTTATTTGTTAGTTTGAATTGTTTTAATTGTTTTGTCAGTTGTTTTTCTTACATGCATGACGCCAATTACTTTTATTTATGGGGAAGGTCTTTTTTCTGTTTTAAAGTCAAAGAATATTTAAAATGTGTATTTAGAAATGTTTTAGTATTTGCAATGTTTATGTGTTTTAAATTATGTGTTTGATGGAAATGTTTATTTGGACATTGTTGTAATATTTTTTTTATGCTGTATTAATTATTTAAATTATTTTATGTTTATTTCTGTTGTGTAAAACATGTTTTATTTATTAAAAACTGAATTTAGCCTGTATATTGTAAAGTCGATTTTATTTAATTTCCGATATTTTTGTATTCTATAATGTGGTGGTCGATTTTTTTGGCTATGATTCTTGTTAAGGTTTGAGAGTCCATATTTTTTACATGCGATATTATTGATGGTCGATATTGTTGTGTAGTCGATATGCTTTACTCTCGATATTGTGGAATCGATATTTATGTATTTTCTTGTTTAAGTATAGGTATTTAATATTTGTGTTGTCGATAATTAATCATCAATATTTTTTCTACTCGGTATTCGGTCTGTTGAGGCTATGTCAGTGATTCCCACAGAACAGAGCCGAGTTTTCCCCTCGCTCACACTTGCTAACGTTAAGTTGGCATGTGCAAGCAAGACAAATTTAACTCCAGACCACCTCCCAGCGAGATGGTCGCTACCGCTCACATTGAGAACCCTTCGGGTCGTGTTGAGGAAGCTGCTGCTCAAGTAGAGCATCTACTTGCGCTGTGTATGGTGTCATTTGGGCTTATTTTACAATTTGGAACTAACACCCGGCACTAAAGATCAGCACAAATGACGCAACTTAACCCACTCCATTGCTTGTGGAACTCAGCATACCGCGGTGCAGTTTTTTGGTCACTTCACAGCGGAACTCTCGAACTCCGCCCAGTCTCAAGTGTCCATTATGTTCTGATTGTTAGAAAAAGGATTGCAATTATAGCTCTGCAGAGTATAGGACACACCCAGAGATTGTGATTATATTGGGAATTGACTTGAGTTGCAACAGCATATGATGAATTCAGCAGGTAGGAGCGTCAGAATGGCAAACTGGCTGTCAGGAACCACTCACCTGGTGTGCTGTGATTACGGGAGAAGTGATGTGGATCCCACAAGTCCCTTACTCTGCTAGCCAGCCAATCTTGTAGCTGCCAGATAACCTTGACAACCAAGTAGGGGAAAGGGGATTGTGGAGAAGAAGGTAAAATGAACAGCTTTTTGTATCTCAACCAGATTGCTCTGTGCTTGTCTAGTTTTCATCCTTCTGTTCTGCCTACAGATTATTCATGCTTTCCACAGATAACACAGGAAAGATTAAACCAACGGATTCTTCTGTTTTCCTGAGATCTTTTATTTCTCACAGGATCACACAAGTCTTGCATCTCATTGGAAATAAGCTGGTTTAAATAGAATCACCTGAGTAAAAATAAATGACCTGCAAGCCAAAGTAGGACATCAAATGGATCTTTGACAAACATTGCCTGAATGTCATCAATATTGGGTGCAAGAAAGTGTTTGGGCATAATGAATGACCAAATATGAAACAGGATTTAGAGATTCAAAAAGAGTCATGACAGTGGTTTATAGAAGTCATAAGAGTCTTGAGTGCCACAGCTGAGGCAATTCACAACTCTACCCCTCCCCAGACCCCAAAGTTATCCCCACTGGTTTAGATTTTTTGGTTTCCATCATGGAATGATCACATCAATCATAGGGTATGTAGTGAGCTGGTGACTTCGGTGGCCTGTCTTCAGGTACATACCCTTCTAATCTCCCAAGTAAAAAAGTTTCCCTTTCACTCTTGTGGCATCCAATACTGCATTGACTACTGCATTGACTGTGTATTTCAACTGGGTATCTACTAATTCTTGTTCTTTTGGGGGATATGATGTGGGGTGTGCTGAAAGACTCACATCTATTTTTGTTTTTGAACAAGTCATTGCAGCTACGGAAGCCGTTTGCACAGCTGCCTTTGCGGCTTCATCAGCCAATGAATTCCCTTCAACGTGAACGCCATCACGCTGATGACTCAGTGTATGGATCACATGAGTCTTTTGTAGTTCTTTCTCTAAAAGATCTACTTGTTCTCAAAGCATTTTATACTTGATTGTGCCACTTTTTGCGTCTTTAAATCCATTTTGAATCCAGTTCTGCAGATATTCATTGTAAGACTGGACGCAGACTTGCATACTATGAGTGGGGGGAATTCGCAATCAGTATTTTTAAGCGCCATCTTAAAAGCCTGTAGTTCAGCTCGCTGAGCCGTACATTCTCCGAGAGATTGAGTGTTTGTGACCATAGGTTTGAATTTACCATTGTGCCAGCGACCTTTAACAATCGGGCACGCTGCACTATAAGCTTGTTTTCCCCCAATTGCGGGCTGTGCTGATCCGTCTGTATATATTATACATCCGTAATGTTCTAGTGGGTGAATTTCAGTGGGTAGAGGACATTCTTGTTCGTATTGGAGAAATTCTTGTGTCTTCAAGTAAGGGTCAAAACGTATTCAACGTCTATTGCAGCAAGAGAATTAACCCACTGTATTCATCTCGGATGTAGAGCTTTTGCATTTGCAATGCTTGCTTTTGTCACTGCCTCTAAGGCAGGTACATGAGTAACGACTTTTATGTCTTTACCCTGCGCGAGGGCTCTCTCTTTTGCTACTGCAGTCTGAACCACTGTCAGAATTTTTTCTGTTGAAGTGAATTTCATTTCAGCTTGTGTGTACAAGTGTGATTTGTAAGCTATTGGTACCTTTTCACCTTCATTAAAGGTGAGGTATGTAAATCCGCATCTCCCCGGGATGATTCGGATTACAAGGTTGCGTTCATTTACGCGTGTCTATAAATGTGTTCCACATTCGGTCCATCACCTGTTTTGTTTGCAAATACCGCCATAAGTGCGCTGGGGATGCTCAGACGTGGGCCCCAGGCCCTCCACACCACTGGAGTCAAGCTAGTCGGGCTGATGAGAGGTGTTACCTCGAAACCGGTCCGGTCCTCGGATGCTTGATTCCGTTCTGGGAAGGACATGGCTTTTGTAGTTCGGACTGGACTGTTCCCATGGGGCACAGGGTCAGAGCTGATTTGCATATCGCCATTGTCTAACCCAGGGTGGTGTGGAGTGCAAAATAATGATGGATTTGGGCCCAGATCTTTGGACTGGGGTGAATGTGTGACATTGATCCACATTCGGTCCATCACCTGTTTTGTTTGCAAATACCGCCATAAGTGCGCTGGGGATGCTCAGACGTGGGTCCCAGGCACTCCACACCACTGGAGTCAAGCTAGCCGGGCTGATGAGAGGTGTTACCTCGAAACCGGTCCGGTCCTCGGATGCTTGATTCCGTTCTGGGAAGGACATGGCTTTTGTAGTTCGGACTGGACTGTTCCCATGGGGCACTGGGTCAGAGCTGATTTGCATATCGCCATTGTCTAACCCAGAGTGGTGTGGAGTGCAAAACAACGATGGATTTGGGCCCAGATCTTTGGACTGGGGTGAATGTGTGACATTGATCCACATTCGGTCCATCACCTGTTTTGTTTGCAAATACCGCCATAAGTAAGCTGGGGATGCTCAGACGTGGGTCCCAGGCCCTCCACACCACTGGAGTCAAGCTAGCCGGGCTGATGAGAGGTGTTACCTCGAAACCGGTCCGGTCCTCGGATGCTTGATTCCGTTCTGGGAAGGACATGGCTTTTGTAGTTCGGACTGGACTGTTCCCATGGGGCACAGGGTCAGAGCTGATTTGCATATCGCCATTGTCTAACCCAGGGTGGTGTGGAGTGCAAAAAAACGATGGATTTGGGTCCAGATCTTTGGACTGGGGTGAATGTGTGACATTGATCCACATTCGGTCCATCACCTGTTTTGTTTGCAAATAACGCCATAAGTGCGCTGGGGATGCTCAGACGTGGGTCCCAGGCACTCCACACCACTGGAGTCAAGCTAGCCGGGCTGATGAGAGGTGTTACCTCGAAACCGGTCCGGTCCTCGGATGCTTGATTCCGTTCTGGGAAGGACATGGCTTTTGTAGTTCGGACTGGACTGTTCCCATGGGGCACAGGGTCAGAGCTGATTTGCATATCGCCATTGTCTAACCTAGGGTGGTGTGGAGTGCAAAAAAACGATGGATTTGGGCCCGGATCTTTGGACTGGGGTGAATGTGTGACATTGATCCACATAATACCGCCATAATGATCTTTTCGCCATGTGGGCACTCCCTGACAAATTCAGGTGAAAAGTCATTTACAGCCAGAAGGATGTCATAACCCTTAGATAGTTTTTCCCAAAAGAGTGCTTTTATTTTCCTAGTTATGTCCCCCTTTATTAGGAGTGTGACTTCATATAACTTGTGTGGTACACTAACCCTGGTATCTGCAGTTTCAACCTGAATGTATTCATTCAGGTCCACTATCTCCAGATGATCCTTCAGGATCTTGCGAGCTATGGTAACCTCTGCTGTGCTGTCCAGCATTATCTGGGCCCACTCCCCATTCTTGAGTTATGTCCTCTAGATCCTCGGCATGTCTGATTTTAAGACTTGCTACCATCTTTTTGGTGAATTGAGTTTTCTTATTTTTCTGAACGTGTTGATCGTCTTTGGACTTCACACGTTCTTCCTTTCATTCTGATTGTCCTCTTCTTTTGGATTTCTGCGAGGAAGTCTGAAAGGTACAAGAGGAATGTGTATCAGTGTCTTGATATCTATCAGGTTTTCCTGTTTCTGAGGTTATACCTCTTTTCAGAGGGTTCCTTTTGAGGAGACCTACCTCTGGATTGAGAACGCTTTTCTTTCAGAAGTGTTTGTCTAGTATTTTCCAACTTCTTTTTAGGAGTGGTAAGATTGTTTTTAATAAAAACTTTTTCAGGATTTTCTGTTAGTTCGGGCTTTACTGGTTTCCCACCCAAACTATCTCTACCTAGTTCTTCATATGATTTTTTAATTATTCTGGCAAGTTCATATGGTTGCTCAGTTACATCAAGTTCTTTTAGTTTTTGGCGGATTTCAACGGATGCTGCTTCACCTTTAATATTTGCTAATATTATAGCTGAAACCTGGTTGAAATCTTTCAGCAATTTCATACCCAGATTTAGAGCAGGCTCTGCCCCGTATTCATTTTGAATCTGTTTCAGGACGTCTGGTATTACCGCCATGGACGGTACACCATGTGTTTTTGTGTAGATTGCAGCAAAGACTGTACCCCAAGTGTCACAGTCCTCTAGGTGTAGTGTGATCCCCATTGGTAAACAGATTGTAAGAATCCTGTGTTTCTCATGAGGTGTACTATCGGGAAATACTGCCTCAATCTGTGTACTTTTTTTAGCTAACCAGAATGGAATTTGTTCCCTTTTTGTGGGTAATTTACTGATGACTGATTGTGTAGTCTGTGGTGTAATTTTGTTTGTGTTCCCTTGATGAGGGGTGTGCTGTGGGACTCTTATAGCAGGTTGGACTGTTAACATCCGCATGACATATTGTACCAATTGTCTATGGATTTTAATTAATTGTTTTAGCTGAGCTAACATTTCTACATCTGTCATTCTTTCAATATCAGGATGTGGTGTATAGCTGGCTAGTAGCCGCCATGTTGCTCCTGGTCTACCTAGTGGGCAGAGCCTGGTGATGTGATTTTAATGTTGTAGGGCGCCTTTAAACAAGAGCTGATGCTCTTGGTAAGTTAGTGGAATTTCAATGTCCTCGAAAGGATCGTATGCCGCTGTGGAACACATGTGTTGTTGGATTTGTTTGTGGAAAGATAATCCATGAATAGAATACCTCTGTCTGCCTATATTCATGTGCCTCTATGACAAAAATAAATCTACCACCTCTTGCTGATAGGCCATTTTCTATAAGCTTTATAGCTATGGTTTTCCTTACGTTCTCTGCGATGAATATAGCATCTGGGTCATTTTGTTGGAAACTTGTAACGTCTAAAACCGGTTGGGCTGCAGTTCTTGCAGCTCCACCGTTCTTTTTGTCGCTATCTGACATTTTGTTGACTGAAAATATGCAGAGCAAGTCTCAAGAAAAATAAAGATAAGGTGCACAATATTTTGGAACACTGTATCCTTCAACGTTGAAGAAAACCAAAAACTAATAAATAGGATTTTTCATCCTACTCAGTTTAAGCCGGATATTTTATCCTTTCACCCACTCCTGACGTCTTTTAGAGTATTTTTATGGGAGAAACTGGTCTCTGTGCAAATGCACGACTGAGTTACTCTAGTATCTAGCATTAAATTAGTGCCTTACCAAACATTGGGTGCCATGTAGTGTAGTTCCTATATTCCCAATAGGCTCTGCGCATTGGAATAATATATCCTATAGATGGGACGTGGGACTTATGACGACTAGCTCTCTATCGAAATATATTAGACTTAATTGTGAGTGCCAGCTAGCTCAGAGGTCACTAGAAACTTTCTCGAGTTCACAAGAAGGGATTTAGTTTCTGACAACCGCATAAACATGACAACTTTGTTTCCCCAAGATAAAACTGATCTTCCGAGTCGTGGAAACAATAGATAGATATTTCACGCAGTCGATCGTGCATGCTTCATTTCATCAGAGTTGCAGAGAAATAGATAGACGGGTGTTTTCAACAAAAGGATTTATTGAACAGTCTTCTTTCTCAAACATAAGAAATGAACTGCTACGATCGTAAAACTGGTTGAAAAATATAATGCATACAGTAAAAACAGTCAAATAAAATAATACTGTAAGAGCATTGTATGGTTCCTAGACCATAGATAAATACATACATAAATAATAGAGGCTAAAAGTACTCAACTGGTGCTTCTAAAATACGCCTACCCCGATCTACCTAACCTAAGCTTAGTATGAGGGAAGAAGTAAGTGAGGTGTAGCATAAATGTAGTATTCTTTGCCAAGAATCTGTCCAAGATTTCTCTTAGGGTCTAATCAGCTCCATACCATGATTTGAAATGAAGAAGCTCAGGCTCAGGACTCGATTTCCCAACAACCCGCAAGGGTAGCTTGGAAACACAGGTGCTGGATTTCTTGGCAGGAGAAAAGACAGCGTCTCTCTCAGTGCATCTGCTGGAGGGTCGGCTTCCTTCGGCACTTGCAGTACCAGGGCGCGTCGGGGAAGTAGATAGTCAAACTGCTCCAAACCACCATGTGTTTGCTATGGCAAGTAAAGGCATATTTATACCTTGAAGGTACCGAGTTTGACGTAAAGGTGGACATAATAATGTCATCAAAGAGTCTCAGTTCTTTGAAAACTAATGAGTTCTTGGACAAGTCAGTATTCAAGCAAGGGGAAGTCCCTAGCTGCTGAAGCCAAGTTTTCCAAGAAATCGTTGTAGATTTTCGAAACTAGTGGAAGTAGCCCTGCCGTATTTGGACTGCATGAGCTATGTCTAAATATGGTTATGATTCTAATGGCTATATCAGGATATGGTGATTTATACCTATATAAGGGCATGAAACGGGAGAATTGCAATAGGGTCCTAAAATGTTATACAACAATATGTGATCCACCGATTTCACCTTCCCAGACCCTGTTTTCTAGTGTGGAGCCTGCAAAAGCATGTGCTAGCGCATGCGTCTCACTTGCTAGAATCTGGTATTTACAAAAAAGGGCTTGGAGCCCGCTCGTGGCTTACCATTTGTCTTTTGCAGCATCCCTCTTCTTTGCAGCTGTCTTCATTGGAAACAGCAGCCAAAACCAGTGCTTGCTGTGGATCAGAGCCCAAGCACAGGTTTATTAAACATATTCTGTACCCGTCTGCTGCTCTAAATGTGACTCAGGTACTATTTTTGCCCCCTCTCACTACCCTTGTCTGATGCTCCCTCAATAGCCCTTTTTAATATTTATTTATTTCCCCCTCTCACTCCTGTTGCCAGTCACAGGAGGACAGAGCTGATTTCATTGACACCGTCCCCTGTTTCCGCATGCCATGCGGTGCTGCGCTAACTACTCGTCCCACTCCCGGCCCCAGGGAGTGCCTTTTTCATCCCTCACACAATATCTCTCCTTCATTGTCCACTAAAAGAGTTCCTTTATTCTTCACCCCTTGGACACCCCAGGTAAAAATATATAAAGTGGCAAAAATATATATATATATATATACACATATATTGTTGTCTTCTTCGGATACGAGGAGGAGTTGGAGCGTAATATATATATATATATATACATACATATATATATACACGCACACACACACACACATATATATATATATATATATATATATATATATATATATATATATATATATATATATATATATCCTCAAAACTTTCTCCCTGCTGGGAAAAACGGGTCGCACAGCCAACTTTGGATTTTACACAGCAATCCTTTTTATTTTGCATTAGCAAAATAAAAAGGATTGCTGTGTAAAATCCAAAGTTGGCTGTGCGACCCGTTTTTCCCAGCAGGGAGAAAGTTTTGAGGATAATAGCGGCTTGGTTCTGCCGCAGGATACCGCACATGCGTGAGCGCTGCATAATCTCCCGCAAAGGAACCGTTTTGGAGGTATATATATATATATATATGTATATATATATATATATACATATATATATATAGATATATATACATTACCTACTGGCGGTCGCCAGTAGGTAGTTATAGTTAGGACCTAGTTTCCATAGGAAATCCTCAACATTCTATTTGGAATAACTTTGGCCCTGGTTGAAGAATCTTAGCGAATTTCTCAAAGAAGATGGCTCGGTCCGCTGCGCTCCTTCCCTAAAAGTTTGGGGGGGATTGGTCAAGTGGGGGCTGAGATAAAAGGGGGGTCCCAAAACGTGTTTTCTCCATGTTATTTTCCATAGGACCTTTAGACTCGGCTACAGGTCGAACGGGTGAATGGATTTATAAGAAATTTGGCAAAACTGTACAGTCCGGCTCGCAGATTACGCTTTTTTTGGAATGGTGTAAATCCGTTCAGTAGTTGCTGAGGAAATTAAAGTTAAAGTCAATTATATATCTATACGCGCGGACGGGTGCGCGCACTCAAGCGGCTGCGCGCGCGAGCGGAAGTTTGCTGCGTGACGTCTGTTAACGTTCGATTCGAAGGAAATCAGGAAGTGTTGACCGCCATTTTGTCATTGCGAGTAAATATATTGTGATTTCAAAGCGTTGGAACATGGAAAGGGGAGAAGGTAGAGATTGTTTTGCTGCGTAGGTTTTCTCAGGGTGTGCAGTAAGGCCCTTAAAGGCGAAAATATATATATATATATTTTTTTTTTTAAAGTTGCGTGGTGCGCGCACTCGGTCGCGCACACCTATTTACAAGAGTGTGAAAATGGAGATAAATCAGAAGTTTGAGTGCTTAGATATAAGGTGGCTCTGAAAAGAGCCATTGTGTTAATTGAGTGTTTTCTGCATTTATAAGTAAGTACCGATGCAGAGCCTGATGTTGCAGAGGAAGATTCTGTTTCCCTCATTCGTGAAATGAACACCGTCTCTCCTATAGACGTCTTGCATGTGGTATCGCAAGTTGTTGTGGTAAATAGAACCCATGCTATAATCTCTGAGGAACGCAGAAACAAATTTATTTACATGTCTCCTTGCTTTCTCAAATTGTGCACAATGTTGATTGGACCAATTCCATTTCTGTCTTTGGCATATATTGGAATATACCAAGGCAGATCGAGGAAAAAGTGTCATCAATTGTCGAAAGGTGTCTTTTAGAAGCATTTCCAGACCTACCCCAGTGATTGTGCCTAGATCGTTCCCACCACAGTGCACAATTATAAGGTCTGGTTCTGGGAGATGCATAAAAGTTTTCACCAATGGAATCAATTGGTGACATTTCAATCCTCTTTTGGCAATCCATGTTATGTGTACATTTGGTAAGCCGAGGTTGCAAATTCGTCTGCTTACTGCATATTTTTCACTTCAGTGAATATAACTGTGTCCTATTAGCCAGACCTTCATTTTTAAGGGATTTGTAGTCGTCCTCCGATCGGTTCTGGAAGTGGAATGGTAGTTAGAAGTTGAAATTCTAAATAAAGAAAAAGGAAGAGGCTGGGTGTGGTTTAAAAAATAAAAATGATTGGTTTATTGTAAGAAGTGGAGATTGAACAGTACGTTGCATGTTAATGTTTATGTTAAACGAAAAGTACTATTGGGTGTGAAAAAAAAAGACATGTAACAGAGCTGTGGATTGGCAGGTGTTTCTGGAGGGAAAACAGTGTTGTTACTTTGCTGTAGAACGTTGAGATATGAACTTTTGACCTGTGCCTTCAGCCAGGTGCAGAATGAGGTGTTACCATGGAAACAGCCAGAGATGGCAGTGGGTGATGGGTGACTTTTATGTGACATTGAAAATATTGTGAGGGAGAACCAACTGAAATGTAAATGCTTACGTTACGCGCTCCGCGCCGCGCCCCGGATTGCTTCCGGGAAGCTGCGCTTCGCGCCTCGCGCACCGGAGCACTTCCGGGTGCGCTAACGCGGCGCGTCATATGACGGATTACGCAACAACGCGATACGTCGTTAGGGCTCCACCGGAACTGATCGAATTGGTAGTCTACAGTGTTTCTGGATGTTTCAGACTGAAGCTGGCGTCAGCATGAGAGCACCCCGTGGCTACGTCGTGGCCATTCCGCGAGCAATCATGGCAGTCGCTCCCCACCGGAAGTCTGCAGGAGTCGGGGGCCTCGGTGACTCTTGTAGAATCTTCAAGGCTGAGGGGACGCTTTTGGGAATGGGGCCCATGCCCTAGCAGTCAAGCGTCCGAGTTCCAGGGTTGCCCAGAGCCATCCTTGCAGGCCAGGCCCAAGTCTGTGGAGCCGACCGCCATTTCCTGAGCTCCGTGGCAGCCGCCTGTCGCTGTATCGGAAGAGTGGGTGCAATTCAGCTGGATGGCGGGTGAGACGCTGTAATAGCAAGAGCTGGCGTAATTCAGCTGGCCGAGCGAGGCACTGTGCGGCAGGAGCAGGCGCAACTCAGCTGGCCGAGTGAAGCGCTGGGGTGTAGCAAAGAAACCTCCACCTGGTGAGGTGGGAGAGGCTCGTTCGCGCCGCCTCTCCCTTCCAGTGCACCCCACGCCGTCTCCTGGCGCAGGTATATGTGATGGTCGGACCAGGGCACCGCAGGACGTGTCTTCAGGTCAAACGGATTGTGGGACAAGGTCCAGAATGGAAGAGGCATCAAAAGGCAAAAAGTTCCGCCTGACCCCGGGAGCCGGCCGCCTATGTCGGGGGCGATCTCAGGCCATACCAGGGGAACAAGACTTGGGGAGGGGGCAGGAGCCAAGCGCCCCCTCCGAGTCCGCGTTTCTTGGACCCTGAAGTATGGCACTCAACATCCAGAACTTATGACATTTGTGCAAGGCAGGGACATCGAAGCCTCTCAGGGACCAAGCATATCCAGAGTCCTTCCTACAGAAGGTGGTGGGGGTGGCGGCATCAGCAAGGCCTCCCCCCACACAACTTGTCGGACCCTGAAGTATGGCACTCAACATCCAGAACTTATGACATTTGTGCAAGGCAGGGACATCGAAGCCTCTCAGGGACCAAGCATATCCAGAGTCCTTCCTATAGAAGGTGGTGGGGGTGGCGGCATTAGCAAGGCATCCCCCCACACAACTTGTCGGACTCTGAAGTATGGCACTCAACATCCAGAACTTATGACATTTGTGCAAGGCAGGGACATCGAAGCCTCTCAGGGACCAAGCATATCCAGAGTCCTTCCTACAGAAGGTGGTGGGAGTGGCGGCATTAGCAAGTCATCCCCCCACACAGCTTGTCGGACCCTGAAGTATGGCACTCAACATCCAGAACTTATGACATTTGTGCAAGGCAGGGACATCGAAGCCTCTCAGGGACCAAGCATATCCAGAGTCCTTCCTATAGAAGGTGGTGGGGGTGGCGGCATTAGCAAGGCATCCCCCCACACAACTTGTCGGACTCTGAAGTATGGCACTCAACATCCAGAACTTATGACATTTGTGCAAGGCAGGGACATCGAAGCCTCTCAGGGACCAAGCATATCCAGAGTCCTTCCTACAGAAGGTGGTGGGGGTGGCGGCATTAGCAAGGCATCCCCCCACACAAGTTGTCGGACATCACCTCTGGATGTACTGGGTGTTCAATTTCAGAATTGAAACTACTAAGAAGCAATTAGAAGTGTTGTTTTCATGTTGCAGCAGGCTGCCATGTAAATAGTTATTTAATAAAACGTTTTATCCTGTTACTTTGCTGGTGTGTTGTATATATTTATAATATTTGCATAGTGTTTGTCGTTATTTTGGGCGGGGTGGGCAGCGGAGCCGAGCTGTCTTGCAGCCATGATGGCGTCGAGCTCTGTTCCTCTCACTAGTTTCATGTTTTTTGTAACGATTTATATGTTATAGTTTGCTAGCACGATACAGCGGATAGTCCGCATTTTATATATATGTCCTTTTTATTAGGGGGGTCCTCCGGTGGAGTCGGACGATCTACCTCTAATAAACGGTCCGGGTTGAACCAACTACCAACAAACGGGGCAGAGATAGGCATGACGGGTTACAAAGGGGACAAAAGTGTGCACTACCTATCCTTCACTATCTGCAAAAACTAAACAGAGTATTGCGACTCTGTGCTTATTTGTGAACAGAGAATGACCCAAAGAGAACCAATTTCGAACAATCATAGGCTATTGGCAGTGGGCAGAGAGGCCATGACACAGAAAATGGCTGTTACTTACGTGCATGATGGGGCCTAAAAGGGACTAGATGGCGTGGCCACTGTTTCGCGACTTTCACTTTACTTTTAACAGTGGCTGTGGTGAACATAAATGAACGCCGCTTATGTATACCTAATTTTAGTCATTTTCCACAAAAAAGCTTTTGATATTTGCTATTAAAAAACCAAAGAAAATCACTGAAAAAACCATAGGTTATAGACCATATATAGTTAAATATCTGAAGTCCATCTCTGCACTCGATGGAGATACAGGTCGTCGATCAGAAGATGTGCTGGCCACCTCTAATGGTAATAGCGTGGCCAGGGCTCTTGTCGTTGCCTCTGCAAATTGCAGAGGGTGCACTTGTTTGACATGCCGCACCATGGTATGTATGGAAAAGGAATATTTTTTTGCTGGATTTCTTCTTGAGAGAACCAAGTCACATATCGTGCAGGTTACTTTTGGCGCATTCACTTTCTTTTGATCTTCAGGATAAGTGAAAAATTGCCAGATGAAAGATTTATTTTTTCTTATTAAAG
This sequence comes from Lissotriton vulgaris, assembly GCF_964263255.1. NCBI lineage: Eukaryota > Metazoa > Chordata > Amphibia > Caudata > Salamandridae > Lissotriton > Lissotriton vulgaris. The sequence goes on along the minus strand of NW_028248859.1, from coordinate 389,284 downwards.
GTAGTCGATCATTTTGGTCAGATTCGGAAGATGAATGAGATACGGTAGCCATTTCACCAAAGTCTTCCGAAAGATGTAGGACGTTGTTCTCTCTTGAGAGTAGAAAAGATAGTGAGGGAAGTGGGTGGAGTGCTGCGTGTAAATTCCAGAATTGAAACTATTAAGAACCAATTGAAAGTGTTGTTTTCATGTTGCAGCAGGCTGCCATGTAAATAGTTATTTAATAAAACGTTTTACCCTGTTACTTTGCTGGTGTGTTGTATATATTTATAATATTTGTTATTTTGGGTGGGGTGGGCGGCGGAGCCGAGCTGTCTTGCAGCCATCATGGCGTCGAGCTCGGTTCCTCTCACTAGTTTCATATTTCTCATGAGGGGTTGTTCCTAATTTTTCTGTTTTAGCGAGGTCAAAAAGAGATCCCATCAGTGGCCTACTGATTTTGCTCGATTCCTTTTGTTTTTTCTAACGATTTATATGTTATAGTTTGCTAGCACGATACAGCGGCTAGTCCGCATTTTATATATATGTCCTTTTTATTAGGGGTGTCGTCCGGTGGAGTCGGACGATCTACCTCTAATAAACGGTCCGGGTTGAACCAACTACCATCCTGATTTTGTATATCTTCTGAGCTGGATTTAAGCACACAATTGTTAAAGTATGAAACGTTTTATATTTCTAAAAAAAATACCAAGGTGTGTACATCCGGTAACGCACGAAAGTTTAAAAAGACATTCGGCTCCATTTACTGAAAAGTTTCATAAGAATAAAAAAGAAGTCTAGGTACAGTCTCTTTGACGTACTATAAGTTCTTTGAGGGGTGTATGAAGAAATTCAATAACTTCAAATTGCAAAGTTTTCACGAAATATATAGGCAGGTGCGCGCACTCGGTCGCGCACGAAAGCCTGGAAATGCGATATCCATTTTATTGACAACTGTTGCCGAGAGTGCGCACACCGGGTCGCGCACGAATGTTTAGTAAGGCTATTTTTATTTACAGACAAATTTTAATGTGTTTAAAAAAAGGCAAGGTACAGACTTTCGAATTCTGTATCGCTTTACAAGGAGTCTCTATGCAACTTGAACAGTGAAGAAAACGGCTTGTTTTCGAAAAAAATATTGCCAGAACTTTATTGACAAAAGTATAGGTTGCATACACGACATATTTCTGAATTAGCATTTTAAAAACCAATGAAATTCACAGAAAAAACCATAGGTTTTACACACAATATAGTTAGGAAGTAGCATTTAAAAAACCTATGAAATTCACTGAAAAAACCATAGGCTTGACACATGTTATAGTTAGCTGGAAATTTTACTGATATAAAACCAATGAAATTCCACGTTATAGTTAGTTGGACTCACTATAACTTGCGCGTGCAATGCACTGCTGATGACGTCACATTTTACATCACTCATGACATGGTTAGTGACATCACTCATGACATCACTGATGATACCATCCAGTGAATATGTGTCTTTCTGAAAAATAAATATTAGTGAGTAATGTTTAAATATTTAAATATATATATTAGTGTTTCACTTTGTGTATAAGTGGCTACATGTGTTGGTAAGTAGCTACATGCGTATGTATATGGGTTATTACATGTTTCTCTTAGTATCAGTATGAGTGTCTATATGGTTTGGTGGGGGTATTACTTAGCACATAGATGCATGAGTGACTGACTCTCTGTTTGTATGTGTTTTGAAGACAGCATATGTGCAGGACTGTATGGGTGGATGAGTGTGTATATGTGTTTGTTAGTGAGTGAATGACTGTCTCACTAGTGTCTTTATCAGTAACTACATATGTTTTAATCTAGTATATGTGAGTATTGATGTATATAAGTGAGTATATGTGAGAGTAAGAGATTGTAAGAGTTCCTGTTTAAATAAGTATGTGTTTCTATAAGTGATTGTTTAAGAGAATAAATATGTGTAATTTTCAATAGAAGTAAGGTGGAAGTGTGTGTATAACTCTATATTCAAATAAATGGATGTTCAATAGTTTATTTGCACGTGTGAGTATGTGTGTGAGTAACTTTTGGATGACTGTCGGTGTGTAACAGGATGTATAGGTGTATCATTTCATATGATGAGTGAGTATATGTATGAGTGACTATATAGAACTGTTGGTGAATGAGTGAATGTGTATATAGATGGTGGAATTACTGAATTACTTGTTGTAACTGATATGGGTATCTCCATTTATTTTAAAATGTCAGTTTCTATTTTTGAATATGTGTTTCAAGGGTTACATTACAGTGAAAGGAGGTCTGTCACTATGTCACAAGGATGGTGTCATCAGTGATGTCATGAGTGATGTCACTGACCATGTCATGAGTGATGTAATATGTGACGTCATCAGCAGTGCATTGCACGCGCAAGTTATAGTGAGTCCAACTAACTATAACGTGGAATTTCATTGGTTTTATATCAGTAAAATTTCCAGCTAACTATAACATGTGTCAAACCTATGGTTTTTTCAGTGAATTTCATAGGTCTTTTAAATGCTACTTCCTAACTATAACGTGTGTAAAACCTATGGTTTTTTCTGTGAATATAGATATATATAGATATATAGATCATGGGCCACGTCAGCCTGCCCATGCTTTTAAGCGTTGGTGTTGTCCAGTCATAGGGGAGCTGGAAACCTGAAGCCAGCAGACTTTACAGACATATTCTGTTTGTTCCACAGTGCAGTTAAACAGAGCTCTTAACTTTCCGTACTGCTGTTGGCTGTAAAATCAAAGCATTGTTGGTTGGTTAAACATGCTTTACAGTGCTACTTTAGTGGGTTACAAGAGAGCTGCTGCCCACTAGTACCATTTACTTTACAGGCGCTACATGTAGTATCAAATGCTAGAGGCTTATGAGTACATTTATTGGACCAATCAGGTTCACATCAAGTTTATCATGTTAAAAAGGGAAAATACAAGCACTTTACCACTGGTTAGCAGGAGTAAAGTGCACATAGTTTAACGCCAACAAAAACGTGTTCAACAAAGGAAGGCAGAAAATCTGGGTTGATCCTGCAGAAAGGGCCCTGGTCCAACACACACTGTCACACCATTGTCTATATGTGAAGATGGTTCACTAAACTGCCTTTTGAGATTGCCACTTATCGCCCCCTCCGTCCCATTGTTGTGGGGCTTGGTATCACAGACATAGCATCTTTAGCCAAGCTATGACCATTTTTGTAATGAACCAAAGTGTGGATAATGTCTGTTAGCCTTGCACAAAGTCTTGGTTCATGGGGTGGTAGTTCAGGGCAAATATGCCTCAAGCATTGCCTTCCCCAAGGTCCATTACCACCCACCTAGCACATGACGTTACAGCCATATAAAAAACATGGATCCAAGAAGAGTTACCTGTGAAGATCTTCCGATGACCCCTAGCTGAAGTGTTCTTATTTTTTAGAAGCACACTTCAATTCAAGCCATACTCATATGAGAATAAGCTTGCATTAATTGTCTAAATGTAGGACCTCTGAAAAACTTTACATATAACTGGAAAACTACATTCAGCTGGTGTAGGTATTACCACAATAGCACCACTGGGCAGAGAGCGAGATACAAATATAGGTGTGGCCTGTCATAAAGCTTTTAGCTGTCTGGGTGCAAAACACTCTTGTCTTACAGTGGGCTTTGTTTTTTATTCCATTCTTTTTTTTGATTGTTTATGTTATAATGAACTACATAACATAGAGTATGATGTACTTATAAAGAATACTGTGACTTGGCTACCTCCATTCATGCGACAACACTTGAACATCAGCTCCTTAGTTGTCCACATTCTGGAAAATTTTAACAACAAAGAAGCCCTGTAGAACTTGCTAGTGACACCCATCATCTATCATTAAAGAACTGAGACTGTCTCAGCAAGTATAATCTTCACTTATTTTCGTGGCAGTGCCACCCTTGTAATTTATTGCAATATTGGATGAACAACTTATGATGGATATTGTTCTTGTAATCTTATCACTTCTGTGCTAAATTTGTAAAAAAATATAAGTAGGGCCTTTATAAGGAGGCCAGTGCAGCTTGCCCCACCCATAGCCCCTGCCAGCGCTGCCAATGAAGGGACTAGCAGAAAAACTAACCATTACATTCCTACAAGTGTGACAATTCAGACTATTCCAAGCCCCCTAAGATAAAAAAAATGTGATGGTCGGCTAGTATTAGGCATTTTTAATGTATATTGAATAAATAAACAACTGATGTTGTGCTGATCTCTAATCTAGACAACCAGGGCCACCACGTAGCAGGCTGACAAATGTGCCGGTGTGCTGGTGCTCTGCATTTGAAAACACTGGTTCTAATTAAGCCCTGTTCCACTCTGATTATAAATGAGTCTGAACCTATACGAAGTGCCCCTGTCTTTTTGGCTATGTATTCTTGTTTTTGTTGAAATGTCAGCTTGTTCCCACCCGTGCACATCTTTCATCCATAGCTCGAAGCAGGGTCCCAGGGCGGGTTCCAAGACATAGCTATCACTCTCTTAGCCACAATTAAGGCCATGGACTGTGGACTGTGGGAAAGGTCCCAAAATGCATAGCATTGGTTCGAAGGGCACCCTCCTGTGTGCAATGTGTTTGAGGATACGATGTACCGTCTCCCATAAAGGGTCATTATTGAACACTCCCATACCATGTGGTAAAACTCTGCATTTACCTTATTACATCAGGGGCACTCAGTGGCAACTCCCCTACACATGTTCCTCAAACATGAAGCTGGGGATCAGTTGAGTTGAGTATATTTAAAATGCAGGTTCTTTAGATACCCAAGATGTGTTTTCCAAACATCACCGCCTATACTCCTCAGATATTTTTAATCCCGTCACTATTGCCCATTTATTCTGTAATTCCAAACTACTAGTCAGAAACAAACCTGTAACACAGCCTTCTTTATAAATGTCACCAACCTCCTGCTACTCTCATATGCAAGGATAACCTGCAGCACCTCAGTAAAAATAATAACTTACAGTGGGCTTAGAGATGTCCAAGTGTTTACTATTGGTTAGCTTTATTGTCACTCTCATTTGCTTGCTTCATATTTGACTGCCATGGCTTTATCTTCTGTGTGTCCCTCCCCTGAAGCAAAGCTTTTTAACCATCCTGTAACCTCATTTTTAGGGAACAACTTGTTTCTTTTCGATTAAGCACTGCATGAGAGTGCATATGCTCTCTCCCTTGTATTCCTTCCCTGTGCTCCCTGTTACTCTCTCTTGTGTGCTGCGCTCTCTTGTGAGTTTCTCCAACGCCATATACATGTGCACTCCATCAGTGGCGGCTCCTCTGTTAAGGCGGAGAAGAGTAGCCTTACTGTTCATTGAGCAGTGGAAAATAAAAATAACCAGAAGTTATTGTCTTTTAATTTTCATTTGGGACTCCGGGCGGGGCAGGGCTGGGTGGCGCAGAGGGAGCATGAGTTGTTTGCACTCCCTCCCTCATGGGTAGTGGCATGTTCTCGATTGGGCTGTGTTGCACAGCCTCCCCAGGCACTGCCTGAGTGGCCAACAGACCGATCAGACCAATTGCGACGCTGCTACAGCAGTGTCGTGGTTGCAGGGGCGTAGCTAGAGCTTGTGGCGCCTGGGGCTATCCCTCGGAGTGCCGCCCCCTTTGGGGGAGGGGTAGTACTGCCAGTAATAGCTGCACAGTTGTGAATACACCGGTGACCGGCAGTATAAAGGAGAACACACAGACTGCCACCCGGCAGGATTTCAGGAAGGGCCTAAAAACATGGTTATTTGATTAACGTCCCTCATTAGCAGGCCCGCCCCCACCTGCCTCAGCGCCTAGATACCCTCCAAGGTGATAAGTAGCGCTATGTAAGTCCTGTTTGTCAGTGGCATAATAGGGAGTGGGTGGGGTGGCAGGCCCACTGAGGGCAGGCACCGCACAGCAGGTGTCACTCATGTCTCGATGTGGTGACGTCGGGCCTGGGCTATACTCTGATTGACTGGTGGCCCATTGCCGCGGCCTTTATAATTTATTTGGGGACTGGGGACACTGACTGACACTACTGTAAAGTGTCAGACAGTGAGTGCCCCCAAATAACTTATAAAGGCAGCTGCAACAGGCCACCAGTGCCGCGCGGCCGCCACCCGCAAAATAGTGCCGCGCCCCGTAGCTACGCCACTGCATACAGAGCCTGAAAAAGAACCCGTTCCAGTTGCTCTTTCTAATTTCGGCCAGTGCTAACACCCGACCACCTTAAATCCTTATTTGAAACTCTCTCTTTCCCCACTCGCTTCATCTTTTAATGTCCACTCAATATTTAACTTACTCTCAGCCTTGCAGTACCACATTCACTCTCTCTCTTGCTCTCTCTTTCACTCTCTCTTTCTCTATCTCTCTCTCGCTCCCCACCTTTTCTCTCTCACTCTTGCTCTCTCTCTCTCTTTCTCTCACTCCCTCTCCCTCTCTCTTTCTCGCCCCTCTCTCTCCTTCTTCTCCCTCTCCCTTTCTCTCTCTCCATCTCTCTCGCTCTCTCTCTTTCTCTCTCCCCCTCTCTTTCGCTCCCCTCTCTTTCTCTCTCTCGCTCTCTCTCTCCTTTGCTCTCTCACCCACACGTCCCCACTCAGAACTTTACAATGTAGATGTGGTAGAACAGGGCCTGGTTGTAGGTATGATGTTACTTGTGCGGGGAATGAGATTTTAATATCTTTTTATGATCGATTTAATAACTTATCTCATTCGTCAATTTTGGATCGCTTGTTTTCTGTCATTGAGTAAAAGACAAACCCCGCATAGGTTAGATAAACCACATAAACTGACGCAACTCTGAAGAACCACTTACAACTGATAAAGTTTAAAAGTTTTAATATAAAATTAAGAAAAGTTGCAAGTACAATCCTCTCTGGATAAGGTTCATCAAATATACAGGAACTAGAAGGAACATATATTCCCTAAAGAACCTCAGTCTACAAACGAATACAATTAAAGTCAGCTCGAGAATCAACAAATTAAAAAGCATAGATATGATGTGGTTCCGTTGCGTCATCTTAAGAAAGAGAAAAATAATCAAGTTAATCTGTCCCTACTCTATACTAAGTGACATCCCTACTTCGCAAGTTCCTAACCTAAAAAGGTGTCAGCAATTTGACTTCCAAAGAAGTACAAACTCTCTTAGCCTCTAAAGGTAATTCCTATCGAGTAGCAGTACCCTCTCTGCCTACCCATCCGCTCTCTAAGGGTCCTCGGCCTACTGCTCTCTTGCGCTCTGATCTCTCTCAGCGCATCTGCTCAAGTCATCTACTCTTCGCCCTTCGCTCTGAGCTGTTCGCCTTCGCCTTCGCTTTCGCTAGCTTCTCCCCGGGGTGCTGTCCCTAAAATACACAATCACAGTGTGGGTGGAACGCCCCTTCGACGCCCACCACGGACTTTCCCCATGATCTCATTCTTTGCTCTTTTCCATGGCTTCATTTCTTTGCGTCGTCCGTTAAGTTGACCCTTCTCCTTAGGCGCCATCTTCGTCTTCTTGCTGGTGACTTCATTGACATATCAGTTGTCCTTTCGGAGCAAAAGTCTATCACCTCAGCGGAACTTTACTCTTTACAACTATATGCATAACCTTTCTTGGTCCTGTGAATGGTCATTTCAAAACAAGACTCAAATTCCAAGCGCCCCTTATCACGTTTAGGCCATAAACTTCGTCCGGCATTGTCACCTTAAATCTAACAAGAACTAGACTCCTTGGCTCGCACGTTCACATCAAGGCTATTCACGACTCCTGTGAGCCCACTAAATTACAAACAGCGGACTACGCTCCTGCGAACCCTTGGTCAGCTAGGTTAAAATCACACATGACCTAAACCCTTCTAACATTCTTACAAGAAGCTTTCTACACAGTATAACCTTTAACACACATTTATATATAATCGCATTTAGTAAATTGTTTGCTTAAGCGAATACATTCTACATAGAATATAAATTACCTAGAATATAAAGTTATATTCTCATTCGTTACATCGTTATGTATGTTCTCTGCACATCTCTCCATGTTACATTTCTCGCCGTTTCTCCATTTAAAGTTACACATGTACATGAATTCTACTTTGCACGTTCTTCAATTCGTAAGCATTTCTACACAATTCTACATTAGCCCACTACGTATACGGCCTTCTGAATCTAACACATTTCAAGAGTAAATACAGTTACATTTCCTATATTACCTTGATTACATCGGTTAACTTTATGCTATAAGTGTCAACTTCATGTTACGGTATACATTTCATTCCTACGTTTATACGATATGTTTGTAAATATGACTCGGATATACGTTTTATTCAAATTGCGCTCTCTCAGTTCCCCCCTTTGATGACTTCTGAGAGTCATCACTAAATGCAATTCGAATAGCACCCTTACACAGAACTAGTTACAATATTCCCTCTTTTTATCGTTTCGAGAGCTCTTAAACTTTTGTACTGTTGGTCTTGTAAAGCAGCTAATCTCCTTTCTTGCTCTCTCATGGATCTTTGTAACCGGTTCGACCTATACCATTTATACAATTTCACTAACCCTAATATTATGATTATACAAATCAAAACTATCAATACAGGTTTTAATATATACCATATTATGCTTTTACCAAGGTTGGCAAACCAACTTCCAACCTTTCCTACTCCATGACCTACTTTTTCCCAAACATTTGTTTTTGATAAATCTTCGATTTCTTTATGTATCTGTGTAATGTTTTGTATGACTTTCTCAAGTGGTTTTGAATTGTCTGGAATGTAAGTACAACATTCTTGGACCTTCAAAGCCTTGCAAACTCCGCCCTCTTTTGCTAGCAGTACATCTAAAGCAAGTCGGTTCTGAAGAACCATTGCTCTAATCGACTGCATCTCTCCTTCTACTAGCATTAATGACCTTGCAGTACTTGCAGATAATCTATCTACAACTGTAGCTAGTCTCCTGATCTTAACATCGTTAAGTATCAAACCTAACATAGGAAACATCGCTCCAAATATGTCTCCAACTACTTCTGCATCTCCTACTTCCCTTTTCGTTCTTGTCGAAGCCTTTCCTTCTATGATCGCTAAATCCTTTGCATGATATATTTTGGGGAAGACAATTGCCAAGTAACACGAACCATACCAATTGTCAGGTAGTTTTACATAAGCATTTCTTCCACATACAAAATATACATTTGGAATCGCTTGCATCCCTTTCATAAAATCCTTCGTGTAGTACTCTAACCTAAAAGCATGTTCGCAATTTACTTCACCTACAAATACACTCTCATAATACGTCTTGCTTCGAGTTAAACATAACTTTCCTTTCTGCGTTCTATCCAAAGCTATTGGACCATTGCTACCTTTCTTCTTGTGTGCTTTTTCTTCTTCGGTCCAATCTGTTTTCCACTGTCCTGACATTTTCAGAATCTTCTGCCTTCTGTATCTGTCGTCTACTTGTCCTATGAACTTTTTCTCTACTTCTGACACTTTGCAAGTCAGATTATTTCTGCGTGCGTCTGATGTATCTAGTGTATCCCAAGGAAGAAAGAATTTAGCTAGTCTATCCTCCTTTTTATAATAGTCCCACTTATTCATTTGTTTATAATTCGGAACTTCAGGTAGTACCGAATCATAATTTGAAAAGTAGTACTCAAATCCTTCCCTACCATAAAATATACTAAGCAGTAAACTACATGTTATCCCATAAGTCAGTGGGAGATGATGATATTGGATGCCTTCGTCTACAGAAGCCGGCAATTGCATACAAACGTAGCATTCTTTGGCCTCCATGGCATCGATATACTCGTACAACAATTTAGCATATGCATTTGACCTAAAGTTTCCCTGTGACTCGTCTACGTGTAACCTACGAGCTTCATTCGCCAGTAACGCCTTTTCACGGATGACATTGCTCTCCTCCTCCTTCCCGACAAGAGCAGGTTTCAAAGTAGTTACAGGCTTTACATCTTCTGTTTCCTTATCACTCTCATGTCCTACCATGTATGATGTGTTAACTACTGTAATAATGAGAAAAATTACTACTGCTATTAGTGTACCTACTATGCATCTAGCTTTTCGGTTTGGGTTGCCGTTCTCCATGTTATCAAAACAGCGCAACTCCTTCCGTTGCGAGGAAAGTTTCTCTTTTCAGTCTTTGCTTTATTTGCCTTATTCGATCTCTCAGTTCATAAAGTGCTCTTTATCAACAAAAGTCTCTTTTCACAACAATGTCTTTTTCTCTTTAGCAACAGACAACCCTAACCCTTCTCCGTCCTCTAAATGTAATCCCTAAATTTATTCTTCTTTCCACTCGGCTCTAGGTTATCTTCTTCTTTATAACTTATATACAAAAGTCTTTATGCATCAACAATTATTCTCGTACCTGCAGCTTTAACAACAAGTTCCAATAGTTCAAAACGAACAACTTTTTCTTCTTCTTCTGGAATTTGATGACCAAAAGTCGGAAACTGTAATCGATTTAGCACTAGATCTTTGATCCGACTTAGGTATGGGGGTATGGGAAGTGTGAAAGTCAGTAACCCTTCAGTCTCGAGTCCAGGCGTCAACATCCATATCTCCACTGCCACAAATGGATCGAGATCGATTACCTTCACTTCTTTCACTCTCCCAGATTTCTGTCCCCAAGACATCTGCTAGATAGGTCCACTCTGGGGTGGCGTACCTTCTGCAGGGCACACGTACCCTTCTTGATCTCCTTGGACTCTCAGTGCCTGAGTCTGTAGTTTCTTCTTCTTGGTCCGACTCTTCAGCGATCGGGACAAGGGTTCTTTCTTGATCTGCTTTTAAGCTTGGCCTTCTCCTTCTCTCCGGCCAACTAGCTTCGTCACTCCTTGTCCTCCTACTCCTTGTTCTTGGACTTATCTCTTGGTCACTCTCAGCTTGTTCGGTATCTGATTCGGACTCCCAATTGCTTTCTTCTCCTGAGGCGACTTCGGTCCCACTGGTGTCCTGACCGTCGTCAACCTGTTCCGACACCGACTCAACCTCTTCGATCCCCTCTACAGCTTGGCTTTCCCCCTCTGTGGCTTCTCCGCTTTCCGCTGGATTCTCATCCGAGAGAGGAGCTGTTTCTTCCAGAGGGGTTGGTACTCTTCGGGTGTGTGAAGCATGTATCCAGTTTGGCAGGCCTCCACACTTTATTGCAGTGTTCGTAACAAGTATGACTTGAAACGGTCCTCGCCAACGCACGTCTAGACAGTTCTTTCTAACGTGCTTCTTCACCAGGACCCAGTCCCCCGGACACAGGTCATGGCACAAGTCTTGTGCTGATGGAACCTCTGCAGCCTGGACCTGGAGGGACACAGAATTAATGGCATCAGATAGTCCCTTGCAGTAGTCCAAGATCAAATCGTCTGTGATGTTCAACAACGCTGCAGTCGGAACCGATGGCAATCTCATAGCTCTCCCCATTAGCACCTCATGTGGAGAGAGACCTGTTTTCCTATCGGGTGTGCTACGTATGCTCATAAGAACCAATGGAAGTGCGTCTGGCCAACTCAGGGATGTTGATGAACAAACTTTGGCGAGTCTGGATTTTATCGTGCTGTTGATTTGCTCTACAATCCCTGAAGCTTCTGGTCGATAACTGCAATGGAGCTTCTGATCGATACCCAAAGCTGAGCACAATATTTTCACTATTTCGCTGTTAAAATGAGTTCCTCTGTCCGATTCCAAAGAGGATGGCACCCCAAACCTCGGTATCAACTCTCTAAGTAACAATTTCGCTACTGTGAGTGTATCGCACCTACGTGTCGGGTAAGCTTCAACCCATCTAGAAAATATACAGACAATCACTAAAACGTATCTGAGTCGATTGCACTTGGGCATTTCAATAAAGTCCAGCTGCATTCTATTGAAAGGCCCCCCAGACCTCCCAATGTGACTCAATGTGACTGGTGTTCTATTTCCTACGTTTAGCTGCTGACAGATCGCACATCGCTGACATACTGCTTCTGCCGCTACTCTAAACTTCGGGTTAAACCACGTTTGTCTGAATACTCTCACCATAGCATCTCTACCTATGTGTGCTGATCCATGCAATTTCCTTGCCATTGGATTAACAAGCTCGTTTGGTAAAACTGCTCTCCCATCTGAAGAGATCCAAAAATTCATCTCACTTCTAGTACATCCAGCTGTCTCCCAGCCCTTTTTCTCATCCTCTGGTGCATTTTCCTGAACACTCTTTAGCTCATCCCACGTGTCTACAGTGTCTAACAACATTGTCAATTCAGTTCTTTCCTGTATTCCCCCCACTTCTACATTGGTGTGAGAATAACCTTGTTCTGCGCAATAACGCGCTACCTCGTCAGCATAACGGTTGCCTTGCGACACAAAGTCTACGTTCTTCGTGTGCGCGGCACATTTGACAACTGCTATGGCTGACGGACCTTGCAATGCCTCTAACAATAGTCTCACGAATTCTCCATTCCTAATTGGAGAACCCGAGGAGGTCATATAACCTCTTTGAGACCATAACTGCCCATAGTCGTGAACTACCCCGAAACCATACTGGCTATCGGTGTATATGGTGACTCGAATTTTGTTACCTGCTAAACAGGCACGGGTCAAAGCAATAATTTCAGCTACCTGAGCGGAATGTACTCCTTCCAGGCAGGCGGCTTCCACAACTCTGGTAATAGTACAAACTGCATAAGCTGCTCTCAGCTGACCAATATCGTCTCTTACGCATGAACCATCAACGAAGAATATTTCATCGGGGTCAGTCAATGGCTCATCCACGATATCTGGTCTTGGTTTGGTGCATAGTTCAGTCACATCAAGGCAGTCATGATCTGTACAAATTTCATCATCAATCTCATTTGGAAGTGGCATCAAAGTAGCAGGATTCAAGACGGAGCATCTTTTTAGGGTCACATTCTCGGCAGCCAATATGACTTGCTCGTAGCGTGTGAGCCTGCTATTCGTCAGATGCTGAGTCTTAGTCCTGGTCATTAACAATTCTACTGAATGCGGTACGTACACCACTAACTGATGTCCCATTACCACACTTTCACATCGTTCAATGCTGACACCCGTTGCAGCAACGGATTTGAGACATCCGGGCAACGCTGCGGCTACTGGATCTAATGTAGCCGAAAAATACGCCACTGGCCTATGCGCATCTCCGTGTATCTGGGCCAAAACTGCTAAAGCGCATCCCTCTCTTTCGCAGCAATAAAGCAAGAATGGTTTTGTGTAATCAGGCATTCCTAAAGCCGCGGCACGACATAAGTCCTCCCTCAGCTGCAAAAACGCCATCAAACAATGTTTGTCCCATGGTACCGGATCACTTACTCCTTTGTGCGTCAGTTGTAATAACGGTTTTGCCTTCAGTGAGAAGTTGGCTATCCACTGCCGACAATAACCGACCATGCCTAAAAACATCCTGACTTCTCTTTGTGTTGTAGGCGCGTTCATTTTCATGATTGCCTCTATTCTGTCTGGAGACACTTTCCGCTTTCCCTTTTCAATCCTATGGCCCAAGTATTGCACTTCAGTCTTACAATACTGCAATTTACTTGGAGACACCTTGTGTCCGTTCTCGGCCAAGTGATTTAATAAGGTAATGGTGTCTACTTTGCAAGCTTCCTCAGTTTCTGACGCAACTAGGAGGTCGTCTATGTACTGGACTAGAACCGAGTTCTTGGGCAGTACTAGACTTTCAAGATTTTTCTTCAGTAGCTGGTTAAAAATCGATGGGCTTTCTGTATACCCCTGAGGGATACGACACCATGTTAAAACGCGATCTTCCAGCTTAAAAGCGAAAAGATACTGGCTCTCTTCATCTAAAGGAATCGAAAAGAAAGCCTGGCACAAATCTATTACGGTGAACCATTCAGCTTGGAACGGTATCTGAAATAATATCACTGATGGATTCGGTACCACTGGACAACATGAGACAACAATATTATTAATCTTTCGAAGATCCTGCACTATTCTGTATTTTCCACTAGGCTTCTGTAAACCCATAATCGGGGAGTTACATGGACTTCCCACGATCTCCTTCAGTATTCCCTGCTTAATCATGGATTCGATCACAGGCTTTATTCCTGCAATCGTCTCTGGTGTCAACTTATATTGTGGTATTCTCGGATACTCGGCATTGGGTCTTACCATGATCTTTACTGGTTCTACCCCTTTAATCAATCCTATTTCTTCTCCTGTAAAATCCCACACTTCAGCTGACACTTTCTCCCTCAAGTCCTGTGGAAGCTCCTCCACTGTCAAGGTAGGATATAGTTCCACGCATTCCTGCGAGTTTACAACTTTAAAATTGGCATCCTCATCATTGGTCTGCACTTCTACTCCTTCAGGTGTGCAATGTATTGTGCAATTCAATTTACACAACAGATCTCTTCCTAACAGACACACAGGGCTAGAATCACAGATTACAAACTGATGTTCATCACTGTAATTCCCTATCTTCACTAATACTGGTTCTGTCAGGGGATTCGTCATCCTCCTGTTTGCGACTCCTACCACCTGTATCGTCTCTCCCGACATTGGCAAACCTGGGACTACCGCTGATCTCAACGTGGATCTAGTGGCCCCCGTGTCTACCAAAAAGGTCGTAGGACATCCAGCTACTTCAGCCTCTACGTAGGGTCCTCTCTGATCTACTTCCAGGGCTGCACTTAGAGTACAGTCTTCTTCTCTATTCACTCGTTGCCCTGTAAGAGGATCAACGTAGTAGCATTCTTCTCCTCCGACGAACAATGGCATTTGTCTATAGGTTTTTCCTCCATTTGTAATGCGAAGCGGTTGAGGAAACGGGGCTCGAGGAGTCTGATTCCCCCCTTTGATAAACTTTCCCTTCGAGGCTGCTGTTCCCTTTACCATGCTGGGTTGAACCTCATCCTCCTCCTGTTCTAATTCCCCCGTCTCGACATTATATGGACACTCGCGTCTCCAATGTCCCACCTCGTTACACTGATGACACCTCGTTGTCTTTTTCAGCGTCGCGATATCCATTCTCGGTCTCGGTCTTTCTTCCTCATCTCTGCTCTGATTATTCTGTTTCTTTACTGGTGTTCCTGTTCCCTGTTGCCGCTGTCCACCCTTTCCAGCTGATTGCATCTGCACCAACATCAGCTTTTCTTTAAGTTTCTTTGCTTTTGAGTCTATTTCGTCGCTACAGTACCTTGCATATCTCAGAATCTCATCTAACGGTTTGTTCTGACAACAAATCAAATGCTGTTGTATCATTAGGCTTATGTCTGGTCTCAATCCTAGAACAAACTTCGACACAAACTGTCCTATGTCTTTAGGATCCATGACATCCAACCCACTATACTGTTTAAATGCTTTCAGCAATCTCTCGTAGAATTCGTGAACTGTCTCTTTAGGTTCCTGAGTTGTTCGATCTATCTTAACCCAGTCTATGTCTTGCACTGGCACTTTCTCTTTTAACCATGCAATTACTCTTTCGTACTTTTCCATGACTCTATCGGATGGGCCGTTTGTCTGGGCATCTCTCGGAGGCTCACAAGTGGGCCATTCGATACTAAGTTTGCATGCCGTCCACAAATCTCCGGGTACTACGATATCGAACAAGGTGTTCAAATCGATCCACAGCACCTTAGAGATCTTCATGAACCTCTCTACCTGCTTGTACCACTCTACGGGGTTCTCTCTAAGCTTGGGGAAAGAATTAGTGAATGCCGCTAAATCCCCCCTACTCCAAGGTACATGAACGTAGTTTCCGTTCGCGATTTCTCGCAAAGGGAAAGCTTCCATTCGCATTAGGTCTCCATCCTGGGACTTCACAAGTGCACTCCTTCTGACAGATCCCCTCTTGGACCATTTTTCCTCCCATCTATCCAGATCTCTCCATATCCTAATACACATGATCAGTTCCCTTATGTGTACTCTTAGCCCAATCGTCCTACGCTCATCTAGATCTCGATCTGTGCAATTCAGCCTATGGTTGGCCTGTAAGGCTTTAGTTCGTGACATGTCTATCATATACTTGTCTGCCAATTCAGATAATTTCTCATGAGCTGCCCTTGCCTTCCGAGTAACATCCTTAGATAAAAACAGTATTTCATCTGGTTCGTACAGCTCTAACCTTTCTATTGCCACAGTGCCATCAATTATCTCATCCAAGTCTGATTTTAAGCTCATTACGTCAATCCGTCTTGCTTTTATTTCAGCTCTCAGTACATCAGTCCTAGGTTGTTCTCTTACATCCCTCTCACCTCCACTATGCGCCCTACGCCTAAGCACAGGTGAGTTATGAGGAGTTTTTCTTCCATCTCTTTGTTCCCACCTCTCTAGATCCCAAGCCTTTCCATCTTCCCTTGGGGTGTGGTGGAACATTGCTCCATTCCCCATCACTACATTCCGTCTTTTTGGCTCGGTGTCTCCAGATACGATATAGGATCCACCGTGCTGTTCTAAACCATTGTAACTCGCTTGCTGTCTGGTGTCGCTCAACAAAATGAAGGGTCCTTTACGGTCCTCCATGTTCCCGCGATCTCGTTCGTGATCACCGGATGCATGGCGAGACGTTTCGCGACTCCCTATATTCTCGTGACTTCGTTCGTGTTCACCGGATGCATGGCGAGACCCTTCGCGGCTCTCCATGTTTCCGTGATTTCGTTTGTAATCACCGGAGGAATGTCGAGACGTTTCACGACTCTCCATGTTCCCGTGATTCCAATGTCGCGCATTTTCATCTGGGGCATGGTGAGTGCATCTGAAACTATTTCGATACTCCTGCGTCCTTCGTTCTCCCTCACTAAAGGTGACGCGAGGCACTTCCCCACACCCTGCACTCCTGTCGTCGTACATTTGCCTATTGCCACTGGTAGTAGGGGAAGTATCTCCTCTGCTTCCTTGACTCCCTCTCTCCCACTCTGGGCTGCTTTCGCCAGCTCCACAATGAGAGAGGATCCTGTTATCCTGATCACTCCATTCTGCTCCTGTTTCTAATTTCTTATTCTCAGTTTCTTCGGCAGTATCCCATTCTCTCAAATATTCCCTTAATTCCTTATAGGATTTCGGTTTCGGTCCCCTTAAATCCATCTGTCCTCTTTGGCCCCCCTGTTCTATCCAGGGACCCGTTGCAGAATCCAGTGGGGTACTCCGACTCATTGGTGCTAGTATCTGCCTCTGAGGATTCACCGTCCTATTCCTATTCTCCATCTCTGCCCTTTCCCTGTCCCATTGTGCCTGTTCCTCCTGCTGGACTCCTTCTGGGTTGTAGATTGACACTATAGGCCCTATGGTAACAGGTACTTGTAGAGCGTCTGGCATTTGATACGACCTTGCATACTGCGTTTCTGGCACCTTCTGGACCACGAATCTTCCTACTACTCTCTGTTCGGAACTAGATTGAGGTACTTCCTCACCCTTCTTGGCATCCCACTCTGTTACTGGAAGTGATTTATATTCCCCCCATCTAGCTCCGTCCCCTTGTTGTAATACAGGACTTTCGGCTTCTCCGCTGTACGGAGGTGGTCTATCTGTTAGTAGTCTCTCTATCAGATCCTCTTCTGTCTCGCTATCCTCATCTTCTTCTAGAGGTTTCTTTTCCCCCGTAACTTCTAGCATCGGGTACAGCTTGTCTGCTTCTATCTTTTGCACCCTCCACTTTTTGGCTTCATTGTCCCATTTAGCATCCTGCACTGCTTTTACCGATCGCCTTACTCTTTCCTGGCGTCTCTTTACGCTATTTTCGTGTGCTGCTCTAAACCATGCACTAAGGGCTTCGAACTGTGTTGGCCTCGGTAAAGGTCTTGTTGCAAGCATTACTGCTTTCAGTTGGTTCAATACTTCTAGCTTAAACGTTCCGTATCTCGGAAACGTCAGTTCCTTATTCCCTTCTGTTAGCTTATTCCACTCGGAGATCCACAGTATCGAGTGTAAGCCTACATTTACTGCCATATGATAAGCTGGTGTGCCTTCTGGTGGAGCTTCTTCTCCGGCATACAAGTTTCCTCTATCTCTCTTAAAGATCGCCCTTAAACGTTTAAAACACCTCATTTTCGATAATCTACAAATTTCCTTTACTCTCTTCCTTGTTTACGTCCCGATAACAAACCAACCAATCCCTACGCGACTCTCGCTAATCGGCCTATCCCAGCGCGACTCTACGCTGACCGACCAATCTCAGCGCGGCTCTACGCTGACGTATGACAAACTAACCAATCTCAGCACGGCTCTATGCTGACGTCACTCGTTCTCTTTGCAGCAATTCCCTTCCGTTCTCAACTCGTCTCACGATCTTGCATGCGTTTTCATTCATACGCTGAAAAATGACTACTTCCGTCCAAGCGATCACTTTTCTCTGATTGTACGGCCACAGTCTAACTGTAATTGTCACCTCAACTGGCGAAACGTCTTCCCTCTTACGGTCAGACGCTTGCCTCAACTGATAGGTTACTTACACACAGTAAACGTACGACCAGCGTCCGTTACTCATACACTCACTCTTACGCTCCCCCTATCATCGGTCTGTCGGGCGATCAATGGTACCTCATGGCCCCCTTTCAATGGTAGACAAATTACTCTGGGTGTTCGATACACCCGAACCACTTAAGCTCTCCTTGAACTTAAGATTTTATCCGGTTGCGCGCGCTCACAACCTTCCCTCAATCACACTACAGGCATTCAACTCCGCTTGACATTACAACACAGGTACAACATAAAATACCGCAATCTTACAACGCATGACCCTTATACTCACTCTCGACCGACTCTGCTGCTTTTCTCGACGCACCGTCAGCATCTTCTTCGGCAGGGATTCTTCTTCCGGTTGTCGATGACTAGGGACCTTGGGGTAATCTAAACCTGACCTAGGTTGTCTTCCTCAAGAAGAAAACCATCTTTCTCTGCTACCAACTGCGGGGAATGAGATTTTAATATCTTTTTATGATCGATTTAATAACTTATCTCATTCGTCAATTTTGGATCGCTTGTTTTCTGTCATTGAGTAAAAGACAAACCCCGCATAGGTTAGATAAACCACATAAACTGACGCAACTCTGAAGAACCACTTACAACTGATAAAGTTTAAAAGTTTTAATATAAAATTAAGAAAAGTTGCAAGTACAATCCTCTCTGGATAAGGTTCATCAAATATACAGGAACTAGAAGGAACATATATTCCCTAAAGAACCTCAGTCTACAAACGAATACAATTAAAGTCAGCTCGAGAATCAACAAATTAAAAAGCATAGATATGATGTGGTTCCGTTGCGTCATCTAAAGAAAGAGAAAAATAATCAAGTTAATCTGTCCCTACTCTATACTAAGTGACATCCCTACTTCGCAAGTTCCTAACCTAAAAAGGTGTCAGCAATTTGACTTCCAAAGAAGTACAAACTCTCTTAGCCTCTAAAGGTAATTCCTATCGAGTAGCAGTACCCTCTCTGCCTACCCATCCGCTCTCTAAGGGTCCTCGGCCTACTGCTCTCTTGCGCTCTGATCTCTCTCAGCGCATCTGCTCAAGTCATCTACTCTTTGCCCTTCGCTCTGAGCTGTTCGCCTTCGCTTTCGCTAGCTTCTCCCCGGGGTGCTTTCCCTAAAATACACAATCACAGTGTGGGTGGAACGCCCCTTCGACGCCCACCACGGACTTTCCCCATGATCTCATTCTTTGCTCTTTTCCATGGCTTCATCTCTTTGCGTCGTCCGTTAAGTTGACCCTTCTCCTTAGGCGCCATCTTCGTCTTCTTGCTGGTGACTTCATTGACATATCAGTTGTCCTTTCGGAGCAAAAGTCTATCACCTCAGCGGAACTTTACTCTTTACAACTATATGCATAACCTTTCTTGGTCCTGTGAATGGTCATTTCAAAACAAGACTCAAATTCCAAGCGCCCCTTATCACGTTTAGGCCATAAACTTCGTCCGGCATTGTCACCTTAAATCTAACAAGAACTAGACTCCTTGGCTCGCACGTTCACATCAAGGCTATTCACGACTCCTGTGAGCCCACTAAATTACAAACAGCGGACTACGCTCCTGCGAACCCTTGGTCAGCTAGGTTAAAATCACACATGACCTAAACCCTTCTAACATTCTTACAAGAAGCTTTCTACACAGTATAACCTTTAACACACATTTATATATAATCGCATTTAGTAAATTGTTTGCTTAAGCGAATACATTCTACATAGAATATAAATTACCTAGAATATAAAGTTATATTCTCATTCGTTACATCGTTATGTATGTTCTCTGCACATCTCTCCATGTTACATTTCTCGCCGTTTCTCCATTTAAAGTTACACATGTACATGAATTCTACTTTGCACGTTCTTCAATTCGTAAGCATTTCTACACAATTCTACATTAGCCCACTACGTATACGGCCTTCTGAATCTAACACATTTCAAGAGTAAATACAGTTACATTTCCTATATTACCTTGATTACATCGGTTAACTTTATGCTATAAGTGTCAACTTCATGTTACGGTATACATTTCATTCCTACGTTTATACGATATGTTTGTAAATATGACTCGGATATACGTTTTATTCAAATTGCGCTCTCTCACTTGTATCACATTTCTGGATGCAATGACAGAAACCGCAAAATACAAGTCAGGCCGCACACTATGCTAAACACAGATTTTTAGCATAAGTGTTTTAAAGCCACGCCTCATTTAAATCGGCCACCACCCTTTGCGAGACCCCCCAGTTTTTTCATCCCACTTAAAGCCCTGTTGACAGCTATGTTGCCACTCTCTAAATATCCCCTCTGAAAACTCTCCAGTGACAGTCTTACCTCACTCGTCGTGACCCGCTCCAGGGTCTCTATGGCAGGTAAGGGTGGTAGTTTCAGCAGCCAGACAAGTCTCATGAGCCAGCAAATCCCCAGAAAATAGCACTGCCACTGACTGCCCCAACGGGCCAGAATGAGCGTAAGAGAGCGCGCTCGTCACTGCTACATTGATCTGATCGCAGGGGCAGGGCTGGCCCGGCCAAAATAAAGTATTTAATCTCGCCCAGGGCCGTCATTAGTAGCGCTCGTGCTCTACAAGATTGATTGACGGCTCTGAAGGCTGGGACGGACGAATAGTCGAGCTGGGAACAAAAGAAGGTGATAGGTCATGTGCGTGCATCACGCAGCAGGCAGGGCGCACTTTCAAACTGCCAGGACGGCGCGTACGGCACTGGTGGCCCATTGCGGTTGCAGCAGCCCATATAATTTATTTGGGGACACTGTGTCCCCAAATACCAGTGCCATGTGGCCACCCTCAAAATTGTGCCGCCTGGGGCGGACTGCCACTCCCGCCCCTCCCTAGCTACGCCGGTGCGTGAAGGCTGGCAGAATTGGAAGCCTGGGTGCTTCCTGTGCAGGCTGCAGCCAGCAGTCTGGAAGAAGAAACAAAGACAAGGAAAGACGTGCAGCAGATGGGGTGGGGCATGAGGGAAGTTTAATTTATTTTTGGATTCCGACCCACCACACTCCAATTCTATCTCCCTGTCTCCCCCCACCCCCCTCCCCCCGCCTGGAGCTGCTGCCATTGCACTCCATTTTGCTCTTTCCCTCATTCCCCTGATTTTCAATGCACCTGCCACCAATCTGTGTGCACTGTGTTCCTTCCTCCTCCGGACACCATACCAATTGCTTCCTTCCCCTAAGCTTTCTTCTTACATCCGGTGTAATAGCCACTCTTTGTTCCCCTACCTGCACTGAGGGCCGGCTTTAGGGCGATGTGACCGGTACAACTGCATTGGGCAGTGACCTCAAGGGGGCGCTATATTTTTACAATAATTCAGGATATAAATGCACCTAACTGAAGAGTTCCTTGTGCTTAATGTTCATTTGAGAGACAGAGATGAGCTTTTTGTCTGGTGGCAGTTGTGGCTACCATAAAGTAGCACACAGGGTTAATATGCCTGCTCCACAAAACAGTTCTGTATTTCATGTGGATAGCTGAATGGATTAGTAACACCAGCCTTTACCAGTGTTTTAAAACAAATGAAATGCACCTGAGAGACGGGCAATAGAGAGATGATGGGCACTTTTGCCAGGTGAAAGTGAGGAAAGCCGAGGGGGAGGTCATGGTAGGGTGTGGGTGCCCAAAAAGATTTTTGCACATGGCCCCACCAGCGCTAAAGCTGGCCCTGCCTGAACTCTATTTTTTGCTCCATCTGGGAGCTACTATTTACAGCCAGGCTGCTCCGTTACTAAACAAAATGGCTTTTTTTACAGGTAAATTCTTTGTTTAAGTACCAGCCCAAGTGGTGTCAGCCATCTTGGATCGATAAATAAAGAAAAGAAACAGTGCATGCGTGCGTGGTTACTCATGCACATGCGTACTTATCATACATGCAAACACCTTTTAAATGATAAGGCACCAGTAGCATCTAACCACACATGCACACACTGTGTATCACGACATATGTTTTCTTTTTCTCTTTTCTTTTTTGGTGCAAAGTATGTTGCTTTTTAATGGCACTGATGCTGAACCGCATCGCTAAAAAGAATTGGCAAAGTCAATTGGTCCCACAACTGATGCCTCTTGGCTTTGTTATTAGTGGTTATCGTTTGATCCAAGGGATGTTATTCTTAGGATCTTATGGCTCTGATAGTTGATGAAGGTTTTGGATGTTCACAATTCAGGACAGACATTGGACCTAATCAAAATTGACAACTCAAGAATTGTGATCTTCGGAGTGCCATGTCACCTTTTGGCTGCCTGGTTGATAAGGCATTGTTTTATTGACTTATGATCCAAATATATTTAAAGTTATTGTATGCTTGTGATAATATTTTATGAGATCCTTGTTTTGTTGGGTAGTTTCATGAAATAGGCTTATTATCAAGTGACTATATCAGTGCAAAAGTGCTGTTGGCCTACTCAAATCCAGTTTATTTTCAATTTGGCGCTTTTTGACTGTAAGCCCTGATGACATCATTAGCAGACTGGATTCTAACTGCACCCGTACCTTGAGCAGACACAGCCTTTGTGCAAAGTGATGACTCTCACAGCAGGTCGTGATGATGAAAAATCCAATAATCACCCAGACAATTCTTCTCTGCAGGACTTCTACTGACCCACATCCCACGCATAAACAGAGGCACATCACTAGGGTGGGTGTTCTCTTACATTACTCTTAAAGTGTGGAACAGTTTCCCACTCCACATCCAAGACTCCTCTTCTCTTTTTAAATTCCCCAAGAAGCTGAAGACCAGGCTTTTCAATGAACATACATATTATAGGCAGAGCTAGGCACACACACACACCTGCTCAGTGCTGGATGCCCATGCAGGTGATAGTGCACTTTACAAATACACATAACATAACAGGGAGGACTATTGACGAAATGGGTACCATGAAGACAGAAGTCCATGCATCTGTCTGCCATCAGCCTTTCTGAAGTAGCATTGAGGGAAAGAAAAAAAGTGGGCCCAGACCCTTAACAACAGAATCTGCTGGTTCTCCGCCTCCCCTAAATAACCCTCAGGAAAAACTAGTCAGCAGTATTCTGCTGAAAGGTTCTCATAGAACTTGTTCTTCATCATTCTTCACTTTAATGCCTGTGTCTCAACCCCCTAGGTTCCGGAATGCAACCAATATACATCCACTTTCTAGGGATGCAGAGTTCACTCTCTATCTTGAGCCATGCTAGGATATGGAGATCACTCATCCCACCAGTCACACTCTCAAGACACGTCTTGCTACCATGTATGAACCCTATTTTTTACTATGCATACGTGTACTTGGCACACACATGGAATGCCATCGCCAGGGACTGCGTGTTACATCCAAGTGGAACTTTACATGAATGGATCCTGTAGGTCGCATTTCCCCCCAAAAAGAGGAAAAGGTCTTCTCAGTGCTATCAAGCCACAAAAAACAGTACACTACAAACATAGTTTCATGTTAAAAGCCCATGGCATGGAATCTTGATACTGGCATCTGTGAGTAGAGCACCACGAATGATCCAAGTACCATAGCTAGACAAAAAAAGAGCTACATCAGCTACTCCTCCCACACCTACAACTTTTTAACAAGTACAAATCCCCCCTGAACTCTGTGTAACTCACGGTAATGACCCATTTATCCTATATGACAACAAATGTAAAGATAAAAGAGTAATATTATTTGCTACTGTAGACAACATGACTAAACTACACCAATGCGAACTTGGATGATGGACGGTACTTTAACAGTATCTCCTAAACCTTTTTACCAATTATATACCAAGTAAAGATGCAAGATGACTGGAGGCAGTATGAAATCCAGTGTGACTTCACATGTGATGATGATCTTTTGGGAACGGAAGATGCCCATCTCAGCAAATTTGTCTCAATTGGAAAGGTAGGAAGAGAGCCAGTGAAGGGCATTTGCAAGGAATCCCATTTACAACTCGGTGGTGCATATGAGGATGAGATGATCAATTGTGTTTTTTGTAGTGAATCTCTGGATGGTAGTTGGCTAGAGGCATGTTGGGGCAGAACACTTAAATGCTGGTTTAGAATAGCAGTTGTTGCTCAATCAGTACTAGTACTAGCTTCTTTAACCCTTTCACTGCGGCGGCTATTCTGCCTCAGTGCTAAGGGGGCGGGGCGGCCACGCGGCGGCCGCATGCTGGTGACGGAACCGCTCCGTCACCAGCGTCGGTGGCGCTGTGCTTATGACGGAGTGGTTCTGTCACGGCCCGCCTCGCTCAATAGAACGCTCAGCGCAGGCGCGGAATTCGAGCCACGCATGAGCAGCAAGCGGGCCATGACTGACCCGCTCCGTCATCAGCACAGCGCCACCGCAGCTGATGACGGAGCGGTTCCGTCATCAGCAGACAAGGGGTTAAGGGAATCAAGCTTTTGTCTAATCTCAATTTCTGTTACATTGGGTGGGTGGTTATGTTCCTTGGTATAAGTCACAGTAGTTTCCTCAGTTATAGCTCTACCATAACATTTTGAACAATAGTATTTAATGCACTTCCAAAATACTTTCATAACTTTCTGTTTCTCTTGAGTATAAACATATCCCATGTAACAAAGAAGCATTTTCCCTTTCTGAGAAGACACAAATTTAGCTCCTTTAGTCATGCTTTGTTTTTCAAGCTAGAAGACATTAAACATTACAATATTAGGAAAGTATTTAAATTATGCATGTTGTATTTAAAAAACACTGTTTTGCACATTCATTATTTACCAGTTTCTTTCTTTGTTGAATTGAGGTCTTTATTTTATTTTACGTTTTCTTTTCTGTGTATTTCTTCAGTACCTGTGGAGATGAATAAAATGTGTTAGCATATATTAAAAATATTTTTGATTCTTTTGTTGTGCCCTGCTAGCTAGTTTGTACTCTTTTGTTGCATTTATTAGGTTTTTCAGTCATGTTCTAAATTATATACCTACTTTTTTAATTTTTTCTTTAAAGTGCAGATGTTGTGCAGGTCTTCTTTCTTTTATTTCTCTCAGTAGGAAATATAGTAAAATTAAAAGAGTTGTTTTAGTTATTTGTTTTCTAATACAGGTTAGAAGTTTTAGATTTTCATTTTTAAATATATTAAGCAGGTAGTACTTACTTTAGATAGGTGTAGCTGGTTTTCTGATGAAGTTCATTAGTTTTCTCTCAGCAATCCAGCAGAGTTTTCCCCTCCTTTTCGTTGCTGATCTGCAGTGTAATTTTAGGTGGTTTGATTATTCTTTTTATAGCGTTGGTTAAATTGTTTCTGCAAGTTGATTGGTGTTTTAAATTGATAGCATTTTCTTATTTGTTAATTTGAATTGTTTTAATTGTTTTGTCAGTAGTTTTTCTTACATGCATGACGCCAATTACTTTTTTATGGGGGAAGGTCTTTTTTCTGTTTTAAAGTGAAAGAATGTTTATAATGTGTATTTAGAAATGTTTTATTATTTGCAATGCTGTTTATGTGTTTTACATTATGTGTTTGATGGAAATGTTTATTTAGAAATTGTTGCAATTTTTTTTTATGCTGTATTAATTTTTTTAATTATTTTATGTTTATTTCTGTTGTGTAAAACATGTTTTATTTATTAGAAACTGAATTTAGCCTGTATTTTGTAAAGTCGATTTTTTTAAATTTCCGATATTTTTGTATTCTATAATGTGGTAGTCGATATTTTGGCTATGTTTCTTGTTAAGGTTTGAGAGTCCATATTTTTTACATTCGATATTATTGATGGTCGATATTGTTGTGTAGTCGATATGCTTTACTCTCGATATTGTGGAATCAATATTTATGTAATTTCTTGTTTAAGTATAGGTATTCGATATTTGTGTTGTTGATAATTAATCATCGATATTTTTTCTTCTCGATATTCGGTCTGTTGAGGTTATGTCAGTGATTCCCACAGAACAGAGCTGAGTTTTTCCCTCGCTCGCACTTGCTAACGTTAGGTTGGCATGTGCAAGCAAGACAAATTTAACTCCAGACCACCTCCCAGCGAGATGGTCGCTACCGCTCACATTGAGAACCCTTCGGGTCGTGTTGAGGAAGCTGCTGCTCAAGTAGAACATCTACTTGCGCTGTGTATGGTGTCATTTGTGCTTATTTTACAATTTGGGACTAACACATGGCACTAAACATCAGCACAAACGACACAACATAACTCACTCCATTGCTTCTGGAACTCAGCATACCGCGGTGCAGTTTTTTGGTCACTTCACGGTGTAACTCTCGAACTCCGCCCAGTCTCAAGTGGCCATTATGTTCTGATTGTTAGAAAAAGGATTGCAATTATAGCTCTGCAGAGTATAGGACACACCCAGAGATTGTGATTATAGTGGGAATTGACTTGAGTTGCAACAGCATATGATGAATTCAGCAGGTAGGAGCGTCAGTAAGGCAAACTGGCTGTCAAGAACCACTCACCTGGTGTGCTGTGATTACGGGAGAAGTGATGTGGATCCCACAAGTCCCTTACTCTGCTAGCCAGCCAATCTTGTAGCTGCCAGATAACCTTGACAACCAAGTAGGGGAAATGGGATTGTGCAGAAGAAGGTAAAATGAACAGCTTTTTGTATCTCAACTAGATTGCTCTGTGCTTGTCTAGTTTTCATTCTTCTGTTCTGCCTACAGATTATTCATGCTTTCCACAGATAACACAGAAAAGATTAAACCAACGGATTCTTCTGTTTTCCTGAGATCTTTTTTTTCTCACAGGATCACACAAGTCTTGCATCTCACTGGAAATAAGCTGGTTTAAATAGAATCACCTGAGTAAAAATAAATGACTTGCAAACCAAAGTAGGACATCAAATGGATCTTTGACAAACATTGCCTGAATGTCATCAATATTGGGCGCAAGAGAGTGTTTGGGCATAATGAATGACCAAATATGAAACAGGATTTAGAGATTCAAAAAGAGTCATGACAGTGGTTTATAGAAGTCATAAGAGTCCCGAGGACCATAGCTGGGGTAATTCACAACTCTACCCCTCCCTAGCCCCCCAAACCTATCCTCACTGGTTTAGTTTTTTTGGTTTCCATCATGGAATGATCACATCAATCATGGGGTATGTAGTGAGCTGGTGACTTCAATGGCCTGTCTTCAGGTACAGACCCCTTCTAATCTCCCAAGTAAAAAAGTTTCCCTTTCACTCTCGTGGCATCCAATACTGCATTGACTACTGCATTGACTATGTATTTCAACTGGGTATCTACTAATTCTTGTTCTTTTGGGGGATATGATGTGGGGTGTCCTGAAAGACTCACTCTGCCATCATGACTTATTAAAGGTTAGGAACATTTGCCACTATATGGAATAACATTCATGTCTTCTCTATAAACCAATACAAATGTATGCACAACGTTTTATCTCATGCCCCATACCATATTATCAGAAATAGCTGATTATGAGATAGAGAGTTACATTTCAGACCACTTGCCAGAAGCCATAACAAAATCTATGGGTCCAATTGCATAAATTAAGAAGAATGAATATGAGAAAGTAGTGACAACTGAGTGAAAAAAGGCTGCACGGCTCCCACCTCCATGATTACCAGCAGCTCAATGAGGATTCAATCATTTAAAATAGATCCTTGGTGTGTCAGGAAGACCCCTCTGTGAGGCGGGACGTTGAGGGATAGTAATTTAGAGTAGACACATGAGAAAGAAGCCAGAGTAGTTGGGAAAACTAATCTGAAAATTGACAACTCAATAAGACAAAAAAACCCTAGTATTGCTATTACGATATGTGATAAAAGCCATATACAAACTGTCACCACCAATGCAGAATATGCTTTATTTAGGAGTGAGATTAACATGAGCATGGTGAAAAAGTAGGCAAGCTTCTGTACTTCAGCTCCCCCGGAAAGAATCCTCTACTGTAATATCTACTATCTGGAATGACTGTGAAAAATCAATAATCCAGCCACTTTTTAACACCATGAATTTGACTCATACTTTTGGAAATTTTACCTTTTTGACCACAGAAACACCAGAGACCTGGAACACAAATTCCTCCCAGGCGTGATTCTGCCCACTTCAACCCATGGGAGACTCTTGTGGGGAAAATATTGGTGGTTGAGATCAGAGCAGACATTAATGACGTGTTCACTTATCAAATTGTATAACATCTATTATTATAGACCAGCCCTTGTTTTGAATGACCTTCTGCTGGATGTTGCTACAATCATCATCATACATTTTGAATTTAACCAAGCCCTCATTATGCTGAATTACAAACCCAGGTAGGAAACTCTCTTCTGCCCAGCTATCAACTTACACATGCACATGAAGATCTTGGCCATGGTTGTGGCCAATAGGTACATCACTTTTAAGTTGGATTTGTGTCAGGGCATTTCTTTGCTGTTAATATGAGGACTCTTTGACATTTACTGTGACAGGTACCCAGTGCTCTGGATGAGAAGGTTGCAGAAAAAGCTTAAGACTGAGTTTTAGCTGGCTATCTATTCCATGCCAGGGAGAGGGCAGGTCTGGTCCAGGCTTAATCGGGTTGGTGAAGTTGCTCTACTGTAACCCAATGGAAAGACTTAATGGGGGGTTGTAATATCAAGGCTCTTTCCAATAGCAGTTGGCACAAAATGAAATTATTTTGCTTTTGACATGAGCTCCAATGGCCAAAAACACAGGGCAAGATGTGCTTTGTTAAAAACAGGGCAGAGTAATGGTGTGTGGCCTGAAGGACCGTATAAACTTAAGCAGATACCATGATGCTTTGCCTCATCATCTGCTGTCTCCACTATGCCAGTTGTAGGTAATTCGATGAGTTACCATGAATAATTCCAGGATATCATTCTCATCCATGGTGCTATTAAAAATTGGCATGTGAGCACAAAGCAGAGGTGTTGCCCATATTGCAAGATGTAGGGTTCCCACCTAAAGACAGAGTAAGACAAATTTAAAGAAAATAAAGTGGGTTATTTAGTACTTTTAATCTCCAGCAAATGTATTAAGGCCAAGCTACAGGTGGTTGAGACAATCCAGAATGTACCTTACCAAGTAAAAATTGTGCAATTAGGTTAATACAGCATTCTTAGTGCAACATTTCTACAGCACTTTAGTTACAATGCAAGAGGTAACATAGTTTAGAAATTGGACAGTAGTTTGGGCACTTGAGTAAATGCCAAGAAGCTACTGCACAAATCAAATATGTATATTGTTCATGCTGTTCTGTCACAAAAGTTGATACAGGCTAATAATAAAGATTGCTACTCCCTCTAGCTGTGATATGCAATACAGTGTGCCTGATGTGTTGTTTGTTGCTTTTACTTCACATACCTTGTGTAGGAAAGTGCCCCTTTTTGATATGGTCACCCCTCCCTCCCATTTTTTGCATGGTATTTGATGTGATTTCAACTGGAACTGCAGTTCACTGGGTTCTCCAATACTAGATCTCTTTCCCAAAACTGTACAGTTGTGGTACCTGGTACCTAGGATATGAGGTACTAAAGAGGGTCCTTATGAGAGAACTGTGCCATCTTAAGGGGCCCTTCACTAAACACAAGCAAGGATGTCATTGCAGCCTGATGTTTTTGCGCAGACAAAGTAAAAGCAGGACATTTCACACATCCCTGACCTTCCATGTTGAGGGCCTTTGCTCTGAGGAGGTCGGAAACAAAGTCTGACCACCACCTCCCTCAGGAGGACCTGCTGATTAGCTACTAGTGACTACTTGGCTGGCGAACTTCAAAGAAGCTCCTGCTTTTGAAATACAAATCTAGCTTCCCTCACAGGTGAAGAAGCTAGCCCCCTATTTCCAAAGCCCTTTGGCACCTGGACAGCTAGGCAAATTTGCAGGCAAGGTAGGTGTGCCCACCCCGAGCCTAGTACTACCCCTAAGGTGGCCTACATGATCTGGACACGCTTTTTCAGAGGTGGCCATCTTTGTGATTGCAAACCTAGGATCACTGGGACAGGGTTATGCTTACTTCCCACAGGAAGTGGCCATATGGGGGGGTTTACTGGCCCAGGGGTCAGTAGCCTATTGGCTTCTACCCTACACTCCCCTAATGCTAACCCTGGGCGTAGTGTGCGGAGTGGGGCTACGTGGAGCTACGCGAAGTGGGCACAAAACTACGCCCCCCGCGCACTCCGCGTAGCCCCACTAAATGCCGCCCGCCTCCCTCCCGCCCTCCCTAAATACTGCAATAAAAGGATAGAATGCTTTTAAAAACACTTACCTTGTCCGCCGCGTCCCCGGGGCTCCCTCTCGACGTCCCTGGATTCGCACCGCCATTTCAAATACTAATGCGCATGCACGGGGGCCCGCGCATGCACATTTCTCGTGAGAAATGCGCATGCGCGGCCGCCCGCGCATGCGCATTAGTATTCGAAATGGCGGCGCGAATCCAGGGACGGCGAGAGGGAGCCCCGGGGACGCGGCGGACAAAGTAAGTGTTTTTAAAAGCTTTCTATCCATTATTGAAGTATTTAGGGAGGGCGGGAGGGGGGCGGGTGGCGTCCGGCTATGCACCGTCTGCAGAGCGCGCGTAGTGCCACCTGGCTACGCCCGCTATGCAAAATGCGTGGGAGACGGCACTACGAAGACTCCGTGCACGGAGCGTAGCTGGCCGCCCACCCTTACCTAATGCCCCTAAATCCAGGATTTGGGGGAGCACCTGGCACCAGAAAAGCAGATTCTGCTGACCTGAAGAAGGAAGATGGAGTTGAAGAAGTGCACTGCAAGGACAGAAGACCCAGCAACTGACTTGGCGTAACCCTGCTGGCCTGGCTGCACACGTTGCCTATTGTGCTAAAAGTCAACTTGTCCTACAGCTGTTGGGTCCCCAAAGCTGGGAGACTTATCAGCACTTTGCCCAGGAACCAAGACCTACTGAGGAACGGTCCCCTGCGTCCTGCAGACAGCAAGAAAACCAAAAGGGCTCCGGAACCACCAAAACACGATGCCACAAACCACCGCTGCACTAAGCCCTTTAGCCCATCTCGAAGTGAACCAACATTGTCAGTTTTTTCTCAAGCCCTCCAGGTACCAAGCCCATTCTGGAGTGACTCCTCGTGAACTCCATGGTGTCGCCTGCAGCCTGTGTACAGGGCCCCTCAACTACTAGTGTGGCCAGATGGAGAATCTGACACCCCAAAGACCCTCTACTTCCGGACACCCCATCCAAATGAGAAGAGAACCAAAGATGTCCTTATGCACCCCAACATCTCAAGAACCAAAGCCGCTCATTGGTTTCCCCCTTCACCCTCTTTGTGACTGGACTGATCCCCATTAGTATGCATCAGTCACCCAGCGCTGTTGGCACCATTGCACTCGGTCACCCTAGTCAAGTTGGGGGTGACTTGTTGGTGGTGCCTTGGACCTTATCCTGTACTCACCTCAGACCCAAGACACTTGACCTGTACGTCGCTGTCAAGAACTGGTAAAGTGCAAATGTTTTTCCTCTGATAGGTTAACATTGCAGATCTTGAAAATTGCACTGTGCCGACTTTCTGGACACTAAAATAGGACTCTTTAAAAATCTACTTGCCTGAACAAATGATTCTGGTGCCTAAACATATATAAAGATACTTGCTATTTTTATAAATTGGTGTGGATCTCCTTATTGAGTCATGTGTGTCAATTACTGACCATTGCCTGTATTTGCAGGTGTCTTGCACTCTAAGATGCGTCTGAACCTGCTTGACCACACCGCCCCATAGAAGAGTGCCTTGGGATTGCTACAGCAAGCTCTGTCCACTCATAAGGGAACCCCTGGACTCTTTGCACGCTATATCTCATTTTTAAATATAATTTACCAAGCCACCTCCTTACACCCTGTTAAAAGGAGGATTTAAATAGTTTCTGGTAGTAAAGCAGACTCCTTTTTGATGGTAGGCTATTGATTTCTGTAGAACATTGTGACGGGGCAGGTCGACCGACCGAGGGACAAACCCCGGACTCGGACTGGTGGACAGTCGCCCCACTTTTACCTACTTCTGTCCCTTCTCTGCAGCAGCCTGATCACTGTCTCCAAGAGGACTGGCCGGAGGACGATGCCACTAATCGTTGGCAGCCAGAGGAGTAGAAACTGGGTGCCTTTAAATGGGAGGATACCTATGGCGAGGACCCGCCCCTAGCCCGCGTCACTACCCGGTTTACGTCAAAAGGAGGAGGAACCCAGGAAGCGACGGACGGTGTTTCCCAGGAGGAGAGAGTGCTACGGTGCAAAGGACAGAGTTGGAGAAGTTCGAGCGAGGAAGCGGAGAAGTACGAGGAGGAACCGGAGAAGCCAGGAGGCCACCGACTTCACGAG
Organism: Lissotriton vulgaris; assembly: GCF_964263255.1. Classification (NCBI taxonomy): domain Eukaryota; kingdom Metazoa; phylum Chordata; class Amphibia; order Caudata; family Salamandridae; genus Lissotriton; species Lissotriton vulgaris. The sequence goes on along the minus strand of NW_028248859.1, from coordinate 356,647 downwards.
TTGCCCCGCCACGCTCCCACAGGAGGGGCGTGGCTCCAACAGGTACGGGGCAAAGTAGCGGGTTGGGTGGGACGGCGTGTCCAACCTTCGGAGTAACCTGTACATATTGGAAGGTCCCGTGTATAGTCTCGTAATCCCCCCTCCCTCCTCACGAGCACTGGTGTATCACAGCTACAGAGGGTTACTTGCACTTGCACTTACGCACGTGGTTTTCCTCACACCCGGCCCTGTACTCTCCCTAGTCAACCCCTTTCCTAACCCGATCCTATTTCTTTCCTTCTCGCCCGGTTGCCGTGCCTGACGGAGGATTGTTCCATGTATCCAAAGACATCCTGGATCCGCTAAGGAAGCCCGCAACAGACTCGGCAGCATTTGCACGAGAACGCCTAACCAACAGAAAAAGAAGATCTTATATAAAAATAAAGCCCTCGTTAAAATCTCTACTTAAAGCCTCTGACTCCATCTCTTCGGCCCCAGCCCCCCCTATACAAACATGTATCTCAGTAAAGAGTTTGAAGTATATTCAGATCAAAAAGACCTGTTTCTTCTATAAGCCATCAAAGTCTTTTGTAAGTCTTATCTGCTGGATTTTGTATTGATGTGACTTTTCATTGATTTGTTTGTACTTCATTGTTTTGTATACAATATATGTATACATCATGTTTTCCTGTCATTCTTACAACTACTGATTTTCATACTGTAGAGCAGAATACTTAACTATCTTTTTTCTATGCCCTATTATTTATTCTTTCTACTTTGATTTTGCTTGCTGGATAGTGAATAACCAATCTAAACAGAAAAAATAATGTCAATGATTCCTTCAGAAATATCTGTTTGTTCACACTATTTAACCATCTCTTGTGGGATAATTGGGTTTCTACTAGCTGCAGATGCATAGTCACCCCTCACCCCTACTGAGGACCCTGAACATTCTTGGAAGAAGTTGTTTGTGAAATTGTTGTCCTGTGGAATGTTCGACAGAGGAACATAGTAAAAAGTAGTGATTGTCAGCTCTATACAACAAAGACCAGGAGTGAAATTTGTGGAAGAAGCTAATAGCAAGGTAGTTGTGATATTTGTTTGAGGGAAGTGTTTCTTGTGGAGGGATTTCTAGGACAAGTAATAATAAACAATTGGGGTCTGAGGCTTTACATAGACTTCTGAAGCTTCCTAGAATTGGGCATCTGAAAACATCTTTGTCCCATACAGATCAACGGAATAAGGTAGAAATTGCATTTACATTGCATCAGTGTTTTCCCTAAATAAGACCAGGGACATCATAAGGATCTGTGGGGCCCTGGGCAAGATATATTTTACCCCCCTGTTTGGAGCAGCTTTTAATGTATTACTCCTTTTAGCTCATTCAAGCCCTCATGATGCTGAACAATTTTAATTTTTATGGTATGCCCTCATAAATGGGGAGTGCAAAAGCAGCCAAAAGCCCAAGCTACCTGGTGTTCAGCAGCCCAATAATAAGGAGGAAAGAGACCTAGTGGACATCCTACTAACAGAGGCAGTGAAAATCATACTAACAAACTGGAGACATACGGCCAAACCAACCTTCAAAAATTGGATAAACTGGGTCACCTTCCTTAGAGGCGCAGACAACATCACCGGCAAATTCTCAAAGGAACACAACGCCAGGAATGGCATGTGGGAAGCCCTAGACGCACACCTAAAGACACACCAAACCTAACCATCTCAGAACAGACACCCCCCTTATGTTTAGTCCGCCCAGGGCTTTCGTTAGTCTCAGCTTTATGAGTTTGGATCTACATTCTGTTACTGCAACAAGACCATGTTATGTGTAATTCAGTGCTTAACTTATTACTCCCATTGTTGTAAAAACATGTTAAGGGTGAATTGTTAAATGTTTAGTGGACAAGTGAATAACATTAAAATAAGACATATGAACACAGCGCTTGAAATTGGACTTTAGTTGCTGAATATTTGTAATAAAAAATATATCCCCCTCACCCTGGTGTTCCTGATTCAGGTCTGCTATGAAGTTCCTCATGATTCCAGTTGTTAAACCTAATAACATTCTACTAATTTCTCTTTCCTCGCCATGTCCCTCTTCTCCTTTTCATGTATGTGCACTTCTCCTGCTGGACAGTTACCTGTGTCCTTGCTAAGTAAGGTAAATGAAACACAGTAGGATACCAGAAAGGGATAGAGCATTGAAGAGAACAATGTAGCCTAGTTGTATAAATTAGAACGAAAAAAGGGTAGAGATAGAGAGGATGTAAAAAGATAACTGAGCTAGGTAGGGAGAGAGGTAAAGTAAAAAGAGAAAGTTGAGCTAGCCAGAAGGTAAGATAAGCAGAACTATCAAGCGTAAAATGTACGTACAGAAAGAGTGGCAGAGAATAGATAAGGTTTTGGAGTTTGGTTGAGAGGGATAGGGAAAAATGAAAGGAAATGTAGAGTGGTTGAGGTGTACAGAACTCCAAGGGATGAGGTAGAGAGAGAGATAATGTAGAAAAATATGTGATTTGAAGAGAGGTAAATTCAGTGAGGGATAGACATAAATAGAGTGATTAGAGGAAAAGTAAAGAGATGCAAGAGAAGGAGAGACTGCAATAGGGGGAGAAGTCTAGAAAAACGGTTTGTGCAAAAAGCATGGTGGGGAAGTGAGAAATATATCAAGACGGTTGAAGGGTAGAATGGCTAATGTATTGTTAAGCAAAAAGAAGAGGTTGAGACACAAATGTGAAATAGGGAAAGAGCAGTAAGGATTATACAGAGAGAGAGAAGGTTGTACAATAGAAAAAGAGGAATAGAAGGTGAAGTACATGTAACTAAAAAGAAAGGGAGTGAGTGACATATTTGAGGTGGAGGCGGTGAGTTGAAATGGAGAAGGAAGTCCAGAGAGAGATATGTGTTTAAGTGTGAGAGAGAGGCAGAATATTTGATGGTGGAAAAAAAAGTAGTAGAGCTGGACAAAAGAAGATAGCCAGAATGGAGTGTGATATGAAAAGAGGTGGTAACAGTGGTATAATATTAGAAAGAGGAAATGGAAAGGTGTGACAAAGAGAAATAATGGAGATAGAGAGATGAAGGGGAGTGGTGAGGTAGAGAAAGGCAAAGTTATAGATATATGGAGAGAAAGAAAGAGCAGTGAGATAAAGATAGAGATAAGCATGTGTGAGAAGTGTTGTCACTCAGATGGAAAACGTGCAGTGAGGTACAGAAAGAATGATGTGTTCGATGGAGAATTAAGGGAAGGAGAAGGAATTTAGAAAGACGGATACAGATGTAGGCATAAAATGTGATGCCGAGAGGAGCAAGGTTATGAGAGAGGGATGGAAGGGGATGAAGTTGAGTGAGATATATGGGTTATATTCAGAGAGAGATGAGGTAGACAAATGAATAGAGAGAAAGGATGATGGAACCTAGAGCCTAAGAGTGAGGGTTAAGGTAGAAGATGTGAGGTGAAGTAAGGAGAGAGCAATGACACTGAAAGGTTATTTTTTAATTGCGACCAACTACCCGTGTGTGTGAGTGTTAGAGCTGGGCAGGATAAGTATGCACATTAAGAGGCTGATTTCGCAGCATCTAAAGTTGCTGCACTGAGTAGAGCAATAGTGAGAAAAGAGCACAGAGCCATAGTTCTTAAGCATTGGTAATGGATCAGTTTTGCCTGTTTAATGAATAAAGAGCTGTTTTCATAAATCATAGTCCAGCAGAAGGAAAGAGCTCCCTGACAACATGGGAGTTGAGAAGATGTGGGTCATTTTCCAGGGCTGCTGACTCGAGAGTTGGGATCCCAGTTCGAGTCTCGGCAGGTCTGCGCAACATCCTGTGATTCTATGCAATCACTTAATCTCTCCGGGTGATAAATTGGTATAAAAAAAAATGCTGCAAGAGTAAAAGGCAAAACATTATGAAAATATAGTTCCCACAAAGTGGATGTTAACAGTATTTTGGCAGCGGGAAACTGATAGGAGAAGCAGACAAGGAACAAACATTGGTAAAGGTCAAACCCAATAAAAATGGAGGAAAAGTAAGTGGCAGGCACAGGAACCAATGAGAATCCAGGAAAGAGAGGAGGCAGGATGTAAATCCCTGTTAAGTTTATATTAAAAACAATAGATTTTCTCAAACACATCGCAAGCACTGTACAGGGTAAACCGACAAATGGCCGGCTGCTGCACACAACCCCATTGCTGGTACACAAAAGGGCTGCCAAGCACAAAACAAAACCTTTGCACTATGGTGCAGGGGTGATTGTGAGCTGTCTAGGCTATAGGATTTGTAATGGAAGCGTATCCTGCCAATCCAACATTCTATGCTAAACAAATGTTAAACATTACACGCATTGCACATGTGCTGTACAGTGCAGCACACATGCAATGCGTGAAATGTGCTCAGAAATAAAAATATTTCTGAATGTTAGCACCTGCTTTAGTGAGGCATTAATTTTTTAATTCGAAGCCCGGTCTATCTTTCTTACTTAATCAGGCTTCCCTTCAAAACATGGGTGCTTAAACTAATCCTTCAATGGTACACCCAAGTAACGCTCCCTTGATGCAAAGTGACACCAGGTGGCGTAAAGCAGCGCAAAGAGTTATTTGTGCTAAAGTAAGAGCGCCACTCAATACCCTTAGTTTGCACTGCTTCGTGTCACTTTAACAGAGTGCAAAATCTGAGCAAATGTGGCCCTAAGTTTCTGTTACACACACTAGACCGTGTGTTATTTATGAAAAACATTAGGGCAGGAATTTCGAATTGGGGGGAGGGTGGGTGCGGGGGCTCGGCAATTTCCCACTTTGTCCGTGCCTTTAAACGTTTCTGAATAGGAGAAACCTACGTAGAGGCCCTGAGGATTTCAGCTGTGACCCAACTCTGGAACAGAAGAATGTAGATTGATGTGAGAGATGTGCATACATACATTAAGAGAAGTTTAGTTCATATGTACTCACTATATTAAAGCTACGTGGACAGGTCTTGATCACACTGAGCTCACTCATTGGTGAATGAAAAGATGGAACTTGTCATGCGTTGCATTTCCGTAACAGACTTCCTGGGTTCAAATCTCAGAAACCTGAAAGAGAAGGGCTGGCATTTGGTCATGAATGGCATGCCAGCCATGCAGGGAAAAGATGGCACCGTGTAATCCAAAGTGTAAACAGCACGGCTGTGTCATCTAAGAAATGCTGGCAAACTCATTCAGTTGCTCTTGGCTTCAACTCGAATGACGCAAAATACCATGTACACATTTGCAATGCCAATATGTGTAGTGTAAAAATTCAACAGGATGATGTGATGCCCTTCTTCCTTACATCCGGATTTTTTAATCTGGTCTGAAGTCAACTGTAATAAAGCAATAGAAATCCAAGGAAATGTAGATAAATCCAGGTTTTATTCAGCTGCAGCACAGTACTTCCAATCTTCCAAACTCCCAGATACAGTATAACATTTTAGATCATAACAATTCTAAATGGAACTATCAGAATGGTGTGCATGTGCAACATGGGACAGAGGTTCTATTAAAAGGGAAATATATACAGGGGAAGATTAAAAGGGAAATACCAAGAGGTGAGAATATAACACATTTCCCCCCTTAAAGAAAAGAAATGCATTCAAACATAAAGAAGCATATGTAAAAATCAACCAATATCAACTATGGTACACATTTTGAAACTCTTCTGACATTCCATCTTTTCCCATCCTGAGTAACAACACTATTATGGTAGACACGCATAACTTTCATTGGCTTACCAAATTTGTTCTCTCCTTTAACGACAAAACCTGGTTTTCGAATCCTGACAACATCACCAACCATGAAAGCTGGTTGTCTGACTTTCATCCTGGAATCATAATTACATTTGTACTTGTCTTGTTTGAGCTCCACTTTTTTAGCCACATCCTTAATGTTCACATCAGTCATTTGTTGACTACTACTTTTCTTAAACCACCAAGGGCATAACCCTGAAACAGGGTCTCTGCCTTTTAGTAAACGGAAAGGAGAGACTTCAGTAGTGGCATGAGGCGTAATACGGTATAACCATAATTTTTCTCTCAACTTATCTTTCCACAGACCCCCTGATTTGCGAGCCCAAACCAGATCTTCTTTGAGGACTCTATTATACCTTTCCACTAGGCCATTACCTTGTGGTTCATAAAGGGCTGTAGTACAGTGCTTGATCCCATACATACTCAAGAACTCCAACATGAGAGAGGACTTGAATTGTACCCCATTATCGGATACAATACACTCCGGAGAACCTTCTCTGGAAAAGATCTCCTTCAAAAACAGAATAACACTTTCAGTATTAGGATGAGGCACAAGTTTGACCTCTGGCCACTTTGAGTGATAATCTACAGCAACAATGGCAAATCTACATTCTTGTGGTAAAAAATTGAAAGGACCAGCTATGTCAATCCCTAACTTTTGCCACGGATGATCTGGCCACTTTACAGGTACTAAAGGAGCTGGATCACACTTACACGATTTGTCACTTTCAATGCACTCGGGACATTCTCTGACAAATTTATCCACTACTCTATCAACCCCTGGCCACCAGAAATTGGACCTAATGAGTCTTTTCATAGAAGACATTCCCATATGGCACTCATGACTCATTTGCAAAATCACACTTCTGATAGCCACCGGTGGAATACACTTACCAGCTCTGAACAAAAGATCTCCCTCAATGCCCAATTCATCAGCAACGTTGTAGAAAGGCGTGATCTCAGAAGGAACACGTTCTTTGGAAGGCCATCCCAACCTCACATAGTCTCTGACCTTACACAGCAAATCATCCTCATCCATACTTCTCTTCCACATATCCTCCGATATGACTTTGTATTTCTCTGGAAACATTTCAGAAATGCTGGTTACTACTTCTGTATCTTCATCAATCCCAGAACTAGTACAGGGCAACCTAGACAAACAGTCTGCAGTAACATTTAACTTCCCCGGCACATATTCAATGTCGAAACTATATTCTTGCAAACGTGACATCAATCTTGCAATGCGAGCTGTTGCATTTAAACCTCCACCAGGTGATAAAATGCTCACCAATGGCTTGTGATCAGTGCGTATGAGGAATCTTGCACCCCAGATGTAATTACGGAAATGTTCAACACCCCATACACATCCCAACAATTCTTTCTCTATGACCGCATACCGTCTTTCAGTTTGATTCAATGATCTGGACGCAAACGCAACATTCCAATCTTCCTTTCCAGAACGTTGAGAAAGTACACAACCTAAACCATAAAGACTGGCATCCACAGTCAGAATGCACATTTTATTCAAACAAAATGGCCTTAAAGTTGGTGCTGACACCATATCGAGTTTGACACTTTCAAAAGCTTCCTGCTGTTTTGATCCCCACAAAAATTCCACCTCTTTCCTTGTCAACTCCCTTAACGGTTCCATCTTTGTAGCAAAATTTGCAATAAACTTACTGTAATATTCACACAGTCCTAGGAATGATAACAACTTATCCTTACAATCTGGTGCAGGAGCCTTTAAGATAGCATCTACTAGGGATCTTTTAGGAGCAACACCCTCACCAGAAATAGTGTGTCCCAAATATTCTATAGTTTTTTGAAACAACTTACACTTCTTACTCTTAATGGTAAGTCCAAACTTATCTAGCATCTTACACACATTCCTCAAATGCTCCATGTGTATCTCATTATCTTTGGAGAAAACCAAGATATCGTCTTGAAAACACTTCACGTACTCACCCATGTCCTTAAATATGTGGTACATAGACCTCTGAAAAACAGAGGCTGCCGACGCCAAACCGAATGGCATCCGTTTGAACTGGAACAAACCCTGAGGTGTGATAAACGCTGTGAGATGGCGTGACTCCTCAGCTAACACCACCTGATGATACGCCGATCTCAAATCTAACGTAGAAAATATCATCCCACCTCCCAGCATACTCACTACCTCGTTGATATTTGGCAAAGGATGACAGTCTACCACTATGTTGGCATTGAGTGCCCTCAAATCTATGCACAACCTCAAGGATTTATCAGGTTTGCGTGCCAAAACCATTGGCGAAACCCATTCGGATGACTCTATTTCTTCTATGACATCATTCTTTAACATGTCATTCAGTGCATCACTTAATTCTTCTCTGACATTAAGTGGTACAGGCCTAAGTTTTTGCACCACAGGTATGGCTCGTTGTTTAAGCTTGATAACATGGGTGAACCCACTTAATCTACCCAATTTGTCCGAAAACACACTAGGAAACTCATCAGAAAGAGTCTTCCAAACATTACTCTCTTCAACAGATCTGACTTTATCCTCTGACATATCACCATCATATGACACCATGACAGGATCTTTGTTGCGTGGATTCAACGTAATGTGAAGTCTGAATTGATCCCGCCACCCCAACACATTCACTCCCTTCACAGCCACATACAGTTTAATATATGCAGATTGATCTTTAAAATAAATCATGGAGGCAACATATCCTATAAAATCAATACTTGATTCATTAAAACCTTTTGCCATAATGTCAGGAGGACACAATTCGCTTTTAGGAATTATGTCTCTGTACTTCTCATCAAAATACTTTTCAGTTATGATAGTCCAAGGAGACCCAGAATCAGCCATCAACTCTAACTCTATTCCTTTAAACCTAACAACACATTTTGGGGACTCCAAATAATCTTCCTCAAGTAAACTTATGCTAATAATGGACACAATCATTCCACTTACTCTGTTGGACTCATCAGACACCGCATGTTCATATCTAACCAGACTTGAATCATAGTCTGTTTCATCTCTCACACAAGAAACTTCCTTTTTCTTGAAATAATTACTTTTATCCCCACCCTTCTTCTTGTCTTCTCTACAAGAATTGGAAAAATGACCTATTTTTCCACACTTGTTGCACTCCTTGCCTAAAGCAGGACAAAATTTAAACGTAGCAACATGGTTGTAACTCCCACATCTAAAACAAACAATGCGGTTACGTGGTCCAAACTTATGATTTTGGGGACTTCTTCCAAAATTGTTCATAGCACATACTTCTTCAGTTAGTTTGTCACTCTTACCACTCTTACTGCTTGTTTCTTCTATTGTTTTCATCCATTTGTTAGACTGCTCAAAAGCTTTAGCAGTAGAAATACACTCCAACAGCGTTGGATTACCTACAATCCACAACTGTTCTTGTGTTTTCTTGCATTTAACATTCACAATTATATTATCTCTAAGCATTTCATCTGTCATATTACCGAAATTACATGGCATCACCAAAGCTCTCAAACTTGTCAGAAAATCATCAAAAGATTCATTTTCTTTTTGCGTTCTGGTATAAAACTTATAACGATTTAAAGCTAGGCTAGTGGTGGGTTTAAAACGTGTTTCAACACGAAGCATGGCTTCATCAAAAACCCCATTGTCACCAGGAATGGATGGTAAATTTCTGAAAATGGCTTGCCCTTCAGACCCCAGACAATGTAAGAAAATATTTTTTTTCCTTTCATTCCCCATCCTTTCCCCATCAATAGCTTTCAGGTAAGTCATAAACTCCTCCTTCCATCTGTTCCATGGGATTGGAGGATCGCCTTTGCTTTGTAAGAATTTTGATGGAGGGTCAAACTGCATGTTAATTAATAAAAGCCAAAATAATTCCAAAATAAATTATATAAATAGTGGTAATGCAACAAAACAAATACCTATAAATTAATGACAGATCAATACATGAGCACACAAGCTGTGTACATCAGCGAAGGTAGGAAATAAGTCAGCGTGGTATTTAAACTTGCTCCATGTCGTAAATCTTCTTGTGCAGTGATCTCATTGTCTAAATCACCTTTTACGCGCGTTGCCAATAGTTATAGATAGGCGCGTTTTAAAAAGTACTTTTACGGTGTAAATAGTTTTTCACCCTTCGGTAGCGTGTAGTATGATTTAAATATGTCTTTTAAAAGTATTTTTTACCTTTCGCCGTGGAACCCAAGCAGCGCTTTTCACCTTCCGTTTGGAAAGACACACGCTCTTCGTTGCGCTTGCGATGAATGTAAACAAAGATGGCGGCTACGTACGCAATACGCATTACGTCATGCGTTGCGTGTAGCTTCCTCCGTTGCCATAGATGCAGCGCATGCGTGTTGCTTGGTTTGTTTCCCTGGACACAGCTTCTTCACCGGCGCATGCACGCTGTAACCGAAGACTCCGTTTTGAAGACAAACACTTGCAAAAGTAAGGTTTTAATTAAAAATATGCAGTGTTACGTAGAAAATCTTCACAGACAGCGCAATTTTTTGTAAAAACGAAGTAAATCAGGCAACTTGAGCAAATTGTAATTCTTGTAATAAATCCACAATGAAGGTAGAAAATCGAATTTTTCTTGAATCTTCCTAAAAGATTTACAAGACACACTCCAGGCTATACATCCAAGATTCTGGAGGCAAATCCAAGTACTTTTGGAGAATAAATCCTCAATTCAAAAGCTTCTGGAAAATGGGTAAATACTGTAAACAGCTCCAAAATCTCCCAAAGTTCCAGTTTTGTACCACACCTGTGCTGCTGATGTAGAAGTAGTAGGTACTGGTCACCCTCGTCGCCAATTTTGTAATAAAGCAATAGAAATCCAAGGAAATGTAGATAAATCCAGGTTTTATTCAGCTGCAGCACAGTACTTCCAATCTTCCAAACTCCCAGATACAGTATAACATTTTAGATCATAACAATTCTAAATGGAACTATCAGAATGGTGTGCATGTGCAACATGGGACAGAGGTTCTATTAAAAGGGAAATATATACAGGGGAAGATTAAAAGGGAAATACCAAGAGGTGAGAATATAACATCAACCCCAAACCCCATGATGTCCTGTGTACAGTTCCTGATGGTTGAGCTATTTCTGCTGCAACAGAAAGGCTCCCAGACGAGTGCCTCGCTGATTCTCCGAGCTAGATCCTTGCAGTGTCAGATCTTAAAGATATAATAGTCCTGCTTGGAAATGCTCGTGAAATGTTATCGCTGCCTCATTCCAGCTATGGCAGCCACTATTGAAAGTGCTAGCACTTTCCCACTGAACGAAAGCTGCCGTAATATCCACAGACTGCCTCCAAATGTTTGATCTGTTGTTTTCTTTTATTCCAGAGGTGCTGAACTGTGAACCTGCGTGTGCTCGTGATGAGGAGTGCTATGACAATGCGGGGATTGGGGAGTGCAGATGTGATCCAACCACATATCTACATGCCAGTAAGTTACAGTTTCCCCTTTTATGCACTAAGATTCTAACAGTTGCAAAGCAAAATGTATTCAGACAGACAGAATTAAGGTTTTGCACTCCTCACAAAACAAAACAATTTACACCTCTGGCTTTCCTCTATGACTATGCATATATTTATTTCTGATATCACCGAGCAACACTGAGCGCCATATTACAAACCTTAAAGTCCAGGTATGAGGGTCTGTCATTGTGGCATGCTGAGGTGCATGTAGCAATACCTGATTAGAAACAGTTGTGGATTGCAAACTTTGTGAACGAACATTGACAAAGCCCATAGGTATGCCCTTTTAAAAAATTACTGATTACACCAAACAATCACTTGTACACAGAGCTTTCTCATACACAGATATAACAATGTTAAAAGCACAACGTTAGTAAACATACAATAACATCATGGTAGTGGTGATAGAAGCAGTGGTGATGTTGGTATTAGAAGTGGTTGTTGTAGCCAAGTGGCGCAGAGGAAATATTTTTTTTTGTAGTTGAATGAGTGAGTGCCAGTGGCAAAAGCTCTGCAGGGATGTCTGCAGCTGGCGCAATTAAATGTCAGCACGTCAAATACCTAGACTGTGCAGTCTTCATTATACCTCTTGCCTCTTTAGTCAGTCAACTGTCACTCCCTTCCCCTTTATCTCACCAAGGAACCCAGCATCACCAGGCACAACTTCCAAAAAGGGATGAAAGCTGTGGCCACCTGTAAGAAGGTAAAAATAGGAGAGGTACCCCTTAACTGAAGTCAAGGGAAATGGGGTTCACCAACCAATATAAAAGAGCAATTCCCTTGAACAAGGTCATTTACATAAACACCATGAATAAGAAAAAAGCAATAACTATAACAACTAAATTAGGAGTAAAAAACTGTCAGAATTTATTGTATACAGTAAAATTAAAAAAGCAGAGAACATAGTTGGCTGCTTGGCACAGATTAAAAGAGGTTGTAAAAAACAGTAAAATAACAATCCACATTCAATATTGACCAGAAATATTGCTGAAAACAGACAGAAACAACAGCAAGACATACAATTTGTGCAATACAGGGTGTGTGTTCTGTTATTCTTTTAAAACACCAGTGTTATGCACATTGGGATATTATTATGTCAACAACGGTGTTTGAGCCGCGAATCACACTGTATTAGGGCGTCAACGCGTTTCGGTGGTTTGTTGAACTTCTATCCACCTTTATCAAGACAAAGAGTAAATTTGTGTCGTAGTGTACATAGTTTCCTAAAAGATGGATACACAGTGGAATCAGTAGAATGGCAATGAACTCGTTATTAACTATGTTCTCTGCTTTTTTAATTTTACGTATACAATAAATTCTGCCAGTTTTTTACTCCTAATTTAGTTGTTATGGTTATTGCTTTTTTCTTATTCATGGTGTTTATGTAAATGACCTTGTTCAAGGGAATTGCTCTTTTATATTGGCCACCTGGAAGAGGGACAGCTGCCTGAAGCTCAACTCTGAGAAAACAGAAGTCCTAATCCTTGGCTCCACGCCGTCAGCACAGGGTGACACTTGGTGGCCCCTGCCCTTGGAAACCCCCCACCATGACAGACCACATACGAAACCTCGGCATTATATAGGACTCATCACTCATGATGAAAGGCCAGATCAACGCCGTATCCTCGGCCTGCTTCAACACCCTCTGCATGCTCCAGAAAACGTTCAGATGGATCCCCTCAAAATACAGAAAAATGGTCACACATGCCCTTGTCACTAGCAGTTGGATAATGACAACGTCTTCTACACCGGAATAAAGAAAAACCTTCTTTGCAAGCTCTAAAACGTCCAGAACACGGCAGCCAGTCTGATGCTAGACATCCACCACCGCAACCACATCACCCAACACGTCCTCAACCTCCACTGGCTCCCCATCGAAAGAAGAATAACCTTCAAGGTCCTCACACACACCTACAAGGCCCTCCACAACATCGGACCAGCATACCTAAACAACCGCCCCTCCTTCCCCGCACCCAAGAGAAATCTCCGATCAGCAGACCTCTCTCTGGCCACCATGCCATGCATCTAGAGGACCAGAATGGGGAGAAAGTCGTTCTCCTACCTCACAGCCAAGACCTGAAACGACCTCCCCTCCACCTTCAGCAAAGCCCTACACATCTTCAGGTCAGGCAGGACCTCAAGACCTGTCTCTTCAGATGACCACAACAACCTATGGAGCCTGCGCCCCACCCCATGCCTTGAGACGCTCACGGATGAGAGGCTGTGCTATACAGGCTCCTGATTGATTGATCTTGCAGGTTTCTGCTTTCTCCCTTTGTGTCGGTTTTTCTCTTCCCCTGTTGTTTCACTATTCGTGTTTTCCATCTCTTGCTATTGATAAATGGCTGATGTAAAAAAAATTGTGCTGGTCTTCAAAAATGTGTGCCGGCGAACCCCACCGGCATCCACCAGCTCAAATTAAGCACTGTCTGTAGTAGTAGCAGTGATGATAGTAGCGATGGCAATGGTGGTCATGTGTGTAGTAGAGGAGAGGGGAGATAGTGATGGTACTAGAAGTGATGATAAAGATGATACAGTGGTAGTAGTTCAGATTGTAGTAGCAGTGATGGTGACAACTGTGAGTGTGGTAATGTGGTAGTAGATGTGATGGTGGTAATTGTAGGAGTGTTGGTTAAGGTAATACTGCTGTTGATGATAGTGATTATAATAGTGGTGGTTTAAATGGCTTAGGAAATAGTAGCAATAGCAATGGTACAATGTTGGCTTTGGAAATGGGTATAGTCATGGAAATGGTGGTGGTAGCAATAATGCTAGTGTAATTGTGGTGTTGGTGTTGAAGGTAATGGTTCTGGCGATGTTGGTAATGGCGTGGTAATGGTGATGGTAACGGCAGAAGTGATGGTACAAGTAGTAGTGGTGGGGGTAATAGTAGGGCGGTAATGATGATAGAGCGCGCAGCTCACCCGATCATGAATTTATCATACTCACCTGGGCCCATAATCAATAACTCATAAGTTTATCAAGTAACCTTCACTCTACTACCAGTTATTTTTACCTACTAGGTCCTATACCATTGACTTACCAATCCTTGTCACTGGTACCTGTAAACCTATTGGATCAGGGTGTTAGCATAATAAGAAAAATACATTTGCACTCATGTAATAAACCACAGACTCTGGAAGTTTTAAGTTCTTTATCTAAATGTCTTAAATGGTCATGATCCACAAATTAAACACAATTAGACTCTCAATAATGAAGATCAGAATTAAAATGTAACTATGGAAAAGATGTATTAAACTGATTTGGATCATTTAGCAATAGGGAAGGTAAAGAAAAGGAACATAAAAATACGATTAAAACATTTAAGTATTTAACAAAAGGAAGGGGAAAAAAGGAACGTGTGTCAAACTGTATCAATAGGAAGGTTAAAGAGAAGGAACATAATATGCAAGGACTATTATGAAATATGTAACATTTAGTGAGGGTGATAAAAAAAGAAACAAAACAATGACTGAACCCATACAATTCTGTATATTTACCTAAGAATGGTGTGAAGAACTAACCCTGGCCACAGGTCAGTTTAAAGGACAGAACCCCAAAAGTTGCAGTCACCAGTAGGCTTGTAGGTGCAGATCAGAATCAGGACAGGTAATACCAGATTTGGATCAGGACAGGACCACGAAAGGTTAAGACCAGCACCCGCAGTTCAGTTGCAACACCTGCGCTACTCCCTCTCTGCAGCTAATACTCAGAACCCTGATTGGGTTATCGATTTCACTGACAAAGCGCTTCGCCAGCACCCCAGCATCCCGGACCCCGATTGGGTCAGCGAATTCTTCTGACAGAGTGCTTCGCAGCACCTCTGCTCTCGATCACCTATTGAGTGCGTTGAGTCATTGACAGGTCAGCTATTCAGACAAGTCGGACAATTTTCTTTAGCTAAACCTACGCTAGTTATACTATTTTTCAGGGCAGTGTATCACCCCCCCATTGTTGCAAGTGTAAGGATCCCCAATTTTGATTGGACAAAAATGAGGAGAGGTCATCACACCACACCAAATTTTGATACCTCAGTGTTGAATATTAATTGTATGTTCCCGCCCATCAATTCATTTTCACATAACATCTTTATTCCACCCAACAATGGAGAATTTTAACATTGAATACATTGGAATACAATAGGTACAGTTTAGCTTCCACTAGCAAGGTTAGGGGTCAGCTTCTCAGGCGCATCTTGGCTGTGACTGTCTTTGGCTTGGTTTCAATGACAAATGACTTCAGCTTCTCTCTGGAGCTTGTCCCGCGCAGAAGGTCTTTCAAAATGGTGTAATAACGTCTCCCAGGCCCGAATTTTATCGTTTCATAACAGAATAGAAAGAAACGGCTTTAGAACACAGAATAAATTAATACACTGTATACCATGTATCTCTACTCTATACCCATTATTTTATATTTAACTATAGCATTAGGATTAAGCAGAACAAACAGCTTAGCAAAAAGCAGCAGTGCAAGCTTCTTGCATGTGAATACATAGAGCAGCCATATTAATACTAGTGCGCTGAAGCGAAAAGATTCCCTCCAAAGCAAAGAGTATGTCATGTCACGTGAGTATGACAGACGTATGCGCAATAGAATCCCTCGCGTAGCAGCAGCCATCTTAGATGCAAGCGTATTATGGTTAGTAAAACACATAAGCAAGCTTCTCTCGGACACCCAATGTTTATGTAAAATGCGATTTTAGTAAGACAAACATGTTGATTAGTGCTTTTAACGTTATTCGAGGTTCATGATTACAAGCAAGTCGCTTCATGTGCAAATCGTTGCTCCATCATGATGGTGCTCGTAATTAAGATGGCAACAAGTATAATTAGTTCTGTACATTTTCCTGCGAAAAATGTAACGTAGGCATATAATTGCAAATAAACTAGACAGGTGATACCTATTCTAAAATGGTGCTTCTTTGTTATTTAATTGCAACTGCCCGCTGATGAAAGCTGAATTGCAAAGCTGTTTTTCACATTGGCAAATACATAGGGTATGAAATAACATATTGCCCCAGGAAAAAAATTTGTCTCCACTGCTACAATAAGGCATGTTTGTGAATATTTTGTGTACTATGTTGTGATGCTAATGTGCAACAAAAACAAGAATTGTCACAGCCAATATTTCTCGCCTTTGGGACCTTATAAGTATTTAGCCATGCAGCACATTATTTTGGGTACTAGTACATCTATGATTCTTTAACATGGTACCTTTGAATCTGATAGTCATGTTATAGAACTGCATTGAGAAGTACCTAAAGTTTGCCAACAAATTATGCATGCCTCAGGTAGCCTTCAAGCCTACCTTTATAGGGAGAGATTGTAACATGATAATTGATTTTATCCTCACCTCGAAAAATAGGAATCTCACAAGGTTTGTAACATACGCAACACTTTTTAATGTGCTGAGTAACAATTATCCCGTTAGTGCCTCCCTTGTATCTGAGATTGGCATTTGTCACAGTAAGGGTAATGTGGGATCCGCATATAAATATGAACTCAGCTTGTCAAGTAGAAACGGATACACCTTAAAATGGCAAAAGGTGAACCTGACCGATTTTCTGGGGCAGCTTGTTTATGAAACTAAAGAGGATTTTGAAGTGTGCCTAGCGGAGGAAAATGATGGGCCTGATGTGATCAATGCCTTTGCGAACATTTCAGCGAAGATCAAGGAAATTCGTGCTGTTAAACATAAAATCGGTGTGTGTAAAAAATGGGGGTGGTTTGACAAGGAATGCACTAAAGCTCATAAGAACCTCAAAACAGCTTTAAAAAAGCTACTGAGGATTAGTGAAAAGATAAGAAAAACTAGATCATCCTATAAACAGGCTCAAAAGAACAGAAAGCAAAAATTAAAAGAGGAATTGTGGCTAGATTTACACGAGGCCTGTGTTCAGAAAGATAATGTAAAGTTTTGGAAAATAGTGAACTCTCCACAATTAACAGCGAGGGATTGTGACAAGATAGATATAGCGATCCCTGAAGAGAACAGGATTGACTATTTTAGTGCCCTATACCGTACTGATATTGAACCGGGGAGAGACACATCAGAATCAGGAAGTCATGGGATAGAGAACATAAATAGGGAACATAGAAGCCTAGCGGTATACCCCCTGGACATTAGCTTTACACTGGATGAGATAACTGGTGCAATACAAAAAAGTGCTCCAGGCAAAGCACCTGGGCCGGACGGTGTACCAGTCGATGTCTACAGGTCTAATACCGATATCTGGGCCCCTCTTTTATTGAATGTTTTAAATAAGTGTTGCCAGTCGGGTTTTATAAAGTCTTGGTCAGATGCAATTTTAATTCCTATTTTTAAGAAGGGAAACCGTTATGACCCGAAATGTTACCGACCTATATCACTTTTAGATTCTTTTTTATAAGTGGCTGGGAGGGTAATTTTAAATAAACTTCAATTATGGGCTGAGGAAAAGGGGGTTTTATCAAGGTTACAATATGGTTTTAAATCTGGATTAGGCACAATAGAGCAAGGCCTGAATCTTAGTTTTATTATCGATAAATACACCAGGGCCAAAAGTGGAAATGTGTTTTTAACATTTGTCGATCTATCCTCTGCGTTCGACTGTGTTATACACAACAAATTATGGGATACTTTAGTGGAGATGGGTATTGAAAATGGCATTCTATTATTTATTAGAGAACTCTATCATGAGGCGGGAGCTAGGGTGAGATATGGGAAAAATGGGGAGTATACGGCCAGGTTTGGCATTGGTAGGGGAGTGAGGCAGGGATGCGTTCTTGCCCCGTTCCTTTTCATATTATACATTAACAGCTTGGGCAAACAGCTGGCCGAGCTTCCTCACGATTACTCGAATATTAACAGAAATCCAGTTCCAATTTTATTATACACGGATGACGCCGTTTTAATGTCAAGGACACCTATAGGCTTGCAGAGAACAGTCACTTACTTTGTCAACTTCATGAAAGCGAGGGGACTACAAATAAATATAAGTAAAACCTTTAGCTTGAAGTGTGGGAAAAGAACTGCAAATAATTGTAAAACTTTGCCTATTTAGAGATAAACTTTGATCAGAATGGCACTTGGCCAGCTGCTATATCTGCCCGTAAAAACATGCTTACTAGAGCAACAGGGGCACTTGTTAGTATGTTAGGACAACTGGGCTTCCGACCTGTTCCGGAATTGCTCGCAATATATAAAACTAAATGTGTTACAAAAGCTACCTACGGTGCGGGTATATGGGGAACTACTAACGCTAATTCCATACAGACTGGTGAAAATAACTTTTTGCGTTACCTACTAGCTGTGCCAAAATCAACTGCCACATATATTTGTCATTCTGAGGTGGGCCTGAGCTATGTTGCAGATATTATAAAATCCGTCCATCTATTATTATGGCATAAGGTATGGAATTCTCCTGAAGCAGCTTTAAATCGAGAGGTTGTCATGGATTGTTTGAAACTTGATAACACACATTGTATCCCATGGCTAAGATGTATCAACGAAATGACAGAAGAATTTGGTCGCCCAGAGATATTTACAAGTCCAGATTGTATGGAGATTACCTCCAGGAAGTCATTAAAAAAAGAATATCTGTCTTACTTGAAGGACAAGCGGTGGCTCCTGGAGAAAAGAAAACATTCCGTTATGGAAAATCACATCATGCTAGGTTTTATGAGAATACAGCCATATTTCTCACATGTTACACGCCCCTTTGACCGCATGTTACTGACAGATTCCGAATAGGCATTTTGCACAGATTTCTTACATTTCCTGTTATGAATGACTGGGCACGTTCCCTATCACTATGCCCCTGTGACGGGAACTCGACTCAATCAACGTTACATGTAACTTTATTTTGCAGGTACTATACGCTGCCCAGGAAGTTGTTTTTATTACCGATTTTAAAACAGCTCGGCATAAGACGATGTAGAGGGGCATATTTTAAGTTACAATGTTTGGAAGATGCACTGATGATGGAATCATGGATTTATGTCTTTCAAATGAAACACAAATAAAGTAATTTTTGATTTGATTTGATTTTGAGTACCTAAAGTGTTATTTTTGTACTACTGGTAGTCTGAACTTACATATCTGGAAGTGCTTTCATACACTATGTGGACATGCGGCAATAGCTGATCCGGACAATTGCAATGCTGGCCATCGAGCCACACATGCAGCGGAGAACTAACATCACAGACACAATCTAAAGACTGGTAACGGGACCTTCTGTGCCCCCTGCTGTAAGCCTGACACTCTTGCCCTTGTAACATCAGCATGGCGATTATATTCAGATACTGAAGGAATTAAATGTTGAAATACAATGCCAGAGGCCAGCCTGTGAAAAATAGGGTGCTATTTATTTTAGTAACAAATACCAGTGTCATGCCGGTTTATACAAACAACTTCTGAGCACCTACAATCACATAGAAGTAAAAATGTCACTGTAGAACACCCACAGTCTTTCGGGCCCTAAGGTTCATTTTGTCAATTTGACTTTATTGTGATACAGAACTCCTAGGAAGGTCCACAAGATCTATAACAGATAAAACAGTTATAGGGTATACATATTGAGGTCCACAGTTCAAAGAATACAAGACCTCCAATCAGTTACATCTTTCATACAAGGACACATTAAAAGCACTTTATGCCCACATATTCCAAAAACTAGAGAAGCAAATAAGGCATGTAAGAACTTATTCAATAACTACGTTTTCAAACTTTTATAAAGTGTGACCTGAGTAGTGCTATATGTAAAGTGCAAATAATGCATAAAACGGGGTCATAAATATAACCATATACAATAGCAGCATACAACAATCACAATCCTTTATAAAATGGCAATGTGCAAAGCACCATCTAACATCATTTTTCTATTCACGTCACATGAAAGGCAGTTTATGCTCACATATTTCCAAACACTAAAGAAGCAGATAAGGCATATGAAGTGTATATTTAATAACTGCATAATCAAACTTCTGTAAAAAGCAATATGAGAGGTGCTATATGCAAAATACAGGTAATACATAAAGCAATCTTAGAAAGACAACGTTAAGAGATAGCAGCATACTTACACCTATTTAAAATATTTCAGTGTCACAGATCAAAGAATAGCAACTGAAGCCCTAAAAGTATTCAAAAAGGATTTTAAAAATTAGTAAATCTTATTAAGGTAAGGTTCAAACCACTGTCCCAGAGAGTTAAACCCAATCCAGAGTCAAAATATCACAAAATAGAGGATATAAACAAATAATTACGGCATCAGGCATATCCCCCAAATGTCCCACGTTCTCATACAGCACACCACTACTCATATGATAAATACTGATAGCCAAAGAAGGGGTTGTGAGTGGACACATACCATCAGTTACTGCCTTCAAACCCAATATGTTGAGGTAGCTATCCTGTCCCCAAATTTTCAGTGTGTATTTAAATTACAGAGAGTAATGTATTTAGACACAAGCTTTCCACAAAAGGTCACTAAGGATATTCTGACAGTCTTGATTAGCTCTTACTAGATTTATTCACCAACAAAGATGTCAAAATCGTTAAAGGGCGGATAAATCATGCCCTTGACGCGACCATCTGAGCCCGTCTGCACCCGTCCGCGCCCGAACGGGGCCCTGGGCAAGAACCCCTAATCCTGTCTTGGCAGAGCTCCTCAGCTACTCCAGTTCCCGCCTTAGACAGCTTAATGAACCCCCCAACGCCAACTGCCTCCACTCCTTAGCTTGTGACAGCCCCCTTCCTAAAGGCCCGCACTGTCCGTTTACCACCCTCCCTCAGATACACTTACCCGCCTCCTCAATTCCTGGCTTTAATTTCTATTTGCTAAACTGCAGGTCCCTTCCCAAGCACTCGACAGAAATCCGATTTGCTTTAGATGACCTCTCCCCCGAACTGCTGTTCTTAACGGAAACCTGGCTCAGTGATAGCTGCGAGCCAGACATTGTATAAGCCTTGCCTCAGGGCTACGCGATTCAAAGATTGGACAGATCAGCAGGGAGAGGCGGAGGCATCGCGATTATTTATAAGGACCATCTGACATGTCGCCTCCTCGGCAGCCCGCTCCTGAACTGCGAAAATGTCCACTTCTCTATACAATTTACTCCGGTCCTCTCACTTTCAGGAATCCTTATTTACTGCGCACCGCTGGCGGTAGGTGCCTTTTGTAACTCCCTGGTCAAAAACGCCATCCACTTAGCCAGCACATCCCCGAACGTTCTGCTCCTGGGGGATTTTAACCTCCATTTCAATGACCCTAGGGCCACAGTTGCACAGGAACTTGCAAAAGAAGATCTTGCGTCCATTCAGCTGGCGCAAAAAATTCTTCTCCCCACACATTCTCAGAGACATTGCCTGGACCCTGTGTTCTCTAATGTGGAATCGCTCCATGGGAGCAACCCTATCCTATTCCCTGGTCCCATCATCACTTGGTCCCCCTTTCCTGGAACCCCGCTCTTCTGTACCCCCGGCCCTCCCAGTTGCACTTTGTCCCGCCCCTGGTCTAAGCTCTCTCTGGAGCACTGGACCTGTGAACTTGCAAACAATACACCTCAGCCAACCCCCTGCCCAGTGATTATGTACAACAACGTTTTCAACTGGAAAGGTGACTCTTTGAACACCGTCCTCCCTAAAGTCTGGACCACCAAAAAACACAGCTCCACCTGCTCACCCTGGTACTCTACGGAACTGCGCACTATGAAACAGAATTGCAAAATCCTAGAGAGAAAATGGAGGAAAAACTTTACAGTTGAAAATAAGCGTACCTATAGGAACGCCATTCGCAGCTATTCAGAAGAATTGGTGAAAAGTCAGGCAACCTTTTACAAGGCTAAAATTGAGCAGGCTGCTAACTCTCCTAGAGAGACGTTCACTTTCATAAAAAGGCTTCTCTAATGCCAAGCCCCCTCCATCCCTGCGGACCCTCAGGGAACCCCATATGAAAACCAAGCAGAGTTCTTTGACTCCAAAATACAGAACATCTTAAAAGCTCTTCCCCCTCCTGACTTGTCAGTAGGTGGGCCCACAGCAGACCTCCCCCCCCACCACCTACCATCTGGAACAATTCCCCCCTTTCCTTGGAGACGCTCCTCTCACTTCTGCCCACAGTGAACAGCGGATCCCCCAGAGACCCAGCACCTATGAACGTCATAGCCAAAGTCGCCCCCATCATTGGTCCCATATTCACCCATATGATTAATACTTTACTCAAATCAGGCACGGTTCCCCTCTCTGGAAGAAGGCCATGGTCAAAACTCTTCTAAAGAAGCCCCACCTTGACCCTACAGACCTGGGCAACTTCCGCCCTATATCCCTCCTCCCAGGAATCTCCGAAATCATCGAGAAACATGTAAACCGCACCCTCTCTGAGTTCCTGGAAACCAACAACCAGCCTCACCCCTCACAATCTGGGTTCCGCCCTAGACAGAGTTCAGAAACCGCTCTGCTGGCAGTTGTCGAGGAAAGCAGTATGTTGCTAGATGTAGGAGGTGCAGCAGCCATTATCCTACTAGATCTGAGCACAGCCTTCAACATGGTGAATCACCAGGTCCTGATCCATCGCCTTAACAAGTTGGGAGTAGCGGGTACCACCCTGAGTTGGCTGCGCTCCTTCATGACAGGCCGCATATTTCAGGTCTTCGAAGACAATATAAGCTCCAAACCCGGCCCCTCCAGTGTGGCATTCCTCAGGGTTCGTCACTGAGCCTGACACTTTTTAACGTATATATGGTCCCCCTTGCCTCCATTGTAGCTCCCTTTGGGATCCATATGGTCACCTACGCCAATGACACCCAATTAGTAGTAGCCCTAAATCAAGCCTTTCCCAACTCCTCGACCCTGAGCGACTGTCTTACGGAAGTGGTGAACTGGATGGGATCCTCCCACCTGAAACTGAACGGTGGGAAAACGGAAATCATTACCCTGGGTAATCTGGCCTGCCTGCATGGGCCTCAGCCCCTTCACCCAAACCTGAAATTTAGAGCCTGGGTTTTTGGTTGGATCGCAATCTGACGTTCCACACACAAGCCAACAAGACTGTGGTAACCTGCTTTGGCCTAATCAGAATGGCCAGGAAAGTGCTCCCTTTGCTTTCCTCCTAAGCCAAGAAAACCATGGTCCAGTCCATCCTGCTCTCCAGACTGGACTATGGCAATGCGCTCTAACTGGGTTCCCCCACCGCGGTCATAAACAAATTGCAGGTCATCCAGAACTACGCACCAAGACTCTTGACCGGGACGTCCAAACTGTCCTCCACAAAACCTATCCTCTGTCTCCTTCACTGGCTCCCAGTAAGAGAGCGAATCAGCTTCAAATCCCTCTATATTGTCCACAAATCCCTACAAGGTCTTGGCCACCCTCTGATTTCCGCATTGTTTCAACCCTACAAAGCGAGGAGACAGCTGCGATCAGATGATCTCCACCTTATGGCAACCCCCAGAATAAAGCATGCTCGAAGTGGCGGCAGACTCTTCTCCCTCAATGCGAGCAAACTCTGGAATGCTCTGCCTCTCTATCTCCAGACGGAACCCAACCACCTCGCATTTAGGAACAGTTAAAAACTTTCCTATTTCCCTAAATCTGTCTTCCCTCATCCTGCTCCGGACTAGTTGGTTCAGCCGAAGCGCTGGGAGGCTTCTGGGTAGCCATGCGCTCTACAAATGCCCTTTGCATTTCATGTCATTTCATTTCATTTCATTTTTACTAAGAATCCAATACCTTACTCTCAGAATGGGACATGAGTGCATTTTCAAACACTTTGACTGTGATCCACTCATCACTGTACAAGTGTAATTCACAAAGAGCAATCAAAATGAAATGCCCTTTAGCAATTAAAAGGATGGTGCAAGGACAGAATATTGAGTTTAAAATGTCGACAAGCACAAATATCGAGTTTTAAATATTGTGATACAAAAATATCGACAGGAAGAATATCGTGGTCAAGAATATCGACTTGCAGGTAAAAAATATTGTTTTTGTAAATATCGATGATGTTAATATTTTCTGCAAAAATGTAGTTGTTCAATGTACATGTAAATGTACAGGAATTTATATAGCGCAAATCACCGAGCAGTTTCTAAGCGCTTGCTTAGGGAACCCGTCCTGGTATTCCCCTGTGAGATAACCCCGGCAGGGTATCCGCAAGGTGAAAGCCAGGCATCCTGCCGCGAGGGACCGTTGTGGAGATTAAGCAAGCTATTGCCCAGAGTCGCAGAGTGTGAACCCGTGAATCGAGTAGGCACCGGAGCGAGAATTGTCGAGTCCATGGACATTTTTAGGACTCAAGACCCCGCCGAGCCGGGAATTGAACCCTGGTCCCGGGCTGACCTCTGCTTCCTGGTCTGCCTCCTCTAACCAGTGAGCCACACTTCTCCATATATGTATATATAGTTATAATATATAATATATAGATGTTTTAATTAGTGTTATGTATTTTAGTATGTATTTTAAAAGCATGGGATCTATTTTATTGTATAAGAATTTGATTTGTTTTTTAATATATCTGTTACATTTTTAGTAGTTAATAATTTTATCTTAATTAAATTTAGTGTTTTAAGTTCTGTAGTGGGTTGTGGGTTTACAGGGGAATAGGATGGAAAGTAATTTAATTATAATTAATAAATGAATATTTTTTATGTATTAGTATTTATTTAATTTAGAGTTTAGAGTGTAATTGTGAGAATGAATTTATTATTAATGTTTATTAATTGGTTGTTAATTATTTTTAATTATTTAAATGTCAATTATGTTAATTATAATAAATTATGTATACATTTTTATGTATAAGTATGTATTTATTTTAGTTTTTATAGTGTTACTTGTGAGAATGAATGTATTAATAATTAGTTGGCTGGTAATTTTTATTAATTATTTAATCTTCAATTATGTTAATTGTGACGTTTTTTAGGAGCAGGTTGTGGGTTTATAGGAGAATAGGGTGGGAAGTACTTTAATTATAATAAATGTAAAAATTGTTTGTATTTATTAATATTTATTCAATGTATATTTTATAGTGTTAACTGTGAGAGTTATTTTATTGTTAAGTATTCATTAATTGGTTGTTAATTATTAATAATTGATTAATATTTCATTAATTATGTTAGTTGTGTCATTTCTTCAGGAGTGGTTGGTGGGATTTATAGGAGAATAGGGTGGGAAGTAATTTATTTATAGTTAATTATTGTTTGTTATTAATACTAATTAATTATTTAAAATTAAAATATGGCAATTGTGCAAATACTTTTTGATGTAAGTTGTGGGGTTTATAGTGGTAAAGGGTGGGAAGGAAATTCTTTTAATTGATAATTTCTTAATGTAAAATTTGTTATGGAAATTGTGTATTAATTATTAGATGTGGGTTGTGGTGTTTATTTGGGTAGAATGTGGATAGTAATTTATGTTTAATTAATTAATGATTAGTTGATTTATAATATTAATTTATCAATTGATAAATATTTATGGTAAGTGTTTATTGATATTGTGTGTGTGTTTTGGTTTTATAGGGGTAAAAGTTGGTGAGTGAATACATTTTTATTCATTTAAATATTTTAAAATAATAATGTTTGAATAATTGCTAAATAATTATGTTAATTATGGAGGTATGTAACATATTTAAATGTGGGTTGTGAATTGTGTGGTGTTAAAGAGTAGGAAAGAAAAAATATTGCATTTATGTAATAAATAATGTTTTTGTTTTTAAAATTTTATATTAACCTCATAGCTGCTATTACACATTCCTCCCCAGTGCTGCGCTGTCCATTAGAACTAGTGCTGAATGGACGTTCAATTGTCGTGCGCAGCACTGGGGAGGTAGCGCTGCTGACGACCATTGGCCATCAGCAGCACTTAAGGGGTTAAAAACTGTTTTTTGTTTTTAAATTATTTTTTCATTTTTTTAATAACCTTTCTAGGTATTTGTTAGATCTTTTTAACATTCTAATCTGTTTCTATCTTTTGTAACATTTAAAACATTTATTTCTGTTTTTTGTTTCTTTTTAAATTTGTTGTGTTGTTGTTGTTAATTTGTTTGTTTTTATTTTGAAATGCCTCCAGTGGAAATATTGCTTTTTACCCTTCTGCTATCCAACACTTTCCCTGCTGTTGCACAAACTGGGGTGGGAATAGTACGTTTTTACCACTACGCTATCCAACACTTTCCCGTCTGTTGCAATCACTGGAGTGGGAATAGTAATTTTTACCCCTCCGCTATCCAACACTTTCCCTACTGTTGCACTAACTGGAGTGGGAGTAGAGAATTGTACCCCTCCACTTTACAACACTTTCCCTACTGTTGCACCCACTTGAATGGGAATAGTAATTTTTACCCATCAGCTATCCAACACTTTTCCTACTGTTGCACCCACTGGAGTGGGATAGTAAATATTACCCAACTGCTATCAAACACTTTCCCTACTGTTGCACCCACTGGAGTGGGAATAGTAATTTTTACCTCTCTGTTAGCCACCACTTTCCCTACTGTTACACCCACTGGAGCGTGAATAGAATTTTTTTACTCTTCCGCTATGCAACACTTTCCCTACTGCTGTACTCCATGGAGTGGGAATAGAAAACTGTACCTCCGCTTTACAACACTTTCCCTTTTGTTGCACCCACTGGAATGGGAATAGTAAATTTTACCCACCTGCTATACAACACTTTAGGTACTGTTGCACCCACTCGAATGGGAATAGTAATTTTGACCCATCCGCTATCCAACACTTTTCCTACTGTTGCACCCACTGGAGTGGAAATAGTAAATCTTACCCATCCGCTATGCAACACTTTATCTGCTGTTTCACCCACTGGAGCGTGAATCGTACTTTTTAACTCTCCGCTATCCAACACTTTCCCTACTGTTGCACCCATTGGAGAGGGACAGTAAATGTTACCCAACTGCTATCAAACACTTTCCCTACTGTTCCACTCACTGGAGTGGTCATAGTCATTTTTACCCCTCCGCTATCCAACACTTTCCTAATGTTGTACTCACTGGAGTGGGAATAGTAATTTTTACCTCTTTGCTACCCAACACTTTCCCTACTGTTGCACCCACTGGAGTGGAAATAGTACATTTTAGACATCCGCTATCCAACACTTTATCTACTGTTACACCCACTGAAGCGTGAATTGGAATTTTTAACTCTCCGCTATCCAACACTTTCCCAACTGTTGAAGCCACTGGAGTGGGATAGTAAATATTACCCTACCGCTATCCAACACTTTCCCTACTGTAGCACACACTGGGGTTGAAATAATAATTTTTACCTCTCAGTTATCCAACACATTCCCTACTGTTGCACCCACTGGAATGGAAATAGTAAATTTTACCCATCCGCTATCTAACACTTTCCTACTGTTGTACTCACTGTAAAGGGAATAGTAATTTTTACCTCTCCGTTATGCAACACATTCCCTACTGTTGTACTCACAGGAGTGCAAATAGTAATTTTTACCTCTCTGGTACCCAACACTTTCCCTACTGTTGCACACACTAGAGTGGAAATAGTACATTTTACACATCCGCTATCCAACACTTTATCTACTGTTACACCCACTGACGTGGGATAATAAATATTACCCAACAGCTATCCAACACTTTCTCTACTGTTGAACCCACTGGAGTGGGAATAGAAATGTTTACCTCTCCCCTATCCAACAATTTCCCTACTGTTGCACCCACTGTACTGGTAATAGTAATTTTTACCATTCCGCTATCCAGCATTTTCCTTACTGTTTCACTCACTGCAATAGGAATTTTAAGTTGTGCCCCTCCACAATCCAACACTTTACCTACTGTTGTACTCACTGGAGTGGGAATAGTAATTTTTACCCCTCCGCTAACCAAACGTTTCCCTACTGTTGTAGTCATTGGAGAGGGAATATTAAGTTTTACCGTTCCGCTATCCAACACTTTCCCTAATGTTGCACTCACTCGTGTGGGTATAGTAAATTTTGGCCATCCGCTAGCCAACATTTTTTTACTGTTATACTCACAGGAGTGGGAATAGTAATTTTTACCTCTCTGTTATCCAACGCATTTCCTACTGTTGTACTCATTGGGGTGGGAATAGTAATTTTTACCTCTCTGCTACCCAACACTTTCCCTACTGTTGCACCCACTGAAGTGGAAATAGTACATTTTACCCATCCGCTATCCAACACTTTATCTACTGTTACACCCACTGAAGCATGAATAGTACATTTTTAACTCTCCGCTATCCAATACTTTCCCTGCTGTTGCACGCACTGGAGTGGGAATAGTGATTTTTGCCTCTCCGCTATCCAACACTTTCCTTACTGTTGCACCCACTGGAGTGGTAATAGTATTTTTTACCCCTCTGCTATACAACATTTTCCTTACTGTTGCACTCACTGGAATAGGAATATTAAGTTTTGCCACTCCACTATCCAACACTTTATCTACTGTTACACCCACTGGAGCGTGAATAGTAATTTTTTACTCTCCGCTATCCAACACTTTCCCTACTGTTGCACCCACTGGAGTGTGATAGTAAATGTTACCCAAACGCTATCCAACACTTTCCCTACTGTTGCACCCATTGGAGTGGTAATAGTAATTTTCACCATTCCGCTATCCAGCATTTTCCTTACTGTTGTACTCAATGGAAAAGGAATATTAAGTTTTGCCCCTCCACTATCCAACACTGTAGCTAATCTTTTACTCACTAGAGTGGGAATAGTAATTTTTACCTCTCCGTTATCCAAGACATTTCCTACTGTTTTACTCACAGGGGTGGAAATAGTCATTACTCACTGGAATGGGAATAGTACATTTGTACCCATCCGCAATCCAACACTTTCCCTACTGTTGCACTCACTGGTGTGGGTATAGTGAATTTTGCCCATCCGCTAGCCAACATTTTCTTTACTATTGTACTTAATGGAGTGGGACTATTAGGTTTTACTCCTCTGCTATCAAACATTTTCCCTACTGTTGCACTCACTGGAGTGAGAATAGTAAGTTTTTACCCCTCTGCAATTCAACACTTTCCCTACTGTTGCACTCACTGGAGTGGGAATAGTATTTTTTACCCCTCCGCTATCCAACACTTTCCCTACTACTGTACTCACTGGAGTGGGAATAGAAAACTGTACCTCTGCTATACAACACTTTCCCTACTGTTGCACCCACTGGAATGGGAATAGTAATTTTTACCCATTCACAATCCAACCCTTTTCCTTCTGTTGTACTCACTGGAGTGGGAATAGTAATTTTTACCTCTCCGTTATCCAACACATTCCCTACTGTTGCACCCACTAGAATGAGAATAGTCATTTTTACCCATCCGCAATCCAACACTTTTCCTGCTGTTGTACTCACTGGAGTGGGAATGGTAATTTTTACCTCTCCGTAATTCAACACATTCCCTACGGTTTTACTCACAGGGGTGGAAATAGTCATTTTTACCTCTCTGCTACCCAACACTTTCCCTACTGTTGCACCCATTGGATTGGAAATAGTACATTTTACCCATTTGCTAGCCAACACTTTTTCTACTGTTACACCCAGTGGAGCGTGAATAGTCATTTTTAACTTTCTGCTATCCAACACTTTCCCTACTATTGCACCCACTGGAGTCGGATAGTAAATGTTACCCAACCGCTAACCAACAATATCCCTACTGTTGCACCCACTGGAGTGGGAACAGTAATTTTTACCTCTCCGCTATCTGACACTTTACCTACTGTTGCACCCACTGGAGTGGTAGTAGTAGTTTTTTACACCTCTGCTATCCAACATTTTCTTTACTGTTGCACTCACTGGAATAGGAATATTAGGTTTTGCCCCTCCACTATCCAACACTTTACCTACTGTTGCACTCACTGAAGTGGGAATAGTAGTTGTTACCTCTCTGCTATCCAACACATTCCCTACTGTTGCACCCACTGGAGTGGTAATAGTAATTTTTACCCCTCCGCTATCCAACATATTCTTTACTGTTGCAGTCACTGGAATAGAAATATTACGTTTTGCCCCTCCACTATACAACACTTTACCTACTGTTGTACTCACAGGAGTGGGAATAGTAATTCTTACCACTCTGCTATCCAACACATTCCCTACTGTTTTACTCACAGGAGTTGGAATAGTAATGTTTACCTCTCTGCTACCCCACACTTTCCCTACTGTTGCACCCACTGGAGTGGAAATAGTACATTTTACACATCCGCTATTCAACACTTTATCTACTGTTATACCCACTGAAGCGTGAATAGTAATTTTTAACTCTCCGCTATCCAACACTTTTCCTACTGATGCACCCACTGGAGTGCGATAGTAAATATTATCCAACCGCTATCCCACACTTTCCCTACTGTTGCACCCACTGGAGTGGGTGTAGTATTTTTACCTCTCTGCTATCCACCACTTTCTCTACTGTTGCACTCACTGGAATAGAAATATTAAGTTTTTCCCTTCCACTATCCAACACTTTACCTACTATTGTACTCACTGGAGTGGGAATAGTAATTGTTACCCCTCCTCTATATATATATATATATATATATATATATATACATGAAGATGGTCTCAATGCGGTTGATTTTTATTTGAAACACAGGGCTATCGAATTGTATCATCATAACAAGATGCTGTTGAGCATGATACGTTGGTGTTTATACAATAACCTATTTCTGTTTGATGGGAAAGTTTACAGACAAAGGCAGGGGGTTGCTATGGGGGCATGTTTCTCCCCCAGTTATGCATGTTTACATGTAGGCTGGTGGGAGGAACATGTCCTCATGGGGGAACACCAGGCACTGTTTGAAAAACATTTGGTACAAATGTGGAGATACATTGACGATGTTTTTATCATATGGAGGGGGTCTGAAGATGAGGCCTGCAAATTTGTTGAAATCCTCAATACTAACGATCTAAACCTCAGATTTACCTCCCATATTGATTCCCTATCCACTAGTTTTATGGACATTCAAACATACATCCAAGAAGGGAAAATAGAAACAAGTATATACCAAAAACCAACGGCAGGCAACACACTGTTGCACGCCAGTAGTTTCCACCCACACCACACAATTGCCAGTTTGCCCTATGGCGAGTTCTTACAAATTCGAAGAGCATGTAGCACTGAGAATGCATTGAAGGAAGCTCAAGAATCTGCTAAATGTGGACTAATGGAATGTGGATATAATGAAAAAAGTTGGATCAGGCCATTAACAAGGCCAACAAAAAAGAAAGATCTGCTTTAATTAAACCCACTTCTATATCCACAAGTGGTCTCAGTTCTGTTAGTCAAGTAACAGTTGAGACCAACCAGCTACCAAAATCAGAGAATCCCTGCAGTTTCATTATTACATAATGCAGACAATCTCACAGCATACAAAAGATTATCAATACACAATGGCCCATAGTGCTCACTGACACTGTTCTTAACAATGTTTTAACTTCCAAACCAAATTTTACTTATTGCAAGGCACACTCTATGAGCAGTGACTCGGTCAAAACAAGCCCAGAAATGTATCACAAAGAAAATTGGCTATCAAATAAAAATGGCTTCTTTAGGAGTAGCACATGCAGGGCCTGAAAATTTGGGGTCAACACCAAATTTTACACCAATGCATTTTCAGATACCCCCATTAACCGCATCGCTGCTGCGGCGATTTTTGAGCTGTGCAGCTATTTTCTAATTACCGCGTTACATGACGAGCTCAGCTCGTCATCAGCACACACCACCCGTGGCTGATGACGAGCTGAGCTCGTCATCAGCATCGAAGGGGTTAAGATCAAGGGAAACTACACGTGCCGAACAGATTATGCTGTGTATGCATTGAAATGCATATGTGGGCTCCTATATGTAGGCAGCACAAAACTACAAGTGTATCCTTGAATCCTCCAACACTTAATGGCCACCGTGAATTCCGACCCCACATATCCAGTGGCTAGACACGTCAAATTACAACACAAGAACAATCTAAACGTGTTACAATACTTTGTAATTGACTCTGTGCAACCCAATAAGAAGGGCGGAAACAGAGAAAAATTACTACGCCAATTAGAGACAAAGTACATTCTGGAGCTAGACACAAAGACCCCTAGAGGGCTGAATATATGCGAAGACTTACATCACTTTCTCTAGATATTGTTTACATTTAACTGCGATAATGGATTATAACTTATGAAATTAAGATTGTATTATTAATTGAATGGAAGTTTATTTATTCTGCAAGACATATCAACATATTTAAACCCTTTTAATCTTTTTATGAGGTCGTTTTAGCTCTTTGTATTGGTGTTCAATTAATGTGTATTTTATCATGAATCTATTGATTTTTGATTTTATCTATTTTTTTGATACCATTGCATGGACTGTTTTGACCACTTGAATGGATTAATATTAGAGGTACAATTTGCTCAAGAAAAGACCATATTTCAACATACTTTATTAACACATGCCCTGTATCAGTATTTGCACTGTAAAGAAAATGACTCATTTAACGATGAAGATGGTTGCCTCTGATCCAAAACCCTCCCCCTTGTTAGCAAAATTATTATTGAATTTATGTATACCCCGGCTGGAGGTTTTTTTCTGCACACTTTAATGTTAGACACTTAAGCACATGCACTTTAATCGTCATCAACAGGGACTATTCATAAAATAAGACAGATACAGACGACCAGAAAGTCAGCGATAGGGAAATTTGATATAAACGTTCAAATGCTCTATGTTAATCATGAAGGATGGTTTTTTGTTTTTTTTAACATTCAGGGTAGTGACATTTGATCAAAGGATTTTGATAATACTAATTGATAGTTTAAAAGAACTTTTATGCATTTATGCAGATATAATGAAATGTATTTACCAATTCTATAAAACGTACAACAATTGTTGTTTTAAACTAATGTCATTATGAAATTTTAACGAAGTCTGTTTTCCCGACGTTGACAAGTTTTGCAATTAAAAGTCTGTTTTCTATGTCCATGCAAGTAGTACGATGACAAACACGAGTGGTGATTGGTAAATGTGGTTTTGAAATACGAAAGGAGAAACTTTATGCAAATGACCGGATAGCAAGGCGGCTGAGTCCGCTGAAACGCGTCTGGTGTTTGGGGCAGAGCACTATGCACTTTTGAATATTGAAAAACAAATAAAAATACCTGCAACTGAAGACATTGTTCGAGTCTGTTTCTCCGTTTTGTTGCTGAAACTAGCGTTGTGGAGTTGGAGTTGGATTTATATATATATATATATATATATATATATAAACACACACAGGTTTGGCGTGCTTAAGCCGTCTTCCACGGCGGGCTCTCGACGGGGAACGCCAACCCCTATAATTCAACACACTCCTGGTTGCAGCACTTCATCAATCGAAAAACCAGAGTCGGAGCCCAAATCAGATGCGGTGTTGTCAAGTTTATTCGGCAAAGGAAACACCCAACGCGTTTCGTGATCCGCTGATCCGTGAGAAAGTGATCAGCGGATCACGAAACACGTTGGGTGTTTCCTTTGCCCAATAAACTTGACAACACCGCATCTGATTTGGGCTCCGACTCTGGTTTTTCGATTGATGAAGTGCTGCAACCAGGAGTGTGTTGAATATATATATATATATATATATATATATATATATATATATATATATATATATATATATTACCTATTGGCGGTCGCCAGTAGGTAGTTATTTTAAGGACCTAGTTACCATAGGATATCGCAACATTCTATTCCCAATAACTTTGGCGCCAATGGACGAATATTCGCGACATTTTCAAAACTTATGGCCGCTCCGGCCTGCTCCTATCTTGAAATGTTTGGGGTGATTCGGCAAGCAGGGGCCAAGAAAAACAGGGGTCCCAAAACGTGTTTTCTCTAAGCAATTTTCCATAGGAAAATTTAGTCACGGCTACAGCCCGAACTGCTGAACGGAATTGCACCAAATTTGGCAAAAAGGTAGCCCTTGGTTCAGATAGAGCCCTTTTTTCTAAATGGGGGAAATCCGTTCAGTAGTTGCTGAGAAAATAAAAACGTAAAAAAAATCGATATCTAGAGGCGGGCAGGATCCATGCACCCTCCCGATCATGAGCTTCATGTTAATTAGCTGTCAACACTCCAAACACTCCAAGTGTTCGTAGCCATCTTGTGCCTCAGTAGTTCAGAGGCACAAGAAAACAGAAAAACAAATGTGAAAAACAAGAAAAGGGGGCTGGGTAGAAACACTTTGACCCCCTAGGCCTGCTTAGGGTGTCCCACAAGGACCCCCAGGGCCAAAAAATATATCTACTTTTTTTTAAATCGCAGGATTCGGGGATTTGCTGATCTAACGAAGCGCGGTGCTCCCGCACTTCATCATTAATTAGCCCCTGGGTGGGCTAAGTCCCGGGGGCATTGTTTATAGTGTAATTGGGGGCCCAAAGGGTCCCCCAGCCCTGGAGACTGCCCCCCCCAGGGTATTTCAAAAGTATTGCAGGGGCTCACGGCCCCCGCAGCCCCGGGGACCGCCACCCCTGGGGCTTTTATAGTAACTGGGTGGGGCGCTCAAAGGCCCCCCCAAGCCCTGGGAAACGCCGAAATATTGGCGGGTGCACATGCTCCCCCCACAGCCCCAGGGACCGCCACCCCCATGGTTTGTTTATTAAACAAATTAACTACCTGCGTGGGGGCGCTCTGTGGTACGTTTTAAGTTGGGGAATTAATTCCTCTTCAATCTTGAGGTCCCCTGGGGGCCAACTAGCCCACCAGGTAGCTCCCCACGGAGCTGTGTTGCAGAGTGTTGTAAAAAGGGTCGTGGCCTCTGAAAACCTCTCTGTAACACAGCTCCTTGGCACATACTGGAGGTACCTGGTGGGCTAGTTGGCCCCCAGGGACCCTCTGGATTGAAGAGAAATTAATTTCCCAACTTAAAACCGCCATAAGGCGTGTTTGCGGATATGTCACCTCAGGCCCGTTCCCTTCCTTCACCATTGTGCAAACGCGCCCCCTGGTGAGTTGTGAGTTGGGTAATTAATTCCCCTTCAATTCTGAGGGCCAACTAGCCCACTAGGTACCTCCAGTATGCACCAGGGAGCTGCGTTGCTAGGAGGTGTTCAGAAGACATGCCCCTTTTTACACCTCTCGGCAATGCAGCTCCGTGGCGCTTACTGGAGGTACCTGGTGGGCTAGTTGGGCCCTAGGGACCCTCAAGTTCAAGGGGACTTAATCTCCCAACTTAAAATGGCAGCAGGATGTTTTTTACACAGTGGTGAAGGGGGGGGATGGGGCCTGAGGTAACGTGTGCAGACACGCACTGTGGCGCGTTTTAAGTTGGGGAAATAATTCCCCTTCAATCATGAGGGCCCCTGGGGACAAACTAGCCCACCAGGTACCTCCAGTAAGTGCCACGGAGCTGCGTTGCCGAGAGGTGGTTCAAGGCCTAGCCCCTTTTTACACCTCTCTGTAGTGCAGCTCTGTGGCACTTCCTGGAGATACCTGGTGGGCTAGTTGGACCCAAGGGAGACTCAGGATTGAAGAGGACTTTATCCCCAAAATTAAAACAGCCACAGGGTGTGTTTGCAATTATGTCACCTCAGGCACCCACCTCCCTTCACCAGTGTGCATATGCGCCCTGTGGTGCGTTTTAAGAGGAAGTTTTAATCCCCCTGCCCTATTATGTACTAGGGTCTTAGAGAGGAGGTCATGGTAATCACAGGGGTACCTCAACACATAGTGTTCCCTAGTGTATGTATGTGTTTTCACTGTATTGTAAGTGTCTGTTAGCATAGCACTGGCTCTAGGCCTGGTTAGTCAGATTCAGTTACCATTAGTACCCGTCAGAAAAAGTTGTGATTACAGGAGAACGTTCTGCTCCTTTGTTGGTTCTTTCTGTACATCTCTTCTTCTTCCTGCACTTTTCTTCGTCTTTTTTTCTTTCTGTGCGTTTTTTCTTCTTTCTTCACATGTCCTACCTCTGTAGGCATAGTTATAAACTAGCATTTAAAAAACCTTTGAAATTCACTGAAAAAAACATAGGTTTCAGGCACGTTATAGTTAGAAATTAGCATTTAAAAAAACCTTAGAAATTCACTGAAAAAAACATACGTTTCAGGCACATTATAGTTAGAAATTAGCATTTAAAAAACCTTGGAAATTCACTGAAAAAACCATAGATTTCAGGGGCGTTATAGTTAGTTGGACATTTCACTCGTACAAAACCATAGAAATTCCGCCGTTATAGTTAGTTCAGCTGACTATAACTCACGAGCCCGCAATGCACTGCTGATGATGTCACATATTACATCACTCATGACATGGTCAGTGACATCGCTCATGACATCACTGATGACATCTCAAATAACATCACTGATGAAATCATTCAGTGAATGTGTGTTTCGGCTTGAACGGCCTGCCTTTGTCATTTTGACAAAGGCGTTCCAGCTGAAATGTGTTGTTTCTTGCACAATAATCACCCGTGGATTGAATTGGTGTACCCCCTCCTTTCCATGTGGATTTGGATTGTTTGTAAAATATATATATTTTTTTATGTTATTGTATTACATTTATTATTATATATATATATATATATATATATATATATATATATATATATATATATATATATCATCCTTGTTCTTCCAATTTCCGCCCGTTTATTTATTATGCCACTTATTACACATATATGTCTTGCTCTGAAAATGTTTGCTATTTATAATCACAGTACTGTAATCAAGATCTGTTATGCACTAGTTGGGAAAACTAAGGGGTGGGGGGACCCCCACCCCATGGTATATATACCTGAATCCCAGCCAATTTGTTTAACAAAAAACTGCGTCAATCAGAGGAATATTTCCAAGATGTAAACCTATTGTATGAGATGTGCCTCATTCATGGAGTATGTTTATATGAACTATCTCTGTTTCAGAAATCTTGTGTACTGTAATGTATGGGTACAAAAGTAGCGAAGACTAAGAACGTTTGGTTGACAGAACTGTAGTATACAAAGTGTTAAGACTCTATTTGGTGTGTATCATTTTAAAAACAACAAAAAAATGGCCTATAGAACTGGAGCAGGCACCATGTAGCGCGTCATGTGAACAAGATCCCACGGGATCGAAACGCGTCATGCTGATGGTGGACTGAGGCTGAAAATAAATCTGCTTTTACACCTACCTGTTGTCCTGGCTCCTCTGTTTCGTGCGACAACGTGTGGGTTGATTGAAGGAACGAAAGGAGTATGCTAGTGAGTGGGTATGTATGTCGTAACTGTTATTGGTGTGTCAATAGTTTCAAAAATGGTACTCTGTATTTTACAGTGAGTGATCAAAGGTTATAATAGTGTGTGATGAGATGTCACTGACCATGTCATGAATAATGTAATATGTGACATCATCAGCAGTGCATTGCGGGCTTGCGAATTATAGTTAGCAGAACTAACTATAATGAAAACATTTCTATGGTTTTGTTCGAGTGAAATGTCCAGCTAACTATAACACCCCTGAAACCTATGTTTTTTTCAGTGAATGTATATATATATATATATAGATATATATATATATAACTAGTTATAGTTAGGATTATTTTGTATAGGGAATTCGCAACATTCTATTGGGAATAACTTTGGCGTCGGTCGAGGAATCTGCCTGAAAATTTCCTCAAATTTGCTTTGCGGCGCCCCGGTCCTTCCCTGAAAGTATGGGGGGGGATTCGTCAAGCGGGGGCCGAGATAAAAGGGGGGTCCCAAAACGTGTTTTCCCCATGTTAGTTTCCATAGGGCGGTCAAACTCACTTTTAGCCCGAATGGCTGAATGGATTTCCACCAAACTTGGCAAAATTGTAGGGACTGGTAGCCCGATGTGCCTTTGCTATGTCTCAAGATATGTGCTCAAGTGGATTTTGAGTAATTTAGGTAAAAAATATATATATATAATATATATATATATATCTATAAGCGCGCCCCGGTACGTGCACCGGGGCGCAAACCAGCGCGCTACGCGAGTTCGCGCGCAGAAAGCTGATTGGCTCTCGGGTGTCTGTCAACATTCCAAACAGTCCGGAGCGGCCGCCATCTTGTGTCTCGGTAGGATCGAGACACAAGAGGTGGCAAAAACAAAGGGGGAAATGACCAAAAGGGGGCAGAGTAGACCCCCCCTGACCCCCTAGGTTTGATGTGGGGGCCATAAAAGGGCCCCGCGGGGCAAAAAAAACAAACATTTTTTTCGATTTGCGCAGTACGCGCACCGGGGAGCGGACCGGGGAGCGTACCATGGGGAAAAAAGAATGACAGAGTTTTTAAAAAATGTAGCCTTTTTTTATAAATTGGAGGTAGTTCTAAAAAGAACTGTTTTTTTCTTCTTTTTGTTGTTTAATATATTTTTTTTAATGTTTTTTTGAATTTTTTTACCTTTTTTGGCTTTTATGAACAATTTTATATTTTTTTGTTATTTTTATGGGGAGAAACAAAAAACAATGGCTCAACTGGAGCAAAAAAAAATCAGGAAAAAATTAAGGTTTTTTGGGGCAATTGTGGTTGTCACCAGCACGGTTGATGAGCTTTATGCTTTGCTCACCATAGGTGATTGTTTTACCACAAAATATACAAGTGATCTTGTATTGCCCAAACTGGGGTTGTATGTTTGGGACCATCTCCCTTGTCTCTGGTCCCGATTGAGTGGGTTGCTTTCTTTAGAGGTGCTGGGTGAAGATTGGGGAGGGTTTCTGGCCAGTTCTCGGACCTCTGCCGCAGCATAGTTGTTAGGATGCTGGCGTTGCATGTGGCGAATCATGGTGTTATTGCCAAAAGAGTATTTCTTGTTAGGGTTCCCCCTTGAAAGTTCAGTGCCACAGATTTGGCAAGTAACTCTTGGCGCATTCACTTTCTTCTGGTCCTTTGGGATGGTAAAAAACTCCCAGATAATGTGCTGCTTTGGCCTATATAGGGTATTAACTTCTGGCAGGAACATCCTCCTCCCCTCCTCCTCCCCCCCCTCCTCTTCTTCATCTCCACCACTGTGGTGTTGTGGTGGTCCTCTTGGTGGTGGTGGTGGTAGTGGTTGAGATGCTCCTGCTGCTACTGAAGCCATTTTTCAGTCCAAAAAGGTACAGAGAGGTCTATCAACAGGTCTTCTTCACTCAAAGTACAAAGTGAGAATGAGGAAAAAAGGTGGGGGCTTTCATCATTAGGAAAAAAAAACTGTCCTGAACCAATGAAAAGTGTTATTTTCAGGTCACATGACCAGGGCTTTCATCATTTGGAAACCAAAACTGTCCTGAACCAATAAAAAGTGTTATTTTTAGGTCACATGACCCGACGCGCTTACGCTATGCGCCCCGGGGCGCGCCCCGGAGCACGCCCAGGGGCGCGTCGCGTAAGCGCGTCGGATGCTTACGTTGCGCAATCGTATGCGCTCGAGTGCTTCCGGGTGCATTTACGCCATGCGTATCATGCAGACGCGGCTACGTGATACGTCACGATGATGTTTTCGTTTGCGGCAATAGCGCTAACGGGACACTCACTGGTACGCGCCCTGGGGCGCGCCGCAAGACTGCGCTTACCGGTGCGCTCAATGGGGCGCGCACCGGGAGCGCTCCAGGGCAAAAAAAAAAACATGAACAATATACATAAAAAAAATTGTATTACATAAATATACAATATAGGATTCATTATAAAAAATATTACATTTCATACCTATAGAAATTTGCTATTAAAAAACCTTTAATATTCACTGAAAAAACCATAGGTTTCACACCAGTTATAGTTAGGAATTAGCATTTAAAAAACCTATTAAATTCACTGAAAAAACCAAACCATAGGTTTCACACCAGTTATAGTTAGCTGGAAATTTTACTGACATACAACCATTGAAATTCCCACGTTATAGTTACTTGGACTCACTATAACTTGCGCGCCTGCAATGCACTGCTGATGACGTCACATATTACATCACTCATGACATGGTCAGTGACATCACTCATGACATCACTGATGACACCATCCTTGTGACAGAGTGACAGACCTCCTTTCAGTGTAATGTAACCCTTGAAACACATATTCAAAAATAGAAACTAACATTTTCAAAAAAATAGAGATACCCATACCAGTTACAACAACCAATTCAGTAATACCACCATCTATATACACATCCACTCATTCACCAACAGTTCTATATAGTCACTCATACATATATTCACTCATCATATGTAGTGAAACACCTATACATCCTGTTACACACCGACAGTCATTCAAAAGTTACTCACACACATAATCACACATGCAAATAAACTATTGATCATCCATTTATTTGCATATACAGCTATACACACACTACCACCTTACTTCTAAGGAAACTTACACATACTTACTCTCTTAAACAATCACTTATAGAAACACATACTTATTTAAACAAGAATTCTTTCAATCTCTCACTCTCACATATACTCACTTATATACATCAATACTCACATATCCTTGATTAAAACATATGTAGTTACTGATAAAGACACTAGTGAGACAGTCATTCACTCACTAACACACACATATACACACTCATCCACCCATACAGTCCTGCACATATGCTGTCTTCAAAACACATACAAACAGTGAGTCAGTCACCAATCCATGCAGCCACTTATACACAAAGTGAAACACTGATACATATATTTAAATATTTCAAAATTACTCGCTAATATATGTATTCACTAAGATACACTTTATAAGCCAGTTAACCAATCAATATTTTATTAAAAATAAACATCCATTTACACACTTATTTAAACATTTATTCGTCCATCGACCTTTACAAATAAATATATAAAACATATTGATTTTTCAGAAAGACACACATTCACTGGATGGTGTCATCAGTGATGTCATGAGTGATGTCACTGACCATGTCATGAGTGATGTAATATGTGACATCATCAGCAGTGCATTGCAGGTGCGCAAGTTATAGTGAGTACAAGTAACTATAACGCGGGAATTTCAATGGTTTTATGTCAGTAAAATTTCCAGCTAACTATAACTGGTGTGAAACCTATGTTTTTTTCAGTGAATATATATATATATAAAACATTAAATGCATGTATGTTTAAATATTTTTTAAATTACATTTATTTATTATATTTGTTCAAATTATTTAATATATTTATGTTGGATTTGGCCCTTTTCCCTGATATTTTTCGCTTTTCACCCCCCCTATTTGAGGATGTCTCCCCCATGGTAGAGAAATGTATAGGCCATGTGTGTTGCGAGATGCAGTGACACATGCTGCGCAATGGCGTGTGCAGAGTAATTTTCACCATTGTAGAAATGCACCTTTGTAAAATGTCACTTTTAAAATGGACGCCATTTCAGTCTGCTTGTGCCGCCTGACTGAGGTGGGTTGGCGATCTAGTGTTTGAAGTGCCAAGGTGCTCTACACTTCCCCCAGTGACAGTGAGGTTGGAACTGCCAAGGACCTTCTAGAAGCTTCCAGCTATTTCTGGTAGATGGGAGGAGGGGTGTATACGTAGAGCTTTAGAGATGCCATGTGCTCAGACTGAGGGTGGACTGGAATGAGAGGGGACACTCTGCCAGGAGGTACTGCTGCATGGGCCTGTATGCTGGCCTCTAAGCCCATCTGTACTCCTCTGCTGTCAACAGAGCCAGTGAGAGCCTTTGCTGGAGTGAAGACTGCTGTGTCAGAAGGAGTGCCACTTTATGGGAGATGACTGCTTCTAGGAGCTGCTGTCCTGTACTGATAAGTGCCCACTGTCTGCTGATCTTGCCCGGGCTGTCCTGCCTGCTGCCCTAGCGCCTGGTGAGTGCTATACTTTGACTGCCTGCACTCCAAGGATGTGAGGATCGTGGGCGCTACTCCCACGGGTGGGACCCCGGGAACTGTGAGTCACCAAGCGCCTGGTGAGCGCCATATTTGAAGTGACTGTACTGCTCTGACTGCACTCTAGCGCCTAGTGGGCACTGTTTTCCTGATTACCAGAAGAGGTACACTATCTTCTGTCCCTGAAGCTTCTAGTGGGACCTAGTACCTCTCAAGTGTTATATTCAAGGTGCCAGGGGAACAGGCGCTGACGCCTGCAGCGCTGTGCTGTCAAAGCGCTATATTTCAATTCCCCTGTGTGTGTCCCGCATTGGGGTGCTGGCAGAGTGCCATATTTGCATTTACTGTGCTCTGCTTGCTGCCAAGGTACTACAACTGTGCCCAGGAGAAGAGGAGCCGACGTCTGCCTCGCCGGGATTCTAAAGCGCTACAAGGGGATCCCGGCTTGTAGGATTCCACCCTGCCTGCTTGGTTGACAGTGGGCAGCTGCAACGTATTGGAGGGCATTGTATTCCTCAGGAGAAGAGAGAGAGGACTTTGCGGGACATAGGGCATTTGAGCCATGGAGAGAGGCCAGTTCGCCTGGGGCCAGTTTCAGAGTGTTGTGCCCGTGATTGGGGCCAACGGTGTTTATGCTGGCAAGGCATATTGACCCATATGATTACTTGCATATTATTGTTGCATAATGCATTTGTACCTAGGATGATAACTAATGCTTTTCCCTCCGGTTTGCAGTGCTGATTTTGGGCCATCGGTAATTTGAGAGCCCACGAGTAGAGGTTCCCCAGGTGCATAAGTGCCAGAAGCGAATCCGTGACTTTGGGGCAGTTATTCCAGGTGTATTTGCATCAAGCGTCCTGTTAATGTTGTTTTTGGCTCATGTTGCTGCCCCCTACTTCATGCCCAGGGTGGCCCATGCTAATTTGAGGCCAACAGGTTATGCCCCAGGCTGTTGGACTTGTCAGTAGGTTTATGCCTAATGATATTGCCCCTATAACTCAGGTTTAGGTCTAATGTTTTCCTGCCTATGAAGTTGCCAAAGGCTACTATGTATATGCCTATGCTAATGTGATTGGGCCTAATGCAGGATGAGATGTATGTCCCATGTACTTATGTCGCTGCTGATATGATGCATAACATGTTATATGCTGAGGGTGGACTCACACCTTGATCTATGCTGATGATTGTATGCCTCATGTCTCTGTGGCTGTGCACAGTGTATTTATACTGGTGATCTTGCCTAATGTTATGCCATGCTAGTTTTCCTTTCAGGCCTACGGGAAAGGTGATTGATGCTGAATGCTGATGTTATGGTGCTTCATGTTTATGTCCACGTGATTTATGCCAATACAGTTATGCACAATGTACTAGAGTTTTCATGCCTGCTGTTATATGCCTAATGTTTTTCTTCCAGGCTTGCGCACAATGTGTTTATATGCTGACCTGATGTGTTATTCTGGGCCTCTTGTTTATGCTTCATGCTAAGGAGGATGCCTTATGTTTAGGCCTGGTACTTTTAATAAGGTCGCCCAGGTCATGATCTAGACAGAAGGTCCT
The DNA here is from genome assembly GCF_964263255.1 of Lissotriton vulgaris. Classification (NCBI taxonomy): domain Eukaryota; kingdom Metazoa; phylum Chordata; class Amphibia; order Caudata; family Salamandridae; genus Lissotriton; species Lissotriton vulgaris. The sequence goes on along the minus strand of NW_028248859.1, from coordinate 313,114 downwards.
GGCTGTTATATGTTTAGTGATAGACTTTACCTTTATTCTTCACCGTTCAATTTACCCTAACTGTACGAGCAATGGTTCTGGCAGCGGCCCGATTGGCGCTGCCTTGTAAATAGTCCCCATGTAAATCATTACCAAGTGCTGACTGGCACAGTTTGTATGCACCTGTGATTCCCTACTGAAGTGTTGATCTTAGAATACACATACTGTTTTTTCACCCAAACTGGTGTGGTCTCTTTTTGTGGTGTGCCTTGGGTGTCGCCTGTGTGTACTGTGTGGATGCTTTACACATTTCCTCCGGAGTTTGGCCCACCCGCTCTGCACCACGCTACCCGTTTCTAACAATTTAACATTAATTTTTATTTAAATTTTAAAAAATTGATATTTTGTACATTTTTTTACATCAATATTTTTGTACTTACAATTTTAAATATAGGATGTCGATATTTTTGACATTGATATTTTTGCATTGATATTTGTTTATGGAAATGTTTTTGGGATCAATATTCTACCAGTGAACCTAAAAGGATTACACACATTTATCATGAGCAGTGTCCAATTTTAGTGCATTGCAGTAATGAGCTAACTACCACTGCTTGTAAAGCATCTGCTGAGATCTCAGCAACAGAAGACAAGGCTACAATTAACCCGCCCTGTGAAATACTTCCCATTGGAAAAGTCATAGAATCAGACAAACAGTAGAAAGGGTGAAAATCATTTAACGGGGCTGAGAAAAAAGTAAACGTCTCAAATAGCAAGGAGGAAAGTGCAATTCCATGCTATGCGCTTATGCTTTCAGTGGATGAGCATGCATTCATCATGCTGTTATGACTATCAAGATAGTATTAAATACAGGTAGAAAGGCGAGGCTCTTAAGAGGAACCTGTGCGCAGAAAAGTAGACATTACCTGCATGGATGAAATACATTATTTGGTGTAAGAGCATGTGGGGGCATCAGGTGAAAGCAGCTACTCCCTCACACAAACATATCAGAGGTGTTAGTACAAGTGAGATAGGGAAATGAGCTAGCTAAGTCTAGAAATAAATCAGACATGCAGAGGGCTGGGAAGCGACTTAGTATAAAAGAATGTAAGATGACTACGGAATGCAAAGTGGAGACACTTAAACACACATGTGATGGCAATGTGGAGACACTTAAACATTCAGTGAAAGATAAGAAAAAAGATATGAACAAAGGAGACAGAGAGACGGTGGATTGGGTGGGTCAGGCTAAACCATCTAAGATTACAGCTATGAATCACTCCCTTCCCGAATGCTGCTCACCTTCTCCTTCTTCACCAGTAAGCCACAGCGGCGACACAGGCCCAGACCCCGAGAACCTAAGGCACCTGGCGATCAAGGGGCGGCCTGCGCAGAGGACGCCGGATCTGCAACCGAGGTATGCTCACATGCAGCGACCTCTTAGAAGGGAAGTGGATGGCAGCCAAAGCATGCATTAGTGAAGGGAGGGATGGCAACAGCAACACTGTCTTAGCACTGGGACAGTAGCAACTACGACACCTGGAGCAGGAGCAGCCCCAGTACCCACCTCCCTGGGTCCCCAAGATAGCTTCAAAGAGAACTCAGCTGTGCCTTTTGCCTATCGACTACCCCAGAATCTCATGGAAAGCGCCTCTCTCAAGAGTGAGCACACTGGGCAAGCAATATGGAAGTGTGGAGAGAAGGGTTGTGAAACAAAGACAGTGACTCATGAGCGCCAGACTAATCAGAGAAAAATCTTTTTAATTGGCCACACCCGCTGAGCTATATGTTCTGAAGGGGTTATTGCACTACATGCCTGCAAAATGGGTAAAAAGTGTCTGCCAGACATTGGAGCTGAAGATGCACCCATAGTGTAACACAAGCGGAAAAGAATTGAAGAAATAGTCCTGCAAAGTAACAGATAAACAACAAAATTGTAACAATACAGTACTTGGTCCCTGCTCCATGAGAGGAAACTGAAAGACAAAAAGGAGGGATAAAGAGGAAGGATTGACTACTAGCAAGCAAGTACTTCTCGGGAGTCGATTGATTGAGGCTGCAAGGCTGCGGTCCGTCGGCTGCGAGGAAGTAAGAAGAAGCGGCCGTCGCTGCCCTTGCTTTTCTGTGGCCATCACCCAGTGTGAGAGGGGAACAAGGGACACGGCAGGGCCCCGCCTGAACAAACCCAGTCTCACCCCGCTGCCACCACCCTCATTGTCACCATTTACGTGCCACTATTACAGGAGTTCCAGTGCTGGAGTGAGAGGGGGTACAGAGGAAAAGATGATCAGCAAGGATAATGTGGGGGAGCATCTCACCTGACAGCCTTGTTGCCACTCATCGGATTTGGAGAAAGCCTGGAGCCCAGGGCCCTTGGCGAGTAAAGTTCTTTCTTGGTGGCTCCCCAGTGCGCAACACTCCTGGTGTTGCCCCGCACTTTCGAGCACAGCGGCCCAAGTGGTCTGCAGCTGAGTGTGAGCCCATGTCCCTGCGGAGGCGCCCCAGTTAGTTCTGGGTATGGCTTGCAGGGGGTCTCATGAGCTCCATTTCAGTTAGCTCCTTGCAGCTCTTCACAGCTCCCTATGACTCCCGTAGCTCCACGACTTCTTCTCTGCCTTTGTGATAACTTATGATAAGTTACTAGCCTCTGCTTCAGCTACTCTTATTTTTATCAGCCTGTTTGCTGTAACAGGCACATTAGCTAAACCAGCCACTGCGTCTGTTACTATATTAAGGCGGTGGTCACTACCTCACTCAAATCTATCTAGCACGAAAGGTAAGCTCTGGAAGAGTGGGAGGAAGGCGCAAGCCTCCATCAAAAGGAAATAGGAGAGGGTAATTTCATCATGCGATCCAACTGTAAAGCGGAGGCCACAAAGGAAAGCAAGTAGTCACAATATTTATCTCCACTTCCCCTCCAGGTAAAATAGCCTCACCTACAATATCGAGCCATATTATTTCGAGTAAAGGAGTAATCCAGTCACGCCTGTGAAGGCAATGTGGAGACACCTAAACACGTAGTGAAAGATAAGAATTGAGATATGATTAAAGGAGACAGAGAGCCGGTGGGTTGGGTGAGTCGGGCTAAATCATCTAGGATTACAGATTATTTTTGCCAAGTGGGCAAACACGGTGGTACTCCTCAATCAATCAAGACTTATAAGTCCTGTTTAGAGAAGAAGGAAAGATGTTCTAGTCTGGTGCGGGAACACTTCCCATGTTCCCTTCCATCTCTCATCTATCGGCTTCCCAAAATTTCATGTTACATAACTGGTTATCTGGTCAGGAGCCCGCAGGTCACAAGCCCGGAAATACGGAAATATGGAGCTGGACAGCACGACAGCTGCAGACCTAGCAGGGTGGATACAGTTAGGTTCGCCTAAGCTTTTCGCATTTCCTGAATTTGTATCAAATGCTGATGTGGTCCCCATACTGCCAGACCTGCCTATTAAGGATTCTCAGGAAGCTATTGTGGATGCAAAGAAGGAGCAGACAGTTGATCCTGGTGACAACGCTCCAAAGTTGTGTTCTGCCATTATGAACTCAATACAAGCAACAGTATTGGCCCTATTTCACCATTCCAATACAATGGACGTTCAGCTGGATCTGCTTAACATCATGGCAGTCTTCCTGCTTAACTAAAAGAGAGAAGAAGTGTGCAAAGAAAGGAAGGAACAAACTTTACCCTGGCCATACAGAGACACTCTTCTCTCATCTACAATCCAACAGGAGTGTTTGGTCTATGCTGGAAAGGTTCCAGTGGACTTGAGTCATTATGGCGCTGCCTCAACATTTAGTCATGCTATTACACATGACAAACCAACATCTCCAGTAAAATTGAAGGCAACTCTTACCATATACAGTGTGCCTCCAGGGACAGATAGCCTCCCGACTGAGAGAACATTTTGTGCACAACAGACAACCGGAAAGATTTCCACACTAAGGCCTGAGAACCTGCAAGTCAAAGCACTCAAGGAGGAAGAACCCCAAACACAACCTACAGATGCTCAGAGCCTCCCTGTCCCTCACAAGATGGTATCAACTGAAGCATCCACTGATCCTAGCCTAGCAACGCCAAGAGATCATTTCAGTGTCAGCGACCATCGTTGTGGCCTGAGCAGTACCAACCAAAAGCTGCTATGGATCCCGGAACTTAAATCAAGGGGTCCCCAAGACAATTCAAACTGTTCAAGCATCCTAAGAATGATCAAAGTCTTTCCAGGCATGGAGCATGTCAAGTCTGAGGACATTTCATCAATTAAGTTCAAGCTAGCCAAATGGCATCATTTTACAGATCCTACTGATAGAGCGCGCAGGTCACCCGACTAATATCTCTACCATATGCACACTTGGGCCCATAATTCAGTTTACCATATTTATTTAATCAGGTAACCTACACTCTACTACCAGTACTTTAATCCTAACTGATTTCTATACCTTTACTTACCAATCCTTGTCACAGATACCTATGACTACAATGGATCAGGGAGTTAGCTAAAAAGATAAGTAGTCAAAATACTAAAATAACATTCCACTCATGTAATGACCACAGACTCAGGAAGTTTTGAAAAACTTTATCTAATCTTCTTCAATTATTGTGAGTAAAAGATTTACAGCAAGTAAGCTATCAATAATCAGAATCATGAAAAGTGTATAACTATGTAGAAGAAATATAATGCCAACCATTTAGAGATCTAAAGGGAAGGTAAGAAAAGGAGCATACTGAGAATAAACATATAGTAATCAGACTTGAAAAGGTATTTTCTAAAGGACGGGAAAGATAAGGAACATGCTAATCGCTTTGAGGGATGGGTAAAAAGAGGGAACATGAAACTATAATGACGAAACTGAGTTTATTATGTAGCTAAAGGGAGGGTAAGGAAAAAGGAACACACTGAATAATTCAGAATAACCACTTCAGTTTGTCTAAAGGAAGGGTAAAGAGAAGGAACATCTATTTATTTAAAGGAAACCAGTACTTGATACCCAAGACTTAAGGAGTAGGGGAGAAAATGAAACAAGCTAATAATGACAAGCTCACGACTGCGTATTTATCACAAAGGGAAAGAGAAAGAAAAGGAACATAAGCAATTATAACTTTCAGTAAGATTCAAGGAAAAGGTAAAGAAAGGACGCAATTGTGTTTCCCTCACAGATTTATATTTACCTAGAACGGTGTGAAGACTAACCCTGGCCACGGGTCAGTTAAGGACAGAAACCCCGAAGTTGCAAACGCCAGTAGGTCAACAAGTGCAGGTCAGAGGCAGGACAGGAAAAAACTGATTTGGATCAGAACCGGACCACCAAAGTTGAGACCAGCACCCGCAGTTCAGTTGCAACGCCTGCGCTACACCCTCTCTGTAGCTATCAGTCAGAAGCCCGATTGGGTTATCGAATTCCCCAGCAAAGTGCCGTGCCAGCACCTAAGGTTCCAAAACCCCGATTGCGTCAGCGAGTCTTCTGACAGAGTGCTTCGCAGCACCTCTGTTCTCGATCAGCTATTGAGTGCGTTGGGTCAGTGACAGGTCAGCTATTCGGACAAGTCGGACAATTTCCCTAGCTAAACCTAGGCTAGTTATACTGTTTTCCAGGTCAGTGTACCACCCCCCAATGTTGCAAGTATAAGGATCCCCAATTTTGATTGGGCAGAGGAAAAGGACAGGTCATCACACCACCTAATATTTTAGAATGTTGCCGTCTCCTATTCAAATTAAGGTTCCCGCCCATTGAATTTGGGTCCTCATGATGTCTTCATTTCATATAACAATGAATATTCCATTTACAAATACAATGTATTCATCTAGAGTTCATAAGTTGGAGTTCCCAGGAGCATCTTATCAGTCAGTCGGCTCCTTGGCTGAATTCCAAAGGTCACTGTTCTGGAGACTCGCAGATGTCACGCAGACTCAGTTTCAAGCAAGATGGAGTGCAGCAGGGGACAATAGGCCATGTTTCGTAATGTAACATGAAATGGAAAAGAAACAGTTTTAGAACACAGAATAAATTGCTTTCACTGTATACCATGAGTTTGTACACTACTCCCATTACTCAATCAATATATCAATCAATCACGTCATTTGTATAGCGCACTACTCACCCAGGAGGGTCTCAAGGCGCTGGGGGAGGGGAAAGTTACTGCTCGAACAGCCAGGTCTTCAGCTGCTTCCTGAAGGCGAGATGGTCTTGGGTTCGCCGGAGGTGGGTGGGGAGGGAGTTCCACGTCTTGGCTGCCATGTAGGAGAAGGATCTTCCTCCGGCGGTGGCTCTGCGGATGCGTGGTTCAGTGGCGAGTGCGTGGCCGGTCGATCGTAGCTGGAGGGTGGGCGTGTAGAAGGTCATTCCGTCGTTGAGGTACTTGGGGCCCAGGTCGTGGAGAGCCTTGTGTGCGTGGGTGAGGAGTCTGAATGTGATTCTCTTGCTGACGGGGAGCCAGTGCAGGTCTCTCAGGTGTCCGGTGATGTGGCTGTGTCGGGGGATGTCGAGGATGAGTCGGGCGGAGGCGTTCTGGATGCGTTGTAGTCTTTTTTGAAGTTTCGCTGTGGTTCCGGCGTAGAGGCTGTTCCCGTAGTCAAGTCGACTGGTGACGAGTGCCTGGGTGACGGTCTTCCTGGTTTCCGTGGGGATCCATCTGAAGATCTTGCGGAGCATGCGCAGGGTGTTGAAGCACGAGGAAGAGACGGCGTTGACTTGTCTAGTCATTGACAGGGAGGAGTCCAGGATGAAGCCCAGGTTGCGTGCGTGGTCCGTCGGTTTGGGAGCGGTGCCCAGGGCTGGGGGCCACCAGGAGCCGTCCCAGGTGGAGGGTGATGATCCCAGGATGAGGACTTCCGTCTTGTCCGAGTTCAGTTTAAAGCGGCTGTTCCTCATCCAGTCAGCTACGTTTTTTATCCCTTCATGTAGGTTGGCTCTGGCGGTGGTGGGGTCTCTGGTGAGGGAGAGGATGAGCTGGGTGTCGTCGGCGTATGAGATGATGTTGAGGTTGTGCTGGCGTGCGATGGCTGCGAGGGGGCTCATGTAGACGTTGAAGAGGGTTGGGCTGAGTGAAGATCCTTGTGGTATGCCACAGATGACTTCGGTGGCCTCGGATCTGAACGGAGGGAGGCGGACTCTCTGGGTTCTCCCGGTGAGGAACGAGTTGATCCATTCCAGCGTTTTTTCTCGAATTCCGATGTTGCTGAGGCGCTTCACTAGTGTTCAGTGGCACACGGTGTCGAATGCCCCAGAGAGGTCCAGGAGGATGAGGGCCGCTGTTTCCTCGTTGTCGATCAGGGTTCTGATGTCGTCGGTGGCTGTGATCAAGGCGGTCTCGGTGCTGTGAATGGCCCGAAACCCGGACTGCGAGGGGTCGAGGGATCCGTTCGTCTCGAGGAAGGCGGCCAGCTGTTTGTTGACGGTCTTCTCGATGACTTTGGCCGGAAAAGGAAGGAGCGAGATGGGACGGTAGTTCTTGAGGTCGGTGGGGTCCGCCGTTGGTTTCTTCAGGAGGGAGGTCAGCTCGGCATGCTTCCAGCTCTCCGGGAAGGTGGCGGTGTGGAAGGAGGAGTTGATGGTGTCTCAGAGGTGGGGTGCGATGGTGGCGTCAGCTTTGTTGAAGACGTGGTGTGGGCACGGGTCGGTTGGTGATCCAGAGTGGATGGAGTTCATTGTGCGGGTGGTGTCTTTGGTGCTGATCGGGGTACAGTTGCAGAGGGTGGTGGTGGCGGGCATTGGTTCAGTGGTAGGGTGCGTGGTCTGTGTGTCGAAGCTGTTGTGTATGTCGGCGATCTTGCGGTGGAAGAACGAGGCGAGTGAGTTGCAGAGGTCTTGCGAGGGAGTGATGTCGTTGTTTCCAGCTTTGGGTTTGGAGAACTCTTTGACGATGCTGAAGAGTTCCTTGCTGTCATGGGTGTTGTTGTCCAGTCGTTCTTTGAGTGCCTTCTTCTTGTTGGCACGGATCAGCTGATGGTGTTTGCGGATGGCGTGCTTGAGGGGGGTCCTGTTGTCTGTGGTGTGGTCGAGCCACCAGGCTTTCTCGAGGGTGCGGCAGTTCTTCTTGGATTCCTTGAGTTTGTTGGTGAACCAGTGGGTCTTCTTGCTGCCGTGTCTGCTGGGAGGGTTCTTTAGTGGTGCGAGGTCCTCGGTGCAAGCGGTCAGCCACTTGGTGAGGTTGCTGGCTGCTTCGTTGGGGACCGTTGTGCTGGTGGGGATGTTCTGGCTGAGGGAGGCGGTGAGCTGCTCGGTGGTGATCTTGTTCCACCATCGGCGGGGAGCCTGTTGCGGGTGCTGGTGGGTCGTAGTTTTGTTGAAGCTGAAGTGGACGCAGCTGTGGTCGGTCCAGTGGAGTCCGGTGGCGTGGCTGAGGGAGATGTGCTAGCTGGATGAGAAGTGTGTGGCCGGCATAGTGGGTGGGGGTTTTCACCAGTTGCTTGACTCCGAGGTTGGCGAGGTTGTCCAGCAGGGATGCGGTGTTTCTGTCGTTGTTGTTCTCCAGGTGAAAGTGGAGGTCTCCTAGGAGGATGTAGTCGGCGGAGGGAAGGGCGTGCGGGCTGATGAAGTCTGCGATGTCTTCGCTGAATTGTGTGCGTGGTCCCGGAGGTCTGTAGATGAGGGTGCAGCGGAGGGTGGTCTTGAGGTCAGTGTATATCTGGAAGTGCAGGTGTTTGGCGGCGGTGAAGGTTTCGTCGGAGTTAGTTGAGATGCGGATGGTGTTCTTGTGTACGATGGCGATGCCTCCTCCTGTCTGGTTGATGCAGTCCTTCCGGGTGATCTTGTATCCGTCCAGGATGGCTATGGCAATGTCGGGCGCTGAGGAGGCGGTCATCCAGGTTTCGGTGAGGAAGGCAACGTCCGGTGCTGTGGTGTCGAGCAAGTCCCAGAGTTCCACGGCGTGTTATAATGAACTATAGCATTAATGTTTAAGCAGAACGAACAGCTTAGCAAAAGCAGCAATGCAAGCTTCTCGCATGTGAGAACACAAAGCAGCCATCTTAGTTCTACTGCGCAAGTGCAAATAGTTTCCCTCCAAGACTGCGAGTACGTCACGTCACATGGGTATGACCGATGCATGCGCAGTCTAAATTCCCCGCGAAGCAGCGGCCATTTTAGATTGCAAGCGTATTAATATTAGTAAACACATAAGCAAGCTTCTCTCGGACACCCAAAAATGTCGGACAAGGGGCAAATTATTAAGACAAAAAGGTTGATTAATTAATTAATGTTATTTGAGGTTCATGAGTTCAAGCAAGGCACTTTACATGCGAATCCTTGCTCCATCAATCCCCTCTTTGATGATATTTTAAATCATCACAATTAATAGAACCAGATGCCAAATTTTCACATATCACCCAGTTCAATCTCTTCAAACTTTCTATTTTGCCTTTTCTCATTAACTTTATTAGGATGAGAATGTTTCATTCTCTTGTAAATCTGATTATTCAACTCTTCTAGTTCGAGTTCTTTGACATTTCTCTTCACCCCTCGCTTATTCACAGAATATTTATTTTTGTGCTTTCGACATTTGCAGCAAATTATTATTATGAATACTAGTAGACCTGTTCCCACTATTGGCATCAATATTTTGCTCACGAGACTTTTACCTAGGTTAGAAAACCAACTACCTACAGCGGAGAGACCATCAGTAAGTCTCTTCCAGGCACTGTCAACCTCCAGTGGTTTAAGATCTTTTTCCAAACTTGTAATATTTCTCACTTACCCTTTAATTTCCACACTTTTGTCTGGTATGTAAGTGCAATAATGTTGCGCTGTCAACATTCTTCAGACTCCGCCCTCTTTCGCCAATAATGTGTTAAGAGCAAGTCGATTTTGTAAAACCATTGATCTGATAGCAACCAATTCGGTATTGACCATCAGGAACCCTCCAGCAGTGTCAGTCAATAACCTATCCACTACTGTTGACAATTTGCAAATTCTATGTGTATTTAGAGCCACTCTCACTGTAGTTATCAGTGCACTAAAAATATCACCTACTATTTCACCAACACTTTCTCTTTTACTACGTACTAATTTCTTAGTTCTTTCAGTGCTTCCAGTGATTTTCCCCACATGGTATATCTTTGGGAAGACAATACCAAAGTAACAGCTCCCATACCAATGGTTGTGAAATTTGAAATAAGCATTGTTTCCACATATGTAATAAATTCCAGGAAACACAGGTTCTGACCCACCTTTGAAACCCCAACCCCAATGACCTTGTAATTGTGTTCACATTCACTGGAACCAATGAATATATTGCTATAATAACTGGTTCTTTCTCTTTGAAGACAAAGTTTCCCTTTCTTTTCGAAATCCAGCAACATAGCAGCATTAGCCCCACCATTTGAGGTGCTCCCTATGCTTTCAGCCCATGTAGGGGTTTTCTGATTCTTGTCTTTTGCTTTCTTTTGGAAACTTTCTCTTCTTTTCTCTACCATGTTTAGAAACATTTTCTCCTTTTCATGTAATGAACAGGTCAGGTTATCTTTGTGTGCATCATCTATATTTATTTTACCTACAGTTAGAAAGTATTTATTCATGTATTTTGCTACATCTCTAGTTGTATGTACAAGGTTTAGGTTTCTACGCACGGGAAGTTCAGAAAATATCACATCTAGATTAGAGTAGTAATACTGTAATGGTCCTCTTTTGTAAAATAAGCTAGATAAAACACTACAGGAAATTCCATATGTTAGTGGCAAATGGTCGTACGTCACACCTTCAGCTACCGAGGTAGGCAGCTTCATGCAGACATAACAATCTTCTATTTCCATAGCTTTTACATAATGTACTAACAGGTTTGCAAATACATTTAAGTGAGTTTTGTTCTTGATTTTGATTTAGTGTAGTCCTTCCTCATCTGGTGCTTCTAAATCTACCTTTGTTTGCTTAAGGCTAAGTGCCTTTTCTGGTACATCTACTCTTTGTGGTGTATTTCTAGTCTGTAACCTTTCTGTCTCATTCGGCAACTGATTAGTAGGGTACAGGTTTGTGTCTTTACTCATCATAGAAGGAATAGCTATGGTTAGTCCTATCCAAAGTATCAGTACTATTGCTACACTACATAAACATACATTGCAGCATGTTTTTAAACAACCTCGTCTCGGTCTCCCATTCACAGAGGAATCAGGCATTTTGACTCAAAAGAAGCTTCGAACCCTCTTTGTAACTTTGCACAGCCTGATTACTCGGGGCAACCTTCAGGTTGGTTTCGCTTCTTCGTCAGTCTGGTCAGTAATCAATTCTTCATCACTTTCGTCACTTATTTCCAGGTTTTCAAAGTCTTCTAATACAAAGTAAGTCCACTCAGGACTCTGATACTTGTTATTCAATCTTTTTATTCGGGCACTCCTTCTCCTGGTTTTTATCACAGACGGATCAGTTTGACTTGAGACTTCATTTATCTGCTCAGGTTCTTCGTTGATTGTATTTTGTCGTAGTCTCAGTCGCTTGACAAATCTAGGTACTGCATCTCCTTTTCTGAGTCTTTTACCTGGCACTGTCTCTTGGCTTTCTTCAAACACTCTTTTATTTTTGTTCAGTTGTGGCACATTTGTTTCTAAATCGTCTTCTGTGTTTCTCCCTAACTGACTAGGTCCAGGTCTTACATCAGCTTCTTCCACCTGGTCCCTAAACTGGCCTTGTTCAGGTGTATGCTGAATTTGGCTTTGGTTTGTTTCGATTTCTTCTTCCTGAACACAATTTTTTAGTCTTGTCTGGTCCTGTTCAAGCACTGTCCCTCTTCTGGCTCAGGTGTTCTTGGAGGAGTGTCAATTAACTGTTCTTTCCCTATCTGGTCCTCCTCAGAATCAGATTTGATTTGGATTTCGATGATCTGAGTATCTCCCTCTACACCTGTCTCGTCCTCACTGTCCCACTGTCTATATCAATAGGTTTGTCTTCTAGTTCACACAGGATCTATAGTCAGGTCGATTATTGGGACCCAATCATCTTGACTGGAGCTCGGTTGTTCTTCTTCAGCTACTTCAGGACAGATATCTTGGGACCCCTCAGCTGCACAACCTTCAGCCTCCGTTTCTTCAGGGTCAGTCACTTTCTTTGTGTGGCTGGCATGGATCCACCGTGGTACTCCTGCACATTTCACAGCTGTGGTGGTAACCAGAATTACTTGTCGTGGTTTTCCCCTCCTTGGTGCAAGGCAACTTTCCTGTGTATGTTTCTTTATTACGACCCAATCACCTGGGTTCAGGTCATGTGCTGGAGTCGTTGGTCTGGCGACAGCGTCTTCCCCGACCTGGTGAGAGATAGAACGCACTTGGTCAGCCAGTTCTTTGCAGTATTCTAGTACCAAATCATCAGATATGCTTATCAGTTTGTATCCTGCACCCATGCTTGCCGCATTGCTCTTCCCATCAGTATCTCATGGGGACTCAAGCCTGTGTTCCGGTCTGGAATACTTCGGAGTCCCATTAAAACAAGGGGCAAAGCATCTGGCCATTCCATTTGAGTGGATTCACACATCTTTCCCAATCTTGATTTGATAGTGCCATTCAGTTGTTCTACCACTCCAGAAGCCTCTGGGCGATATGCACAGTGCAGTTTTTGCGTGATCTTGAATGCTTTACAAATCTGCTTTATTACTTCACTATGGAAATGTTTTTCTCTGTCGGATTCAATTGTGACTGGAAATCCGTACCGAGGTATTAGTTCCCTAAGTAACAGTTTGGCTACTGTGAGGCTATCATTTATGCATGCAGGGTAAGCTTCCACCCATTTTGAGAACAGGCAGACAATGACAAGTATGTATTTCATTCCTCGACAAGGGGCTAACTGAATAAAGTCAAGTTGTAGTCGTATAAATGGGCCTTCTGCCTTTCCAATTCTTCCTGGCAACACTACAGTTTTCTTTCCTTGGTTAAATTGCTGACAAACCAGACACCTCTGGCAAAGTGCTTCGGCTATGTTTCTGAATTTCGAATTGAACCATGCCTGTCTAAATATTCGTATCGTTGCATCTCTTCCCAAATGTGTGTCTCCATGTATCAACCTAGCCATTGGAGCAAGCAGACAGTCTGGCAACACAGGCATACCATCAAGGTAAACAATGACACCATCTTCCACCCTCCTCTGGCAGCCACATTTTTTCGAATTTTACTTCTCTTGTTGTTCTGCTGTATCCTGTAAGTCTCTCACTTCTTCCAATGTGTTCACTTCTTCTAGCATCATAAGTTGGCAGCTGTTTCCGTTTCCCCCCAACCTTTTTATTAATAGCCATTTTGTATTTTGCACAATGTTGGGCTAACTGGTCAGCATATCGATTACCTGCTGTCACTTTGTCATTGACAGATTTGTGAGCAGCACACTTGACCACAGCCAATTCTTTTGGTAACTGGATTGCTTCCAGTAAATCCTGTACATAATTTCCATTTCTGATAGGAGTACCTGAAGAAGTCAGGAACTCCCTTTGCATCCATAATTGGCCAAAGTCATACACAACCCCATAACCATACTGGCTATCAGTGTATATGGTTATTTTGAAGTTCCTCCCAAATTTACAGGCTGCTGCCAATGCAACCAATTCAGCTATTTGTGAAGACTTGACTCCATGTAAATAGGATGCTTCCACTGGACCTCCCAAAGTACACACTGAATAAGCAGCACTTAGGCTTCCTTCCTCATGTCTCATACATGAGCCATCTACAAACAGCTCATAATCTTCATCAATTAGAGGCTCTTCCTTTATGTCTGGGCGTGGTTTAGTAGTATACTCGGTCAGATCAATGCAGTCATGTTCAACTTCTCCCTTCACTTCTGCTGAGAGTGAATTTGGTAGTAGGGTTGCTGAATTCAAAATATTACATCTGGCAATAGTCACGTTTCCTACACCTACAAGGATTCCCTCATACTTAGTCAGCCAACTTGGTGTGAGATACTGGGTTTTTGTTCTTGTCAGCAAAATAACAACTGCATGTGGAACATACGCAGTTACAGGATGTCCCATGACAATGGATTCGCTCTGTTCAAGACTCATGCATGTTGCAGCTACTGCTTTCAAACATCTGGGTAATCCAGCTGCCACTGGGTCGAAAGAGGAAGAAAAATATGCCACTGGACGTCTGGTTAAGCCATGAATTTGGGTCAAGACTGAAAGTGCACAATTGTCCCATGTGTCACAAAACAGTGCAAACTCCTTCGGGTAGTCAGGCATTCCTAATTCAGGAGCAGTACACAAACAATCTCGCAATTTTACAAAAGCAGTCATGCTTTCGTCATCCCGCTCCACTGGATCCTTAGCTCCTTTATTTGTCATTTTTATCAATGTTCTTGCTAGAACTGCAAATCCCACAATCCACTGCCTACAGTATCCTACAACTCCAAGGAACATTCTGATTTCTTTCTGGGTATTGGGCACCTCCATGTTTCGAATTATTCTAATTCTTTCTGTGGTAACTTTCCTGACACCTCTCTCTATCTGGTGCCCCAGATATTTCACTGATGAGGTGCAAAACTGCAGTTTGTCTGGCGACACTTTATGTCCTCCTTCACCTAAATGGTTCAGTAAGGCAATGGTGTCAACAAAGCAGTCTTTCCTGCTTTTAGACGCTACCAAGAGGTCATCTATGTATTGCACCAGGACTGATTTTCCGGGCAATATCAGAGATTCAAGGCATTTTTTAAAAATTTGATTAAAAATCGAAGGACTCTCCGTGTACCCCTGAGGAACACGATTCCAGACGTAGACATGGCTGTCGAATTCAAATGAGAAAAGAAATTTGCTATCTGGATGCAATGGAATCGAAAAGAATGCATGACATAGGTCTATGACAGTAAACCATCCAGGATTCCATGGTATCTGGTATAGAATCACTGCAGGGTTTGGTATGACAGGACAGCAAGGACCAACAATTTTATTAATCTTGCGCAGGTCCTGAACGACCCTGTACTTACTATTTGGTTTCTTTATGCCAAATATGGGTGAATTACAAGGACTGCTCAATACCTCTTCCAAAATGCCTGCTTCCAGCAACCGTTTGATTTCCATAGCAACCCCTGCTTTTACTTCTCCACTAATTTTATACTGTCGAGTATTTGGGTAGACAGCATCTTCCTTTATTGCTATTTTAATTGGGTCAACATTTGCCATCAATCCTACATCTTTTCCAGTAAAATCCCATACTTCCGGTTTCACTGTCTGTTGGAGTTCTTCAGGTAAGTCTTGTATTGTCAGTCTTTTAATCTCTGTGTCGGGTCTCGCTAACATTAATTTGTAAATTCCGTCTTCATCTGGGGTCTGAATTTTGACGCCATTTGGAGTGCAAAAGATGGTACACTTCATTTTGAACAACAAATCTCGTCCTAGTAAGTTCACAGGACTTGAATCACAAACAACAAATCTATGCATCTCTTTAAAATTCCCTATTTTTATTTCCATAGGTTCTGTAACTGGGGTACTAATTGGCTTATTAGAAACGCCCACTACTTGTATCACTTCTCCCGAGAGGGGTAGGTTTGGAACGTCTGCTGTTCTTACAGTAGAACGGGTAGCACCAGTGTCCAACAGAAAGGTGATGTCATTTCCTTCAACCTTTCCTTCAGTGTATGGCCCTGACTAGTCCACCGGAAAGGAGGCGCCAAGCACGCACGACTCGTCCTCACCCCTCAGGCACCGTCAGTAGGGTTCGTCACAGAGTAACGTGTCATTTAACAGAAATTGTGAAGTTGCTGAATTTCGATCCTCCCTTCCTTCCCTATCTGTAGTGTCTTCACCCTGTTGTGCTTTGCTCCTATAATTTGGCCTAGGTGCACGAGGCAACTGATTCTGTTTTACCTGCTGCTGGGTCTTCCGTGGTACCCTATTCTGCATCTGTGGATTTAAATCATTAATTTTCACATTGCCATTCTGCACAGCCTTACACTCGTCCCTCCAGTGTCCCACCTTTCCGCACCCGTGGCAGGGAAACTTTTTTCTGGCCTCTTCTCTGCTCATTTTTAGCCTTGGTTTTCCACCACTCCCGGGGCCCTGACCCTGATTACTAGTCATTTTGCTCAACTGCTGTTCCTGGTGCTCTGCTAATTTTACCTGTGCCCACGTGACTTTTTCTTTTAATTCTTTTCTTTTGTTTTCCAACTCATCTTCACAGTACTTAGCATATTTAAGGACTTCATCAATTGGTTTAGCCTGCCAGCAGATTTTATTGTCTTTGATCCACTGGGAGATCTCAGGCCTTAACCCTAACACAAATCGATAGATGAAGTGGGTCATATCCTTCATTTCTATATTGTCCAGGCCACTGTATGTCTTGAACACCTGTAATAGATGTTTATAGTATGAATGTACAGTTGCATCTCGATTCTGAGTAGTTCTATCTATTCGGTTCCAATCAGTCTCTTTTGCAGGTACCTTCCCTTTTAAGTACAACATCACCTGATTGTACTTCCTCATGACGTCCTCGGGAGGAGCCCCTGTCTTTGGGTCTCTAGGGTATTCTTCACTTGGCCAATCAACAGCAATCTTACATTCTGTCCACAAATCTACGGGAACTACAATGTCAAAGAAACCATCTAGATCTTTCAAGAGGCATTTTGAAACTTTCACAAATCTTTCAACCTGTCTATACCATTCTACAGGTTTTTTGCGTAACTTTGGGAAGTCATTTGTAAAGAACACAATATCCTGTCGGGACCATGGCACATGTACATATCCTCCACCTGGCACTTCTTGCATAGGATATCATTTTTCCGCCTTTTCAGCTTCTTTTAAAACATATTCAGAAGTCATTTGTTTTGTTATAATCTCTTCTTTTTTCTTTGCCCACCTGGCTTTCCATTTCTCTAAATCTCCCCATTTTTGTAACAGGTTTAGTAATTCTCTTATCTGTACTTTTTTCCCTGACTCGTTCATATTTTCTAAATCTTTGTCTGAAACTTCTGCTCTATAGGGCTTTTGCAACACTTTAGATTTACCAATGTCGATTCCCATGCTAGCTGCGGTGTCCATTAATTTTTCATGGAACACTCTGGTATTTCGGGTAATACTTTTGCAAATGAATAGTAATTCCTCTTCACTAAGGGTGTTCAATCTGTCCAAACCTACATTCCCAGCCATTAGTTTCTTCAATTCTATCCTTAGCTTGTAAATATCTAATGGTTTTGGCTGAGGATTTATTTTCTCTAGTTCTCGGGTCCGTCTGTCAGGAGTCACTACCGTGGCACTTCTGGTACCGGAAGATGACTCAATTTGAACTTCTCTTGAACTGAAAGGAGTGTTCTTTCTCTGTGAACTGCCTTCTGGTTCTCTTATTGGTAAGTCCATTAAGGAAATCACAGATTCACATTCACTTGCCTGGTCATCTATTATCATGGGCTCTTTTCTCAGATGCACTACAGATGTAGTTATAACTGGAGCTTTTGGACTAGCTTGCTTATCCCCATACAAAGGAACAACTGGACCAATAGTTACTGGGATTGTCAATGCTTCAGGACTTGTATTTAATTGGGAGATTTTCTGGATTAGTTCAGTTCTTTGTTTGACTAAAGCCTCTCATTCTCTCTCCTGTAATACCTTTTCCATGGAAGTTTCATGTACTATCTGTGGAATCAAGGGAGGGTTAAAACTCGGAGCACTTGGATTTGCCATACTTGGTCCCTCATCATAATTAGGTTTCAGAAATGGATTTCTTGTACTTAGGGATCTGGTTTCCTCATTATTAGGTGGTGGATTCTTCATTAACAAATCCTCCAGATAATTATCGTCTGAATCACCACTGGCCATTAAATGTTTTGTTTTCTCTGTTCTCTTGCCTCCCATAGGCTCTCCTACTGGTAACACAGGGTATAGTCCCTATACCATCATATTCTGTCTCCACTGTTTCATTCTTTTCTCTCTGCTTTCTTTCTGAACCTTCGGATAAAATGTACTTAACCCTTTGTCAATTCTGGGTCTGGTTAGCTCAAAAGCCTCAATTTCCCATTCTTCTAAGGCCCCATATTGCGTCAGTCTAGGTCTAGGATGTAAATCATTCATTCGGGTCCTTAAATTGAACAAATTTCTCCCATTAAATGTTCCTTCTAAGGGAAATGCCAAGATTCCGTCATCTTTAGTATATTCCACCCAATTTTCTAACCATACACAAGCATGGTAGCTTCTGTCGAACAACATAAATGATGCGGGAGTACTAGGTGGTGGAATAATAACTCCTTCTCTAGTTTTGATTGGCTTGTCTTTCTTGAAATAATTCTTTACTCTGTTTACAAGTGTCATTTTTCTCTTGCTTCCGTACATAATGTTAGGTCTGCCTCTTAACGACTGATCTCTAGCAAACCCCTGGTATCTGGGATCAGGACGAATCTCTGGATGAGTTGGATACCACATATACTTTTTCGCAAATTACTTTGTTTAGAAAATCGTTTCCAATGCAAACACTTCTTTTATTTCTCTGTAACCAGCCAATGTTGTGATTTTAAAATAATTCAACCAATGAGTGCACTGCTTTTCTCGTGAGACAAGTTCCCACGCTCCTGTGCTCACTCCTCCTTTACAATGCTATCTCAGCTACACGCCCGCTGCCTCAACCAATACCAGCGCGGCACTGAGTAACGTCAGCGCAGCTCCGCAACTGACTCCCTCCTTCACAAGGTAATGAAACCCTCAATGTCTACCCTTTAAAGTGCAAGTGCTTTGTTTAATTTACAATGCAAAACATTTGCCACTGTACTCGAGTGTCTAGAAAAGAAAGATTTATTTCATTGCAAGTAAACCCCTTTTGTTTACTTTTTATATACTGCGGATAGATCCCTTCTGCCTACCCTTCACACAAGCATTAGAGAACCTCCTACTCCTTGAGACTCATCTACTCGGGGATATATATACTAAGTCCAAAGTTTTATCAGCGAACCCCTTTGCTAACAATCAAGCTCAGACGAACCTGCTACTCCCTCCGTGTGACCCTTACTAGGTTATATCACAATAGAAGTTTTGCCGGCGAACTCTTTGCTATCATTTATTCATACAATCATACAGAAAACCCTAATTAGTGCTTCTAGTTCTGCCCAACCATGCACTAGTTTTCCTCGAGCCACTGACCTCACTGCGATGTGGCTTTCCTTTACCACCCGCTATTCTGCCCCCGGGGATTCCAGACAAAGATATAACAATCACAAACGGGTTTTCTTAATACATAGATCAATATAGCAGCACATCAGTAAAATTTCAAAACATTTCATAACATTTCAAACAGTTTACATTTGATTGATCAATACTCTCATTTAGCAGCAATTATATTTTCACAGTTACCAGCAAGTAACCTACCTACCTATCTTAACTAATCCCTAACCATAGCTATTCTACCAGAAAAATACTGATAGAGCTTGCAGGTCACCCGACTAATATTTTTAACATATGCACACTTGGGCCCATAATTCAGTTTACCATATTTATTTAATCGGGTAACCTACACTCTACTACCAGTACCTAAATACTAACTGATTCCTATACCTTTACTTACCAATCCTCGTCACGGATACCTATGACCACAATGGATCAGGGAGTTAGCTGAAAATATAAGCAGTCAAAATACTAAAATAACATTCCACTCATGTAATGACCACAGCCTCGGGAAGTTTTGAAAACCTTTATCTAATCTTCATCAATTGTTGTGAGTAAAAGATTTACAGCAAGCAAGCTATCAATAATCAGAATCGTGAAAAGTGTATAACTATGCAGAAGAAATATAATGCCAACCATTTAGAGATCTAAAGGGAAGGTAAGAAAAGGAGCATACTGAGAATAAACATATAGTAATCAGACTTGAAAAGGTATTTTCTAAAGGACGGGAAAGATAAGGAACATGCTAATCGCTTTGAGGGATGGGTAAAAAGAGGGAACATGAAACTTTAATGACGACACTCAGATTATTATGTAGCTAAAGGGAGGGTAAGGAAAAAGGAACACACTGAATAATTCAGCATAACCACTTCAGTTTGTCTAAAGGAAGGGTAAAGAGAAGGAACATCTATTTATTTAAAGGAAACCAGTACTTGACACCCAAGACTTAAGGAGGAGGGGAGAAAATGGAACACGTTAATAATGACAAGCTCACAACTGGGTATTTATCACAAAGGGAAAGGGAAAGAAAAGGAACATAAGCAATTATTACTTTCAACAAGATTTAAGGAAAATGTAAAGAAAGGACGCAATTGTGTTTCCCTCACAGATTTATATTTACCTAGAACGGTGTGAAGACTAACCCTTACCACGGGTCAGTTAAGGACAGAAACCCCGAAGATGCAAACGCCAGTAGGCCAGCAAGTGCAGGTCGGAGACAGGACAGGAAAAACCAGATTTGGATCAGAACCGGACCACCAAAGTTGAGACCAGCACCCGCAGTTCAGTTGCAACGCCTGCGCTACACCCTCTCTGCAGCTATCAGTCAGAACCCCGATTGGGTTATCGAATTCACCAGCAAAGTGCTTCGCCAGCACCTAAGGTTCCAAAACCCCGATTGGGTCAGCGAGTCTTCTGACAGAGTGCTTCGCAGCATCTCTGTTCTCGATCAGCTATTGAGTGCGTTGGGTCAGTGACAGCTCAGCTATTCGGACAAGTCGGACAATTTCTCGAGCTAAACCTAGGCAAGTTATACTGTTTTCCAGGTTAGTGTGCCACCCCCCAATGTTGCAAGTATAAGGATCCCCAATTTTGATTGGGCAGAGAGAAAGGGCAGGTCATCACACCACCTAATATTTTAGAATTTTGCCGTCTCCTATTCAAATTAAGGTTCCCGCCCATTGAATTTGGGTTCTCATGATGTCTTCATTTCATATAACAATGAATGTTCTATTTTTGTCTAGAGTTCATAAGTTGGAGTTCCAATGAGCATCTTTTCAGGTCACTGCTCTGGAGACTCGCAGATGTCGCGCAGACTCAGTTTCAAGCAAGATGGAGTGCAGCAAGGGACAATAGGCCACGTTTCGTAATGTAACATGAAATGGAAAAGACACAGTTTTAGAACACAGAATAAATTGATTTCACTGTATACGATGAGTTTGTATACTGCTGCCGGCGACCAGGAGGAAGATGTCCGGTTTGATCCAAGGGTGGATCAGGAATGCTGAAGACCTGAAAGCAGAGGGGACAATGTTCAAAGTCACTAGCCAGTGACTTGAGTGGAACCAGGAAGGAACCAGATGCTGTTGTCGCGATCAGGTGAAGAGTGGGCGCTTGACTCTGCAGCCACATGGACCAGGTGGTGTCTTTGATGACCAAGATGGAGGCACGAGCTGTCCCACGCAGGCTCTCGCTGTCGGCGGTGTTGGTTCCGGATTCGGGATCAACAAGGCTTGGCAAAGGCAACCAATGTGGTGAGTGGAAAAGGCGCCTGGTGCGGACTAGGAGGGTCCGGGGTGCTTGTCCTTTGCAGGGAAGCAAGGGCCATCTGGAGCAACCAGACCAGCGGTGTTGATGTTGTGGATCGTTGTCTAGGAGGCCACTAGCCAGCCGGCAAGTGACAAGACAACGCGTCGAGCAGCAAACAGACAGAAGGGCCCCACGCAAATCTCGTGGATGCTGGAGGGCTTGTCTTCGGTGCAGGAGCTGCTCGGGGCTTTTCAGTCCCCAAAGCACTTTGTCAAGGATACCTCAAAAGTCGTGCTGGAAGCGAAGTGCAGTTTCTCCAAGATAGCTGGTCCCACGTGTCTCGTCGCACCCACGGATCTCAGCTGTGCTGCAGATGTGAGTTGAGGTAGGAGAGGTCTGGGAATCCGGGTCTCGTCAGGCTCTGAAGTCTGGATCCACTCAGGAAGACAACAAAGTGAACCGCTGGAACGCTTGATGGTGCCTGCTTGTGCAGGGTGGACACTCGTTGCACACAAGGGAGATTTCTTCAGTCTTCTGTGGAGCAGAACGTCGAAGTCCAGAGTTTCGTCTTGTAGAGTTTCAGTTCAGGATAATCTAATTTGGAATGGGACCAGCTCCTACCTTTATTCTCCTAAAGGGGGCTGTACTATGACTAGGTCCCTCCTATGGGTAGTACCAGGAAGGGAGGTGGTTCCACCCCCTATCCTTTGTCCGGTTTCGCGCCAGAGCTGGGGCTGGAGTGCCCCAGCAACTGGTTTGAACCGGTGTATGCACAGGGCACCTTGTGTGCCCCAGGCATGTCTGATTCCTTTCAGGCCTGTCCTATCTAATACACCAAATCCTGTCTGGGGTGGTGCTAGCACCTCCCAAGGCAGGAAAACCTTTGTCCAAGCCTCCCTCGCTGGAAAAGACTCCCAGCAGTAGGAGGTCAGACTTGAGTCTGTGGTGGCAGCATCCATTTTGTGATGCTGAGGCTTGAGTTACCTTTAACCGGGGTTCACAGTTACATACATGTTGTGTCCCTCTAGAAGGGTGGAATGCTACCCCCATCGCCAGAACTGGCGAGGGGGTAGTATTCCAATTCGTATGACACCTTACTCAACATGTTTTGATAATGCTATGCCAAAGTTAGCAATAAATGCAAGGTTATAATGCACTTAAGAGTATATGGTAAAGCGTCATCATGGAAACAGCTAAAAGACTTGGTTCCGAAAGCTGCAGACAGGCTTAGCTCATGCTAGAGCACCATCTCACATAATTCCAAGCACTCTGCCTCCAGAATTGTTAAGGCCTGCCATAGGAGTGACTTATAAGAGTATATGTGTCCATTTTAGGTTTAGATATCGGTATACTATATCTAAAGCAAAGGGTGATTACACCACCTTGCCCCAGCTGGGTTAGCAGCCAGTTGTGTCAGTTTTGTATGGCCAGCCAGGGGTGGCATAATACATGCTGCAGCCCCTGGTAAGCCCTGGGTGCACCTATGCCCTGGGTACCTAAGGTACACTGTACAGGGGCTGGTAAACTGACTCAGTATCTAATTAGATATGTACCTAAGGTACATGGAGTCCATTTTAACAGAGAGAGCAGGAAGCCTGGGGTCCTGAATAGCAGGATCCTAGGCCAACTAAGTCGAAAACCAGCTAAACACTAGGCAAAAAGTTGGGGGTAACCATAGTCAGATATCCACCTTCCTACAGTGATGGCACACACGTATCAAGGAAAGTGCAAACAACATCTGGCGTATAACAGGTCTGCATGCTTGTAACTGGTAGATCTTTCAGCTGAATTGGACTAGCAGATAGTTCATACCCCGAGCATCAGAGGACGACCAATGTCATACATTCTATATGCGGATAATCTTCTACCGTTTAGCAATACTCGAATAGGCCTCCAAAGGCTGCTTAGTTCCCTTGGCACCTACGCAGAGAATAATAGCCTTGAAGTAAACTACGACAAAACGAGTGTGATGGCTTGTAATCGAGGCCCTAACAAAAGTCGAAAATGGCGTCTTAATCGAAATAAAATTGAGGAAATTGCCACCTACGTATATTTTGAGATCAAAATAGATGCAAATGGTACCTTCACATCCCAGAATTAGGTGATTTGAGCAAAAGCCCAGGCCATCAATTATGTTTTTCAACACTCCCAAGATGTATAAAAGGCCATGAATTGAAATCTATGGGAGCTGTGATGAAAGCCAAATTGCTGCCAACCCTCGCTATTGGATCGGAGATAATGTTAGGTAATGAGGCCACTTTGCTTGATAAACTGGTAATTAGAGCCTATAAACAAATCTTCAGGCTACTCAGGTCGGCCTCGCCTACTAAACTCTGGTTAGAATTTTTACATATAAAACAGTCAGTTGCCAGGCCAGCCGCATTTGCATAGTCTTGTTCTAAGCTGCGTGCAGTGGCCAACAACACCTTGGCAAATCTATTCTGGTATGAGATGGGGACACAGCACCCATAAAAAACACCTTGACAATAGCATCAAGTTATATGTGTTGGGCGACCTTTGGAATTTGAATATCATCAGTCAAATCTTTAAGAAAGCAGTAAATAATTCAATCAGACTTCATGTAAGAAAATACTGTCCAAACGTTGGCATGGGAGGCTAGTGTTGAAATCCTATTCATTTCCAACAGACTTGCTGCTGTTGGCAGCATCTTATGATTGGAAGGTCAAACAGTCATTTCTTGCCCTTAGATTTGGAAAGATTCCCACGTTAGATCTTATCCCAAAATGGAGTATGGGTGGTTCTTCCAAAGCCCAGACCTCTTGTTTGTGCCATCAGGAAGTAGAGACTCTGCTCCATATTATATGCATCTGTCCAATGTTGATTGATCATCCTAGAAGTTTACTAAGGAGTGAATTTCTAGACCTGGGAATCAGATATTGTAGGACTGCACTCGGGGTCCTGGCTCTTGATTTTAGGCTGTGTTAATTCTGGTATTTTTCTTTTAGGCAAAGGTATATGAGCTGGTAAACAGTAAGGTCGATCTGCTAGGGTTCCCTTTAGTCCCTATCCCTTCATGGTAATGTAATTTACTCAGCTCAGCACCTTTGTCTTGCATATTGGTTCAGTATCAAGGCACATTTTTTCATATAGGTACCATATTTGACTGAAAACCATCATCCACTTAGCTCAGTACCAACCTTCACTGTTTCAATTTGCACTCAAGCACTTTAACGCCTATAGTAGTGATTTTATGAGATTGATAAACGGCAGTGCTATAAATTTATTGATGCTAGGGTCCCCTATAGTGGCTGTTCCCTAGCTTGTTTTGTTAAGACAAAAATGTTACTTAACTTGGCACATTCGTCTTGCACACTGGTCTTTATTAAAGTGCAGTCTCGTATTTGGGTATTATATTTGAGTGAAAATCATTGTTTACTTGGTATAGCACCCACTACTGCTGCTCAAATCTGCACTTAAGCACTTTTACACCCATAGTGGTGTTTTGAGGTGAAAGTTAATCGGGAGTAATACAAATTTGTTGTGACCTGATAAAGCCATTGCAAGACTTTTTAATTATTTGTATTGGGCACTTTTATTACAATTGAAAGGAAGGGCTAATGGAAAAATGTAAAGGCCCAAAAATATGAGGTTTTATGGCTGAAGTAGTCCTATGATGTTTTTGTATGTTTTCTTTTTATTGTTTGGTATTGTGTAATGTGCTGTGCTAATGTTTTTAATTGACTAATAAACAAATAAACAACTGAAGTATTTTTATAGGATACTGGAAGAAAACATTGAACAGCAGTGGTGGTGTGGGGGGCTAGAGGGCGCAAAGCAAGATGGCCGCTCTGTAGAGCTGCTCCGCCGGGCAAGCTACAAATCCGTAGTTATCCTTGCCATCCCGCCCACATCCTGCTGAAACCGACAGCTGCAGAGTCTAGAAGAAGTACAGACTGACCTGGCTGAGCGCTGTGGGCCAGACGTTCGCTGCTTTGAAGAACACAAGCTGGGAGGCTCTGGGCTCACCCCTGACAGCGTGGCGGCTCGGGATGCGCTCGGATCGAGCAAATAAGGTAGGCAGCGGCTGGCACTGGTGGCAGACTGGGAGTGCCGCGAGTGTGCTTGGCGCCTCGGGCCTGGTGTTCAGTGGGTGGTGCAGTGCGGCCTAAGAGACTGGTGGCTGTCCTCCGAATAATTGCTGTGGTGGTTGGAAGGCCTCGCCACCTCCAGATCTCCGTCTATGCGGACTAATGATGCAGGACTCGCGTAGGAGGCTGAGTTGCGTCCTCTAGCGTCACAGCCGGCTGGCAGGCTGGTGCAGGCCTGCTTGATTTGCCGCTGGGTCCGGGCTGCATTTCTGTGTACCTGCACGATCAACCCTCACCGGTAGGCTGCCCGGCCGGCTATATCCTTTGGCAACGGGCCTCCGTATCGCCGAAAGGGGCCTCCCTGCGGAGCATCATTTAGCATACACCCCTGGAACTGGGACACTTGTTTCTTTGCCCCTGCTGCCCACGACTGGCATCTCATCCGAGCGACCATCCGGGGACTTTCACTGATGGCGCACCCCCCCTTACACTAGCACTTGTCTGCCATCTTCCCCGCATTTCGCTTCTGGAGGTGGTGTGCGGTTGTGGCGTGAACCCGATCTTGTGACTCCCACTGTGGGGTGTGCAAAAATGATACCTGTATTGCTGTGTACCTCCTGGCAAAAACCTGGGCCTGCCCTTCACCCTCGTCCTGGCTTCCTGACTGTGAGTGCTTCACCGATGAACTACCGGCCTAGACCTCTGCCTAGTGGCGATCCTCCCCCCACCAGGCACAATGACACTGTAGCCTTGCAGGCCCACAGGTGATGGACCCTCTTGGTAGTTCTACCTGGGTTCTGCGCAGACCTGTAGAGTGAGCCCTCAAAGGCATTGCAGCTCTTGCTATCTAGGTCCTGGTTGCACAGTGGCTGGGTTGACCTAGCTGCCATCCACGTGGAGCTAATCATCGCAGACACTCACTCCATTTTCGCTTAGCGGAGGGCTGCTTTCCAATTGCGGCACATAGGGGGCCTGTGTTGTGCTGCTACACCCGTGCACGGAGACATACTGGGAAAACGAGCGTGGCCAACCGCGCCTCACATTCGAATTCCGGAAAACCGGCAGAGCCACTCATCATGTGGCCTTGAACTCTGAGACTGACCCTCCAAATGAGCATCTTACTAACATTGAAAAAACCCTTTTTGCTGTACACGCCAGCTTGCAGTCCATTGATGGAAAAATCGGCCATCTTAACATTCGCATGGATCACATGTTGTCTAAACTAGACAAACATGCCTTGCGGCAGGGGGAAATGGAGACACGCATTTCGGATGCCGAGGATGGATTGCAGCAAGTCACAAACAGAGCTACCTCCATGGAGAAAGCCCATCTGTCATACAGGCTAGTAATGAAGATTTAGAAGCCAGATCACTATGTAATAATGAGCGCATTATGGGCATGCCAAAATCTACGAACACAGGCCATTGTGAGACCTTTGTGGAGAAGCTTTGGCGAGACATCTTCGGAGCAGAGCAGTTGTCCAAAGTTCTAATTGTGGAGCAAGCTCATCATTCCCTGGCTGCACGTCCTCCTCTGGGCACCCCACTTCGCCCCATAATTGCTCACCTTTTAAACTATAGAGACCAGGATGCGGTGCTCCGTTTGGTGAGGGAGAAGGGTACCATCATCCATGAAGGGAATACACTCGCCTTTTACCCAGACTTCACTCTGGCGGTGCTGAAGGCCCGCAGAGAGTATCAGCCTGCCAAGAAATTGCTACTTGCCGCTCACATACCATATGCCATGCTCTACCCGGCGAGATTGCGTGTGTAGGACAATGGATTTCGGCAAATCAGTTTCCCGTTGAAATCAATCACTCACGCACGCAGAGAGTGATGAAACTGCTGGGCATGGTGACTGGGCAGGTGAACAGGGCTGATTCTGTTTCAGAACTCGGATGGGTTGGGAGGGTGCCCTGCGATGGGGCATGAGTACTTTTATCACTTAACGGTCATCTGATCAGTGTTGGGGAGATTCCACTCCCATGTTTTTATAAGATATGTGATTGCGGGAATTGAGGAAGGCATTGTATGATGGCTCTGCCACCTCCTACCTTCATCAAGAGAGAGTTTGTGCTCCGGCGTGGCGTCCCCCTATGGGTGTTCCCCGCAGTTGGTTATTCCCTTGGTGCTGCACTTGGGATTTGTTTCTGGGAGTTTGGGATGGCTTTGGCATGTTGGGGTTGCAGAAGTGGGTGGTGGATGGGGTGGAAGGTGTTGCTATGGGGTTTGTTCATGTGGCTGAATATTTTTACTATCCTGCTGGATATTGCTCAAACATTTTGTTCACATACTGGACACAGGGTAGAGTCCGTTTTCTACATTAATTGCTATTGAGATGCACAGTAATGGTATGATAATTTCTTATCTCTCATGGAACGTGCGGGCCTCAACTTGCTCAAAACAATTTGACAGGAGGTAGCTCATTTAGAACGCCATAGAATTAGCATTGCCCTCCTGCAAGAAACACTTCTTACATACCATACTGACAAATTGGTTGGGGTTCGCTGGGCTAGCTACCGCCTGACCTCCTCCTATTCCTCCTATAGCCGGGGGGTGCTCACATTAGTGAAGAAGGGCCTTCCTTTTGCAGCACATCACACTCATGTTGACTCTCCGGGTCGTTATGCTATGGTACACGGGACATTGGCAGGCAAACTAGTCACCATTGTGAATTCATATGGTCCGAATATTGATGACCTTGGCCTATTCAAGAGCCTTATTGTGGTGCTGCACGATTGGCCAGATGCAGCGATTCCCTGGGGGGGTAAACTTAATACTCACCTGCACCACAGCAGAGATAAATCTAGTGGTAAGGAGGGTCACTCCCCAGGTGCAGCTCGTGTGATCAACGATGGGATGGTAGAACTTGGTTTGGTAGATATATGGCGACATATGCATGCAGAGACGCTTGAGGGCACACATATCTCCACAGCACATGGCAGCTGGTCTTGCCTTGATTATTGGTTGGTGAGTGAGCAGGTGGCGGACTGGGTGGTGGAGGTGAAGAGCCTGACGCACAAACTCTCAGATCACTGTCACTTTCGGCTCACTCTCTGTATTCCTCAACAGATTCCCCGAGCCTTCACCTGGCGCTTAAGACCTGACGCACTGCTGGACTCCCTCTAT
The DNA here is from genome assembly GCF_964263255.1 of Lissotriton vulgaris. NCBI lineage: Eukaryota > Metazoa > Chordata > Amphibia > Caudata > Salamandridae > Lissotriton > Lissotriton vulgaris. The sequence continues at coordinate 284,675 of NW_028248859.1, read as the reverse complement.
TTGGAAACTATTAGTAAGGCCATTATCGAATACTTTGCTCAAAATACGGGGTCTGTCAATAGCACAGGAATATTATGCGAGGGGCTTAAGGCTACAATTCGGGGTGCTTGTATCAGTACATTGGCTGGCATTTAAAAAGACTTACGGGGCCATATAGCTAAAGTGGAAACTACACTGACCAACCTTGAACGCAACTATGAGTGTACGCCATGTGAGGCGACCCGAGCATCCATTAAGGAAGCCATACTTGAACATGCTAGGCTAGCGTATGAAGAGCTACGAAATATATCAAAACGTGCTGTGGATCGCTCGTATGGGGAGGGTGGGAGACCAGGACACCACTTGGCCAGAAAGATTACACACCGCATGAACCACGATGTAATCACTAAGATCACGGATGAACATTGACCCTGTTTTCAGGCCAGTTTGATCCCCTCCTGCCGCACAGCTCCACCTTTGTGCCAGTGCCTTCCCCCTAGCTGCAGCTGCCCTGACTACATCCTCCTCGGGCACCTGAACTTCCATCTCGAGAACAACAACAACGCCAACTCCACCACCCTGATCGCCAACCTCGCCAACCTTGGCCTCAGACAACTCGTCACCGCACCCACCCACGCCGCCGGCCACATGTTGGACCCCGTCTTCTCCACAGTCTCCCACGTCACCTTCAACCACACCACCGAACTCCACTGGACCAACCTCTGCTGCATCCATTTCACCTTCAAGAAACCAACCACACACCACCGCACCCAACAGCTACCTCGCTGCCGCTAGAGCAAAGCCACAGACGACCAGCTAATCGCCACCCTCGCCCAGATCCCACCCACCGACCCCACCAACCCAGACACCGCAGCCCGCAACCTCAGACAGTGGATCGACGATGGCGCCAACACCCTCGCCCCTCTCAAGAAACTCTGCGAACAACCACGCCAGCAAGCGAGCCACCTGGTTCACCGACGAGCTCCAGACCTCCAAACGTGTATGGCGGAAACTGGAGAAAACATGGCTCCAAGAACAGACACCTGACAACTAGACAGCCTACAAGGATGCCACACGCAGACATCACCACCTCATCAGACTAGCCAAGAGATCCTCCTTCAAAAACCGCCTGGACAACAATGCACACAATAGCAAAGAGCTCCTCAGCATCGTAAACGAACTCTCCAACCCCAGAGCCAACACAAACGACATCCCGCCCTCACAAGAACTGTGCGACACACCAGCCATCTTCTTCCACCGCAAGATAACTGACATCCACGACAGCTTCAACACCACCACTGCCCTGACTACTCCAGACGCCACTTCCCCTGTGAACACCACAAGCGCCAACCGCCTGACCTACTGGTCAAACGTCAACGACGACGAGACACGCAAGGTCATGAACTCCATCCACTCAGGATCTCCGGCAGACCCGTGCCCACACCACATATTCAACATCTCCTTCGAAACAGCGATATTCCTGGAAAGCTAGAAGCATGCCAAAATCAAGGCACCGAGACAGCTCTCATCGCCGCCACAGACGACATCAGGTGCCAACTAGACAATGGCGAAACATCAGACCTCATCCTCCTGGACCTGTTGGCCGCCTTTGACACGGTCTGCATCGCACTCTAAAGATGCGCCTCCTAGAAGCCGGAATCCAAGAGAAGGCCCTTGACTGGACCAAGTCCTTCCTCTCCGGCAGAACACAGAGCTTCCTCCTCCAGCCCTTCCAATTTGAAGCCACCGACATCATCTGCGGCATCCCCCAGGGCTCATCCGTCAGCCCGACGCTGTTCAAAGTCTACATGGCCCCCCTCGGACAAGTGGCCCGCCATCACGACCTCAACATCATCTCCTACGCCGACGACACCGAGCTCATCCTCTCCCTCACCAAGGACCCACACACTGCCAAAACCAACCTCCATGAGGGGATGAAGGCCGTCGCCGACTGAATGAGGAGCAGCTGTCTAAAGCTGAACTCGGACACGGCGAAGGTCCGCATCCTCGGGCCCACCCCCTCAGCCTGGGACGACTCCTGGTGGCCGACCACAATGGGAACAGCACCAACACCCACCGACCATGCACGCAACTCCTCCCTCTCCATGTCCAAACAGGTCAACGCTGTCTCCTCCTCCTGCTACAACACCCTCCGCATGCTCAGCAGGATCTACAAGTGGATCCCGACCGAAACAAGAAGAACGGTGACACATGCCCTCGTCAGCAGCAGACTGGACGAGGGCAATGCGTTCTAAGCCGAAATCCCAGCCAAACACCTACGACGACTACAACGCATCCAAAATGCCTCCGCCAGACTGATCGTCAACATCCCCCACCGCAACCACATCACCCCCACCTAAGAACCCTACACTGGCTCCCCATCGACAAGAGGATCACTTTCAAGCTTCTCATCCATGCACACAAAGCACTCCACAGCGTCGGACCAGCCTACCTGAACAGCAGACTCAAATTCCACACCCCCATCTGCCAGCTCCGTTCCGCCAGCCTCGCCCTCGCCTCTGTCTCCCGCATCCAATGTACGATTTCTGATGGCAGATCCTTCTCCTACCTCCCCACCAGGACCTGGAACACCCTCCCTACCCACATACGGCAGACACAAGACCTACTCGCCTTCAGAAGACTCCTCAAGACCTGGCTCTACGAACAGTAGCAGCAACCCCCTCCCCTCAGCACCATGAGACCCTCATGGGTAAGTAGCGCGCTTTACAAGTACTCTGATTGATTGATTGACTGATTGACAGGACATGACCACTTCAGTGTCACAGACATACTGGAGCAGTTCAGACAAACGTACATGAAACTGTACACTTGGCAGGGTGAGACGGCTACTGAGAAATTAGATACCTATTTACCACAGGTAGCTATTGCATGGTTTCGGAGGGTCAGAGAGATTATCTAGGTCAGCCTATCACAGTGTAAGACATTCGTATGGCCATAGCCTCCCTCCCTAATAAAAAAGCACCTGGGCCAGACGGATTTCCTTCTGAGTTCTACAAGGCCTATGCTGAGGAGCTCACCCCTTCCTGTTAGAAATGTATGCGGAGGCATATGACTCAGGCATACTCCCCCCTTCCCTTTGTGAGACACTAATCATTACCTTATTAAAAAAAGACAAACCGCCCGCTCATTGCGACTCATACCTCTCTCTGTCATTCATTAACACAGACAAATTTTTTTTAGCGAAGATACTAGTCACCCGCCTTCGACCACTCATGCAGAATCTGGTGCTACCAGATCAGTCTGGGTTCCTACCTACACGGTCCACCTCCCACAATATCTGCACACTGTTTGCTCTCTACCACACTCTTTCTCCTGAACTTCCGGCAGCAGCTGTCATGCTTGACGCTGCCAACGCATTCAAATTGATCGAATGGGGCTACCTGTTCTTTATCCTGCAACGGATGGCATTCTACCCCTTTTTTATCAACTTGGTGTGACTCCTTTAGGCACACCCCACGGCGCAGGTCCGAGTGGAGGTTCACACCTCGGAACCTTTTTTTATTACTAGAGGCACCAGGCAGGGGTGCCCCCTATCGCCACTCCTGTACGCCTTGACGCTGGAACCGCAGGCCTGCCTTGTCAGGCAATGTCATATATATGCGACTCTCAACCTACATCACCGTCCACTCATCATCTCATTATATGCGGAAGATATGTTGCTTTTTATTTGAGATCCCGCACTCATCTAACGCCGGTTCTGCGGGAGTACATTTGGTTTGCCCGATTCTCCAGGTTACACATCAACCGGTCCAAGTCGGTGGTGCTACCACTGACCATATCCACGCACCCGCATGAGCCAGAATTCCCTCTCGATTGGGCAGCGGAGTCGGTTAAGTATCTGGAAATCTGGGTTCACCGAGATCCCGACAGAGTCCTCCGTGAGAATTATGGCACTGCTGTCACGTTGTTGGAGCAACAAGTTGACAGGTGGATTCATCTTTCACTCTCCCTTACAGATCGTATTGCCTTAATAAAAATGGTAGTGCTGCCTCAATTTTTATATTTATTTAATAACATACCGATCCCTCCCTCCCAACACTTTATTAAAACAGTGAATTCCCTGGTTCTCCATTTGATTTGGGGTGGAAAATAGGGCCCAGTGGGCTGACGAACTCTAACCCTAGATTACAAACACGGGGGATTCGGCGTACCAGATATTTATGTGTATTATACATGCGCACATGCGCAATATGAGCATTTTTGGTTCGCTTCTCACAATTGTATCCCGCATGTGGCGGTGGAACACTGGGACGCACATCCCATCTCGTTAAGCTCCATTTTAACACATAGGTGTAGACTCACACCCCGCACCACATTTAACACTATCAACTTGACTATCGCAGCCTGGCAGGCACTAGAACGACTGGCCGGGAAGCTGCCCCTGTACACTGCTACCTATTGCTCACCATGAGAACATGTTGGTGACACCGAGATGGGAGCTTTGCGCATACTGGCTCAGGTGGGCATTTACAAAATGCAGGACCTATACTCTAATGGCACTTTTTAGATACCCGCTGATACCGACTATATTCAGCATCAGACTTTGCTATTCATCTTCTCGTTACACAGACTAAAGAAAGCAACACAAGCATATTATACAACATTCCCTGCAGAGCCTCCAGAGTCCCTCGCATTACACCTTACTTACCAGCCCCACCCGAAACAAGCTTGTCACTAAATTGTATCAAACTGCTAGAGAAGATAGGGCCCTACCTGATGATAAGAGTCTGGACAAATGGAACAAATGTTCTGACCCACAGATCTCTCAGGTCGATTGGGTACGCTGCTCTAGCCTGACTGGAGCCCTCACTTCCAATGGGAACTTGCGTATTATACACTTTAAATTTCTTCATCAGGTGCCCTACAGACTTTTTGAATACGTCCTATGAGACACAGACACATGCACACAGGTGCGAAGTGTAAGCTAGCAAGAGTGGCACTGCTTATTGCCAAGCGGCGAGTAGCGGTGGTGTGGGATAGTAAGCAGAGCCCTACAGCTGAACTTTGGCTCAGGGACTTGACATTCTGCAGGGAGAATTTAGTTTTAGTCACGGAGGAGTTGCCGGTGGCCTCCCGACTGAATGATATCAGGGAGCCTTTACTGACCTACCTACGCACGGATGTACAACTTACTCGGAGAAGTGGGGCTCAATGGTTAGAGCGGCAGACCCTGATGCAGAGGTCTGGCCCGGGACCAGGGTTCAATTCCCCACCTTGGCGGGTCTTGGGCTCAAAAATTCCACAGACCAGATAATTCTCGCCTCGGTGCCTATTCCAATCATGGAGTCCCACTCTGCAACTCTGGGCAATAGCTTGCTTAATCTCCACAACGGCCCCCACAACGCTATGGATGCCTGGCCTCCACCTTGGGGGTGCCCAGGAGTGGACGCCTCACATGGAAAGCCAGGATGGGTTCCACAGTGGTATTCGTACAAGCACCTTCAGACCCTTGCGGGTGAGTAGTGCGCTATACAAGTATCAATTTATATTTTACATTTACATTTTTACCCCAGATACTGTGACTGTGGAAACAACGCTCTGAATCAATGCATATGATGTGTGACAATTGTAACTGTAGTGTCAAAGATCTGGAATCTACCTCTAGGTATGTACTTTATAGCCGCGGGTTTATTGATTGTAATGTTGTTCTGTTGATATTGCCATCATTTTTATGTGCCTCATGAATTGTAGGAGTCTTTATGAAAATCCACAATGAAAAGCAAAATGAAAAAAAAGTGCTGGTGTTTTAAGCCCACAAAGAGAAGTATATACTAAAGTATACACAAGAGTTCTTAAAAGCTCAACCTAAAACCTCATTTTCAGATTCTAAAGCAAAGATGAAACAGTGACATAGTGTGAGTTTGGAGTTCAAGTTTCTCTTTAAAGGAATATAGTCTCCATCTAGTCACAGGTTATGATGTTAAACCGCAATTATAATATAAAAATGCCATTGAACACAAAAGCAGGATCTGCTTAATATTGTACTTGAGGCCCTCACAGAGAAAAATGCAAATGTTCACGAAACTGAATTGCATCCTAAATCAAGTGCCCCTGTTTTTCTAGAGAATGCTCATGCCCTTGCAGTAAAGTAGCAGTGGTAGTGTGTGTTTTAGCTGCTGCTCCCTGAAATATTATTGTGTTAGGGCTTTTGTGCTAAATTCGATGCTGAAGCTAATGTAATATCACTGCTCAAAATTTGACAAAAGCTGTGAATCTGTAAACAGTGATAGGTATTTAACGGTAGCTATCTATATTTATGTTCACTGAAAAAAGACAAGGTTAAGGTGAAATTATAGTCGCGTACAAAAATGAGATAAGAACAAGCATTACAAAATCAAAAAACCACTGACATTCATCCGTTACACTTCAATGAACTAACTATAACTTTACACCCCTATCATGTACTGCTTATGACCTCTTATATGACATCACTTGTGATATGTTAAATGTAGGCTATCCTGTTTTAGGTTTAAACCTATAATAACTAATGAAATCCCATCGAAAGGTAAAAAGCCCTTATCACTGGGAACATATACATATTCATAAACACATGCACAACCACAAATGAAAATACCATTTAAAAAAGAAAGTACGAGAGAAAGAATCACTTTTTTCCTGAATGTTACAACACAATATAACTATGTTATTCAAGGTAGCAGAAAGAAAGTTTAGACTAAGAACATATAGCTTGAGCTTTGCTTCTTATGTATGTCAGTAAAATATTGTTTTTTGTTCCTGATGTTTTCTCCAGTTGTGTATGCTTATATTAAAGTTTCAGAGTTTAGCAGCAAATATTGGGCCTGAGCCACAATTTTATACACTGCAGAGAGTCTGGGAATATTAAAATCACATTTTATCTTTTGCCAGTGTTTCATTCTTTCACAGATTAGTGGAATGGCTGGCTAATAAGAATATTCACCATTATGTACTTTAACGTGTACCCTGTGATACATCTGACCTTCTTTGTAGCAATATTGCAACAACTAAAGAGTGACTGATAGTGAATTCAAAACCCAAAAACACTTAGAATGAGTGCAGAAACCAGAAAAGAAAGACAAACCTATTAGTAAAAGAGCAAACTCTATTTGTAAAAAGAACCCTCACTCACCCTAGTGGTGACATGCTTCATCATAGGGTTCCAACGAGGGAGACCGAATGTCTCCCCCGTGTGCTTCAACGCCTGCAATTGCAGCGGAGCAGGTTGTTAGTAAAACAAACAGTGTGTGCTCAGTGATGTGTGTGGTCTAATTGTGAAAGATCCCAGCAGTACCTTTAAATAATTTTATTCGTAGGTTAGCTGGTCACATTAAAAACAAGTGAGGACCATGTAGTGATTTTATTAGAAACCACTGTGTCCTAAAAAAAGGTCAACATGTTTCTGCTGTTAACTTGCCATGTTCAGCTCAGCTTTCATCAGGGCCAATAAGTGACAAATCCACGGGTGGTCCGTGCTCGCTAAGGCATGTCCAAACCCTGAGGATATTTATGTGAAAAAACAAATATAAAAACACTTTTTAGGTTTCTATAACAGACTCACGGTTTTTTACCGTCCTACAATGCTCCCAGAAAATCATCAGGAGTCCATTAGACTGCCGGGAATTTGGTCTCCCCCATGGATTAGCAGCAGGGCACAGTTTTCACGCTGCGTGTGATTAAATACGCCGCGGTTCGCCACCAAACACCTACTCCGGTAACTGCTGCTATCCGTGTTTTTGGGTTTTGAATTCACTATCAGTCACTCTTTAGTTGTTGCAATATAATTAATAGTGACCTCTTAATACCCTCACTCTCCTGTTGTTTAGACACTTCTTTGTAGCAAGTCATAATTTATAGTGGGTCACCTGTGTCACCCCTCAGGCTTAAAACATTCAATGCAAGGTATAAAGACAGGTACCTGTGAAACGAGTTCTGCCACCATGAACACTGGATAGTGGGGAAAACATGACACAAGACCTTCCACACACCAATAAAATTCATAGTTGCAGGGTCTGCTATTGTTATGTGCGAGACCTTCAGCTAATCCTGCCTTTTTAACCAACAGGACTTTACTGATGGGTTTTTGAACCCATAGTTACATTGTTCCAAGTCCAAGATTAGAATGCAATGCTTGTTAATAGGTCAGGACCGGTTTAATATCAGACACTTGCCATCGGGACACTTGGCAGGTATGAAAGTCTATTGCTTTCAATGAGGAGCACTAGAGGACAAAAACATGCCAGATCACCCTCCAATCAACATCTATTCATACAACAAATCTGGCAATTAAAGGCACTCTCTCAATAGTTGTATTAACTGCAGGAATACTATGTGGAAGATATTCCTATCTTTACCCACAGCCAGCTCTTCATTAGCACAATCCGGCTTAACCCCTTGTGCCCACTTTTTTAAAACAATCATAAAAGACACAGACCAGTGGTCAGCCAGTTCACTCGCAACACAACAACCCCCTCTATGCAGTGTTTTTAACCTTACGCGGACTCACAAGTTGGAATAAAAGTGATAAGGTTGTGCATGAGTCTACCCCTGCATACACGTAAGGAGGGTGGAGGTTTAGCACTGAGCAACCGCTTTTCACCCCTCTCTGATATCGAAGAAATCGATTGACAACCACCTCCACCCCAGCCCGCAATCCATGAGATTCACAACCTAGGCAAACCAGTAGACTGCAAATTGCCTGGATCAGAACTAAGAGGGCTGATCCGTCATGGATTGAGTTTGTCAGTAGCCACGATATCATAGCGTGCCAAGAAACTTGGGATACTTCACCCAACTTTTGGCTAGATGGCTTTACATCTTATTCTATCCCGGCCACTCCTAGCTCTGCTGGTAGGGCAAAGGGTGGTCTTGTTTTCCTCTTTTCACTTAATCTAAAGGGCACTTTAAAGAGTGTTCATAGTAGCTCACCGAACATCTTAATTGTCGAATGGACAGTCTTACCTAGTAGTAAAACTCTCTTAATCAATTTATTATAATTCCTGGGATAGGGATAGGGGAAACGACCACTTAGTTGATTTGGAACAATGTCTCACCATGTTCAGTCAAAATAATCACACTAATTTCGAGTTAATTTTACTAGGAGATTTTAATGTACACCCTTGTAGAGAATCGTGTTTTCTAGGCGAACACGAGGGCCTAATGGGCATTGGGGCCCCCCCACTTTGAGCATACTAAGTCAGGGGAAGCGCTGGAGAAGTTGCTTTCTGATCTGAATCTATATGAACCCTGTATTAGGGAGAGAGGGGTCAAAACCATCACATATCAAGGTTCAAGTCCTGGCTCCATTCTAGATTACATCTTCCTGACTTCAGGTATTTTACATAGGGTAGTGTCCTATAAAGCTATAGCTTCAATCCATAGCGACCATAATCCGGTCTTGTTAGTTATGCATTGGGGAGCCCACATGGAAGATAAGTCCCATCCTGTGGCTATTGGTCACATCTTACGTCCCACGGATCAAGGGAGAAGGGTTAAATGGGCAAACCCAGTCCCAGGAGACTTTATGGATAAATTATTTCCTACAATTGACGGGTATATGGCTATCTGCCAGGACCAACACGTTACTGCCCATGAGGTTATGGGGGCCTTCGAATCTGTATGCTCCCATGTTGCTGGAGCTCTAACGGCTAAAGCTCTACATGGGGGGAGCAAGCAGCATCGCTGGTTCGATGCCAAGTGCTCCAAAGCCCATATGGCGCTAATGACAGCTTTAAAAATCACCCGAGAGACAGGAAATTGGTGGCCTCTTTAAGAAAGGAGTACAAGGCCACCACCAATGGGAGGAAAAATGATATAAAAAACAAGGCTTGGGAAGATCTACTTTCTTGTGAGGTCTTGCATGATAGCTCACAGTTCTGGGCCATAGTTAACCAACCTTTTTTTGCAGAGTGGGACAACACAGTCATGGAATGTGTTATCCCAGATGATAAATGGCTGAGGCATCTTGGGGAGGTATATGGCAACCAAGAAACTGACGCCCCCGAGAATCTGTGGGTGATGGATGAGTGCGCCCCTTTGTCCTTTTCCCCCGATGAGGTGGAGAGAGCAATTGAGGAGACTTCCAAGAAGAAGGTGCCAGGGCCGGATGGCGTCCCCGCTGACTTTTATAGACATTCTCCGAAACTCTGGGCGGGGGTTCTAACATATGTCTTTTTAGCTGCAAATTGTAAAGTCTTCCCTAACACTTGGTCCACTTCTATCATCGTGCCAATCTTCAAAAAAGGTCAGCGGGATGATCCAGGGTGTTATAGGCCCATTTCCCTCTTAGACTCTGCAATTAAGATCTTAGGCAGAGTCTTATTATATAAACTTAGAGGTGACATCGAAAGGTGTGGGGGCCTAACAAACATTCAATATGGCTTTAGGGAGAAGAGGGGCACATTGGACCAGTGTTCCAAACTACTCTTGTTAATATCCAAGTATACAGTGGCCAAGGAGGGGTACTTGTTTCTGGCCTTCATGGACCTCTCCTCGGCTTTCGACCTAGTGAACAGGTTTAAATTGTGGGAAGTTCTAGTGCAGATTGGTGTGGATAAACCACTTGTGTATTTCTTGGCATCCTTACATCAGGAACTGTTCGCCTCAGTGAGGGTCACGAAGGAGAGAAGGTGTACAAGCCATTTCAAATCTATGAGAGCAGTGCGTCAGGGTTGCATCCTGACCCCCCTCCTCTTTACCATTTACATAAATGGCCTGGGAAAACATCTAGAGTCAGTGGAGGGGGACGTTCCGCGTGTAGGAGAAGTAAAGATCCCCGCTCTCCTATACGCGGACGATGCTGTCCTAATAGCACGCACAGGGGTGGGCCTCCAGCATTTACTAGATTCCTTTGGTGCCTTTATGGACCAGTTGGACCTAAACATCAATGCGAATATGTCCCATACTATGGTGGTGGGCCGACACAGAAATAAGAGAACAATCATACCCTTTTTCTGCAAGGGAAAGGCAGTGTCTAGGGTGGCTGTCTTTCCCTATCTGGGAGTCATCTTTGATGAGAAGGGCAAGTGGGGACCACAAATAAAGGCTAAGAGTTTATCAATGGTGAGAGCGACCTCAGCTTTGCTGGGTTTTTCAAAGAGGTTGGGGGCCAGGCCCATGGAGGCTCTCTTAAAGATTTACGATTCTAAATGTATTTCCATAGCCATGTATGGTTCCTCATTATGGGAGTATGTGCCACAAGATCTAATTCAAAAAGCAGAAAATAAGTTCTTGAGACTTTAGCTGTCCATCCCCCAGTCCACACCAACATTTTCAACTCATGGGGAGGTGGGCGTGGATTATGTAACAGATAGAATCAGAATGGCCCCTATACTATTCTGGTTGAAGACATGGCTCAATGCTGAATTAACACTTAACCACTCCATTTTGACAGACGTTATGTCACTAGACCATGCACTGAAAATACCTTGGTTGGAATATGTAAGACATACCTTTGCACAGCTAGGACGCCCAGATTTATATAATGTTCCATCTAGTATCAAGCGTGAGGATGTGATCTGGACCAAGAAGCATTTCATGATTGGGGCGAGATTGGCTCGGGAGGACCAAGAACTGTTGAAACCAACTGTCAGACTATATTACTTGTTATTAACCTAGCCTTCATTCGAGCCTTATCTTAGAACTGTAAATAAGCCCTTTCATAGATATCTGTTGATTAAATTCAGATTTAACTTAATTCATTACTCCCTAGGCAGTTATCAATCATGGTGCAAGCCGGAAAGCGGTCCTCCGTGTAGCTGTGATGAATTCTCACTGCAGGATTCTATGCATTTCATTATGTTCTGTAGCTTGTACTCAGTCCCTAGGAAGAAATACTTGGCACCTTTACTAAGAGAGGCAGGCTTCATCCAGGTTAGGCTTTCCTTAATCTACTTACAGACCCTGTGTAGCAATCATGTTATGTTTTGTGTGGCCAGTTTCTTGGTGGCGGCTTACAGAATTAAATCCAAAAAAGGGCCCCTGAGGGATGTTGCAGATACAAAGAAATTGCATAGAAAGTGACTAGGACTGCATTTGTCTAATGTATGTGCTCATAATGAATTCCCTATGATTGTGTACATGTATGAAATAAGTGACCTTTTAATTGTATATAAATGTTTTATTCCTTTTATGATTTTTATCAAATCGAATAAAGTGTATTTGACTGACTGAGTCTAGCCCAATTTTATTATCACAGGGTCTAGATTGTCTGTCTTTTCTTCACACTTTTATCTTCACTTGACACAAGTTTTTCACTTTTTTCATTTGAGAGAGTTATCGATGATGACAAAAACGTGAGTAAGCTGGTGAGAACCTACCAGTAGCTCCTCTGGTGGTGCGCACATGAGATTCTTTCTCTTTTCTCCACACATTTTTTCTAAAATACACAAACACTTAAATAGAGGGGATTGTTGTGTTGCGAGTGGACTGACTGACCACTGTTCTGTATATTTTGTAATTGTTTTAAACAAGTGGGAATGATGAATTGAGCTGGATTGTGCCATTGAATAGCTGGCTGTGGGTAAAGATAAGAATATCTTCCACATAGTATTCCTGCAGTTAATAAAACTATTGAGAAAGTGCCTTTAATTGCCAGATTATGTGTATGAATAGCTATGAAAGTCCACAAAACAGCAGTACCATTATAATTGATTGAATTAAAGAGTGCAGAAAGGCAGTAATGAGCAGGCTTTTTTTTTTTTTTTTTTGGTCCTCATCTGCCTTCCCCTCCGACGGAAGATACCAACCACCTTGCACGACATTGCTGACGTGATATGTACTATTGGTGGGAGACATATGTTGAGAAACAGACAGTTAGGGGAGCGTTCTTTTGACTCTAGCTAGGTATATTTCAACCTGCCGGACCTTGTTCGAAGCTGTCCTAGCCCTTGGTCCAAAAGAGTAAAGATGGCATAATCATCGGACCCGGGGAGAAGAAAAAACAAACAAAAAAAAAAAACCCCGGATTATCTACAGTTGGTCAGGAGATCCCAGAATGCTAACTTTCTCTTATTTACCAATCTCATTAGGTCTCTTTTGGAAATCTCGTATATGATGTGAGCCATGAACAGTGTAGAGGAGGTGTCTTCTCTACCCATTGTATGCAATCTGTCTTCTCGCCAACAAAATTGCATAGAAAAGAAATGACTTTTCCTTGCCTGTGATATTGTCTTCTGTCCCAAAGATGACAAGTGGGAGAGTTATTGACAAGGAAGTGTTTAGTATAGAATTTAAAGTGTTTTTCACGTCTTCCCAGAATTTTGTTATATTAGGGCATTCTAGGAACATATGTATATCACATGCATCTGCTAAGTTGCATTTATTACATTTTTTGTCTGTTTGGTATTTAGAGAGTTTCCGTGGTGTTAAGTATGCCCTATGTACAGAGAAAATGTGATTTCGTACAAGCCAAGAAGGCTTCACGATATTACGTAACATCTCAAAAGAGTTTATCCACCTCTCCTCGCATGGAGTCCCAATTTCTGTCTCCCATAACTCATCCGGGAGTTTAAACTCCCCTTCGCTTTCCTCTAACAGAAGCCAGTACCATCTAGCTACTTCTTTTCCTCCAGTTGGTCGTTCTACCAGTTGTTGTTCCGTTTCGCTTATTTTTCCAACGTTACTGTCTATACGGGTTTCAGATCTTGCCCAACTATCCAATTGAATATATTTAAATCTGGAAAGCCCTGGGCCTACTTGCTCATGTAACTCATCCCAAGTTATGAGTTTTTTTTCTTTAAATAGGTGACCCCATTTACAAATGCCTGCTTATTCTATTATAGTGGACAAGTTATCTTCCAGGCATAGGGGTAGCCCGGGAGAGTCCCATATCTGGGCATAGTTTGAATAGTAAGATAATCCCAGTTTTATCCTGATGTTAAACCAATTTTTGGCCCATGAGTGTAGTATTTTCAATTTTATATTTTTGAAGAATGTCTGACTTCCAAACTTAAACATAAAGCCATCTGCTGCAAGATTTGTCTCCTTTAGCATGGCTCCGTACATGGATGTATTAGGTAGATTAGATGGCATTTTGAGAAGCATTCTAGAATAGGACATTTGAAAGGCCCATGAGTAGAACATTAGGTCCGGTAGTGCAAGGCCCCCTTTTTCTCTTCTTCTTCTGAGCTTCTTCCATGATATTCTTGTGGTCTTGTAATTCCATATAAATGAATTGATTTCTCTTTGACATTTTTCCATCATTTTTGTGTTAATAGTTATTGGGATAGTGTTAAAGAGAAAGGTGAATTTTGGGAGAATACACATTTTGACTAAGTTTACCCTTCCTGTTATAGAGAGAGGCAAATGTGTCCAAGATTTCATAAGTCTTTTGCTTTCATTATGTATTCTTTCCAAATTAGTTTGTGCAAGGGTGCCCATATCTTGAGTTATTTTGATTCCCAGATACCGCATTGAGGATGAGATGTTAATCCCAAGATCTAAATTGGGTAGGTTCCATGCCATGATCACACTCTTACTCGAATTTATGTCGTACCCCGAGACATGGCCAAATTCTACAGCGCGTTGTATAACCACTGGGTATGCCTTGACTGGATCAGCTGTAAACACTAATATGTCGTCTGCATATAGTGCTACCCGTCTTTCCCACTCTCCGAAACAGAAGGATGAAATATCCGCCTCTTCCTTTAACACCTGGGCAAAAGGCTTGATGTATAAATCAAATAGGAGAGGGGAAAGCGGGCAGCCCTACCTTGTTCCTCTTGTGATATTAAATGCTTCAGTCAAGGACCCATTAACCAGCAACCTAGCTGACGGTGAGTTGTATAGCTGTTTAATCGTTCTGCAGAACACTTCACCACAGTTGAATTTTTTTAGGACGTCATTTAGGTAGAGCCAGTTAACTCTGTTAAACGCCTTGGTTGCGTCTAGAGTCAGGGTGGCCAAAGGGAGAGAGAAAGCGGTGGCAATGTCTATAGCCCCTATTAGCTCACGCGTTAGCTCGGCTAATTGTCGCCCCTTAATAAATCCTTTCTGATCTTGATGGATCACAGTACCAATAACGCTAGCCAGTCTTGTGGCAATTATAGTTGTAAAAATGTTATAGTTGTTATTAAGTAACGATATTGGTCTGTATGACCCACACTCTAATGGGGATTTCCCTGGTTTGGGGATGAGAACAATTGTGGCCTCACCCCAAGATTTGGGCATAGGCTGTTCCTCCAATAGAATGCCATTAAAAAGTTCAATTAGTACTGGTATAATGGCGTTCTCAAGTGTTTTGTAGATCTCTCCCGGTAACCCATCCGGGCCTGCCGCTTTGCCTTTCTTAATTTGACGGATAGCTTTTTTCACCTCCTCTTGTGTGATGACTGATTCTAGTGATTTGCTCTGGGTTGTTGAGAAGTTTGGTAATGTAATAGCTTCCAACCAGCTATCTCTTGCGTTTGAATCATTGGGGAGATCCTCTTTGTAAATATCCTGAAAAAATTCAAGAAATGCTCTCCCTATTTCAGGACTGGTAGTTCTTGTCTCTGGCTCACCTTCTATCTTAATTTCCCTGATGTAGTTTAGGGCTTTATCAGATTTGATTTTCCAAGCCAGAATTTTTCCTGCACTTTCTCCAAACTCAAATTGAGAAGATTTACTCGCTTCCCACCTTCTATTTATTCTCTCCTGCAGTGTATGTTCTAACTCCGCTTTCAACTCAGCCATTTGTTCTTGTTCTTCAGCTGTTCTTGATGGCAATGCCGTTTTTGACTCTATGGTTTTCAGGTCTTGTTCTATTCTATTTATCTTGTCAAAGTATGACTTCCGCCTATGGGAGGCTCTGTTGGTAATTTGCCCTCTTATAAACGCTTTAAATGTCTCCCAGATGATTGTTGGGGTGGCTGAGTTTCTATTTAAATCGAAGAAGGTTATAGATTCCTTAATTAGGAAGTTGATTTCCTCTTCTTCAAGCAGGAGTGTCCTATCAAAGGACCTTGAAGGGTGTTTGATAGAGGTTTCAGCCTTAAGAGTAAACTCTAACGCCGAGTGATCTGACAGATGTGATGGAAGATATTCTATTGATTCTAGAGTGTCTTTTAGGCAGTAACTAAAAAAGGTGTAGTCTATTCTGGATTTATGTTTAAACCTACTGTTCCTATAGGACACCCCAATCTTTTTGCCCACGTTTTCTCTCCAAAGACCAGCCAGACCCATGTGTGTCATAATTGCTTTTAGTGTTTCTTTAGATTTAATCGAGCCAATATTTTTAGATCTTATTGATTTATCTAGTTTGGGATCGAGCACAATATTAAAATCACCCATCCAGATTATTGGCTCTTGCACTGTTAGTAATTGAGTCCTTATTGCATCTAGATGTGATGGGTCATCCGAATTTGGACCATAGTAACCCACCAAAATTCTAGTATGACCATCAAGTGAAACTCTTATCATTAGCCATCTCCCTGTTTGGTCTTCCCTGCTCTCTAATATTTCTGCCTTTGCAGATTTTTTAAAGATGAACACTACGCCTCTTACGTTAGCGTTGTGGTCTGTGGAACAGAATTTATCGATCCATTTATGTTTTCTTAGTATAATATTTGCCTCTGTTCTTAGAAGTGTGTTTCCTGACCTGCGCCGGTGAGTCTCTCAGATATTGTAATGACCAGGCTTATAACATCAAGTTTCAGGTGCTGTAGAATGCAAGGATGCAAATTATTCTGGTTTAATTCAACATGTTCAAAGTTAAACAAGGCACTATTTGTTGGGTGAATTGAACATCCCTACAATGTTAAAAAAATTCAGTATAAAGTGGGTAGATGACCCCCAACTGTGTCCACAAATGTGTATATTAAAAATGTTTAGTATAGTACTTTTTTTAAAATCCATGAATAGTTTTGTAAACCAGACAGAGTCTTGCCAGAGTGGGTGTGATAGGTGGTCAGGGCCGGACTGGCTACCGGGCAGTTTGGAATGCTGTTGAGCTGGGGGCTGATTTCGTTCATGGAGACCTGCGTGCGCTAAACAAAATTCGTTTTGCTTTCATTTTTTCAAAACACAAGCAGGTCTCCATGAACGAAATCAGCCCCCACCACTGTGAAACCAGCCCCCAGCACGGCAGCATTCCAAACTGCCCGGTAGTCAGTCCGGCCCTCTAGATGATGAGATATGAGATAGGGTAATGAGATATGAGTGTGAGTGAGAATGCCATACACATGCTTTCTATGCTTAAAATAGTCTTGTATAAGTCTGTTGAAATCACTAAGATGCTATATAGCTTGCCTTATAAGAATCACTTCCAAAAATAACATTCTTTGAAAAACCCTGGAGAAAAAAACCGTTTGGAAAACAATGAGAAAACAACACTTAAATCAAATGTACACTTCCATATGTACGCCGACGACACTCAGCTCTACCTCAAGCTTCAATCCCCTGAAGACATCAAACTTTTGAATGCCACACTAAGAAACACCCAAGCATGGCTGGCAGACAATCATCTTAAACTAAATGCTCTGAAAACTGAGTTCCTTCTGATCTCACCTCCTGCGAAAAAGGCCATCACCCAAACCTGGCTCAATCATCTAACCGCACTAAATGTCCAGCCCACCATCGTGGACTCTTCAAAATCCCTTGGCATCACACTTGACTCCAATCTTGACATGCAGCAGCATATTAGCAAAGCAACTAAAGGAGCCAACTTCCAAATCAACACGCTGAGAAAACTCAAACCCTTCCTACCACCCAAGGACTTCCGAACTGTTGTACAAGCCCTAGTAATTCCTCGCATAGACTACGGAATTGTGGCTCTCAGCGGGCTCCCCCTAACAACAACGGCGCCCCTACGAGCCTCCTTGAACGCGGCCGCGAGACTCATCACTGGTTCAAGAAACCACTCGCATATATCCCCTGACTTAAAAGCCCTGAACTGGTTGCCTTTTGAAGCCAGAGTTCAGCTGAAAATTGCCTGTATGACACACTCGGCCGTACACCACAAGTCACCCAACTACCTTTACTCACAAGCTGACTATATCAGGAGGCTCAAGATCCAACAGAAGCCCAAAGAATCTCCTCCTGAAACCTCATAGATTCCGGAAGGAAAAAACATACAAACGCTCCTTCTCTGGAATGGCACCTAGGATCTGAAATGCACTCCAGCCAGAAACTAGGCTTATCCCCTCCTCTGTACTCTTCAAGAAAGAGGTAAAAGCCATCCTTATGGCTAAGTTCACCTGAACCCTATTGCTACTGGAACAATGACAGTACATGGCTCCTATATTATCGGCTACCTGAATGCTTATCTATTTTAGACTCTTTTATGACTGCTACTGGATCAAAATCATTGCACGGATGCTATATTATTGGTTTCCAGATTGTTTATTAGGGCTGTACACTATGACTTGAGTGCTTTACTAACTTGCAATCCACTCACTACTGCCTACTATTCTGTTTTCAACAATGTGGTTACTCAGCCTCTGGGGTGCTATAATCTTATTCGAGTCGACACTGGACGGCTTCTATATTATTGTTTCTTGATTGTTATTAGTGTGCATACTCTTGTGCGATTGCTACCCTATTTTGCAACTCACTCACTACCGAATTTTATACTGTTTTCAACAGTTTGTTTATCCTACCTACTGTTTTCTGTAAAGCGCTCTGATATCTGCAAAGATCTTGATCGCGCTATATAAAACTTTAAAAATAAATAAATAAATAAATCCACAACAATAAACAATGAAAACAGGACAGCCTAATTAAATGATATTCCTAGTGACATCATTGATGGCATATCAAATTACATTATTGATGACCTCGCTGGGAACTTAATCCAGTCATTGTGACAGTGCCCTATAGTGTTTAGGGATTTGAAATTATCCAAGAAGCTGCACCTGTGGCCACTTTTTTATCACCAGTCAAGTGACAATGGAGATAATATTTGACCACATCTGCATATCTATCAAGTAAGCCTCATTTGGTGGATGTTACCCTCCTTTTACAGGTATTCACCAACCTAGCAAACAAAATGCCTTCAAAACTTTATTGGGGTAACACCCTTTTTAGGTTTCGCCTGCGTAGGCTGAGCATGCGCAGTCTCACTGGCGAGATCTCATGATCTTGAGGAGCTTTCACTAGCGGGCTTTAAGCCCTGCCCCTCCTTCCCATTGGCCAGCGTCACCGTTTATGCTAAACAGTGGCCACCCATTGGAAAAGAGCTTGTGGTGACATACAGTTTTCTCTTTTTTGTCCGTCCTATTTGGACAGACTGCCCTGACTTCCTTCTGCTGCGAAAGGTTTGTTATCTTTATGGGGGGCCAAACAGATGGTCCCATAAAGATAATAATAAACCTTTTGCAGCAGAAGGGAAGCAGGCCTAGGCCGTTCAAGTGGGATGGCAGAAAACAGAAAAGTTTACGTCGTGGCGAGCTACTTTGGGTATAATCGCAAAACCCACACTTTTCTTTTAATGTTATAAGTGAAGCGCGGGTGCCGCTATTATACCATAAGTAAAGAAATAGATGTTTTTTCTATTGCTTTACTTATGGTATAATCGCTGCACTTGTGCTTTACTTTTAATATTACAAGTAAAGATCGGGTACAGCGGCTGCCTGCCGAGCGCTTGTTTACTTTGGCTTATAAGAGACTATAAATCCCAGAATGCTATGTAAAACGTAGCCAGGACTAGGTTCAGTGGCATGGAGCTAGAAACCTTAAGGGCTTTCTGATGTCAGCACACGGGGGGAGTGGGGGCAGGCTAACAATGCTTTTATGCCCATTTTGCGGGTGTGGTGAACCTCGTCATCTCCGAGGCGTATAGGATTAATAAAATTAATCACAACCGAATCAAGGGTTATTGATGTTCGAATTGAGGGGCAACATAAGAAGGTCACTCTATTGCAGCACGGAACCTTCGTTCAAGACCGGAACTTAAATGACTGTGCTGCTGTTTCCTGTCGGACTGGTTGCGCGCACTGCAGAGGAGCTTCAAGGACAGAATTTCGGGTGCAGAGCAAGAGCAGAGGCAGCCTGGAGAAGCAAGCCAGGACAAGAGAGTGATAGACCTTCAAGCGGGTGGTACTGAGAGGTGAGACGCACCCTGTTACAGGATGGAAGGAGGAAGAAAGAGAGGTATAAGGCAACAGAGGTGAAACGGAGGGAGAAAGGAGGTGGAGCGGGTAAACAGAGAGGGATGGAGAGAGGAGGGAATGGGAAAGTGTGGCCCATTGAGGAAAGATAAAGGCATTGATTTATGAAGAGAGGTGAGGGGATAGCACGAGAAAAGACTTACGTGATGAATATTTAGGATAGAATAAACTAAATAACGTCATAGAAAGGAGCAAAGCGATGAAGAATGTGTTGAAGGAGGCACATGCAGAAGGGGGGGAGCCACATCCCAGTGGTTCAGCAAAGCGCAGCAGGAAGTGAGACTGCCAGGGTGGGTGAGGCAACCCGGCCCATTTCCATTCCCCACCTTTACTGTACTTATTTAATTTGTTGCACATCAGTGCTGTAACATTGTGCCAACATTATTAAATTTCTTTTTGTTCACATCCATGACCTGTCTGTGCATCTGTACTCACTCAGAAATAGTTTTCTGTTATCTCCTTACGTCTGTATCTGCCATCACTTAGTGTAGACACCCCAGCAGGTTGTGTTTGTGGCACAGCAACGTCGTCGTCATGGTCCTCGTAGTCTGACAACTCCACCTCAGTGCCCTTCCTCACCGCAAGGTTGTGCAACATTGCACAGACAGCTATGATCTTGCTGCAGGTGATAGGGGTATACTGCCTTGCACCTCCACTCTTGTGCAAGCAACTGAACCTGCTTTTCCAGATGCCAAAGGTCCGTTCTATTACATTCCTTGTGCTTTTGTGGGCCCGGTTATACCTCCTTTGGCTGGGTGTAGAGGGGTTGAGGTAGGGGGTGAGTATGAATCAGCGGAGGGCATATGCACTGTCGCCTAGAAGGAAAAGGGGTAACATTACTCACATGCATACATGTACTTTACAGTGCTACATTTTGTTATGGGGGTCTGATGATGTGTCTCACCTAGGAGGTATCCTTCGCCAAATTCCCCAGCCGTCAGCCGTGCATAGATGCCGCTGTTTTGGAAAAAGTACGAGTCGTGGGTACTCCCTGGGAATTTTGCTACCAGGTCTGTGATGGTGCACTTAGCATTGCAGATCACCTGCACATTGATGGTGTGCGTAGACTTCCTATTGCGGTATATGTATTCTGTGTCAGCAGGGGGGCAAATCGGAATGTGCGTGCCATCAATGCAGCCGATGATGTGGGGGAATCGTGCCATCTGGTAAAAGTCTGCTTTTGTTTGTACCAGTTCCGCATGAGTTGCAGGGAAAGAAATGTATTGGTCCATCCTCTGTATCATGGCGTCAAGGAATTTGTTGAAAAACCTTGACAGGCTGCTCTGGGTCACCCCTCCGACCCCAGCAACTCCACTTTGATAGCTGCCAGACGCAAGCAGGTGTAGGCTGCATAGCACCTCCACGTGCGTTGGAATGGCGTGTGCCCTTGGGGTGGGGTGGTCCAACAGTGGTTTAAGGTCCCTGATGAGCTCCAGAATGGTGTCTGACTCCAGCCTGTACCTCTGTAGTATCTCTGCCTCTGTGAGCATGAACAGGGTGATCCTCTGTCTGTAGACCTGTTCCTCTCTTTGCCATTCCCTCTCTCCTTCCTGCTGTAGCCGTAGCCGCCTTGCAATGACATAAAATGCCGCCATCCTGCAAGTTGCATTGCATTTTGGGTCTCATTTTATAGGTTGCAGTTGGTTACCACCTGATTCAGATCCATGGTAAATACCGAATTTGAAATACCGATTTTGAGGCAAATTCGGTATTTCTGTGCTTCCCTACATCTCTATCAGAGTTTTGGCCTGTCCGATTCGGTAATTTATGGATTCGGTACCTCTACCGATTCGGTAGATGGTCCGAATCGGACTATTTACCGATTCGGTATATCTACCGATTCGGTACATGGTCCGAATCGGTATATTTACCGAATCGGTATGTTAGCGATTCGTTCTTTTACCGAATCGGTGTTTTTCCGATTCGGTTTATTACCGATTCGGTATTTATACCGATTCGGTATAAATACCGATTCGGACGAATTTCAGCCTCCTACATCCCGATGGCTGGATACCGATCAGTAAGGGCCGAAAATCGGTATTTTCGGCCGTTACCGATCGTTATTGGGCCACCTACATCGGGCCCTATGTGTCTCTGGACAGTTCTGCTTTCAAAAGAAGTGAGAGAGAAGGAAGACCGGATTGAAAGAGTGATGTTATCAATTGATGTACATATGAGAATGAAAGATTCCATGCAGGGCCGGACTGGCTACCGGGCAGTTTGGAATGCTGCTGAGCTGGGGGCTGATTTCGTTCATGGAGACCTGCGTGTGCTAAACGAAATTCATTTTGCTTTCATTTTTTCAAAACTCAAGCAGGTCTCCATGAACGAAATCAGCCCCCTGTGAAAGCAGCCCCCAGCTCAGCAGCATTCCAAACTGCCCGGTAGTCAGTCCATCCCTGATTTCATGAGTAATAAGTAGCTTGCTTTAAAATACTGCTTGTTTCCACGGCGTGCAGTATGATATCGCTCACTTGCTACCAGTGCATGCAGATTACAACTCTGCCAATATCTGGTACTTTTGAGAGCGAGCGCTGTATTTTATTAATTTGATGCGTTAACACCACAGACTAGTTTACAGGTAGGCATCAGAGACAGTAAGGAAGAGGACCAAAACACAGCATGGCATATTCGTATAAGTGAGAGTAGTCTGTCACTTTGAATTAACGTTAGAATAACACTTGTAGGCTAGGCTGTCCAAGGGAATGAAGTTCCAAAGTTTGGGGATAGCACAGAGAACCTTTTGTTTACCCTTGTTTTAAATTTGGCAGTGACACAGCAAACCCTGATTAGTGGATCCTAGGGGGAACCCTGGCATGTGCACATGTGCAGAACTGTCTTCCCCAATCTTGCGGGTATGATAAAATGCAAACACTTTATGAATGAACATATCTTTCATGCTTCGGAGATGAACGTCTCCAATGGACACAAGCAATTGACCCAACCCATCTCAGTAGCTCTTGAGACACTGAATCAATTTACAACTGTTGACTGTCTAGAGAAGTTTCGTGATAAACCCATGAATTTGTAAAACCATGGGATTCAGAGCAGTGGCAGCTCTTTTCTAGGTCCGGATCTATGCTACAGAAAAGTGCATCAATGAACTATATGAAGTTTGCATTTCTTAGTAAACAAAATACTTTTACAACCAACATCACTTAACCCACTTCTTCTACAGCATATTCAAAGAGCACAGCATCCAGTGAGTATGCTCCTTCAAAGAGTTGGAGACCACTAAATTCCTGTTATCCTAAAATATATGTTTGCCACCTACTGGCATCTTTATTGCTAAGATAGTCATCTTGGGCCTTCAAACCTTGTTATGAATTGTTACCACTCATGCTTCATATTCCACAGGCATGGATCTTCGACAGCTGAAATTCAGCCATCGTTACACATCTACTGAGAAAAACAAAATGCTGCCCATGAGATTCTATCCAGTTAGGTAACCAGTTACATAAGCTGCATTCGACCTCTTCTGATATCTGTGAAATGCCTCCCTACAGCAGCACTGAACATCTTTAAACTGATCTCCATTATGCATAATGCTCTGATTAAAACCAGCCATATACATTGCACGAAAATTGACCACATAACCATCTTGGGTATGCAATACATTCTCCTTGGCAAAGGCAATCTCATTCTGGAGGTTCAAGAATTTAAGAAGTGAAAGACAGTTTAATTGTTCTTCTCAAGAAGTGTACCCAGGGATAGGAAATCTATCGCACAGTTCATTATCGTTATTTACTTATATGATCGTTTCAGAACAGAATTGATAAACTTTATTTTTAAACAACATTTCAAATCACAAAGGAGCAATGTTTTTTTTATGTAACTTACACAATTCTTTTGCTATTTAGAATGCTTACTTCCCACTTTTCACAGTTTTATGATATACGTTTTATTCTATCTGGTATACTATTTTATTTTTAATATAGTGCTCTATTTGTTATTCTTTTTTCCATGACCACCATTTGTCTAAAACAGTGAAAAAAAACTCTGTCAGTCATTGAGTATGGTCTGCACTGTATGCAACTACTAACTAAATATGTGGTAACATCACAACTAGCCATTTCTTCATTCAGAGGCATTTACTAGATGGCACTGCTACGTGTATGTTGCTGACGCACAGCTGTATCATAAATTAGCAGTGGGATCTCAGAAACATAAAGTACATGACTGCCTCAAGCAAGCTCAATACTGCATATAGTAAAATTGGCTTTTCCTGAGCTGCTTATTTGTGAGATAGTGCTAGTGGGTTCAGTGGATTCCACAACCCTACTTTTTGACTTCCTTAAATCTTTTGACCAACCCCCCCTATGTCACCTCAAAGAGTATGCCCGCTTGGTGTCCTATTTGATGACAACTGTACATGTATTTTGTAGATGAGTAAAGTCACCAAGAGTAGATTCCATCAAATGCAATTGCTTGAGTGTGTCTTTCCCTTCCTGCCATTCCCTCAAAATGTTGACAGTCCTTAATGTCATCTCGTCTGGAGCCCATAAATGACATCTTTATTGGGCTTCTGATGGAAACACTTGTTATGTTGATACAGTCCAAAACCTAGCCAGTTTTGTTTAAGACACAAAGAAGGCATCACACCAGCCCTCAGAACACTTCCTGGAATTTGATCAGTGACCTGTATTAATTTCATATTCCACAAGTCCTGCAAAGGCTGCACCCCAGGCTACTTAACCATAAGTCACACGGCCATACCAACCAACAAGGCACCCAAGATACGCTTCAGCTAAAATACTGGCCATTTACCTGCTGCTTAGGCTGTCATTTGGTGATCACGTTCCCTCAACTTACATGGCTTCACCTTCCGGAAAATGGAAATCTATTACAGGTCCATATCCATAGCAGAGTTTCAAAATATTCACTTAAGATACATTTACAATAAGTGAATTGAACTTAAAATCATTTATATGATTAATGGGTATCCAACAATTGTTTTGAATTCAGCCTCTTCAACCTAATTTGGTGACCTTTACTCTTGAACAAATTGAAAATGCTTTCAAAAGTTCCGAGGTGGTTGGGATATACACTGCTTTCATATGGTGTGTGGACGTGTTTTATAAAGTTGTGTTAAATTCCCCACCCTTCGTGATGGTCGACATCCACCTACAATTCTTACATTTCAGATGGCTGTATCCCCAAGACCGATTTGGGTCCCTTCTTGAAGGGTTTTCCACTAAGGAAGACACAGCTGAGCATGCATGTCATATTGACACCAGCTAGGGTGTGGCTACCTCCCTGGTTGAGGACTACAAGCCTTGATATCTTGGAGGTACACCATGCAGTCTTGCCAATTTTTGTTTTGAATCAATACACTTGTCTCCAGTGTAAGAATTATTTGAGGCTAAAGAGCAGGTATTTATTTACCAGACCAAATGGCAGGTAAGCAAGGGGTTTTGCTCATATTGTAGCAGCTGGTACACCTGGTATATCAGTTGGGTGACACAAAGCGCATCACTATAATTGACTTTTGAGTTCATCAAAGTTACAGTGACTATTTAAAGATTAATTGGACTGAAAGAGAGAACTCTCTTAACCTAGCAATGCTTAAAGAAAGAACATTGAACTTACAGCGGCAGTAGCCATTCACTGTTAACAGCGCAGTGCGACCTACAGGGTTGAAGGCAGCAGATATAGCCTACGTTGTCAGTGATTACTGGTCTTCGTGTTTGCTTAGCCGAGACTGTATGAGTAACACAATCTTGGTGAGAGAGATCTACATGGTTAGCACTAGTGAGACAACAATAAAGCAAACAGCAAAGTTCATAAGCTCCTGGATTGAAGACATAAATGAAGTAAAGTAAGATAAAGAGCAATTGAGGTAGGTTGGGACAGAGTGGACATATTAATATCTTCAGGTAGAAGCAAGAAATACACAAAGTAGGTAATATCAATGTAATACATTTATAAATGTAGTTATTAAAGTAAAAATTGTGAGAATAGAATGTAAGCAGCATTGTGAAAGAAAAGGGGAAACGGATTGAAGAGAAACTTTGAGAAGGAGAGGTGGGAAATCAAACTGATTAGAGATTTGAGAAAAGTGATTATAAGAAAGGAAGCTGGAAAGTCTCAATATTTAAATGAAATTGGAATAAAGAAACATAGGGAAGAAAAACAGTAAAGCAAAATAAATAAAAATAGTAAGAAGGAAAGACAAACAAGCATTAAAAATGCAATAGCTCTTGTCTTTTATTAAAGTAAAGCCATTTGCTTTCCTATACAATACCATTAGCAAAGCAAATAGCTTTAACTTATTCAAAGACGAGACCTATTGCATTTTTAATGCTTGTTAAACCTTGAACTCTCTGCAAAGAAGAGTTCATACTTATCCATTTTAACAGGATCACCCTCCTAAAGACTTCAAATGGCCAACAATTTTGAGTCAAGCAGTTGACAGGTACGCATTTGCCTCAGATAAGACACCATCTTCTGGGCCCTGTGGACAACCCTTTGTAGCTTGGTAAAATACACTATACATATTCCTTAGATAAGCACAATGGCATACAACCTTTTACACATGCTTACAACCCCTATGTGAGTTAAGCTCATCTACGTTGGTCACCCTTACATCTTACATTTTTCAATAATCTACAATGCATCAAAATCTTCAACGAAGTTCTGCAAGTAAACACCACACTTTATAAATGTCTTTGCTACATAAAATGTGTCTAGAGCACTGTTTTGCTACTACTAGAGCATAATAAACTGTCAACAAAAGCGTTGGCTTTTCTCACAGATTTTTTGCAACAGGCTTTGACCTGAAGTAATAACTTACTTTGAAACACACCTCTCTTGTTCACATCAGGTGTGCTTCTTTAACATGAAGTACTATTTGCACCCCAAACTGATTTGTAAATCATGTAGCAGATATCTTTCAACATGCACAACCACACTTGCCTCCAGGGCTCATGCTATTTCCATTCATTGGGCCTAATTTACAAACTGCACTTTGTTGTAAGTTTTCCAGTTATAGAAAACTTACTACAAAGGGATGTTCACAAACTGCCCTTTTATAGTAACTTTTGTAACTTTTGTAGTACCCCAAAATCCATCACAAGAATGGCATACGGTATCTGGACAACATTCTGAACACCTTGCAGTTAAGGGTCCATTGGGATAGTAAAACCGAGTGCAATTATTTCAAACTGCTGGCAAAATCTGCAGCTAATATCCCTTTCATTTAGGAACAGCCTGGAAGCTTTAGCTAAATCAATTAGGATGCAGCAATTACTGACCGACTACATACACCTTCTAAGCAACCTTGTATAAGCGCTGCGAGGCCTTAGGGTATGTACGCGCTATATAAATATAATTTTTCATTTCATTTCATTTCATTTCACCTGTATATCAATTGAAAAGAATCAGTCAGACCGAAATTTATATAATACAGATTCATGCTTCTACCATTAAAATCCATCCAACCATGGACAAATCTAGATGATTGCCCTGGCTGCAGATGCTTTAGATACTGGTCTGAAACATTATCACATATAATAATCCTTTACCCGCCACTATTGCCCAAAAGAACAAGCATTTACAATGCAATGGTTTTGCCTTTGTTAAATGCTAATGGCATTGCTCTTGACATTATTTTTATTAATGTTTTTTTAACATAAATAAATGGCATTGTCATTACAATGCCACTAGCTTTATCTCCCGCAAATGACACACACAGAGCCCCCCCCCCACACACACACACACACAGAGCCCCCCACACACACAGCCACACAGAGCCCCCCACACACACAGCCACACAAAGCTTCCTACACACACAGCCACACAAAGCTTCCCACACACACAGCCACACGGAGCCCTTCACACACACCCACACAGCACAAGCAGGCAACAGGGGCACACGGAGGCACAAGCAGGCAACAGGGGCACACGGAGGCACAAGCAGGCAACAGGGGCACACGGAGGCACAAGCAGGCAACAGGGGCACACAGAGGCACAAGCAGGCAACAGGGGCACACAGAGGCACAAGCAGGCAACAGGGG
The DNA here is from genome assembly GCF_964263255.1 of Lissotriton vulgaris. Taxonomy (NCBI): domain Eukaryota; kingdom Metazoa; phylum Chordata; class Amphibia; order Caudata; family Salamandridae; genus Lissotriton; species Lissotriton vulgaris. The sequence continues at coordinate 256,600 of NW_028248859.1, read as the reverse complement.
CACACAGAGGCACAAGCAGGCAACAGGGGCACACAGAGGCGCAACAGGGGCACACGGAGGTCCATTAAAAAAACAGCTTTTATTTTGAATGTGGTACTAGGCCTTATGGGTGTGCACTAATTTCGCTTCCAGCAGTGACATTCATTACCTCTTTCACCAGTTGTTACTCAGTCTATACGCCAAAATATTGTTGATTCGGTCTTATTAGCTCAAACCTGGAAATTCTCCATGCTGTGTTCCTAATTCTTTACTAATGGGTATTTACATTTTGTCTTCGCCTATTACCTAACCACTGGAAATACAGACAACCCAATTACACAGAGACAACCACATTACACAGATGCACCCACCCCTGCACAGTACCACACAGCCCTCCCTACAGAGGCACACCACAGTGCAGACACACTAATGCAGAAACTCTATCATGCACAGACGTTCGCATGTACAGACACACAGATTCCCTTTAGACAGAAGTACATACTCCCAGTAGGCTGACACACACACACACCCACCTTGAAGACAAAGATACCCAGATTTCAAAGCACACACATACCCTGCTGCACATGCATACACGCACCCCTGAAGTATACTTTCAAATGTCAATACTGGGCATTTATACACATACCCTGCTAGAAAGCCAAGGCAGGATGTAGTAGCCAAAGACAGATGTTTTCACATTCTCAAATACAGTGCGACACTGGAGTGGTCCACATCGCTCTCCAGAAGTTTCAGCTGGTTAAAATGCTTTATGGGGGACCGTGGCAATGCCAGCAGCTGAGATAGCCACATAATGCGAAGCACTGAGTTCAGCACCTTCTAGAGACCACCCTCTCCACACACACACACCTTTTTTCGCTCCCACTGAAAGCCACGTGTAAATGGCTGATTTTCACTCTGCACTTAACTCGAGTTCATTAAGCACTTTAGAACACCTAACTTTGTGTGCTGAGATGTAACGCTCATCCTTCGGAAGGTAAACGCAAAATACAAGCCCCAGAATGCAGCGCGCCGCTGAGTAAACAGGCCCGGCTGGCACGGGTGTGCAGCAGTCCAGGGCGGCAGTTATTGCTCCACACTCGCTTCCTGCCCCGTGGACTTCCTGCTTCGTCTCTCTGACGACGGAGGTGCCCGTCTCTTCTGGGCGTGCACGGCGAGGTCTCAGACACCTGATTTCACCTCCGGATAATTAGGGTGAAAGTAGCGGCCGTGGGGTGAGGTCTGCAGCGGGCCTGGCACAGGTGAGTCCCTTCCTCCTTATTACACACCGGGAACCAGTGCCCTCCGGTCCTCAGCCGGGGCGTCGACGTGTGAGCACTTGTGAAATGGGAGTCACAGGCGAGCCAGGAAGTGTGCACAAACGAGGGCACATGCCAGCCTCCCGGCAGGTGCCCTGGTAGTAACAGCTTGCTATTGGCACACTGCCCTACAATCCTACCGGGGCTTTTTATCACCGGGCTCGATGGTACTCTTGTGAACGACATGGGCAAGATGAGAGGCTGAGCTGAAACGGGGATAAGGGGCAGTGCTGGTCTCCGGAATTGAACAAGTAAAACCTGTTTATACAGTGTGGCCCACACACAACAGGCCGCGTTGCGCCTCTTTACTGCTCTATCATTTAAAACGTTACACCAGTGTGCACTAATAGCCTACGTCGCACAGGCCCTTTTATCGCTGGGGGAGGTTTGCAGGATCATAAACTCCCCTGCCGTGGCAGGCCGAGTAGACGCACCGAAGGAAAAGCCCGAGAAGCTCTGCATGCCTCAATAACAAACACATGACTCAAGACCCACGCCCAGCCGGAGTGCAGGCTCAGCATTCTCCGGGAATGCCTTTCTCATTCCTTTCTGGAGCCGAGAGCGCGCGCTTTGTGAGCGCGACACGCGCCTCCTTTAGGCAGTGGACTGGTGAACTACAGAACACAGCGCTACGGGGCCTCAGAAATGTCAGAAATGCAGCCAAACGCGTGACCCTGCAGCTCCACAAACATGGAGAGGATAGTCACCATAGGAGGCAACAGGGCTCTTATCTGCACATGTTGTTATTTCAAGTGCCTGGATACCCTCGAGGGTGAGCGGTGTGCTATTAAAATCGGCATAAGAATAGGTGCGCAAGGTACCAGTCAGTGTGAAACTCGGCGACTGCCCCTGACGCTGAGCAGGAGTCTCACACCTTGGAATACAGTCTCACCCTGGGCGGGTATCAAGGGTACTATTGACTTTAAATGAGTCTTACATCTGGTAATCGTTCCCTGAGCTATTTTTATGCTTTAACCTTCTATGCAACACTTAACCCTCACTTATATATGCGTCAGCGGCCTTGGCTTCGCAGCTGCTCAGGAGGTAAAGAGCGGGACTGGGACAAAGGCAGTCACCCATTTTATCTTTAATGGGATATAGGTGCCACAGGGATAGAAAACAGAATTTTCGAATTTGATTTCGAGTCACACTGGGTGTGCGATTAACGTTTGAAAGGAATCTTAGTCTTGTTCAGTGTCCTGAAGGCTTTAATGGAGTCTCACGAACAAAACAAATTATCAACTCCATGAAATAACAACGGGTTTAGGCATTCGCTCGCCCAGCGGAACAACATATGGCAAGGTTCATAATAAGGGAAATGAGCGTGACTATGGACCCCCACAACAGAAAACGTACGCCGAGATACAACCTAGATAGAAAGAAACCCCTGAACGGAATGCCTGATACTCAGGGAACAACATCTATTTAATACAGCATCGAAGTAAGCAACCTTCTCGGCGCTGACATGCAGAGTAAAAGGGACGACCATCCAGGCGCTGTTGCGCCGTGTGGCAGACCCACGACACAGGCAGCCGGCGAAGCGACAACCAATAAGCAAAGGGGAGATGCGGCGCAACTCCCAAGCGCCGCTGCGCTGCACCGCAGGCTCACGACTCGGCTCAGAGGCCGATCACGGACCAAGTGTAGCTCGCTGGGGTGGCATCAGGCGAAATTGAGCCGCGGCCCCAGAGTGAGAGGAGCAGGCACGCAACGAACTGACAGCACCACACTAGCGGACCCCAAGCCCAGTACGAATCACAGGGCTAAAGCTGCAAGAACTGCCGTGATGCCTCAGGCCCGGTGCAAGCCACCGGATTTAGGCCGATTCACCGGGGCAGTCACGGCGGGGACCAGGGACCCAACGCCATTGGTCAGGTTCTCATCATCTGTCCTCCCAGGGTGCAGGGCATTAACCAGGCAGAGCGCAGATCACTCCAGGAGCTGGACACCAGTCAAGCCAAGCAGCGCAGGGGTCAGGGTAGTGAGGGCACCGAGCCGAGACGTGGTGGTCACACAGCACTCATTCCAGCGCTCCGACGAGGGCATCTTGGCTCATCTAATCCCTCGGGCAGCTCTTCGCACGGCGACGGCGAAAGGGGGAGGAGAGGCGAAGAGGAGACCACGGGTGCCGTCAATGCCGGCCCAGATTCGGGGGCGTTCCCGAGAACAGGCTTTCGGCTGACGTAGCCAAAAGCCAAAAAATCTCGGGAACACTCCTTAATCTGGTCCGGCATTGACGGACAGGCCCGTCTTCCAATGGCTAGCCTCCATTTATGGAGCTAGCCAATGGAAGACGGGGCGGATTCCAAGCCACATATACTATACTCATTAGGTTTTTTCTAGCACATGCGTACTTCGTACGCTTTGGCTAGTCAAAACCTAAAAAGCGATAGGGCACAGTCAATGCTGGCAGCATCTTAGGGTTGTTTTTTTCCACTCTGCCCAAAATGTAAAAAAAACCTGGACAAACCCAATACATTTTGCATAGGCGAAACCTACTAGCTTTCCCAATGCTTGTTACTTAAGGCAGGAGACACCATGAAGGGACGGAGGGACTAGTGCTTGTATAGCTGTGAGGGCAAGCCACTGATTTTGCATCAAGCACCTCCTTGAATGGGTGAAATGAAATGCCACACCCGTAAAGCTGTGATGGCCATGCTAAGGAGTGAAACTGTTTCTGTGTTCAGTTGTACTTAAGCTACAAAAATACAATACAAAAAGTGATGAGGTCAAGGGAAAAATAAAAATGATGTTTTTAGAATCCACGTGTACAATAACAAGACTGAATTTGATAAAGTGTGACTTCCTACAGCTTTGGAGATGTACAATCCACCCTTGTGTGTCACAATGAAATCGCTTCCAGAGACGGAATAAAACAAAGAGCCAAAAAAATGGGTAATAGAGGGGATACTCCTCAGGGACCAACAGTATTCGTCCATTAGAAGAGAGGTGGCAAAAGCTCAGATAGACAGCTGTGCTATCAAGTTAGACCATAAAAACCAAAAAATAAGAAATAAGTAAATGTTAAAAAAAATGCACACACCATACATGCCACTGTACATGCAGCCATCAAGGAAATCAGACAAAGCCACACAAGACATGGCAATATTATATTGCACAAATTGACCAAACACATTTTAAAATTCTCCAGTGCAACATGGTGACTACATGTCAATGGACCATAGACTGGCACTCCTGTGGACCACAGTGGATATTCCAAAACACTGAGTGTAATTTTGTTGCAATAGCCCTTTTACTAGCATAACAGCGGATACCGATCTCTTAGTTGAGTACAGTAATGCTCAATTTGATGCATATACTGAAGCATTGCACCCTGAGAATCGGTCTAGAGATTTTTGGGGGCCTCACTGATACCACCTGATATTGCGAGAATACCAGAATTGATCAGACACAAAGCGGAGGCCCCAAATACCTATTAAGATGGCTCCTAGTTGGATCAATACATATTTTCTAGACTCAATGTTGAAATTAAGGACCTGCATGTCTCTTTGCATTCTATAGAATCTTGTCTCGAATGTCAATATCATACCTGCTGTAATGTGTTACTTTCTCCCAAAAATATTTTTTTTTTAAAAAGACAGTAAACTGTTACGCTAATGTAATGTTTAAATCAACTCTATATATATGGACCATTTGGGCTACAACTAAAAAATTCTCCAGAACGAGTTTCAGCTCAGGCTTTCAGCCAGTTCTAGAATATGCAAGAGCATATGAATTAATTAAGGGTTCTTATCTGGATTATGGTAACAAGTAATAGAGGGAAAATAATGTCTAGCTGCAGTAGCCCCCCCCCCAACAAGGACCCACTCATTAAGACTTCCCGGCAATAAAACTAAAAATAAATTGTCTTCTACAAAAAATTAAATATACAATTACTTTCTTTAAACCACGATAATAATGATCGTTGAATAACATGCATTTTTTTTTTGGGGGGGGGGGGGGCACTCAAGTGTACTTGACCGCGAAAATAACCCATTTACTTGACCAATGCTATACACCTTACAAGTAACTCAAGACCACTAGGTAAAAAAGAAAAGTTCAAAATGTTGTCATATCGTAAGTATACTTCATTTTAAACTATTCCAGTCAAGGAAAATTGCCAATACATTTGCCTTCAGCAACATAGTCCTTACGCAACGGAAGTAGGAAGTGCATCTACGGTAACGAGAACAATGGCGTAACTATGAAGTACAACGAGAGAGCTTATTCCTAATCATGATCAACGATTGTACACAGAATGAAAGGCAGTCAGAGCTGGAAGACAAGAGGCTAAATTATAGGTTCAAGGACGAGTATAGATCAATCACAATAAAAATTGGAGTGACCAATGTGTAATAAGCGCCTTGTAGATACAGTGGCTGCAGATCCAACAGTGGAGGGCGAAAAAAAAATGTTGGTTTCCATTAAAAGTTATCCACACATGTGCACTTTAAAAAGTGTGCATTTGCTAGTCGGAGATATTCCATTTAACCAACACAGCTTGTTATCCAGTGAAAACAAAAAACAGTACTATCAACACTGCCTCCCTTAGGCCTAAGTAAATAAAAATAGAAATTCTGAATAGACAGAATGTGCATGAACTAGGGGGAAAAAACAGTGGATACGAACTGTTTACAAAGTCGTCGGCACCCCCCAAACATGGCGTGAAGGCATTTTGCCACCTATTGTCATGTCAGGCAGCTTCCACCTCGCCCTTAGCAGACACCAGCCCTTGCAGTGCGTAATCGTTAATCAGCAGCAGTTCAGTGGCTGCTCATCAACGCCCCCCTGCCCCGCCGTCGTAGCTTCCATAGGACTGCCTGCTCCTGGTCAACAGGGGTAACATACAAAAGAGAAGGTCGCTCCCCACCCCGTTACCTAGTTTTAAATGAGTCATTGTATAAACGGCGCATCGCAGAGTTCCTGTTACGAGGGGGCTGTTCATGTGCTTTTATCTTCAAAAGATTAATTTAAATCACGGACTTCAAGGTCATCTACGGACACATCCGAACAGCCGCCCACCAATCCACTGTAGAAATTAAACAGCTGTTTCAATAACAACAGGCAGGAACTTCCTATCCAGATTCTATCAGTGTGAAGGGGTGAGGGTAGTGAGGGCACCGAGCCGAGACGTGGTGGTCACACAGCACTCATTCCAGCGCTCCGAAGAGGGCATCTTGGCTCATCTAATCCCTCGGGCAGCTCTTCGCACAGCGACGGCGAAAGGGGGAGGAGAGACGAAGAGGAGGCCACGGGTGCCGTCAATGCAGGCCCAGATTCGGGGGCGTTCCCGAGAACAGGCTTTCGGCTGACGTAGCCAAAAGCCAAAAAATGTCGGGAACGCCCCCGAATCTGGTCCGGCATTGACGGACAGGCCCGTCTTCCAATGGCTAGCCTCCATTTATGGAGCTAGCCAATGGAAGACAGGGCGGATTCCAAGCCACATATACTATACTCATTAGGTTTTTTCTAGCACATGCATACTTCGTACGCATTGGCTAGTCAAAACCTAAAAAAGGCTGCTGCGCCAATGTTTTAATCGACTGGGAGTTAGAACAAATAAGGCAGCAATATTGCAGTGTCTGAAAGGCACAGATGTGCAGTTTATGATCAGATTACAAAAATATTTGTAATTAGGGATTGCTCAATTGGCGAAAAATAAAGCAAGATTAGATTCTCAGTCATGTACAATGATTAACTGAATCCAGTGCGAAAACGGACTGGTTTAACTCCACAGTGTTCAGCAGAGCCAAGGGCGAAAGTGGATTGGTTTAACTGTATAAAGCCTCATATCAATAAAATTCAATAAACAAGAACATACCATTACTTAAACCCAGGTGAGAAAGCCTTATAAGGGCTCAAACAAAGACATCACCCTTCGACTTTTTTTCCAGAACAAATCCCTAAATCAACTACTGACCAGCTTTAGCACAAGACATGTTATGCACTGTTTCAGCCTAGGAACTTATTAGAAAGGAAGGCTATTGAGTTCATCAGGGTGCAAGCGCTTTTATCATTACTACTGCTTTCCCTAAGCTTTTTTTGGTTTAGACTGCATAATTAAACAAGCTTACTAAGTTGCTTAAGCACAATTCACCTTTTAGGTTCTGATCAAATGACTGCAATAGATGCATTTTAATGTTTTTCATTTTTGTTCTAGTCAGTGAAACGCGAACTTGGAAGTTACATTTTATGTATCGTACATGAAGTGTTCTCATTGTAATTTTGTTTCAAATCAATGAATACACTTTAATTCAGTTTTGTAGTACCTTACACTTTTGTAGTAACTTACATGTGTAAATTACAGTTTTTGAAAAACATACACTTTTGCAGAATGGTCCAGCACTACACTGGGTCAACCCCTCCGATAGACAGTAATGTCTTATTACTTACCGGTAATCTTCATTACTCCAGGTCCCGTTGTCCTCGTCCCCTTCATTAATAACCAGTGAGATTAACCATCTCAACGACAGAAAAAAGAAAAGCAGGAATGCTGGTACGCCCCTCCCTCTCCCTATAGGGAGTACATAAGGGTACAGTACCCAGCATGCCTCCTGAACCACCAATCCCAAGATGAGGGCCGGAAAGTCCGAGAGGGAGGGAGGGATGTAATGAGGGGGACGAGGACAACGGGACACGGAGTAATGAAGATTACCGGTAAGTAATAGGACATTACCCCCAGGTCCCTCCTGTCCTCGTCCCCTTCATTAACCACATCGCTGCTGCACATTTTCCCCTCCGGTCCTGAAGGCTTCAGATTTACATAGTTTCATGACGAGCTCAGCTCGTCATCAGCACAGCTCCACTGTGCCTCATGACGTGCTCAGCTCGTCATGAGCATGGAAGGGGTTAATAACCAGGGAGAATACCCAAGCAGCAACCGGCCATCATCAAACAACAAACCACCAGGACACAGCAGCACAGCAAAACCCAGCAATTTATTGAAAACAATAGCACAGCATAAAGGAAAACAAGGGGAATCAGGAACACACAGCCCGAAGAACCCCCAAACCAAAGTTAGTGTCATCCCCCAGAACATTCTGGGTATGGTAATGTCTAACAAAGGTATTAGCAGAAGCCCAAGTGGCAGCCCTACAAATTTCAGAAAGGGACACCCCAGGAACCTCCGCCCAGGAAGCAGCCATCCCCCTAGTAGAACGCCCCTAAACCCCAGCCGGGAGGGGGGGGAACCCAAAGGGAATAGGCCAGAACAATAACCTGCTTCAAACAACGTCCAATGGAAGAGGAAGAAGCACAGCAACCCCTGGAGACAGCACCAAAAGAAACAAACAGGGAGTCAGAAAGCCGAAAGTCACGGGTCCGATCCACATAAACCCTCAAAGCCCGGCAAACATGCAGCAAGGACCAAGGGAGGTCGTCCCCGTCCACCGGAGCCGAATGCAAAGCAGGCAGGACCAGCTCCTGAGAGCGATGGAATTGGGAGGAAACCTTAGGAACGAAGGAGGAATCCAAACGAAGAACCACCCCGTCAGCAGAAAAGGACAGAAAAGGCTCCCGAGCCATCAAAGCACCCAGCTCCCCCTGGCGACGAGCAGAAGTGATAGCCACCAAAAAAAAACCTTCAGGGTGACAAACTTCATATCGACCTCCTCCAAAGGGAGCGGCAACAAGAACCCTCAAACCCAAGGGAAGATCCCAGAGAGGAAAAGAAGGACGCACCACAGGGCGGGAATTAGAAAAACGATGCAACAGACGTCCACATCCGGCAGATTACCCCAAGGTGCCCGAAAAGCCCTGATAGCAGCCCACTGAGCTCGGAGAGTAGAGACAGGCAAACGCTTCTCAAACCCATCCCAAAGGAACTGGAGAACATCCGGCAAAGGTAAAAACCAAGGGCGATAAAGCTAGGCCAAGACACCAACGCTCAAAGTTACCCCAATGCCTACCATAGGACTGAAGGGTAAAAGGCTTCCGAGACTGCTGAATAGCCAAGGCTAAATGCTCCGGGAGACCCCTATTCCGCCACCCCTGCCTCTCAACCGCCAAACCGACAGCCGAAGCCGCCGCAGGGGCAACATCGGGGAGGACCGTAACGGAGACGGAGGGAAGGGGAAGAACCACGGGCCCTGAACAGCCAACGGCATCAGCGTGGGAAACCAAGGCCTGCGGGGCAAGAAAGGCACCACCACCACCACCTCCCGATCCTCCAGCAACAGCTGGGACAGAAAGAAAGAGATCAGAACCAGAGGAGGAAAGGCGTACAGCAGCTGGGAAGGCCAAGGAAGGGACAGGGCATCCACCCCCCAAGACCCCTCCTGAGGAATCCGGGAGAAGAAACGGGGAAGCTGCGCATTGTGCCGGGAAGCAAAGATGTCCAGAAAGGAAAGACCAAACCTCACACACACCAGACGAAAGGCCACAGGAGTCATGGCCAACTCCAGGGAGGCAGGAAAAAAATGACTGAGGGCATCCGCCACCCCATTGTCCACCCCCCGGACATGTACAGCCACCAGGGACAACAGATGGCACTCCGCCCAGCAAAACAATGGGGACACCACCGCGTTCAGGGACCGAGAACGGATACCGCCCTGGTGATTCAAGTAGGCCACCGTCACCGAGTTGTCCGACCGGACCAACACATGCCGGCCCAACAGAAGGAGCCGAAATACCCGGACAGCCCGACACACAGCAGACAACTCCCGCCAGTTCGAAGACCGACGACCCTCCAGAAGGGACCACCGACCCTGAAGGCACTCCGACCCCAAAGTCGCCCCCCAGCCCAGAGCGCTGGCATCCGTTGTAAGGACCACCGGAGGAGGAGACTGCAGAGGCAAGCCCCTGTCCAGATTGGACGACAGAGACCAACAACGCAGGGCAGGAAAAATTGACAGGGACACAGGAACAAAAAGGGACAAGTCCCCCGACAACGGATCCCACCGAGCCAGCAGGTAGGACCACAGAGGATGAAGATGGAAACGCGCCCAAGGCACCGTGAACACCGTGGCCGCCATCAACCCCAGAAGGCGCAACCAAAGACGGACCCAAAAGGACCTCCCCACCAGAAACCGATGAGCCAGGGAACACAGGATCACAGCACGATCCACCGGCAGGAACACCAGATTCAAATGCGTGCGGAAACGGGCCCCTATGAACTGCAAGTCATGAGACGGGGGAAGCCGGCATTTGGGGAGATTCAACAGGAACCCATGGTCCCTCAATGCTGCACACACCAACCTCTGATCCGCCAACAACCGCTCTGCGGAGGGAGCATGCAGGAGCCAGTCGTCCAGATACGGATAAACCATCACACCCTGGAGGTGCAAGAAAGCCACCAAGGGGGTGACCACCTTGGTAAACACCCTGGGAGCCAACCTCAGGCCAAATGGAAGAACCATATACTGGTAATGGACCCCCAGAAGACAAAAGCGCAGGAAGGGACGGGAGAGAGGATGATAATAGGCATCCTGAAGGTCCAGAGTGCACATGTAATGACCCTGGAGAACCAGGGGAATCACCCGCTGAAGAGCCTCCATCTTGAATGGAATCCGCAGCACAAACTTGTTAAGGGCCTTGAGATCCAGAACAAGGCGAAACCCCCCAGTCACCTTGGGCACCAGAAAGATGATGGAGTAAAATCCCCGACCCAGCTCCCCTGGAGGAACAACTTGAATAGCCCCCTTGTCCAACAGAGACTGAACCCCCAGAGACAGTTCTGCACGTTTGGACTGGCAGGACAGCCAAGGAGTCGGACGGACCCGGAGGCGGGCTTGAGAACTCCACCTGGTACCCCAAAAGGATCACGTCCAGGACCCACAAGTCTGAACAGGTGGACATCCAGGCCTGAAGAAACAACCGAAGCCGACCTCCAACCAAGGATCTGACCTCGGACCCCAGACAGTCAGGAACGAGGCTTCGCAGGAGGGGACTTCGCCTTCTTGTCCCGACCCGACCAGGCTGAAAACTACCACGACCCCTGGAAAACTGCCTGTGAGAAGAGGGCCGAAAGAAAGGCTTAGAAAAAGCAGGAGCAGCCGAGGGCAACTTGAAAGAGGAGGAATGTTTCTTCTCCTTGAAAAGCCGATGAAGCTTGCCCTCCAACTCCGCCCCAAACAACATGGAGCCCTGAAAGGGCAAACGAAGGGCAGCAGACTTCTGGGCCGAATCGGTCTTCAAGTCCTTGAGGACCACGTTCCTACGAGCAGCAATGCAAGCACCCCCCAATAGCGCAGAGGCACGCACCACATCGAAGGAAACGTCCGATAGAAACTCCACCTGACGCTCAATGTGAGCCAGAATGTCAGAACAGTCCGTGGCATTATCCATGGAACCATACAAAGTCTTCAAGTCTGAAAGCAAAGACTGAGCCACATAAGTCCCATACATACCAGCCCCCACCGCCATATGGAAATCAGAATACACCTTACAAAGGGACACGTCCACCCTCTTATCAACAGGATCACGCACAACAGCTTCCTCGGCCAAAGAGGTGCGCCCCACCAGACTCGCCACAAAAGAATCCACAGGAACAGAGTCCCGCAAATCCTTAGCCATAGCCTGAAGAGGATACAGCTTGGCCATGAAGTGAGGAAGCAGGATGCGATCCAGATCCTTCCACTCCCGATCCAAAACCTCCTTCACACATGGATGAACAGGCATCACCACTGGCGCAGAGTACTGGAACTGGCGAAGCAAGGAACCCCCAGAAGTACCAGGGACATCATCCACAGGGAACCCCATATTAGCTTTAACATGGCTCAACAAGTCCGGCAAAATATCCTTATCGACATATTTGCCTTTAATCAAATCAGCGTCCAAACCACCCTCCTCCGAACCAGAGGCAGAAGAAGAAGAAGACGGAGACGGAACACTTCTGGACCGCGAGTTGGAGCTGGCCGTAGATCCCTTGGACCTGGGACCCCCCACCTCCAACAAAGTCTCCTTAATCAGTGCCTTCAACCTGGCATCACCACCCCTGGAATGACGCCGTGAACGACTAGGCGAAGGAGAAGAGGAGGAGGAATCCGAAGAAGATGTGGCAACTGCAACATGCCTGCGTTTAACAGCGTGTTTCCCCATGGCAGAGAACAGCAGGGAACTATAGGCAGCCAAAAACCCCCAGCAAGGCCAAACCAGGAAAGCCAGCAAGCAAGCATGCCAACGAGGGATCCAGGCAGTAGACAGCCAACAGCACGAGCCAAGAACAAGCACCATGCACCCAGCCACAGCCAAGAATGAATGCAGGGAAAAAAGGAAAAACACGACCTTTTAAAAAGGTACAAAAGACCGCTACGCGGTACTTACATGAACGACTGGCAACCCAGCATTGAAACCGCCGGCAGCCGACCCTCCAAAAGCCTGACTTCCTGCCCCAAACAAAGGAAGTCAGGCGCGCGCCGGAAGCCCCCCAGTCACACAGGGGCCGCCGCACCACCGGAGCACCATCCAGCGTTCGGCCGCGTCTCGAAAAGCCAAGCAGAACGGAGATGCGGCCCGGACACACCCAGCAACAGGAAGACTCCAAATCCGGAAACAGGAAACGCCAAGGAGACCCCTCAAGCCCGGCAGGAGGGGAAACCCGAAGACCAGCCTCACCCGAAGCCAAGCAGCAGGAAAGTTCCAGGAGCCAACCGGCTCCTGGATTCCAACAGAAAAATGTCGTCAGACAGGAAAAAGAACAGGAGGCATGCTGGGTACTGTACCCTTATTTACTCCCTATAGGGAGAGGGAGGGGCGTACCAGCATTCCTGCTTTTCTTTCTTCTGTCGTTGAGATGGTTAATCTCACTGGTTATTAATGAAGGGGAAGAGGACAGGAGGGACCTGGGGGTAATGGTGGGAGGGAGTTGAAGAGATAATGCTAAATTAAATTAGATTAAAAATAGTCAAACACATAAAAAAATACATTATTTTTGAAAGATAGGCTATATTTATTTACTATAAAACATTTAATAGCCTGTTTCCAATGTAAAACATTATGCAACATCAATTTGCATTCAACTAATTACAATAATATCAATTAATACCATTCATCACTTTCAATATTTGTTAATTCACCATAAAAAACATTCTTAAAGTGGGACTTTATATTTTAATGTTAATTTCTGAAAAATAATCAATGTATTTTTAGTAATTACATTTTTAATTGAAAACTGTCAGCAAATTGTTCTAATGTTCTACATTTAAAGTAAAATGTATTTACATTGTTATTTGATGTAAAACATGTTTGTTATATATGTTTGTTATATATTTTAAAGTTAAGTAATTGTTTTTAATGAATGATCCATTCTGACTTTGGAGCCTCCTTTTGGTAAAGGACCTCATTTTGATGCTGGTTGGACTGACTGTCTCACCATCCGTGCCCGCCAACGCTGGATACTAATCTCCACTGTTAATTACATTGCATGCAGGACTAACCTCCGACTGTCGTGGTCGGAAAGCACTCAATTGTGGTGCCCGAGGTCGGAAAGCACCTGGAGTGGAGTGCGCCGGTCAGAAGGCACAGGGAATGGACTGCAAAAACAACAAGTGATGGACCGAATGTGGATCAATGTCACACATTCCCCCAGTCAAAAGATCTGGGCCCAAATCCATCATTTTTTTGCACTCCACACCACCCTGGGTTAGACAATGGCGATATGCAAATCAGCTCTGACCCTGTTGCCCCATGGGAACAGTCCAGTCCGAACTACAAAAGCCATGTCCTTCCCAGAACGGAATCAAGCATCCGAGGACCGGACCGGTTTCGAGGTAACACCTCTCATCAGCCCGGCTAGCTTGACTCCAAGTGGTGTGGAGTGCCTGGGACCCACGTCTGGGCATCCCCAGCGCACTTAGGGCGGCAATTGCAAAAACAACAAGTGATGGACCGAATGTGGATCAATGTCACACATTCCCCCAGTCAAAAGATCTGGGCCCAAATCCATCGTTTTTTTGCACTCCACACCACCCTGGGTTAGACAATGGCGATATGCAAATCAGCTCTGACCCTGTTGCCCCATGGGAACAGTCCAGTCCAAACTACAAAAGCCATGTCCTTCCCAGAACGGAATCAAGCATCCGAGGACAGGAACGGTTTCGAGGTAACACCTCTCATCAGCCCGGCTAGCTTGACTCCAAGTGGTGTGGAGTGCCTGGGACCCACGTCTGGGCATCCCCAGCGCACTTAAGGCGGCAATTGCAAAAACAACAAGTGATGGACCGAATGTGGATCAATGTCACACATTCCCCCAGTCAAAAGATCTGGGCCCAAATCCATCGTTTTTTTGCACTCCACACCACCCTGGGTTAGTCAATGGCGATATGCAAATCAGCTCTGACCCTGTTGCCCCATGGGAACAGTCCAGTCCGAACTACAAAAGCCATGTCCTTCCCAGAACGGAATCAAGCATCCGAGGACCGTACCGGTTTCGAGGTAACACCTCTCATCAGCCCGGCTAGCTTGACTCCAAGTGGTGTGGAGTGCCTGGGACCCACGTCTGGGCATCCCCAGCGCACTTAGGGCGGCAATTGCAAAAACAAGTGATGGACCGAATGTGGATCAATGTCACACATTCCCCCAGTCAAAAGATCTGGGCCCAAATCCATCGTTTTTTTGCACTCCACACCACCCTGGGTTAGACAATGGCGATATGCAAATCAGCTCTGACCCTGTTGCCCCATGGGAACAGTCCAGTCCGAACTACAAAAGCCATGTCCTTCCCAGAACGGAATCAAGCATCCGAGGACCGGACCGGTTTCGAGGTAACACCTCTCATCAGCCCGGCTAGCTTGACTCCAAGTGGTGTGGAGTGCCTGGGACCCACGTCTGGGCATCCCCAGCGCACTTAGGGCGGCAATTGCAAAAACAACAAGTGATGGACCGAATGTGGGTCAATGTCACACATTCCCCCAGTCAAAAGATCTGGGCCCAAATCCATCGTTTTTTTGCACTCCACACCACCCTGGGTTAGACAATGGCGATATGCAAATCAGCTCTGACCCTGTTGCCCCATGGGCAACAGGGTCAGAGCTGATCTACATTCTGTCCATCAAATTGTTTTTTGTAATTTTCTCCCTGAGTGTACTGGGGTAGCTCAGACGTGGGTCCCAGAGCCTCCACACCACTGGAGTCAAGCTAGCCGGGCTGATGAGAGGTGTTACCTCCAAACCGGTCCGGTCCTCGGATGCTTGATTCCGGTCTGGGAAAGATATGGCTGTTGTAGTTCGGACTGGACTGTTCCCATGGGGCACAGGGTCAGAGCTGATTTGCATAAAGCCATTATCTGACCCAGGGTGGTGTGGAGTGCAAAAAACGATGGATTTAGGCCCAGATCCTTGTACTGGGGTGAATGTAAGACATTGATCTACATTCTGTCCATCAAATTGTTTTTTGTAATTTTCTCCCTGACTGTACTGGGGTAGCTCAGACGTGGGTCCCAGAGCCTCCACACCACTGGAGTCAAGCTAGCCGGGCAGATGAGAGGTGTTACCTCAAAACCGGTCCGGTCCTCGGATGCTTGATTCCGGTCTGGGAAAGATATGGCTGTTGTAGTTCGGACTGGTCTGTTCCCATGGGGCACAGGGTCAGAGCTGATTTGCATAAAGCCATTATCTGACCCAGGGTGGTGTGGAGTGCAAAAAACGATGGATTTAGGCCCAGATCCTTGTACTGGGGTGAATGTAAGACATTGATCTACATTCTGTCCATCAAATTGTTTTTTGTAATTTTCTCCCTGAGTGTACTGGGGTAGCTCAGACGTGGGTCCCAGAGCCTCCACACCACTGGAGTCAAGCTAGCCGGGCTGATGAGAGGTGTTACCTCGAAACCGGTCCGGTCCGGTCCTCGGATGCTTGATTCCGGTCTGGGAAAGATATGGCTGTTGTAGTTCGGACTGGACTGTTCCCATGGGGCACAGGGTCAGAGCTGATTTGCATAAAGCCATTATCTGATCCAGGGTGGTGTGGAGTGCAAAAAACGATGGATTTAGGCCCAGATCCTTGTACTGGGGTGAATGTAAGACATTGATCTACATTCTGTCTATCAAATTGTTTTTTGTAATTTTCTCCCTGAGTGTACTGGGGTAGCTCAGACTTGGGTCCCAGAGCCTCCACACCACTGGAGTCAAGCTAGCCGGGCTGATGAGAGGTGTTACCTCGAAACCGGCCCGGTCCTCGGATGCTTGATTCCGGTCTGGGAAAGATATGGCTTTTGTAGTTCGGACTGGACTGTTCCCATGGGGCACAGGGTCAGAGCTGATTTGCATAAAGCCATTATCTGACCCAGGGTGGTGTGGAGTGCAAAAAACGATGGATTTAGGCCCAGATCCTTGTACTGGGGTGAATGTAAGACATTGATCTACATTCTGTCCATCAAATTGTTTTTTGTAATTTTCTCCCTGAGTGTACTGGGGTAGCTCAGACGTGGGTCCCAGAGCCTCCACACCACTGGAGTCAAGCTAGCCGGGCTGATGAGAGGTGTTACCTCGAAACCGGTCCGGTCCTCGGATGCTTGATTCCGGTCTGGGAAAGATATGGCTGTTGTAGTTCGGACTGGACTGTTCCCATGGGGCACAGGGTCAGAGCTGATTTGCATAAAGCCATTATCTGACCCAGGGTGGTGTGGAGTGCAAAAAACGATGGATTTAGCCCCAGATCCTTGTACTGGGGTGAATGTAAGACATTGATCTACATTCTGTCCATCAAATAGTTTTTTGTAATTTTCTCCCTGAGTGTACTGGGGTAGCTCAGACGTGGGTCCCAGAGCCTCCACACCACTGGAGTCAAGCTAGCCGGGTTGATGAGAGGTGTTACCTCGAAACCGGTCCGGTCCTCGGATGCTTGATTCCGGTCTGGGAAAGATATGGCTGTTGTAGTTCGGACTGGACTGTTCCCATGGGGCACAGGGTCAGAGCTGATTTGCATAAAGCCATTATCTGACCCAGGGTGGTGTGGAGTGCAAAAAACGATGGATTTAGGCCCAGATCCTTGTACTGGGGTGAATGTAAGACATTGATCTACATTCTGTCCATCAAATTGTTTTTTGTAATTTTCTCCCTGAGTGTACTGGGGTAGCTCAGACGTGGGTCCCAGAGCCTCCACACCACTGGAGTCAAGCTAGCCGGGCTGATGAGAGGTGTTACCTCGAAACCGGTCCGGTCCTCGGATGCTTGATTCCGGTCTGGGAAAGATATGGCTGTTGTAGTTCGGACTGGACTGTTCCCATGGGGCACAGGGTCAGAGCTGATTTGCATAAAGCCATTATCTGACCCAGGGTGGTGTGGAGTGCAAAAAACGATGGATTTAGGCCCAGATCCTTGTACTGGGGTGAATGTAAGACATTGATCTACATTCTGTCCATCAAATTGTTTTTTGTAATTTTCTCCCTGAGTGTACTGGGGTAGCTCAGACGTGGGTCCCAGAGCCTCCACACCACTGGAGTCAAGCTAGCCGGGCTGATGAGAGGTGTTACCTCGAAACCGGTCCGGTCCTCGGATGCTTGATTCCGGTCTGGGAAAGATATGGCTGTTGTAGTTCGGACTGGACTGTTCCCATGGGGCACAGGGTCAGAGCTGATTTGCATAAAGCCATTATCTGACCCAGGGTGGTGTGGAGTGCAAAAAACGATGGATTTAGGCCCAGATCCTTGTACTGGGGTGAATGTAAGACATTGATCTACATTCTGTCCATCAAATTGTTTTTTGTAATTTTCTCCCTGAGTGTACTGGGGTAGCTCAGACGTGGGTCCCAGAGCCTCCACACCACTGGAGTCAAGCTAGCCGGGCTGATGAGAGGTGTTACCTCGAAACCGGTCCGGTCCTCGGATGCTTGATTCCGGTCTGGGAAAGATATGGCTGTTGTAGTTCGGACTGGTCTGTTCCCATGGGGCACAGGGTCAGAGCTGATTTGCATAAAGCCATTATCTGACCCAGGGTGGTGTGGAGTGCAAAAAACGATGGATTTAGGCCCAGATCCTTGTACTGGGGTGAATGTAAGACATTGATCTACATTCTGTCCATCAAATAGTTTTTTGTAATTTTCTCCCTGAGTGTACTGGGGTAGCTCAGACGTGGGTCCCAGAGCCTCCACACCACTGGAGTCAAGCTAGCCGGGCTGATGAGAGGTGTTACCTCGAAACCGGTCCGGTCCTCGGATGCTTGATTCCGGTCTGGGAAAGATATGGCTGTTGTAGTTCGGACTGGACTGTTCCCATGGGGCACAGGGTCAGAGCTGATTTGCATAAAGCCATTATCTGACCCAGGGTGGTGTGGAGTGCAAAAAACTATGGATTTAGGCCCAGATCCTTGTACTGGGGTGAATGTAAGACATTGATCTACATTCTGTCCATCAAATAGTTTTTTGTAATTTTCTCCCAGGGAATGGACTGCAGCATTTCCAAATTTCCCAGCATTGATCAGTGGCAGTTGCAGGTCTCCTGGTGTGCAGTCCGGTGTTCGCTAAGCTCTGAGCATGGACTATGGTGGTCGCTAAACTTAGGGCATGGACCACGGTGGTCTCTAAGCTCTAGGCATAGACCACAGTGGTTGCTAATTCTGTCCTTGAAGTGATTAAAAAAATTCGCAGCTAATGGCCATTGCTAAAGTGGACACAGCAAAGAAATCAAAGTAGAAAACACACACCATCCGAGACCACGAGCCTTTGCTACTTCACTCCAGCGCAGCGAGACACATCACATCATTTAGAGAGAAGGCACCCCTGAACGCGCAATTCTATCACACACTACATGCACATTTTATGGGTTATTACCTTTGTCAAAGCTTGTTTTGATCACATAGACCGTTTCCTTCATTGTTGCTCACTGATTATTATTTTTGCTCAATGTCACCAGTCAAAACTCCAGGTTTTCAGGCACTGAGCGGATAGTGATGGTGGATGAAATCATTAGAGCAGAGCCACAAATCTTTGGATCCTAAGTCCAACAAACTCCTGTCACTAGAAAAAATGTATTGTGGGGCAGGATAGTCAACAAAGTAAATGCTGTTTGTAGCACCCTGCGCACAAAAGAGGACATCTGGAAGAGGTGGCATGACCTGAAGATGAGGGTCAAGAGACTGGCCTCCAAGCACCACCTTGCAACTCAGAATACTGGCGATGGTCCTTCCAGACCACCATTGGAATTCACAGCCTGGGAGGAGAAGGTGCACACCATCCTGCATTCAAAGGGCTTGACCAGAATACCTGGGGGACCTCTGTGGGACAACTAGCAATAATAGCATTTTTGTAAAACAATATATGTCTCTGTTTTGGATTGCATCTTAAGTATTGGGTCATCACAACTTCAATGAAACTTCGTCACTTGTAATTAAATAGAATTTTTCAGAATTTACTTTTTGGACTGGTTTCCTGTGAGCGGTCATAATTATAAATTGGTCACACTATTAAAAATAATGATATAATTTTTCAGAGGGCCGAGGTACAGTTGTTCTGTTAACCACGTGACAGGCACCTTGGGTGCCTGCCACGGGGTGCAGGAATGAACTGCACCTCTGCACTTAACGACGGGAGCATGCATTCCGTTCGGAATGCATGCTCCCATTGTTAAGTATAAGATTGTGACCGCACAGGGTTCAGTCGTATCCTACTTGCAGGTCTGGAATCGAGGACAACAGGACTTTCGGTTCCAGTTCCTGTCCGATGTCGGACAGACTCTGGTCTGTCTGACATTGGAATCTCCCCCTCTATGTAGCTGTCTCTGGTGGAATGTCACATACACATTTCAGTGTTGTGCCACATGCACTATGGCACAGAATGATAAGACACATCAACAGCTAAATCCAGTTTATACATGTTGATGACTTAGCCAATGTGACGGGAGACTTGCATGATTTGGCCCAACATTGTGTTGGAGGCCATGATGGCACATATATGGCAATAGTACCACTCCACGACATGGAGAAGTCGGATCACTGAAATAATATCTACTACCAAAATATCGAGTTCCCATAATATCGATGAAAAAATATCGAGGGACATAATATCGACTTTCTATCTTCACTAAGGTAAGTACAAAAATATCGAGTTTAAAATATCGAGTGTTAAAAATATAGACTGTCAAAATATCGATTTTTTTATGTCTTTAAAATAAGTTAAAACTATTATAATATTAAATATATTTAATATAAACATTGTTAAAATTATTAAATAAATGTAACATTTATTACATAATTAATGTAACTTTAAAAATTAATAATAATAATACATATATATATATATAAATACATGTTAATAATAAAACATATAGAATATATTTACCGTAGCATAGCAAAAGGTTTACATTTAATGTAACCACTCCAGTGGGTGCTACATTAAAGAGATCGTTGGATAGCGTAGGGGTAAAAATTACTATTCCCACTTCAGTGGGTACAAGAGTAGGGAAAGCGTTGGATAGCGTAGGGGTAAAATTTACTATTCCCACTCCAGTGGGTGCAACAGTAGGGAAAGCGTTGGATAGCGTAGGGGTAAAAATTACTATTCCCACTCCAGTGGGTGCTACAGTAGGGAAAGCGTTGGATAGCGTAGGGGTAAAAATTACTATTTCCACTCCAGTGGATGCTACAGTATGGAAAGCGTTGGATAGCGTAGGAGTAAAAATTACTATTCCCACTCCAGTGGGTGCAACAGTAGGGAAAGCGTTGGATAGCATAGGGGTAAAAATTACTATTCCCACTCCAGTGGTTGCTACAGTAGGGAAAGCATTGGATAGCGTAGGGTTAAACATTACTATTCCCACTCCAGTGGGTGCAACAGTAGGGAAAGCGTTGGATAGCGTAGGGGTAAAAATTACTATTCCCACTCCAGTGGGTGCTACAGTAGGGAAAGCGTTGGATAGCGTAGGGGTAAAAATTACTATTCCCACTCCAGTGGGTGCTACAGTAGGGAAAGCATTGGATAGCTTAGGGGTAAAAATTACTATTCCCACTCCAGTGGGTGCAACAGTAGGGAAAGCGTTGGATAGCTTAGGGGTAAAAATTACTATTCCCACTCCAGTGGGTGCAACAGTAGGGAAAGCGTTGGATAGCGTAGGGGTAAAAATTACTATTCCAACTCCAGTGGGTGCAACAGTAGGGAAAGCGTTGGATAGCGTAGGGGTGAAAATTACTATTCCCAATTAATTATTTTAAATTAATTACCAATTATATTTTATTTATTTACCAATTAATAATTAATTTAAAAATATAATTAATTTACATAATTATTTAATTAAAATTAAATTACTTCCCACCCTATTCCGCTATAAACACACAACCCGCTACAGAAAATAAATTACTAAAAATTAATTATTTATCAATTATTTATTTTTAATTAATTACCAATTATATTTTAATTATTTACCAATTATTATTTAATCAACAATTACATTAAATTTACATAATTAATTAATTATAATTAAATTACTTCCCTCCCTATTCCCCTATAAACACACAACCCGCTACAGAAAATAAATTACTAAAAATTTATTATTTATGAATTAATCATTTTAATTAATTAACAATTATATTTTAATTAATTACCAATTATTATTTAAGTAACAATTAGATTAAATTTACATAATTAATTATTTATAATTAAATTACTTCCCACCCTGTTCCCCTATAAACCCACAACCCGCTACAGATTTATATTACACAAATATTATTAAATATTAATAACTTACCTTATTTTCGATATTTTTGTTGTCTGTATTTTATCTAGTCTATATTATGTCTAGTCTATATTTTTGATTCGATATTTTGGCTATTCTAGTCGATATTACTCGATATTTTTGTTGTCTATATTTTGTCTAGTCTATATTTTGTCCAGTCTATATTTTTTACTCGATATTTTGTCCAATCGATATTTTGGAATCAATATTATGTCTGTTTACCGGAGAAGTCCAATGGATGTATTGCAACTTCCATCCTATCACTGTGCAAGCAAGCTATTTCCTGGAGTTCTACACCCAAAGTCTGTGCCAGACATCTCTAGGAACAATTCATGTCCAATTCGTACTTGGTAAAAGCATAACATACTTGCTCATGTCACAACTCAGAAATGCCGAATTAAGGATGACATGGTGAAGGTACCTACATCAGACTAATACAAAAAGCATTAGCAAGGAAGCCATACATATAACACCAAACACAGTCCACTTCTGGAGTACACAGTGTGTATCTATATGTCACATACACAAATCAACAACTATTATATGAATATGTGCAAGAGTTCCCTCCAGAAACACCTGTGCACAGAGTTTTACACAGCTGTACATACCAACGAGGTAGCCAGGTAAATCCTTCTCACATCATCACAACTACAGTCACTGCAATAGGCTAAGTAATAAAAGCGCACATCATGCTTACATTCATGAGAAGAGGTTGTTGATGAGCTCTTGACCCAGATCAATTACTTCCTCTTCACCACAATCAACATCAATTGCCAGGAGAGGTGTTAGATTTGGAGGTCTCTGGTTGGCACAGGTAAGTACTTGTGACAAGCAGGGACCCTCTCCTCTAGTCAGGATGAGGGGATCACCCTCTAAAATAACCCCTGATAACCCTCTAGGTAGTGTGGCGCAAGCAGACAAGGGTTATCTCAGAAGTGTTTACAGGTTAAGCATATGTGATCACATACAGTAACTCAGGAACACACCACAAAAGTATACCACAGTAGGATTATCAAAAATAATTATGCCTTATGTAAGGCTTAGCACAAGACCAATTCACGTTTAAAAATTAGGCCACAATACTATTAACAAGTTTAAGAGTTCTTAAAAAGTGTATCTTCTTGTTCTGTGTGCTTTGCGCACTCTTGTCCGACCCTCATAAGGTTCAAACAATGTCTACTAGGACTGAACAGGCGCTGCGGACTTTTTGGTCCGAGGCGGACGAACAGGAGATGCGAGTCGTTGTGACAGTACCTTTTAGATGTGAGGCGTCCGGCTTGGACGAGGTGTGGAGGACGCGACGGCGGACTCGGAGAGTTGTCGGCCTCTCTGCGCTGTGATCCCGGCTGCGAGGCCTAGAGCGGAGGCCACGGGGAGGTGAGGCGGACGGTCCGGGTCCTGAAGTGGTCACAACGCGATTCGGCATTCGAGCCATACCTTCACCAGCTGGGCGGCCTTTACGATTGGAGCAGCGCGGCACAAGGCGGCCGGTACGTGTCGAACATACAGGCCGTACTCTTCAGGTGCGGTGCTGCCGGGGGATCTCACCAGCTCGTTGCAAGGTGGCCGGTACGCTTCAAGCGTACGGGCCGTACTCAGCCTTGGGGTGCGCTCCAAACCCTCAGTCCAGGTGGCAGGAGGCAGCGAATAGTGCGGTTCACAGGGGGGAGGGGGAAGCGGTGTGCGGGCGGCCCTCAGCGGACAGTGCGAGCTACGGCTCGTATTTGAAAGCAGAGTCACACGGTGCGGGCGGCCAGGCACGGGCTTCAAAGCTGGCAGGATTTAGGAGTCACACTGAGATCGTGGCTCCAGTGGCAGAGCAAATCTTGGCAATGTCCAGCGCGCTGAGAAGACAGGAGGAGTCCAATAGTCCTGGGTGTCCATTCAGGGGGCAAGCTCACCCACAAGCCCTTGGAGATCTGTTTCAAAGCACAAGTTGATAAACGTCTCTTCAGTCTTTTCCTCTCCTCTCGCAGCAAGGCAACCACTGCAGGCCAATCCCCCAGGTCAGGGACAGTACTCCTCCTTGCAGCTTTCCCAGTTCCTTCTCGTCGGGCAGAGGTTCTTCTTGGTTCAAGCAGGATCTAATTTCTTAGGAGTAGGGATCCAATATTTATACTACAAATCTTTTGTTCTTTCAGGCCAGGGGACCTTTGCCTAGTTCAGTCCAGTTCTTGAGCTCTTTGTGGACAGGCTTCTGACTTCTTCATTCAGGGTGCAGGGCAGAGATATCAGACGCTCCACAGAAGGTGGAGCCAGCATTGTTGTGGCAGAGCACAGCCCTATTCAGAGTCAAGGGGCACTCCTCCCACCCATCTTGGATGTAATCTTCCTATTCACCACCTGGATGCCCAGCCTGTCTCCTGGAATTCCCCAGGCCTGTCACTCATAGAAACCAGACAGCAGATACACATCAGAGCAGAGGCGGGCTGAAATGGTTAGGCAAGCAAATGCCAACTTTCTAAAAGTGGTATTTGCAAACACAGAACATTAAAATAAACTTTACTAAAAGATGTATTTTATTATTCTGAGTTCAGGCATACTAAACTCGAATGTCCACCATGTTCCCTGAGTCTGTTAGGATCATAGGCTGTAACAATTCTAGCAGCCCATTCTAGCCTATGAGAACAGGTAGCCTTGCAATAGTGAAAAACGAAAATGGCTGTAATTCACTATTAGGACATGCCACCTACCTCAGGGCTTGTCCTACCTTATGCTTACAATGCACCCTGCCCTTGGGCCTACCATAGGGGTGACTAATATGAAGTTAAGGGAAGGTTTAGGGACTGGCAAGTGGGTGCACTTGCCCAGTCAGCATGACAGTACCAGACTGCATGCAGGTTCTGCAATGGCAGACATTAGACACATTTTACAAGGCTGCTTCTGTGGGTGGCACAACCAGTGCTGCAAGCCCATTAGCAGCATTTCGATCTACAAGCCCTGTCACTTCTGGTGCACTTTACTGGGGTCTGACAGTAAACCAAAAAAGCCAATCATGGAATCCAATCAACACATACACTTTATACAGGGAGCACTTGCACTGTAGCACTGATTGGCAGCAACTGGCGGCAGTCATTCTGTTGCTCAGGGGTCAGGGTGGGAGAGAGGTTAACTCCATCCACTGACCTATCTTGCTCTGTGGATACCAGGAGGTCAGGAAGAGGCTCAGTCTCCTCCTCCCTCACATCATCTGTTGCCAAGAGCATGCCCACTTTGGACCTCTCTAAGTGAGGCTTAAGGCGGTTGACATGCAGGACCCTCAAGGGGTTCCTGGGAGATTGCAAGTCCACCAAATAGGTGACAGGACTCTTGCGCTCCACAACTTCAAAAAGGCATTTCCACTTATCCTGGTGCTTTTGCACAAGGCTCCACGGGGGCCAGGACCCACACCTTTTGTCCAGACTGAAGCTCTACCAGAGTGGCATTCTGGTGGTACCACCACTTCATCTCCTCCTGGCTGGCTTCCAGATTTGCCTCAGGCAGTTACCTGAAACCCCTAGTCTGGTTACTGAAGGCCAGCATGCAGCTATATACATTCTGGGCAGGTTTCCTGGGAGACTGCTCCCAGCCTTCCTTGACCAGACTTAGAGGTCCTCTCACTGGGTGGCCATACAGGAGTTCAAAGGGGCTGAACCCTAGAGACTTCTGTGGCACCTCACGGTAAGCAAAGAGAAGGCATGGTAAGAGGACGTACCACTTACGCCTCATGGGTTCTTCCAGACCCATAATCATGCCCTGGAAGGTACGGTTGAATCTCTCAACCAACCCATTTCCTTGGGGGTGGTAAGGTGTGGTGAATTTGTAGAATACGACACTCTTGCTAAAGGGATTTCACATACTTGGATATGAAATTGGTACCCCGGTCAGACACCACCTCTAGAAGGAATCCCACTCTGGAGAAAATTCCAATCAGTGCACGTCACACCACCGGGGCCGCCACTGTCCTCAGAGGGATGGCTTCCGGGTACCAGGTGGCATGGTCCACCAGGACCAGGATAAACCTGTTGCCCATGGCTGTCCTGGGGTCCAGTGGCCCCACAATGTCAATCCCCACTCGCTGGAATGGGGTACTGACCACAGGGAATGGCTGGAGAGGAGCCTTCTGCTTCCTCCCACTCTTTCCACTTGCCTGGCAAGTCTGACAGGTCCTGCAATGAACATCTGAGGTCTTGCGCATTTGGGGCCAATAAAAGTGTGTGACAAGACTTCCGAAGGTCTTGTCCTGCCCCAAATGTCCTGCCAATGGCACATCGTGAGCCAGCCCTAGTAGGAAGGCTCTGAAGCTCTGGAGTACCACCAGCGCACGGGCTGACCCAGGCTCAGAAACCTTAGGCTCTGAATATAGGAGGACATTCTCCCAATAGATGAAATGTGTTCCAGACTGATCACTGTTGGCCTGGTCTGCAGCCTGCTGCCGCAGAACTATCAGAGAAGGACATTCTTTCTGCGCCCTGCAGAATTTCTCCCTGGAGGGGCCCTCTTCCTGCTGCCAATGGGTCAGCTCAGGCAGGTCCCCCAGTTCAGCTATCTGTTCCCCTTTAGGTCCCAGGGAATCCCCCTCAAGGTCTGCTTTCTCCTGGACCATGGGAACAACAGGGGCCGGTTTCCCGTGCCTCCTGTGCCTTCTCTCTAAGGCCGGTTCCTGGGCCTCTCCCTCAGGCTCCAGGACCTTTAGAGCACCCCTACTGGCTTCCATTGACCGGGTGATCACGCACGCCCAGTCAGGCAGACCCACCATCCGCAGGTAAGTATTCTTGTCCATCTTCTCCCAAGGTGAACTTTCCAAGTCGTTCCCCAACAAACAGTCTACAGGCATGGCAGTTCTCATAGCTACTTGAAGAGTACCAGAGACCCCCCCCACTCAAAGGGAACCTGAGTCATTGGAAACTGACTCTCAGTGTTGTCGGCGTTCCTGACTCGGCAGAATACATGTGGGACAACCTGCTCTTGAGACACCAGGTGATGCTTGACAGCTATCACACTGGCTCCTGTATCTCTAAGAGCCCTCACCTTCTTGCCATTGATGGTCACCCACTGCCCATATTTCTTAGTGTTGTTGGGCAGTTGGTTTTCCTGGACCATATCACAGTCTCCTAATGAGACAAGGGACATCTCTGCGGGACCTTCTCTCCTTTGGACAACACATTCCTCACCCAGGGCTACACTAGCCATCTACCGGGGGGCTGCACTCGGGTGAAGGTTTACCAAACAGGCAACACTTTAGATCATTAGCAAAATGACCCAGCTCACCACACTTGTAACACTTGGGGGGCCCTCTTTGAACAGGGGTACCTGTCGGGGCCCCGGGTGGTTTCTGGGATGGGGAGGCTAAGAACCTTTCCCTTGGTTCCCTTGGGGATTACTTTGGGGCCTTCTTTGGAACTCCCTCTGTTTTATCTTGTCCCCCCCACTCTTCTGCTGGGAATCCTGCCCACCCTTGGCGGAGTCTCCCACTTGACCCTTGTGGACCCTGGTGCTGACCCAGCGGTCCGCCTCCTCAGCAAGCTTCCTAGGGTTAGTCAGCTTGATATCAATCAGGTGCTGGCGTAGCTCAGGAAAACAATTACTAGACAAGTTCTCCCATGCAATTAAATCAAAGTGACCGTGAAAATAATTCACTTTGCTACCCTACACCCAACCATCCAGTGCTCTGCAGAAAAAAGTTACATACTACACATACATACTATTAGGAATCTTTGCACAACCCCTGAACCTCTGTCTGTACAATTCAGGAGTTAACCCATACCCGGTCATCAAAGCATCCTTCATGTGGGCGTAAGAGTTATGAACCTCAGAGGGCAAATCTAGCAGTGTGTCCCGCCCCTCACTAAGGAACCGCCCCCACAACCCCGCTCCCCAATCTCTCTCAGGGACCCGGTGGGAAGACATGGCTACCTCATAGGCCTTGAACCACTGCCCTATGTCATCATTCTAAAAAAACTCTTTTACCACTTCTTTAGGTATGTACACCCTTGATTCTACCTGCACTGGCGTTGTGCTGCCACCAGAGGGAGGATGTTCCAAACTTTTAGCTTTCAGCTCCATCTCCCTCAATTATATTTCATGCTCCATTTGAATTCTTCTCTCTTCCAGAGCCAGCTTTTTTCTCTCCAGCTCCAGTTGCCAATTCAATTTAGGTTTTACCATCTCCATTTCATGTGCTCGGGTTTCCTTCCTGTCTGCCAACTCCTCTGGCGACAGGACTATACCAAAATCAATGATGCTTCCTGCTGGTTCAACTTCCACCACATTCTCAAGTGCCCTTGACTCCATCCAGTCCTTCAGCGCCCTGTGGTAGTCTGGCTTGTTTCTACATCCAGCTAGGCGAACTTTGAACTTTAGGCAAAAGCGCCTCAGCTGGGCCTTGGTGTAGCTGTCTAGTCTCTCCTCTTCCCAATCTACTTCTTCAATTCAATCGGAAACTACAGATGCTGCCTTTTCTATGCTGTTTGTACGAGGCATGACTTTTCAAAAATGGAGATCTCTTGGCAAACAAAAATTCCATCGGAGACTACAGATGCTGCCTTTTCTATGCTGTTTGGACCAGGCATGACTTTTCAAAAATGGAGATCTCTTGGCAAACAAAAATCAAAAAATAAAAAAAAAGTATGTGGCTGCGTTATGTTCTGAACTTACTACGTGGTGTTCACCAATCACTGTACATGAATCACAAATGCAAATTCAGAATCCTCACCGCTGACCACCAATGTTAGATTTGGGGGTCTCTGGTAGGCACAGGTAAGTACTTGTGACAAGCAGGTACCCTCTCCTCTAGTCAGGGTGAGGGGATCACCCTCTAAAATAACCCTTGCTTACCCTCTAGGTAGTCTGGCGCAAGCAGACAGTAACTTAGGAACACACCACAAAAGGATACCACACTAGGTTTATCAAAAATA
The DNA here is from genome assembly GCF_964263255.1 of Lissotriton vulgaris. Taxonomy (NCBI): domain Eukaryota; kingdom Metazoa; phylum Chordata; class Amphibia; order Caudata; family Salamandridae; genus Lissotriton; species Lissotriton vulgaris. The sequence continues at coordinate 227,811 of NW_028248859.1, read as the reverse complement.
ATTATACTTTATGTAAGGCTTATCACAAGACCAATTCACGCTTAAAAATTAGGCCACAATACTATTAGCAAGTTTAAGAGTTCTTAAAAAGCGTATCTTCTTGTTCTGTGCGCTTTGTGCACTCTTGTCCGACCCTCACGAGGTTAAAACAATGTCGACTAGGACTGAGCAGGTGCTGCAAACTTTCTGGTCTGAGGCGTACGCACAGGGGGTGCGAGTCGTGTTGACAGTACCTTTTAGATGTGAGGCGTCCAGCTTAGACGAGTCGTGGAGGACGCAACGGCGGACTCGGAGCAGTTATCAGCCCCTCTGCTCTGTGATCCCGGCTGGTTGTTGCGTCTCTGTGCGAGGCGTAGAGCGGGGGCCACCGGGATGCGAGGCCGACGGTCCGGGTCCTGAAGCGGTCATGATGTGATGCGGCATTCGAGCTGTACCCTCACCAGCGGGGCAGCCTTTGCGATGAGAGCCGCGCGGCACAAGGCAGCCAGTACATGTCGAACGTACGGGCCGTACTCTTCAGGTGAGGTGCTGCCTTGGGATCTCACCAGCGCGTTGCAAGGTGGCCGGTATGCTTCGAGTGTACGGGCCATACTCAGCCTTGCGGTGTGCTCCGATCCCTCAGTCCAGGCGGCAGGAGGCAGCGAACAGTGCGGTTCACAGGGGGAGTGGGAAGCGGTGTGCGGGCGGCCCTCAGCTGACGGTGCGAGCTACGGCTCGTATTTGAGAGCGGAGTCACGCGGTGTGGGGCGGCCACGCACAGGCTTCAAAGCTGGCAGGATTTACGAGTCGCACTGAGATCGCAGCTCCAGCGGCAGGGCAATTCTTGGCAATGTCCAGCTCGCTGTGAAGGCAGAAGGAGTCCAATAGTCCTGGGACTCCGTTCAGGGTGCAAGCTCACCCACAAGCCCTTGGAGATCTGTTTCAAAGCACAAGTTGATAAATGTCTCTTCAGTCTTTTCCTCTCCTCTCGCAGCAAGGCAACCACTGCAGGCCAATCCCCCAGGTCAGGGACATTACTCCTCCTTGCAGCTTGCCCAGTTCCTTCTCGTCGGGCAGAGGTTCTTCTTGGTTCAAGCAGGATCTAATTTCTTAGGAGCAGGGCTGCAATATTTATACTACAAATCTTTTGTTTTTTCAGGCCAGGGGCCTTTGCCTAGTTCAGTCCAGTTCTTGAGCACTTTATGGGCAGGCTTCTGACTTCTTCTTTCACCCCCCTCCACCCCCCTCCCGAGACCCATGGGGCGTGGATCGCTCACTAAACAAGTGAGCTTTTAAGTTCATTTCTATTCTTACTTTTCGCGTGTTGTGTACATTTAGCGGTTGCATGTAGGTGTCAGGTTGTGTCAGTTCGTATCCACAATCGTATGACTCACTGGCCTCATTTTTTGGCCCATTCATATACATTCTATATCACCATTACCACTAAACGCCCGAGCAGGTGTGCAGGTGCATTTTGAACCATTACACATTCTAGGCAGCATGCACCGCTTTCGGCCACCACCTGTTTGGCAATTAAAACGCCGCCACAGTAAAATACCATTACAGTAGCCTTATGGTGAACCTCCTCGAGGTTCTTAACCAGATCACTTCCTTAGAGCATGGTTTATCTCTGAATAGACTACCAAACCAATGCACTAATTTTATGTTGTATGTTTTATATGTTGTCTGTCACAATTTTGTTTCCACAGATCCAACGGGCACCTCCAATTTAGATGCTACCCCACAAACCTGTTGGTTTGTTTACACATTTTTTCACTATTTTTAACTTTCACATCCTCTGGTCAGGGTGGGCCTTAGCGTGCCCATACTGCTGAGGTACACTCTCCCATGGTCCTGAAGAATGCCCAGTAAATGACAAGATAAGGGCAGAAACATGTCGACCCCACTCTAAGTGGAAATAGCCAAACTATTCAATTTGGTAAATGTTCCCACATATAATTTTATTATGACAGATTGGCCAATAAATTAAATCTGGTCATTTTTAAACACTCACCACACTCATCACCACCTTCACAAAAAAAACAGATCCCCAGTAAATCTGGCGTTGATGCACACCAGGGAGGCGTGCGGCTTCACCCCGTGGGGCCCAGTGATGAAGCATGTCACCAACCATGTTGGTGAGTGAGGGCCTTCTATACAAACCAATTTGATTTTTATATTTGGTTCCATGCTTTCTGTTTTTTGTCTTGCTTTCTATGAATTTACACTCTCTTGTTGTTAAAATTAATCTCATAGGGAGACTGAGAGTGTACCCTTTCTCCCTCACTCTCTCTTTGATTGGTAGTAAACCAAATGAGCCAATCATGGAATCCAATCAACATAAACACTTTATACAGGGAGCACTTGGACTGTGGCACCGATTGGCAGTGGCACAGTGCTCTGATCAGCTAACACCAGCAAAACACATTAAGCAACAGCAACAAAAATGGAAAGGAGAGCCACGCCAATGGTTCCAGGTCTAACAAGAGGGATGTTCCATTACATTGTGAGATTTTGGAGCACACCGCAGGCGAAGGTGATATGACACACCTTCCGGGATGAGTAGAGGAGGTCTCCAGCAGACTTGTCCAGACATCTGAATCTGGCCTTCTAAGACCTAAAAGACCACTTCACTGGCCACTGCGTTCTCCCGTGGGCCTCATTGAAGCAGACTTCCCCTGGCGCTGTCAGATTTCTCAGCGGGGTCAACAACCATGGGTGGTTGGAATAAGCAGAGTCTGCTAGATGGGAAAATAGACAGGTGCTAAAAAATTGTCAAACTTCCTGATCATTATGCAATCCAAAATCACAAACAAAAAGGTTGGACACATCATACTCACCAACAAGTCAGTCCCTCTCAGGTAGTTGTTGTGTCATCAGCTGGGGTATGTTGCTGTTTTTTAGTATGAAGGAGTTATGGGCAGATGCTGGGAATATGGCACAGATGTATGAGATGTACAAATCTGCTAAACAAACCACTTGCATGTTGATAGAATGGAAGTGCTTCCTGTTCCTGTAGATCTGTTTACTGTGTTGTGGTGGTACCAAGGCTATATGTGTGCCATCAATAGGTACACTCACATGTGGGATGCGACCAAATCCATATAAGTCACCCTTCACATTGGCCAAACCACCACGCCTGGGCAACTGGATATAGCTATCAATGTGTCTCATAATCGCTGAAAGTACATTACGCAGTACGCCACTAAACATGGGTTGTGACATTCCACCAGATATGGCCACAATGAATTGAAAGGAACCTGTGGCATAGAATTGCAGTGCTGGCAATACATTCACAATTGGTGACAGAGCTGTGGAATTGTGTCATCAAAGACGTAAATGAGACTACAACTTTTCACATAAATCTTGTATTGTCTGTCTATCAAGATGAAACTTCATGATGATGTGTCTTTCTTCATTAGTTAGCAGGTCTGGAAATGGCCGGTATACTGGAGGCCATTGTCTACTCTCTCTGGCAAGGTACCTATGTGTGGAGTACACAGACATATGGATAGAGGTCACAGTTTCCACATTAACATATGCTAAGACACAGCCAAAAGTGATTTCAAAAAACATTTATGTATATGTGAGCAGTACACAGCAGTTCTCTTCACTTTATGTACTAGAAAAATGTCATACATGGCAACTTCTTGTTTGATGACAGAGGATGAGGTGCGTTAAACATAGATAGATGCTACATTTCCCCCATCGGCCACTGTTGTGGGAGAGCCCATTCCAGGTAGAAGACAGTCAAAAGTATGACATAGACTTTCACCATACGTATACAGGAGTCCCTCGGATGATTAGGATGCACTGCTTTCATTACAAATTCCTCTCATCATCAACAGTCCAGAGTACACATGTGTCTGTAACAACATTCTGCCCACCATACACACAACTTTTTTTTATGGTGGACACCTTCATGTGGTGTAGACTGCATTGCATACGTTACTACCATTACCGCCAGTGTACAGTGCAACACTGTAATTGTGTGATATGCACTGCTATATTCAACTCAGACGTGTGAGCAAAAATATAGGCTAATTAATGGTGTCTTACATCATGTGAGATGTTCCTACATTGATATTTTGGCCTCTAAGCATTTAGAATACTGTTTTGTTATGTGCATTACAACACTGAGAAGGTGTAAGCCTAGACTCTCCAAAAGGACATGAAGGATAGCTGACCACCAGCTGATTTTAATCAACCTGTAAATGGAATATACCACAACAGTCACAGCTATTGGATAACCTTGCAAAATGTGACTGCATCAGTTCAAGGGATGTGTTTGCCAACAGAGTTGACCCCCCTAAGTGGATGTCTGAGTTCACCAATGCTACATGCTTATTCGTTGACCGCCAGCTAATTTGAACCACGCTGGAGGCGGTTTCTACCATGGCAGTCACAGTCATAGACTGACATTATAAAATAGGACTGCCGTCGCCGAATGTCCATGGCTGTGTGCACAGAAGACTGTCTATGTGGTGTACTTAAAGGTTACAGTTTGTGAAACATATCACTTGCTTCCAGACACTGCTTCTTACTACAATTCACAATCTTCAGCTGCTGTTCACCACCTCTGGGAGCTGTCATCTCACCCTATAAGGTTATCAGGGCCCCTCCCTTCACCCCAGAGAAGCACCAGACCCTGGTCGACTGGGTCCTTTCCCTGTACCACCAGTTCTGTGGCACACCAGAGGAGCAGGTGAGTACTGCTGATACAGTGTGTACTCTTTAAGATTTATACTAGACAATCCCATGGCCAACATTGTGTCTCAGAGTCCCAGACTGACACCAAAGTATTGTAAGTCAGATGGTGTTGCCCCAACATAGGATACAGACGGTTATGGTACATGTGGCACTGATACATGTGGAGTTATCATCATAATGGGGATGTGCATGCACTCTTGAACCATACCCCGCTTGTATGCACATATGTATGCATGTAGAAACCTACACCTTTTCCAATACTGACTTTGCATATCATGATATGGCAGAAGTGTTGCAAGACTGTATTAGCTTCACATACAAACTTGAATATATTTCCTGTGAGTGGGTGGTATGGGTTATGTGATCTAACTGTGCAGTCCCGCCAATCACTCAGCACACATGAGACCACAAGTATGCAAGGGAGGTCCCATTAGCTTGCAGACCCCTTCACAGTAACCCAGAATGCTTATGTGATATATCTGATGCCCACTAGATATAATATTAGGTATGGTATATGTGGGCATTTGGAAATGGTGTGCTCAGCTTGCAGAGATCAGACATCAACATAGATTTGTGGCTTGTATGATCCATAGGCCAGGCTGGAGCAGAGTGTAATATCCAATGGAACAGATGCATAGAAGACTCCCCCTGAGATTTGCAGATACTGAGATGTGGCCTGGTCCAGTGTAACAGGACCATGAGTTGGCCTAAATGCATCTAGTCATACTAGATGTGTTATGGTTTAAGATGATAGACCCAGACCTGACATTACTGTCCATGGGCCTATTTGGTCACTGTGTATCAGTGCCTTAGCACAGGCCCTTTACTCCCACATGCATTGCATTCTACTGTCATATGGGTGATGTTAACATTGTACATGAACATTGTTAATGTAAATATTTGCCAATTCAGAAAGTTATTTTCTTCTGTAGTGCAGTACCTAAATGCATCACCTGCTGTATGATACTATGTCTGTTCTGTTTCGGCAGGATTTACCACACCAACACATGCAGACATAGTTTGAAGTCCTAATTCGTAATCAACAGGACCACCAAAGTATGAATTAGCATTCACATTTATCACAGCCCTTTTCTTTTTAATAATCTAAATTTGAAAGTGTAGTGGCAGTTGTGATGTTTTGGCCAGTTTGGCTCAAGTCATTTGTACAGACTGTTCAGGTGTCTGTTCATGGCTAAAATCCTACTGTAGCTTAGAGGAGGACAAATCTATGTGCTGTGTTACGTGGCAACACCTTTCAGAGCACATGTGGTGTGGGCCAGGGGTACGTGATTTCAGGTTCCTGTCGGTGTGAGTATAGTCATGATCAGGATGGAGGGTTGTACTCAGAAAAAAATAGAAATTGTGCATTAATGGGATTTTAAGGTGCTCAGCATGTGTGCTTCAAACATGTAATGTCTACAATGTAGGTAGATGCCTATGCTAGCTTTGTAATACCTCTGTAACACTGTAGCTTATGACTTTTAACTTGTGTGTGCACTCAGACTCTTCATCAATTGCATCCATACAGGTCAACACACATCAGAGGGTGTCCATGTGGAAAGCTATCACCCAGAAGGTGCGATCTCTGGGGACCGCTCGTCAGCACAGTGGTCACTGCAGAAAGAGGTGGGGGGACCTGAGACACGGGACCCTGGAAGACCATAGAGGTCCAGCTAGGGTTGTCCTCCCAAGGCAGAAGGGCCACTCACCAAACCACGACCCCCCCTAATGGCCCGCATACTGGTAATGGCATACCCAGACCTTGATAGGCAGTTGAGAGCCCAACAGCAGCTAAGAGGGAGTGAGTATTCCCCAGAGTGAAACAGTATGCATGACCATCTTTTTTGGTACAGGCAGCTATTACCCACTTTAGCTTGTACATGACTCATGTCTCATACAATGAGAGCATTGTTGCATGTGTAGGTCTCGTAGCAGGAGCATGGTGTTCAGCTGTGACTATTGTACATGTGACCAGGAACCAAGCATGCTGAAGCCAAACATGTGTTCTCATTGTTGAAAAGCCATTTATCTGCCTATTGGCCTGGTTGACCTACATCATTTTCCGAAGTCATGTCTGACAGTGAGTCCAAATAGGCTGCTTGTCAATGTTGTGTCTGGAGTGATGCTCCCTCACTAGTGTGTCTCTTTTGACAGAGGATCACTCGTGTATGTCATGTGGCACAATGCACTCTGGATGTAGATACTGACCACTACATCCCCTAGGTAATTGGGAATGTAGAGTAACATAAGTTGGCAAACACCACTGGTGACAAATAATGTGCATTCTACATGCTGGCATATGTACATTTATGTGTTGTACTGTCACATGTACAACTGTTCCATACATAAAGACCAGAGACCTAACAGTTGAGCCTTCTGAAAAACAGCACCTAACAAAAGATAACCCTGTATGATAGCTAATCACCCTAAATTTTACATGGGGGATCGTGTGCACACTGGATAGCACCCACTGTAACCGCGCGTGTTCCTAGAGAACTCATTCAATTGATTATAACAGCAAAGGTGCACCACAACATTTGGCATACAATTTACAAACTTAATAAGTCACAAATACATAAGATTCCTCAGATTCGTTTCCTTTATTTCAACAAAAACAGATGAAGCACCATACAGCCGACGCGTTTCATCCCAACTAGGAACTTCTTCAGGGCTGTTAAATACAAACACATAAACAAAACATATATGACACCTTTAAAGCACACTTATATACAAATATATGTACAAAACAGTCTAGGTACAAAGATATATACAATTTAAAATCATTTAACAATAAAGCGGGACACATTATTGCAATTTCTTGTTTAGCAATTACAGTTGCATGTGTCCTAATGAACTTTCTACACATATGTACAAACAGAATATCAGACAGACAGCTTAAATGAGAAAAAGCAATACAGAAAGATATAGCATCTTTACAACATCCTATAGTCGTATAATAGCGTTCCTATTGTACTAATTATTATCTTCTAAGGCAACACGGCGGTTTATACTAAAAAGTGAAAAAAGAGAAATGAAAAGTGGAAAAAATGGGAATTGGAAATACCAGAGGGCAGAAAAAGAAAGAGAAACAGGAAGAAAGAGAACGGGACTATCAGAGCAAAAATGTATACAAGTGACTAAATTAAGAAAATACCTTCTGTTAGTAATGAAAGCTTCTGGTAAGCATGAGAGATGGGGTTTTAAAAGATCAACATCGCGAAAGTCGAATAAAACTTGTCTCAACAAATCAAAAAAGTAAAGCAAGACAGAGATCAGATTGTCTCATAATAAAAAGAGGTGAGGGGTAAATTGCTTTGCCATGAAGGATAGGGCATAATATCACTTACCTAGAGCAAGAATTCCAGATGTCTCTGAGGGTATATCCGTTATATTTCAAGCAAAATTCTAATTTTCTATTGGTCCGGCGGGTGAGCCAAAAATGTATAAAACTATCAATCTGTAAAGAAAAGAATGGAACCCTTAATAGTGTCCCACTCGTGAAGATAAATACTCCGTCACATACCAAATTGAAAGATCTGAGTTGTGAACCAATTTTAGCATAGGGCCTATCTAAGGTCCAAGAATGAGTGTAAGCACCTAATTGTAGGGGCAATCACTCCATAGAGTCTCTTAAACAATGAATCTGAAAAGTGGAAGTAATAATACAGCCAAGGGCCACCCTTTAAGAATGATGGTGGCCCACATGGTATGGAGTCACAACAGCAAAAATTCAAATATCAAATGAAGAAATATACCAAGTGAGGCAATGGCTATTCCAGGCCTGCTCATTAAACCAAGCGGCCACCTCAGGTTGGTGGTAAACATGTACGCCTACCTATCAAGTATGCATGATAGTCATATATTCCAAATCGCAGCGTAGTCTTAGAGAAGAGTGTAAAAGGTTAGATATCCCAATCTGTAAGAGAAAAAGAAAAGAAAAAAGTTTTAGAGAAATGTATACTAGTTATTTGCTGATATTTAGATTTTACCCAGACTATATGTTTGCAATGAAAGAAATACTGCTAAAACCAAAGTGGTCCAATGTAACAAACATCCAAAGTAGAAACACCCAAGCACTGGTCTATGTGTGCTATCTTGAACTGAATGTTGTAACAATTGGGTTACTAGAGACACTAATAGAGAAACTAATATACAAACCAGCAACCCCTTGAATAAAGAAAAGAAAAGGGGGAAAAAGAGGAAGAGGAGGCCTCCAGGTACCCATACCACAGGTATGCAAGCAGGTCTTACTGATTTATAATAGAACCGCTGGCATGCAACAAATAATATCCCCGTCACGACCGCTATTTAGAATATGTGTAATGTTCTGTTCTCTGTGTGTTTGCTTTTTGCTTTTTTAATAACAAAGAGGAAGCTCACAGGCAGTCTCTGCACACTCCTGCAAAGTCGATGGTTCAACTACTAAAGCACAAAAGCCTTTACATTTGATGGTGCACACTTTATAAATAAAAAAACTGTACCTGAAAATGTCCAGAAGACTCGGAGGTATATGTACAAGCCCCTATCGCCACTGGACTGTCACTTTTTAGGACGTTTATGTGGTGATAGGGGATTCACCTTATTTACAAGGCAGCGTTAAGCCGCTTAAGTTGGCTTAACAATCACTTGGAAACAAGGCCCCCTTTCATGCAATGCTTAGTGTGAATGGAGTGGGCAGAGGGTATTGCGGTGCCGTTCCACCACAACACCCATTGATTTTGACACTGCCCCCTATTTACAAGTGTGGTGTAAATGGGAGGCAGCCCCTAAATTAGGTCTCAACTTGGCGAAAAGACGAGAAATGCTTTATTTCTCCTTATTTTCCTTTTTCCTTTTGTGCTGCCTTGTGCAGCACACATAGAAAAAGCAAAACGCCTTGGATTGTTTATGTGTAGGAAGGTGTTCCTTCCTGCACATAAACAATCTTAAAAAAAAGAAATGTTATCATTTCCATGTGTGCTGCATTAAGCAGCACACATAGAAATAACAAAACGGCATTCAAATATTGTTTATGTGCAGGAAGAGGGAGCTTCATACACATAAACAATCTTCCCCTGCATGCAAACACCCTTGCACTATGGTGCAACGGTGCCTGCGTTGGCGCTAGGCTGCTAAACTTAGCGCCAGAAATGGGGGACTCTTGTGAATATGGTGCAGCTTTGCGTTTCTGAAGTGGCAGAGTGAGGCGTTAAGCCATGATGGCTAATGCCTCACTCTGCCACTTCTTTGTACATATGCCCCTCGGTCTGTGCGGCATGAAAAGTTCACTTAAAATATTATTTAACGGATGATTAGAACCCACATTTATTCTGATATGTATTACAATAAATGTGACTCTTAGATATTTATTAATTATTTGTTTTTATGTAGTATGATATTATAGTCTGTCTCGTATGTCTGTAGTTTTTTTTAACACTAACTCACTCATATGGATGTTTTTACAGTAAATGTGCGGACCACCCCAAAATTCTGGTAGTCAGGTTTTCAGATATTTTTTTCCACTCAGTGACAATGATTTACAATAATTACCGGGATAAGGTTGTGTAATACCAGGAGGTGACCCAGTAATACCATGCATGTTCCTGGTGTTATTGGAGACATTTTCAGACTCTTTCTTCTGCTGGAGAAACAGAGGGCCCGATTCACAGAACTAACTTAAGACAAAATCCTAAACTTACTACCATTTTGGTATTCACAGAAGGCACTTACTCATTTTGGTATTCACAGTAGGCACTTACTCATTTCGGTATTCACAGACGTTAGGAGTCCTGACCTTATAACTTCTAAATGCCTTCTGTGAATACCAAAATGAGTAAGTGCCTTCTGTGAATACCAAAATGGTAGTAAGTTTAGGATTTCTTCTTCAGTTAGTTCTGTGAATCGGGCCCAGAGTAGTAAAGTCTAATGAGAATAGTGTTTTTTCCACTTCCCCTTGAAATTACCTGCCCAATCTCAAAATACAGCAAATAGACCCTTCCACAGGACACCCCACGTCCTAATCGGGGGTGATAGTCTGAAGGTTAGAAATAGGTAGAGCAGTCTAACTCTTGTGATTATTGTGTTTCCAAGTGTGTGCACATGTTGACAGGGATATGTCTTATGGAGGGTTAAACAAGAGGAGTGCTTAGGTCTTTGCACCTTCAATCGATTAATTATAATCACCTGATTCTATTTTATATATTTTTATTTAATGCGATTTTCTATAGCTCGAACATTACCCGTTATAGGTACAATTTATTTTCTTTTTGTGTTATAATTTTTTATTAGTATTTCATGTTCAAAAACAATGCATATACAATATATAACAGTATACTTGTCCATATGTGAAATAAATGATAAAGTACATGAACTCATTTCAATATACTATGGAAAGGAAAATGTGTAGCATGTTAATTACACTGTCTACTTATATAAACATTGCATTTGAAAGTAAAAAGGTAATAAATCATGACAAATAAAGTAAAATCTAAATTATACAATAGAAAATTTAAATAAGATAAGGGAGTGATATGTATATATTATAAGAGAGGATAATATCATCAATCTAAGCAAAAAAACTAAAACCATTATAATCTGAGTATCATATTAACAATGTGATAGAAGAGGAAAACTGTAAACAGATGCAATAAAATAATTTCCTTGCAAGATATAAAAAATAGTAAAAAAAAGTAGGAAAGATCTTTGAAATTAATAATAGATTAAGGTGTATATGTATGTTGCATAGAAGTAGAAGCACTATCTCTCACTGAGCATCATCTAGTGTGAAGAAGGGGGCGGCCCAAATTCGATTAAACAGATCCAACTGATTATTTACATTATATATAGCTCTTTCATGGGAAGCAGTTTGTATCATTGTTCTAAGCCAGGATTCTGGAGATGGCGGAGTTGGAGATTTCAATAATCTGAGTATGCAGATTTTAGCAGTTGCTAATGCAGCATGCAGAAGTCTACTCTGAGGTTTAGAAAGATATTGAAAGGATCTGAAATCATGTAATATAATTGTGGAAGGTGAAAGTAGTAGTTGTAATGAAACAGTGCGACTTAATGTCCGGCCTATGTAATGCCAATTAGATTGAATCATGGGACATCCACATATAATATGCATGATATCGCAACCATAATTATTACATCTCCACAATTCGTATGTGGAAGTAAATCTGCCTTGTTCAACTTTACTGGGGACCAGTGCCAGTCATGGAGTAATTTGAATAAAGAAAATTTCAATCTGGATTCCCAGCACCTTTACCTAAATTGAGTAATAAATCTATCCATTCTTGGACACTGTAAGTGGTGGATAATCGTGATTGCCATTTGTCCTTAAGATTATTAGTAGTGGATTGAGAGAATAAATGTGATGTGATTATTTCATATAAGCCCGACGTGACTCCTTTACATTTCCCCGAAGTGGCTAAATACGATATTAGAGGTGAAATTTGTAAGGCAAAAGGAGGCAATCCAAAAAGTTTTTTAGGACAGGTTGTAAGCTGTAGATAATTTTGTTTCTGGTGCAATGAAATTCTAAATTCCTCTACCAATTAATTAAATGGCTTAAGGTTACCATTGTGTAGAAGCTTTTCTAAGGTGATAATTCCAGCTGTTTTCGATTGAGACCAGAGAATAGGTTTACCCTTAATTCATATACCTGTATTATTCCAAATTGGGGCTTTAACATGAATACGTGAGTTGGAACCTAAAATTCGATGTGCTTTTTGCCAAACCTTGCGTATTGCAGCCAATAAAGGGTTGCGAGGATCAAACCGACTGGTACCTGTCCCATACAAAGCTGATAATCCTGGATCAGCAGATAACAGATATATCTCTATATGCACCCATTGTGGTGTACTAGATTCATCTGCCATTAGGTATGGAATTTGGGACAGTTGTAAAGCCATAAAGTAATGCTCTATGGAGGGAACACTCAATCCTCCTTTGGAATGATGTGCCTTGAGTTTATGTATAGCTAAACGAGGCTTCATGGATCCCCAAATGAAGGATTTAATTTTTGAGTCAATGAGGCGTAGTGTGGACAGAGGTATTGTAAGTGGAAGCTTCCCAAGTGTGAAAAGAAAACGAGAAAGCAGGACCATTTTCACAGCTAGGTGGACTCTGCCCCATAATGATAAACCCAAAGATTTCCATTTGTCGAAGTCACGTTGCATCTGGGAAATTAAGGGACCTATATTATCTGTGACCATGCCTTCTCTGCCTTTATTCACTAATATCCCTAAATATATTAGACAAGATGGTTGCCAGTGAAAAGGGAATCCCTGGATTTCTGCCTTTGTAGTACAATTTGAAATTGGAAGGGCCTCGCTCTTGTCCCCGTTTATTTTATATCCAGAGAAGGATGAAAACTTGTCTATAATTTTAAGCAAGGAGGGAATACAATGTGTCATATTAGTTATGGTAAGTGGTATATCGTCGGTATATAAATAGATTTTTGAATGTCCAATAGGTAGAGGTATTCCTTTAATAATCTGAGACTGACGAATAGCAGCAGCAAGGGGTTCTAATGCAAGGAGAAATAACAGAGGGGTGATGGGACAGCCCTGATGAGTCCCTCTACAAATGGGAAAAGAGTCAGAAAGGAATCCTCCACCATTAACTTGAGCCACAGGATCTTGATATAACAGGTTAACTTTATGTATAAATTGAGATCCTAATCCAAATTTCTCCAAGATAGTGAAGAGATACTGCCACTCCACCCGGTCAAAGGCTTTTTCTGCATCAAGTGATAATGCTAATGCTTCTTCTTGCAAGAATTTGGCCGAATGGAGTGTATGCAATAATGTACGTAAATGATTCTGAGATGATCTTCCGGGAACAAAAACTACTTGTGTAGAATGAATCAAAGAAGGTAAAACCTTCCGAAGCCGGGAAGCTAGAATGCTGGCCATAATTTTGATATCACTATTGAGGAGGGATATGGGACGATAACTAGAACATAATATTGGATCTTTTCCTGGCTTAGGAAGAATTGCGATAATTGCTTTATTAGAGACAGGGCCTAAAGAAGCTGTTGCGTCTGTCTCCTGAAAAGTAGTATGTAATATGTCTACAATTTTGTCACCAGACCATTTGTAGAATTCTGCAGGGAAACCGTTGTCACCAGAGGCTTTATTATATGGGAGAGATGCAATAGCTTTTGTAATCTCATCTTTTGTTATTGGACCATCTAGTAGTGCTCTGCCCTCCTCAGATAGGCTAGGCAAATTAACTTTTGAAAGAAAGGAATTCATGTTAGCTAAATCTAAAGAGGGTTCTGGGGTATATAATGTTTTGTAATAAGATGTAAACTCATTAACAATATCTTGGGGACTAGTCAATAAAGTCCCATCTGATGTTTTTATAGCTGAGATTGCCATAGCAGCCTCTCGCTGACGTAGCTCAGCTGCTAGGACCCTCCCCGGCTTTCTCTCCCTGCTCATAGTGTCTATGTTTCATTTTTTGCAAAGCATACTCAGCTTTAGAAGTGAAAAGGCTATTAAGCTGAATTTTAGACTGTTCGTTTACGAATTTGCAACATAGGTGTTTTAGTATAAGATTGGGTCAATAATTGAATATCATGTTCTATTTGTTGTTGTCTAACAATATTTTTCCTATTAGCTATTGCAGCATCTCTCATGAGTTGACCACGTAATGTGGCCATGTCAGCAGCCCAATGGATTCTATTGGATGTTACAGAGTTTTGATTAATTGTGAGATAATCTTGAAGATGATTACTTAGTTGTGCTTTACCCTGAGGGGTCTTGTAACACTGTATGTTTAGGCACCAGGGTTTACAACCAGGCTTCGCTAGACCCGTCTGTAAAGACACAAGAACTGGAGAGTGATCCGAAATAGATGCTTCCAGAATAGTAGATTCAAGGACAAGTTGAACAATTCTTTGAGAAAGAAGAAAATAATCAAGTCTAGAAAGAGTGCGATGAGTTGGTGATGTAAATGTGTATTCCAAGTCAGTCGGGTGAGAAAGGCGCCAGTGATCCACAAGACCATTGTCTTCCATTATATCAGACATGAGGGATCTATCGGAGGCATTGTTCTTGTCAAGAGGACCAGTCTTATCTAAAATCGGGTCTCTTGTCAAATTCCAGTCCCCTCCCAACAAGTAATGAGAGGAATTGATCTCAGAAAGCAGGCGGTTTAACTGAAGAAAAAAATATTTCTTTGCACCAACTGGAGCATAAATTGATCCTACGCAAAGATGGGCTTCTCCAATACGTAGTTTGACAAAGACATATCTACCATCAGGATCTTCCCAGGCCTTCAAAATAGAGCATGGTAAGGACTTGCAAATTAGGATCACCACTCCATTAACAGGTGGAGTTAGTATCTGAAGAAGGACATTTAGTAATGCTAATGTGAAAGACTTTTCCCACCCAGTCTCTGCATAACTTGTTGGATTCCAGTTCATCAAGGTGGGTTTCCTGAAACACAGCTATATCTACTTTTTTAGACTGCAAATATGAAAGTACCTTTTTACATTTAATGTAAAGTGTCAGACCATTAACATTCCATGTTACAATACGTATATGATGGGTGTTAGTCATATCTATGAGTACCAATGAATCAGTGAGAAAAGTTTTGAGAAGTGCAGAATGTATTGAAAAGGGCAATTACAGGAGAGTGAGAGACGAAGTATTTAGGATATCAGATGAAGTTTAAGAGGAAGCAAGGAAAATTATAAGAAAGAAATAAATAGAAGAAAAAAGAAAAAAGAGAAGAAAAAGAAAAAAAAGATAAATAGAAATAAAAAATAGAATAAGAAATACAAAATATAATCAATACATGAACTTTTGACCACGGATGTGGGCTCACCAGAGCACCACCACGGGCAAACCCCCCTCAGGAGGTAATAAGTATTCTGTAGTTAGGACTAGTATAAAAGGTGAAAACAGGCTAGATATAGAATTCAAATAGAAGAATAGAATAATTCAAATACAAGTAGTGCAAGAATATTATCGAGATATCTAATAATACAAATTCATGGAGGTAATACAAAATGCCATATTAAAGTGAAATGCCAACACATTTAATTTTATCCTAAATATATTATTGTATCTGTAGGCGTATCAATACACATACCTATACCTATATACTTACCTGAAGGCAATGTAAAAGAATAAGCATATAGATTAACATTCAATAATAATTGACAGCAATAAAAAGAGTGGGTAAGTATACCATATATATATATATATATATACAAGATTCAACAATCAGTATTAAAAAGAATAATATATGAATAATTAGAAGTATGAATAAGGATAATAGCTAATAATTGCCAACTACAAAGGAATATAAAGATATAAACATCTCATGCATGAAAAGAGAGCGGTATAAATATTGAAATATCTAGAGTTTAAGGAGAAGGGTAGGAGATCTGTTAAAACCTTTTATAGTATGTATGCAATCTATAATTAGAGTATAAGATGTATATATTATAAATGTCAAATATAGATAATAATTTTAGCTAAATATAATGACGTATTGCAGAACTATTATGTAATATAAATGTAAAACTACATAGATAAAGTTTAAGACAGCATCAGGTGATTGCTCTTAAGTTTAATTTCAATCCTCCTCTGAAGCGGAAGGAGAGCGAGATTTGTTCCTGTGTTTGTCTTGAGTGAAAACATTTGCTGTTGCAGGGGCCGATACTTTATCAACATGAGTGCGTGGAGAGCGTTGGCGGAGTTCTCCAAGTTCTCTGTGTCTTCTTTCAGTAAGTGTAGAGGATATTTAATAGTTTGAACGGCCTGAACAGAGACGGATTGCTGCTTTTCCACATCTTGTATTGAGAAATTATCTAAGAAGTGCTGTAAATCATCAGGATTGTAGAAATCTTTAGATTCACCATTGATGGTAATGCGGAACCGTGCTGGGTCGAAGAGACCATACTTAATGCCCATTTTCTTTAATGAGGTTCTCATAGAAAGGAATGCCTTTCTCCGCTCATTTGTTTCTCTAGAAAAATCAGCTGCCATACGGATTTCTTGACCAATATAGATGTATTTACCTTGTGAACGTGCCAGCATTAAAATCTGGCGAGCATGATCATGTCTCAAGAAACGTGCTATTAAAGGTCTTGGTTTAGAGTCGAAGCACTTATGAGGAGGACCAATCCGGTGAGCTCGCTGTATCTCTAGCAATGGATCAAAAGTAACTCCCAGCAATTTAGGAAAAGTGTTACACAAAAAAGAGCTAGCATTCTGCCCTTCAACTCCTTCTGAAAAACCAAAATAATGAATATTGTCTCGTCTATTGCGGTCTTCCAAATCAATAATTTTACTGTGTAAAAATGACGAATCCTGACCTCTGTTATTGAATGAATCCATTTGTGTTTCTACTGCTTTAAGCCTTTGGTCTAAGATGTCTGTTTCATTATGAAAGTGCGCAATATACGCTCTTATTGATTTGGTCACTGCCATGAGAGAAGAAATGTTAGCATCCATGTCTGCTAAACGACAACTTATTGATGACACTTCCTTTAAAATACGATCCATAGTTGTGTCCGTTAATGAAGATGAAGCGTCTAAGGAAGAAGAGGAGGGTGATGAAGGAGAGTTCTTCCCTATTGAAGCACAAGGTTGCTTAATCACTTCTGCAAAAGAAGATGGCTTAGAGCATGGGTACTCACAAATTTTCTCTCGGGGCCAAATTTGCAGTGTGGTTTGTGGCGGAGGGCGGCGCCGGTGGGGGCGGGTCAGTGGGGGAGGGGGCGGGGCGCGAGCAACAAAAAAAACTGGTACCATGAGGTTGATCACTGGTCCCTGCAGCGGACGCCTTCGTCCACTGAGCCACCAGACCCGACTATCACACATCTCTCTATCTCTCTCATTCTTTCTCAGTCTCTCTCTCTCTCTCTCTCTGTCCCTCCCTCTCTCTCTCCCTCTTCCTCCCTCTCTCTACCTCTCTCTCCCTCTCTGTCTCCCTCTGTCTCACTCACTCTAACTGTCTCACTCCCTGTCACTTCCGCTCTCCCTCTGTCTCACTCACTCTGACTGTCTCACTCCTCTCTCCTTCTATCTCACTCACTCTGACTGTCTCACTCCCTCTCTCCCTCTGTCTCACTCACTCTGACGGTCTCACTCTCTCTCTGTCTACCTCTCTCTCTCCGTTTCCCTCTCCATGTTACCCTCTCCTTCTCTCTGTTTCCCTCTCCCTCACTCTGTGTCCCTCTCCTCACTCTGTTTCCCTCTCCCTCACTCTTTCCCTCAACCTCCTTCCCTCTGTCTCCCTCTCTCTCCTTTGCTCTCCCTCATTCCCTCTGTCTCCCTCTGTCTCCTTACCTCTCCCTCCTTCCCTCTGTCTCCCTCTATCTCCTTCCCCCACCCTCACTCTGAGGTCTCCATCACTCTGAGGTCTCCCTCCCTCACTCTGTCTCCCTCCCTCGCTCTGCTTCCCTCCAGCGCGCTCCCTCTGTCTGCCTCTCCCTCGCTCTCCCTCTGTCTGCCTCTCTCTCCCTCCCTCGCTCTCCCTCTGTCTGCCTGTCTCCCTCCCTCGGCCTTTGTCTCCCTCCCTCGCTCTCCCTCTGTCTGCCTCTCCCTCGCTCTCCTTCTCTCTCCATATGTCTGGCTCTCCCTCGCTCTCCCTCCCTCGCTCTCCCTCTGTCTGACTCTGTCTCCCTCCCTCGCTCTCCATCACTCTCCCGCGCTCTCCCTCGATCTCCCTTGCTCTCCCTCTGTCTGCATCTCCCTCGCTCTCCCTCTGTCTGGCTCTCCCTCGCTCTCCCTCTGTCTGCCTCTGTCTCCCTCCCTCGCTCTCAATCACTCTCCCACGCTCTCTCTTGCTCTCCCTCTGTCTGCCTCTCCCTCGCTCTCCCTCTGTATGCCTCTCACTCGCTCTCCCTCTGTATGCCTCTCACTCGCTCTCCCTCAGGGAGGGAGATGTGTGTCTGTCCTAAGCCCCCCAACACTCACCGCAGTGTATGTCAGGGAAAAGGAGATGTGTATCTGTCCTAAGCCCCAGCCTTTCAGAGCAGCTTTGAGGGGAGCAGCAAAGCTCAGCAGCATCGGTGACCACAGCAGACACAGGACTCTGAAGAGAGGACGAGTGAGGGAGAAGGGAAAGGAGAACATAGAGTGCATTGGATGTGGGAATGGCAAGAGCGATGCTCCAGGGCATTGAAAGTTGAGACAGAAGGGAAAGGTGTTTTCAAACAAATATTTATTTATTTGATTTTAATTAAAGACAAGAAAAATAGGTATGAGCACATCAGGATCCGTAGGATTACGATAGTTGTGGACAGCTTGTATCAATAATGCATATGTTGTGACATGGCATGCACAAATCTGTGCAATACATGTGATTCGCTCAGTGCCTCTGTCTCTCTCCCCCTCTTCCTCCCTTCCCTCCTTCTCCCTCTGTCACCCTCTTCACCTCATCCTGCCTGTGTGTGCCTGGGCTGAGACAGCTTCCGGGCACACACACACACAGCTGCACCCAAGCAATTGAAAGGTCTTTAAAAGACCATTCCCATGTTAATGAGGCTTTGCTTACCTCGTAGGCCCCTGCAGCTCCACGGAATCGCCCGGCCCCCACAGAGCAGCAGTCTCTTGACTGCCGCAGGAGTTTTTGCTGACACTCTTAAAATAATATATATTCATTAAAACACTGGTACGATGTTTGGACGGTCCACGGGCCGCCTGGGAAGGCTTGCTGGGCCGCCAGCGGCCCGCGGGCCGTACTATGAGTACCCCTGGCTTAGAGCCTTTATTGCCATTCTTAGTATGAGACATTTGTGAAAAAGTTTCTTGTAATACCAACTGGAAAAATAACTTGAGAGGAAAAAACACACCAAGAATAATATGAAGACTTAGAGAGAACCACACTTAAGTGGTACATGTTAAACCTGTTAAACCAGACAATTAAGACTAGTAGGTCTTAGCGTTTGAGTGTTAGTAGAAGTATCTCAGAGAACAATGCCACATTAATCACAACAAGCAAGACCCTATGCGTACTCAGGAAAGAATGGAAGATCACTTCACAATGCTTGGCTCTTCAATGCGCAGTGAGAGAATTGCTAAATATATGTGACAGAGAATCACCTTACAAAATGTAGCAATAATGTTGCGAACAGGGAACAATGTCACATTAACCGCAATAAGCAAAGCCCTAAGCGCACTCAGGAAAGAATAAAAGCTCACCTCACAAAGTGTAGCAACCATGTTGAGGATGGTGAACAATGCCACATTAACCATACCAAACAAAGCCCTAAGCACACTCAGGAAAGAACAGAAGCTCACTTCTTAACACTTCGCCCTTCAATGAGCAGTGGGAGAGTTGCCAAATATAAATGACAGGAAATCACCTCTCAAAAATACAGCAATATTGTTGAAAACAGTAAATGAGAATGAAGTCTAACATATGAAGCGTTACTAATGTGCCACATAATGAAGCGTTTCTGAAAAATGTAAGACTGTAACGTCACGCACTCTGAAGAAATACACCAAATAAGTTGTTCTGAGCAACAACAAAAAATGCAAATGTGGAAAATTTTAAATGTTAGCAATATACAACATAGTCAAAATAGAGCATTGCTAAAACATTGCTGAAAAAGGTGTAACTGAAAAAAGATGAAATTGCAGTCTTATATACTTTAGAGCAGTACTTCATACACATAATAGCTGTAATTGTGAGGATGTAGCATTCATTACACGTGAAAGCCGAGGGTGTTTGAAGGCAGAACAATTAAGTTTCCTGTCAATGTGCTGTAAAAGTTCTTTAGAAAAATATATTTGACAGGAAAAATACCTCCCAAA
The DNA here is from genome assembly GCF_964263255.1 of Lissotriton vulgaris. Classification (NCBI taxonomy): domain Eukaryota; kingdom Metazoa; phylum Chordata; class Amphibia; order Caudata; family Salamandridae; genus Lissotriton; species Lissotriton vulgaris. Next base: position 207,358 of record NW_028248859.1, on the reverse strand, counting down.
ACATGGCAATAGTAGTGGAGAATATTATTAAAATGCAGAGGGCGATATGAGAGGTGCCATTAATATTCAGCAAAAATAGCGTCTTTATTTAGTAAATGAAGACTGCAGCTGCATACACTTTAAAGGAAAATATATATATATATATTCCAATTCCAAGGTGCTGACTGGATTCATTTAATAATTCTCCATAGAAAGAAGCCAGTAAATAAATACTCAGGCGGGGCAATGCAGGCTAGGCAATAAAATACCTTATCAGGAACCAGCCGATGGCAGGAGATAACAAGCATTTGCAATGCAATAGGTTTCGAATTTACACGAGTTTAAGCTATTGGCAATGAAAATAGCCTAAATTTGCGTAAATGCGAGACCTATTGCAAATGATTTTAGTTTAAAACTGAGCGTGGGCCGCTTCAAGGACACTGTGCTCTTTTTTTTTTTTACTTTAACACTGAGCGCGGTGTCCTTGAAGCGTGCACTGCGCTCACTATTAAAGTTGAAAAAATAATAATAAACAGAGCGCGGTGTCCCAGAAGCGAAAGCCACGCTCAACATGAAAGTTAAATATAAATAAATAAACAGAGCCCGGTGTCCCTAAAGCGGGCGCTGCGCTCTGGATACAAATACAAACAAGAGTGACAAGAAAGCCAACCAATGGTAAGCAATGCGCTGGTCCAAACCCACTGCAAGATTTGGTATGGTCCACAATAGGTCATTCAACAACAAACAGCTAAAAGATGTGTGCATGCAAAGCCTAAAAAGCCAATGTCAACCCTTGCCCAATGCCAATGTTGACTCTTGACAAAGATGCTGAGTAAGTGTAAAGTAAAGACCGGTCAAGCATGTGACATCCAGGCCACTGCACCACCTCTGATCGGTGGTTACCCGTGGTAGACAACCGAAGAGCGCCAAACAAGCCAGCCACAGTCCCGCCAGGCATGAAGCACCAATCTGCGCTGACCGCTGCGCCATCTGTCTGGTCGTGCGCTCTCACCTCTAATCCTAATCCTGCAGCTTCCAGTGGGCAGCTGCGGGTTTTACTCATTCCAGGAACATAATCTCTGCAATGCTAACAACAGGAACACCAACAAACGTGATCTCGCAGAAAAACAACGGCGCAAAACCCCATGGTGGCTGCCATGGCCTCAGCCGTGCAGTGCACTATACAAGTGTATTTACTCACTTGCACTCACAACCATGTACCACTGGGTTCTATGTTGCACAGGCTAGTGCTTACATTATTTACATCTCACTCAAACAAACTTATCAACACGTTTAGGTGTCGTCACTGGTGCCATATTGATAACCCTGACCAACAGCTAAGTCAATATTTCTGGCCTATAGTGAGTTGGCAGACTCACCCACTGGTACCCACGTAGGGTAAACAATATTACGTTTAATTCCACAAATCTGTACAGAGAAGCCGTTCTTACAGCTCCTTGCCCTGCCAGAGCTATTTATTTCCCCCAGCCGAGCCACTCTACAACCACTGTAGTATCTACACTCGGGTGTCCAATGTAGGTTAAAGAGGGCCTGATCCACACATATCTTCAGGATAGCCACTGACAGTGTAAATTGGTTAATTTACATTCACTGTATGCAAATGTACATTCTGTGGACATATGGAAAGTGGCACTTATAATGGGACATAGCTGATCTGTGCTGTACCCTTGAGTCGAGGTGTCTATAAGCGCAGAGACGCCATGCCCCCGGGGATTGTTTGTGCTAAGAGAAAGTGTCACGACATTATATAAAACTCAGAAAGGATGCTACATTTTACAGCTTCAAGTATGCCATGGGTTGGAACACGAATGAGCTTGTACTAAAGGTAGCGCCTGGGTATCGGGTATTATGCCAAGGGTGACAGAGCGCTACCCCTGGAGAACAGGGAGTTGTTATCTCTTGTTCGTATCCATTGCCACAGAGCTGCAAGTAGTGTTTAGCATTCCTGCTCCACCGCCTGTACAGACACGGCCTTGGGCACATCATGTTTTCACACAGCTCCCAGTGGCTTCATATATAGGCCTGGAAGACACTCTCCGCCAGCTCTTAAAGTCCTGCGTGGGTGGGCGAGTGCCTGCACAGGTGCCCGCTCCAAGGCCACCGGCTCGGATTACAAGGTACTGTGTAAACTGTAGAAGACAGAAGCATCACACATGCTGGCGTGCCCTCCTACGGGATTTTGTTTTTTTAAGAACGTCAGAATTTAGCTCTCAGAAGTGACCGCAAAGCGACCTTTCAGAGCTATTCAAAAGGCCTTGAATAAATAAAAAAAAAACAGCAATTTAAGAACGAAAGTTATAGGTCGGAAACACCAGTGTGTGTGTCACAGATGGACTCACTTCACAATGCCTATCAGCTTGACACAAGTCTAGAGGCCAGGTTCAGAACCAGGAATCCCGGCTCATTATACTAAACTTTGTGATCTTGGACGTATTCCTCCACATGCTGCAATCTATCATCTCCGACAAAAGTAGAAACTCGCAGAGGCGAGTTAGCTTGAGCTACACAATAAAAACAATGACCGTGTACCTTATTCCAAACTACCCAATTCACCTAACATGCAACTTCATTGCCGACAGTTTAACGACCCATCTTCAAGGCTGCAAGGCATAATATGTAAATGCATCGTCTCCAAACGCGCACACCTCCCTCCCATGCTGCCTGCGACTGAGTTGCAGAGGTTTCCTCGGGCCTGCAGACTGCATCCCACCGCGCTTCATTTTTGGTTCCCCCCCTTGCGAGCTGCCAGCCGTGAAGAACAGCCCAGACACCTATCGAGAGGGGTGAAGGGGGTCTGCAAGCCCAGGCGCCTCCTTTCCTCACCACAACCGACCCCCCACAGATATCCGGCCGCAGGGCGACCCCCCACATACATCCGGCCGCAGGGAGCGCAGGCCGGGATGCCAGAGGTGCCCCCAGCTGCCAGAAGTTAGCGCCCACACTCGCAGCAAACAAAAGGCTCCGGTTAGTAGACTGCAGATGTGCAGCCAGAAGCCGTGCATGTGCCCGGTGACCTGCAGAGGGGAAAGTAACATATAATCTGTTTAACTACCAACATTCTGGCACTAAATCGAGCCTCTCCTCCACCTCAAAGTGGCATGCCCCCATGCCTCAGCCGTACCCCCGCCCCTCCTCCCCGATGCTCACCTCCGTGCAGCGCCTCCTCGGGGGCCCGAAGGGGCGCATGTTCACCGCGGGGGCGCGACGTGCACGGTGCTCCGGGGGCAGCGAGCGGTGCTCCGGGCGCGCACAACAATCAGCCCCATTCAGCGCGGAGCAGGAACGAGAGGAATGGCAGAGCGGCGGCGGCGCCTCCCGGGTCCCTGAGCTGGGGGCTTCAGCGCTTCCGGCCGCAGAGCCCCGCGCGGGGGGCGCACGTGGAGCTCGGCATGTCCGGCGCTGCAGCCCGCGTGCCTGGGTCCCGGAATGCAGCGCACAGGATTACATGCGTTACATAAAATATACAAACAGGAAAAAATGCACATGTACAAGATGTAAAGTCACACAAGGAAGTATTTTAGACTTGATATACTATTTACACGTTAACTGCTGTAAGAAACAAGTCAGGTCCCGGGCCGCGCTGTGATTGGCTGACGTCACGGGGGTGTCCCGGGCCGGCAGCCAATCACAGCGCGGCCCGGGAATGACGTCACGGGGGTGTCCCGGGCCGGCAGCCAATCGCAGCGCGGCCCGGGACAAAGGGGCGGGGCTTAAAAAAAGCACCAGAAACGCCCCCGAATCGCGTTTTCGAGAGAAAGCGCGATTGACAGCCTCTGCCTCCCAATGGCTATCCTCCATTTATGGAGCTAGCCAATGAGAGGCAGAGGCGGGGCCGACATCCATACTGAAGACAATAGTTTTCAAACTGGGAGGGGCACTTCGTGCCCCTCGCCAGGTTCGAAACCTAACAAACTGGGAGGGGCACTTCGTGCCCCTCGCCAGGTTCGAAACCTAAAAATCTTTCTTGAAGGTTCTCACAGGGAAGGAATGCCTGTGTTGTTTACACAAGCTCATGGACTTAATCTGATATGAAGAGGCCCAGTGCATATTCCATGAGGAGAAATCCTTTGAGATGTTTATGGGCACTTAACAGACACCCAGACACGCGAAAGTCAGCCCAGCTGTTGTGCTCACATTCCGCCTTCAAAGGAAAGGAGCACCGGTGTCCCAGACTGAGGGAAGAAAGTGCCGCCTCCGTCAGAAAGTTCACCCGTGGCAGAGCTCAGCATTCAGGCGACCATCTTCCTGAGTGGTCAGATAGGGTGACCAACCGTCCGTAAATTTCACGGACAGTCCGTAATTTCGGCCGTCTGTCCGTTGTCCGTGAAGGATTGTTTAATGGACGCCATTTGTCCGTAACTGAGGCAGTACAAAAGCTCAGATACCCATCAGCATTGGTGAGGCACAGCGGGATGGCAACCCTCACACCTTCAGCCCTTGATGAGCTGTTAAGAGGTGCTTGAAGGTGACAGAGGGAGGGGCGGTAGCTTCGGAGCAGGGGCATCTGTTCAGATGCAAACAGCACTGAATGCGTCTTGTATTTTCAATTTGTGTGAGACATTCCCTTTCGGCCCAGGGTTTAAAATATCCTAGAACCGGCCCTGATTACACCGAGGCAGCACGTGGTTCACTTCACAGAGCTTAATTGCTGTCACTAAATTGTAAACAAACCCCGATTCTTCAAACATGCAGTCTATATTGTATTAAAATAGAGAAATGGCTTAATCACACTCACACTGATTAACAAAGTATGGAGGACAATCAGTTAAATCAGTTCTCTTGGAGTATCTCCTTTCAGTACTGTATATCAGTGTGGGCGGAGGGGGGCAAAACTAACATTTTGGGAACGAAGCCTGTCTTCTCGTTGTCTTATCCAGGAGGGGGTAAGGAGCCCTCCCCCACCCTGGAAGAGACCAAGATGATACTAGAATACTGCATACCCACCCCTGTGTCCACCCTGGTGGATCCTGTCCCCCTCCAGTGATGGCTCTTGTCCCCCCATGTGGTGGCTCCTGACCCCCCCCCTCCGCCTGTGATGGCTCCTGTCCCCTCCTGTAGTGGATCCTGTCACTGCCCTGGGTGGCTTCTGTCCCAGTCCTGGAATGTCTCCTGCAGCGAGGGTGAAGTTCTTGATAGGCCTCTTCTCAAAAAGGCTCAGCTCAAAATTAATATGAAAAGGTGGGCGAGTGAGTAAGTGAAGGGATGGCTGGATGAATTAGTGAAAGGGGGAATGGATGAATGAAAGATTGAATAGATGGATAATGGGAGGGATGGATGGATTGATGGGTGAGTGGAAGGATGGAAGAGAGAAAACGGAAATAGCTGGATGTATGGGTGGAAGGGTAGCTGGATGGGTAAAAGGGTGGATGGATGAGGGAAAAGGTGGATGATGAGTGAGTGGGTGGATGGATGAGTGAAATGATGGATGGATTGATGAATTGATAGGTGCAAGGGCGAATGGATGGACGGATGAGTGAAAGGGTGGATGTAAGGATGGATAAGTGAGTGAAAGGGAAGGTAGATGGACAAAATGATGAATAGACCAGTGAAGGAGTGAAAGGATAAATGGATGAGAGAAAGGATGAATGAGTGATAGGGTCAATGGATGGATTCATGAGCGGATGAGTAGATGGATGGATGGGTGGGTGGGTGGGTGGATGGATGGATGGAAGGAAGGGTGGGTGGATGGATGGATGGATGGAAGGATTGCTAAGTGAAAGAGTCGATGGAGAAAGAAAGGGAGGATGATGGATGACTGAAAGGGTGGATGGGTGGAAGGATCAGTGACTGGGTGGATGGATGAGTAGGTGAAAGGATGGCTGGAAAGGTGAAAGGGTAAATCGCTGGATGGATGAGTGAATGGATGGATGGGTAGAAGAGTGAATGTCTGAGTGTACAGATGGATAGGGTGAAAGGGCGGATGGATGGTTAATGGATGGATGAGTGAAAGGATGGATGAAGGGATGGATGAGTGAAATGAAAGATGGAAGGATACATGATGGATAGGTTTGCAAATGGCTGAATGTGTCAAGATATGGCTGGGCTTACTTAAATACAATTGCGCGATCTCTGATGTGTCTGTAAAACTTATCCAATTGTCCTGAAGTTTTGTCCTGAATTTTTACCTCCTGTCCTGAATTTGTGTCCTGAATTTTGACCCTTTGTCCTGAATTTTTACACTCACCGTCCTGAATTTGCACCGATGCCAGTTGGTCACCCTATGGCCAGACCACGCCTACCATAATCACCTGATTCTGTTTTGTTGCAGGTCGCAGTGAGATCGTCCCCACTGTTCAATGTGAAGGTTCAGCAATGACCATGTCTTTCAAGAAGTGCCTTTTGGAGAGGTTCAGGTACAGCGTCACAGGCATGCATTTTACGAACGCCTCGGACGGGTTCTGCGCAGACCCTTCATATCCGGAGCTGGTGGCAGGTGAAAGTTGGGTCAGAGCTCAAGCTGTACCTCTGGCAGGATGGTGCGGAAATGAGATGACGGTAAGAAGAGATGCACCATGAGTACCCCAGGCTTCCCCAGTAGTGAAAGTCACTGTTGTTTTTTTTTATAAAGGTCACAATATGTATTTGATATTTTAGTACCTGGAGCGCTCTGTGAAGGAATGTCAACTCGCCGCTGGGCTCTTTACAGTAGGATTTAATAATACATGCCACATAAATCATATACAGCAGCAGAGTCAGTGGTGCTGAAACAGGGGTCAAACAGCTGCTGGGCACTCACTAGCAGCCACGAGTTCTGTTATTCACAGCTGCAGCTGTCATGTCATAAATCACACATCAATCAAAAACATAACGGTTTTAGTGGCACAACAAACTTCCTTCCTAGGGTCAGTGCCACCAAGTGTCGCATACAACGTAATGCCTCGGAGCAGCCTAGTATCAAGCATTTCCAAATGCAATACAAATCGCATTTGCAAGAGTTAGAGCCACTGACATTGTAAATGACAAAGGGGCAGATTTACAAACCCCTATCTCCACCACATCACTTTTTTCACGTTGTGGTGGCAATATGTGCTTCGCCTTATTTACAAGGCAGCGTTAAGCCACTTAACGTGGCTTAACGCTGCCTTGTAAATATTGCCCACTTTAACACTATATTTAGCATGAAAGGGGAGGGCAATGGGTGTTGCGGTGGCCATTTTACCGCAATAACTATTGATTTTGACGCTGTCCCATATTTACAAAGGTGCTGTAAATATGGGGCTTTTAACACTGGAGGGGTTTTGTCCTACAAGTCCTGGCTGGACAAATATACGTTATATCAAAACAAAGGTGCCAGGGCTCGAGTTCAATTCACAACTGCTTTTTATTTAGCAGCTGTGTACCATCTTTAAATGGATTCCGAAGGTTTGTGTACTCATTCATACATTTTTTTCAAAGTTTCAAAAATTATTTACATTTTGTACAAACATCAGAGGTTTAAACATTCCTTAAGCAGTTAAAACAGTACAAACATAAATCATAAATGTGATACTTTGTGAATAACAAATCATAACATTCATTAATAGTTACACTTGACTATTTGGACTACAAAGCAACTCAATTTGGTACACCTGTACTTATTTTTATACTAGTCCTAACGACCAAGCATACATATTTAGTGGGACTAGACACATTTGGGCCTTATAACTTTTGCTGAAATCTCCCTATATTCGTGTACATGGATCCTTTGATCCGAACCCTCGGAATTTAGGTTCCCTTAAAACAGCTGAACAGCCAATATGTAAATATGGGGCAGCACCAAAATTAAGACCAGGGAAAACCTGGTCTTTCCCTTGCAAAATGGGAAGAAATGTTTTATTTCGCCTAGTTTTTGCTGATTCCTTGTGTACTGCTTTGTGCAGCACCCATAGAAAGAGCAAAAGGACAATGATTGTTTATGTGCATGAAGATGTCCCTTCCTGCACATAAACAATTTCCCCCTGCAAAGCAGACACCCTTGCACTATTGTGCAACGTGTTGGTGCTAGGCAGCTATATTTAGCGCAAGCGCAGGGGGGAAAACAGGGATGCACTGTTTTGTTGTAAATATGTTGCAGCCTTGCGTTTCAAAAGCTAACACCGCGATCCACCACTTCTATTGGAAATATGCCCCAATGTCTTTTATCTGTGTGTATTGATTTGGAGTGGATTGAATGTATGTGGTTTGGAGTGGAATTATGTGTTTTGAATTGGATTTTTTTTTTTTTGAGGAATTGTGGAGTGTGATTGTGCAGTTGCAACATCTACTAGATTGGAGTGGTGTGCCTGGATGGAATAAAAAAAAGAAAAACACTTGCCTTGGCCAGTCAGATGCCTCCTCACCTTCGTCCTCTTCTTCCTGTCACCGCCGGCAGCAAGTAGCAGCAGGAAGCACCTTCGATCCCAGGCTTCCCAGAGCCAACCACAATGCTGTTTGCAGTGTTCTGATTGGTCGAGTGGCGTGGTTAGGCACTCAGACTGGGACCGGGAGACTTTGCATGTTCCTTACCAGGCTGTGTAAAGCAAGCCTGGTAGGGACAATGCACAGGGTGCATGACTGTTTGGCCAACCAAAGAGGACTGGCCAAGAAAAATGTGCACTTACTAAGTGAAAAACACTCCCTGCTCTGGCCAACTCTGCCCTGCCCCGAGAGCCACTGACCTCAATAGGAAAAATAAAATGATAATAGCAATACGTTATTGTCATTTTATGTTTACGTTTGAGCAGTCAGGCGACACTCCTCTGCCATAGTGGAGGAGCCCCCACTTGGACTGTGTGTCATGGAGTGTAATTATGTGGAATGTAAATGTAAATGTACCAGCATTTACAGAGCGCACAGCTACTTCCCTGAGGTAGTGTCCTGGGACTGTACGTATACCACTTAGGAACCCTTCCTGGTTTTCCCTGTGAGTGTCCACTCCTGGGCACCCCCAGGGTGAAACATGGCATCCCAGCGCTTTTGGGGCTGCTGTGGAGATTAAGCAAGCTATTGCCCAGAGTCGCACCCATGATTAGAAGAGGCACCGAGGCGAGAATTATCAGGTCCGAGGAAATTGAGCCCAAGACCCGCCAAGGCGGGTATTGAACCCTGGTCCCGGGCCAGACCTCTGCATCAGGGTCTGCCACTCTAACCATTTGAGCCACACTTCTACACATGGTATTTTGTATTATGGAGTGGTATGTAGAGAAGTTTAATTATCTGGTGTGCTGTTAAATTTGGTGCATGATGTGGAATTCTGTTATATGAATTGGATATATGTGGTGTGTTACGCAATGTAATGGAAGACCTGTCTGCCTTTTTTTCAGTAGAGCACATGCTGGTTTATACCCCGCCTCATGCTGGTGTGAAAAAACTCATCCTAGTGAAAAATTATTTGTTATATGGGCTATGCCAGACCATTCAAAAAGAAAGACGGAAAAAATGCATTTGTTAGAGAGCTAGGTTTTTTGGAAAAAATAACAGGATCAGAAACCGTAATTGGCTCACTTTTCTTCTAATCACCACAAAGATGTGTGGAGCAGGTAAAAGCTATAAATAAGTGCGTAGATGTTTTGAGAGCTTTTTAGGGTACATTTTTTTATTATTTATTTTATTAATTTTAATGGCAGTAGAAAGTGCATGATACAGAAAATGTACAAATAAAATATACATTTCTTACAGATCAAAATTATACATATCAGAGAATAAATGAAAAATACATACATAAATAAATTACGATATCCAATTAACAAAACGGTTAAAGAAAATACGAGGCAGACACATTAAATCCAATTACTGATCGGTAACCATAGTTTTTGACCAAATGCTTTTTTTCTCTGGCCCTTAAGTTTATATACTGCATTCTCAAGCTGATAAATACCTATCAATTTAGATTGCCAATGATAAAAGATCGGAGGATCGGAGTCTAGCCAGCGTGAAGTTATACAATATCTATATACGGACATGGCTATAAATAAAAAACTTTCTTCTTCAATAGTTTTATTACCAATTTGATCAGTTCCAAATATGACTAATTCTGATGACAATACACATGATGACTCTAAAATACTATTCAGAAAGCCTTGTATAGCCATAATAAATTGTTATAATTTCGGGCAACTAAAAAACATATGGATAGAATCAGTGGCTGAATATCCACAGTGACTACAATTAATACCTTTCTTAGCTTTCCATTTCATCAGTTTTACCGGTGTGTAATATAAATCAAAAATGGCCAGAAAATGCTGGCTTTTGAGTGACCCATTGAAAATAACCTTGCTGGCCATTTCTAAGGACCTGGATATATCAACCTTTTCAATACCGATATTTCTTTGCCATTTCTCTATATATACATCTAAATTGTCTTGCATTCTATTTAACATAATTTGGTATATCACACCAATTCTATCTTTTTTCCTACAACTTTCTACCACATCAATTTTACTCATAGAACTGGTATTTAATAAAGTTTTTGTCTCAAGAAAACTCTGAATTTGGAGATTTTTGAAGAAATCTCTTCTTGTCAGGTTGTATTTGCTCTGTAAATAAGAATATGATACAAATTGTTCATCCTGATACAAGTCTCCAAATGAACATATTTTGTTATCATTCCATCTCTGCATTACGGGATCTCTAAAAATTTCGGGAAGCAGAGGATTCTTCACAAATGGTGTATAATAGCTCAAATTTATACAGAAACTGAATCGTTTTTTAAATTGTTTCCAAACTTGTGAGGCCGATATCATGACTTTGAACTTTGCTTTTTTATAATAACTCGGCTCTATCAACCTGTGCAAACATTGTCAGGCTTCTATTACCAAGAGCATCTCATAAATTGAAGGCATAAGTGCTTCATCCAAACTAAAATCTGAAAAAATTAAAATACCCATCAATCTTAATGAAATTGCCCAATAATATAATCGGAAATTCGGAACCCCCCATCCTCCTTTCAATTTTGGTAAGGTACACCATTTGAGAGATCTTCTAGCTCTACAGTAGCCCCATAGAAACCTTGAGACAATTCTATCCAATTTATTAAAAAAAACAGAGAGAAATAATAACGGTATGGTGCGAAATAAATAGAGAAATTTAGGGAATATAATCATTTTGATTGCATTAGTGCGGCCATATAAAGATAAATGTAAATTGTTCAATCGCTCAAGGGTCCTATTAACAGAAAATAATAAAGGGTCTGTATTGAGCTTTACAATGTCCTCCACTTTAGCAGAAATTGTCACACCCAGATATGAAGCTGTATGTGTGAATACAATATCTTCTGGTTTGCCTTCAGCTCAGTGAATTAACTGGGTCTTTGAGATATTTAACTTATATCCGGATAGGTCACCGAACTCTTGGGCAAGTTCAATGATTTTAGGTAGAGACGACCCAACGTTGGAGGTGACAATCGCAACGTCGTCTGCGTATACGAAAACGTTATATTCTATTTGATGTAGTATAACCGGGGGGATTCCGTTTTCTTTTATTAATCTATTCAGGTAGGGCTCTATATACAATGCAAACAACAAGGGGGAGCAAGGGCACCCTTGCCTTGGCCCCCTTGTAATCAAAAAAGAATCAGACATGTCCGTAGCTAACCTGATTGCAGCTTTAGGATTGGTGTATAATGCTTGGACAGCACGAATGTACTCTTTAGGGAATCCCTTCCATACCAGCACAGACCAAAGGAACCCCCAGTCGACCCTGTCCAAAGCTTTTTTGGCGTCCAACAGGACAACGCCGACCGGGGATCCCGAGGCCTGCACCCAATCCAGAAGAGTAATAATCCATCTAATGTGATTCGCAGTATCCCTTTTTTTAATAAAACCGTGTTGAATCTTAGAGATGAGAACCGGCATTATATCATTTAGACTATTAGCTAATATTTTCGAAAATATTTTGCTGTCTGATGTTATAAGGGATATCGGCCTATAGGATCCTAATTCAGTGCCATCTTTTCCTTTTTTCTTGAATACTGTAACAGTGGCCAGAGACCAAGAAGTAGGCGAATGTCCTTGAGCAGCTTGGGTTTAAGCATATTACGGAAAGCACGATAAAATTCCAAAATAATTTTATCTGGCCCCGTCGCTTTACCCGAGGCTAGATCTAAAATTGCTGTCTCGATCTCATCCCAAGTAATAGAAGCGGTGAATGCTGCAATATCTTCTTCAGTAATCAGAGTATTATCAGTATTTTCTAAATAATCCATTGGATCCCTCACTTAGCTGTTTCCATTATTAGGCTTATTGTATAGTAATTTATAAAAGCCGCTGAACGCCTTAAGTATCCCAGTTTTAGATTTATGAGTTACTCCTTCTAAATCAACAACTTTAGTTATGTCGTTCAGAGCTGCCTTTTGCCTCAACCACTGGGCTAAGATTTTACCTGTTTGCTCATTTAGTTCATAATATTCCGCCTTATGTAACTTATATTTGACAGCAACCTGGTCAGCTAGATACAAATATGAAACAGCCCGTTCGATGGTTAAGGAACGCTGCTCTTCATCAATACACTGGCCATTTTTAATATTAGTCACAAGTTTTAACTCTGCCTTTCTCAAATTGTCAAGTTTATTCTTAAATTCCTCTTGTATTTTCTTCAGTTGAAAGTTAGAATAACTAATAGTTTCTCCTCTTAAAACTGTTTTAAAGTATCCCACACAATTGGAACCGAGGCTGTCCCATTATTACGTGAGAAGAAATCTTGGATGATTTTAGCCATATGTGAAAGATAATGTTCATCCAGCAGCAGACTCCTTTGGAATGACCATTGATTGTTTAGATTAACACTCTGGTAAGGCAGCATTACTTCCAATTTAACAGGATTGTGGTCTGAAATCAGTTGCAGCAAGACTTCAACTTTCGCATTCTCTATAAAGAATGAGGAAATAAAAAAATAATCTAGTCGAACAAACTTTCGGTGTGGATTCGAAAAAAAAGTATAACCGGGGTCAGTGTGTTGTAGTTTGTTCCAAATATCAAACAGCCCGTTCACTAATGCTAACTCTCTTAAAGCTCTATAGGTCTTGATCTTACGACCTTTATAATTCCCGGTGGCCCTAATGTTACAATCAGAATCAATATGAATATTCAAATCTCCACAAAGAATTATAGGTTGACACCAAGCAGCTACTTCTAGATTAACCGAGTAAAACACCTCGTTGTCGTCTTAGTTCGGGCCATATAGACAACAAATTTTCAGCTTATTGCCCTCAACAATTATTTCGGCTAATCCCCAACTCTCCCATTTATCCGCTAACGTTCTAATACACTTTCCTGCCCCTTGTTTCATAAATATAGCAATTCCTCTTTTGGCCACGGTCTGCCTTGAACAGACTAGCAATTCAAGACCCAATCTTCTTAAAACATCTTGTTTATCCCAAGAAATGTGAGTCTCTTGTAGACATAGAATATCAACTCGTAATAGCCAAATTAATTTGATTAGGAACCCTATTTTTTTGGTATCATTCAAACCATTAATATTCAGGGTACACATTTTTATCTTTTTATACATTGCAGCACAAAATTGATCCCAAACTTAACAAAGTTATTCCTTCTCTGTCTGAATTCAAACCGGATAAATATAATGAATAGATCTGCCTTCCTGTATAAGCCATATCAGCTGCCACTGCCTTACACCCCCACCAGCACCCCCAACCCCTACCCAGTGACCAACCCCGCTCCCCTCTCCCCAACATATGAGGCTCAGGAACTACCAGTTCCTGTAAAGTATGGTGTGCCGTGTCCCCTCATCTCTGGGAGCCTGAAAGAAAGAACCATATTACAAAGAGAGAGAGAAAAAAAAGAAAAAGCAGCATCAGTATTCAGCTATGCAACTATGCTGAAGGTGATAAAGAACTACTAAGCCAAGATCCCTTGTAATCATAAAGTAAACACTCTATAGCTCACAAGGATTCGAGGTATTCCTTGGCTTTAACCTCTGATACAAAAAATGTGGTCTGTCCTTTTATCACAATTTTCAGTTTTGCTGGATTCTGCAGAAATACAGTGGCGCCCTTCTTTTGAAACTCAGGTATCAACTGGCATAGGTGCCAGCTGAGACACTGTGGCCTGACAAAAGTCTGGTCTAGATCATACTTTTTAGGGTACATTTAATCTTACCGTTGCATTGTATAGCAGACAGAAAGCAGGCCAAAACAGAGCTCACCATATCTGAAAGCTCACTAAATGTAATTAGGATTGGATCTTCATCACGCTGTGGCAAAAAATTCCGCTCTGTATGTAAAATAAAACATGGCATTAATTATTGATCTACAAACCCACGTGCGAAGATTGCTACTGTGATGGTTGAAAAAACATGCATGTGATGGGTGCTCCTAAGTGTCTTACTAAGTCAGTTTAAACATAGTTCTGTAGAATGACCCCGCTGTCCCAGCAAGGAAGTTGTGCGGAAAGCCAGGAAAGTTAACTCATATGAGTTGCATTCCGAGGTAGATTCAGCAAAGGTACTTACTCAATGTACCAAAACGCTGAAAAAAAAAAACAGCTCAAAGGAGGACGCATGTATAAATGATTTACAGACTATGTAACAAATGGCCTGAAAACAATATGCAATAACTTAAGTTTTGAACTTATCCAAGTGGGGCTGGTAAAGGTGGACATTGGTCACACCCACGATCCACAAGTCAGCATGAGAGAATACTTAACCACTCTCTTAGTGGGCCAAACCAGTCAGAAATGCTTCCAACCTAAAGCAGGTGGCTCGTGTTTCATAATATAAAGATGTATCTAGCATGTGTTGTCTTCTGCTGGACACATTCTATTTGTGCAGTGTTAGACTTGGCCCTTTTTTCAGGGTTATCCCCAAAGTTTTTTGCTTCTTCCTACTATTTTTTTCTGACCTGTGTTTGTTGGTTTTAGGACTCTGGGCACTTTACCACTGCTAATCAGTGCAAAAGTGCACATGCTCTCTGTGTTAATTGTTATTATGATTGGTTCTCCTAGATTGGCAAATTTTGATTAGCTGGTCAGTCCCTAGTAAAGTGCACTGGGTGTGCTGGTCAATAAAATACTACTAGAGGGCCTGCAGCACTGATTGTGCCACCCACATGAATAGCCCAGAAAAGATGTCTCAGGCCTGCCACTGCAGTGCCTGTGCTCAGTTTGCTAACTGCCATGTCGACTTGGCAAGTGCAACCACTTGCCAGGCACTAACTTTCTCTTTTCTTAAATATAGGACACCCCTATGGTAGGCCCAAGGTACCCCCTGGAAAGGGTTCAGTGTATCTTACAGGTAGGATATGTACTGATGTGTGTTACATGTCATGATAGTGAAATACTGCCAATTTTGTTTTTTTACTATTGGAAGGCTATCTTGCCCCATAGGACAGAATGGGGAACACTTTGTAACATTTTACAAGCATATCTTCCCATAGGGATAAGATGGAAAATTAAACTTTAGGCTCTCTGAACTTTTACTAAAGATGGTTTTTAAATTGCGTTTGAAAAGGCCTCTTTTATAAAATAGGCATTTTCTTGTTTAACCATTCTGTGTGCCTCTGCCTGTTTGTGTATTGACTGCCTGGTTTTGGAGTGACAGGTGCTGGGAAGGTGCATTCTCTCAGACAGCCACTGGGGGGTTCATGTGTGTCCTTCCTTTACTGAATGAGTCAGGGTTGGGCTGAATAAACCTGGGCTATATTCCGAGGAGTGGGAGGAGTTCTCACTAGCACTTGAATAGGCCCGGTCTGCAGTAGAGAGGACAGAACTGGTTTGGACTGGTCCCAGAGACCCTTAAACAAAGAAAACAAAGACAATTTGGGGTATAAGTATTAGACCTAAAACCCCTAACCTTTAGACTACTTCTCAGGAACAACGCATCTTTTTGTTTTTCTACGCTCATTGGTGCAGCTGGTTGGCTTGGTGAATTTTGTCGCAACAACAGGTACTTTGCAGGAAATCATGCATCCATAGTTTTCTATCAACTTAGTTGCTAAAACCTTTTGAAAGTCATTTCCTTTAATACTTGTATGTTGGATTTTTGTTGTTTTGGTCTTGTTAAGTTTAGATAAAGATACTTTAATTTTCTAAACCCATGTGGTGTCCATTTGTGGTGTTATCACTGTGTTAAAGTGAGTGTTGGTACAACTACTTTACACATTGCCTTTGGAATAAGCCTGTCTGCTCACGCCAAGATACCAAGGGGGTGAGCAGAGGTTATCTATGGTGTGTATCCCCCTTACCCTGACTAGAAAGCAAGGGCCCTATTTGGACAAAGGTACCTACCTCTGCCAACTAGAGACCCCCATTTCTAACACGCTGTATCTACAATATACACCCACCCATCTCAGGCATCACCGGTCAAGTGACACTGCTAATAAAAGGGGCTGGGTATATGAGACCTGGGCCAGCTCCAGTACCACATCCATTGTGTGTGCATGCCTTATTTCACAAGAATGTGGGCTTAGAGCCCACAACTTTAAAATGGCAATAAGTGGGTCGGCCCACATGTAGGTGTGCAGCAGTGCGGAAGTTCTGTGTGTTGAAAGTGTTTCTTGAGCATGAGGCACCCCTGCCAGAATGCCTTCCAGTAAGCAAGAATGACAGTGCCCGCCAGTTAATAACCCTTGCAGCCCCAGCCTCCAGTGAGCCAGCATGCTAACCAGGCTTAAGAGAAGAGTGAGCAGTGGAATGAGATGAAGCACGGCACAGATGAAGCCGTGGTGAATGGGGTCAAGGCATCATCAAGGAACAAAGTGCTGGTACTGCACCCCGCATGTGAGCAGCCTGGTAAAGCAACTATCTTCCATATACTAAGCACTACGTGGTAAATGAGAAGAAACCGTGACCCCCTGCACCTCCGCACCTGCCACCATTTGCCAGCTGAGGGCCTCTGCAACGTTAGCAGTGTAGTGAAGCAATGGTAGCACTATCGGCAGGACACTGAAGAATACTGCGCCTGACCATCGGTATGTCCAGGGACGTGCCATGCCAAACCCCCTACCTGATAAGGCATCATTAAGCGGCACCAGCCTGTTACCATCTGGACCTGTAGGTGAAAAAGAGAGTAGCATTCCTGCAAACCACACATACGCGGTACACTGGATGGCGTGCGGCTGCCTAGCTAGTGGTGTGCTGGTGTTCTGTTGTTTTGGGGAGTGAGATGGCCCTTGCTGGGGCGAAGGCATGGCCCACAGCACCAGTGGCCTATACTTTAAAGTGGCAGTATTAGTGCAGGTGTGACACGGTGGCCCTATCCAGAGGGGAGTTTGTGAATAGACTGAACCTGCCCCTACTATAAGAGGTGAAGAGTCATGGGCACAGGGCACTCCTGCATTCAAAGTCCCCGCACTGTAATCTCCAGCGCCCACAGTACCATTGTGAAGCCATCGCTGCCAGTCCCTCATATGTGCAAATGCAGCCAAAACCCATTAAAGGCATGAGGAGAACTCCAACAAAAAGGAAGATAGCACACATGAGGAGGCACTCACCCCAAACCTGAATCATCAGCGCCCACAGAGAGGAACTGGCGTCTCACATGCACTGCAAGGCCTCTTGAAATAACTCTAGCACCACCGAGCGGTCACTCACGTGCACTGTAGCCCAATAGTGACCAGTGGGAGGCAGTCTTAACAAATCAGGTATGCACAGTTATGCAAATGTAAGACGTGTTCCTGCACCAGTAGCGTCATCTACCTGATCTGAAGTGCACCACATGAGGCAGTGGAACTGAGGAGGCCCAAAAGGGCAAAACAACCTAGAGAGAGCATAAGCTGCTCAAAAAGAACTTAAAGCTGCCAAGGGTTCAGTGATGCCAAGAGCAGCCAGACAGGAAAGCCTCAAGGCAGTCAAGCACCAAGCCAGCCCCATGAAAGGTGCAAGGAGAACATGCATGATGCATGCTCGCCCCAAGTGGCTGTCTGACACCATCGTAAGCGAGGAAATGGCGCCACACACCCGCAGTGGTTAAAGGACATCACTGCAAGCCAGGAGAATGGGCAAGCTAAGTGTCAGAACAGGGCGCCAATGAAGAAGGGCCAAGAGCGTGAAGTCAGCAGCAAAGAAAAGACACAGTCTTTAGAATCAGACGCGACCAGTGAGATGTCCATGTGGAGTCAACCTGTGACACTTATGATGCCACATCACTACGAGGTACCTGGTTGGAAGAGAAGGAGGGAGTGGCACAATGCCACAGTGTGAACAACTACCACAGGTGTACAAGAGAAAACAGAGAAGAGAGATAAGTCCAAGGACTCATGCCAATACCAAAGAGGGACTCTATCAACACAAGCCAGTGATGAGGATGCTGAGAGCTCACTGAAGACAGCTCTGTGGGAGGACCAAAAAGCAGCAAGTGTGATCTGCGTCCAGACCCCACACTTCACAGTGCAACCATTCAGTCAAATGTAACTGGCTGCTTGGTATTGATGGCATCCCAGCTAGCAATTGCACTTACCAAAAGATATCTGTGAGAAGTTGGCCTGGTATATGATGCTCACTAGTTCTAGTGATCACCTTGTACCATGCCACGCAACCCTTATGATGATTGGTTGTAAGTCAACCTTATAGACCAGCTATCCTAGTAACGTGGACAAAGCAGTCTTAGGCTAAACTCTGTAAAGGCATGTGAAGCAAGCTGTTTTACCATACACAATCCCGTTGAATACCAAATGAAAGGACACCACACAGATATATATTGAAACTATATATATATTTATTTACTACAAAATCCCCTATACTCTTTATGAGCACTGAAGCAAATGCGTTAAAACAAAACACAGTTTAAATATACAAAAGTTACACAATATGGATGAGCCCTAGGGGCCACCTAAACCATATACTAAAATAGTGGTATAAGAACCACCTAGCTGAAAGGAAGTAGACCTAGGGCCTGGGGAATCACTGGAGCTGTTCGGGACTAATAGTGAAGAAGTCGGGAAAGGCCCGCGGGACTCGGGTGCAGTGCGGAAAGTGCACGCATATACCAATGTAAGTCAATGGTGCGTAAAAGTTACAAAGTTAGTTATTAAGGAACCTTCCGAGTGACCTAGAAGAATGAAACTTTAGACACAGACACTAGAGGTGTCTACCAGTGTGGGAACACTGGCGTTGCTGAGTTACCTCACCCACAGGAAGTGGGTGCACAGGTGCGAAGTAGTGTCGGGTTTTGTCACGCAGGTCGATGGTGCTTGGAGCTGAAGATGCTGCAGGCGGCTCGTTGTGAAGAGTTCTGGTGGACCCAAGGGTGGATCTGAAGTGGTGAAGATCTGGAAGCAGAGGGGACAATGTTCAAAGTCACTAGCCAGTGACTACCGTGGAACCAGGATGGAACCAGGCGATGTCGGGTGCAAACAGGCGATGAGGTGTAGCTTCTCTCTGCAGCCACGTGGACACGAAGAGGTTGAGGACGTCCAGGAGTCAAACACGAGCTGTACCACAACTGTTCTAGCTGATGGCAGTGTTGACAACTTGATCAGAGCAAACAAGCCTTGGCTAATGCAAGCCACCCAGGAAGTGAAAAAGGCCTATCACTCGGACCAGCAAGGTCAGAGCGGGTGCTCCTTTCTACAGGAGCGAGGGCAAGTCTAGAGCAACCCGACCGTAGTGTAGATTGTAGGTTTCATCGCCAAGATGGCCGCTGACCATGTGGCAAGTGGCCGGGATGGCGCGTCAAGTGGCACGATGCAAAAGGGTCCCACACAGATCGTGGAGATGCTGGGGGGCTGATCTTCGGTGCAAGGGCTGCTCGGTTGAGTGGCTTCTCAATCTCGAAAGCACAGCATTGAGGGTACCTCAGGTGCTGCACAGTCAGCTTCTCGGGGGTCTTTCTAAATGTCAGGTCCCACGGCTCTCGATGCCTCCACGTGTCCCTTCTTTGCAAGGACTGTGGATCGGGCTGTGAGAAGTCTGGGAATCTGGGTCTTGTCGGGCTGTGGCTGTGGCGGGAGGCGGTGGAAAATCAGACTATGAGTTGCTGAATGGTGCCTGTGTTCACAGGGTGGCCACTCCTAGGCCACAAGGGAGATGCTCTTCAGTCTTCTGTGCAGCAGAACGTCGAAGTCCAGTCGTCTTCTTAGTTTCAAGTTGATTCAGGATGACCTGACATGCTATGGCACTGCTCCCACTCTTATTCCCAATCTGAGGGGTGGATCACCTGCTAGGTCCCTTCTCTGGGTGGGACCAGGAAGGGGGGCGGTTACACCCCCTTTCCTTTGTCCAGCTCCTCGCCAGGCCTGGGTCTGGAAAGTCCCAGGACCGGTTTGGACTGGCTTATGCACGAGGACACCTTGTGTGCCCCGGGCATGTCTGATTCTATTCAGCCCTGTCCTACCCAATACACAAAATCCTGTCTGGGGTGGTGCTCTCACCTCCCAAGGCAGGAAACCCTTTGTCCAAGCCTCCCTCGCTGGAAGGACTCCCAGCAGCAGGAGGTCAGACTTCTGTCTGTGGTGGCAGCATCCATTTTGTGATGCTGAGGCTCTGGTTAACTTTAACCGGGGTTAAGGCTATGTACATGTCATGTCCCTTTAGAAGGGTGGAATGCTATCCCCATCAACAGAACTGTCGAGGGGATAGTATTCCAAATCGTATGACACCTTACTCGACATGTTTTGATAAAGCCAAACCAAAGTTAGCATATAACCGCGAGGATTATAATGCACTTAAGAGTATATGGTATGGCAATATCCCGGAACAGCTAAGGGAGTTGTTACCGACAGCTGCAGACAGGCTCAGCTCATGCTAGAGCACCATCTCACATGAAACCACGCACTCTGCCCCCAGGATTGCAGGGGCCTTGCATAGGAATGGCTTATAGGTTAACATGTGTCCAGTTAAGGTTAGATATAGGGATACTATATCTAAGTAAGAGGTGATTACACCAACTGACCCCAGATGAGTTATCAGCCAGTTGTGTCAAATATGGAGGCCAGGCCAGGGGTGGCACAATACATGCTGCAGCCCCTGGTAGGCCTTGGCTACGCCTATGCCCTGGGTACCTATGGTACACTGTTACAGGGGCCTATAAGGTGAACCAGTTCCAATTGTCTATGCACCTAGGGTACATGGAGTCCATTTTAAGGAGAGAGCAATTAGCCTGGGGCCCTGAATAGCAGGATCCCAGGCCAACTATGTCAAAAACCTACTAAACACCAGGCAAAAAGTATGGGGGTAACCATAGTCAGATATCCACCTTCCTACAATATCTGCAAGTGGCTATGAACTTTGTCCAGGCCTCCTCACTTTAAAGTGAGAAATTGCCACGTGTGGCCTAAGTCTAAGATGGTAATTATCATCATTACCAATCCAAACCATATCACCAGAACAACCTAACAACCTAAGGAGCGTCGCACCACCAGAGTGTATCCAAATGCCTGAAACATCCAGAGCCCAACAAGGTATTCCTGGCATAGTGGGAGGCTGGCCACCCAGAAACCTTCTGTTACCTCCCATTAGACCTGCTGAAAAATCATACTCGATGATTGGACAATCAGCCCTTGGGGTTGCAACAAGGTTTTGGCTGAAGCCCTGTTGGGAGTTCCATAGTGGCCCCTTTGCATGGCTTACAAAAAGCCAGCACAGCTCACACAATTGTGTGGGAATCCTGGGCAAAGGCCTCGAGGGAATTCTTGTGAGAGGGGAATCCTGATAAGAGAGATGTGTATGCAGCAGCAGCCCAACAGGCACTGGGAAGCATACTGGTCATAGACTGAGACTAGTCACCCAAATAATATCTGCTGAAGACATGTGACCCTGAGTACTGACTGCCAGAGCACACAGACACTGAGAAACCACCCTTTGCGGCTGCGAGAGTGACTTGGTTGTTGTTCTGTTGGCAGTTCCTAGGCTATGTCTTCATGTGGCCTACAAGAGGCCCACACAGTCCACACGGCTCCTTAGCAGCCTGGTAGAAAGAGCATCAAGGAGTCCAGGCCAGAGAGGAAAGTCTGAAGCTTGTCTACCAGAAGACACTGGGAGGTATTATCACCTTCAAGGAACACCCTCAGCCATCAATGTCATCCTCAATCTTTGCAGGTTTGCAAACCATTGGAGTCTGAGCGCCTTCCAGCAGATCTCCACAGTGGACTCCACTACCGCTCTGTATGCACCCACATTTGAACTGTACCAATAGTCTCCAACACCGTGAGCCTATGCCGGTCTGATCTACATCACTGAGGTGAACTAAAACTTCATGGATAGGCAGTCCAGAGTTCCAGCACTACTTAGCAGATGGCCGGAAGAGATTCAATGGTGCTGTGTTTTGTTCTTTGTTTTTCCCATCGGTTGAACTTTGTTTGTCTCTTTTCCAATTAAGTTTAGGAGGGATATAGTGTCCTGCTGGACACGTTTAGTGTTCAGCATTGTGCTGTATCTACACTATACACCCTCCCATGACAGGGGTCCCTGGTCAGTTGACGCCCGTAATAAAAGGGGCCAGGCTCACGTGCCAAAAGCCACTGTGTATGCATGCCTTATATGTAGTCTTAGAGCCCACTACTCTCAGCGCGTAGCTTAGAAAGTGTGGTGGAGCAACTCACTTCAGGTACTATCTTGGAAATTACAAAACCAATTTAAATCAGTGTGCTTGAGGGAAAAAATGTAGACCTGTCAATCCGTAATCAACTTTTTCAGCTCTATATGTGACATAATAAAAATAAATGTGCTATTATGCTTCAGCTGTACAAGGAAGCTGAGGTGCTTTATAATTTCATATAAGAAAGTAACAGAATATGCATAACTAAAGAGATTTCAAACTTAAACAAGAAACATAAAAGCGGGCACTGTGCTAGAAAATGCAGTGCAGCACCTTTGTCGACAGAAGTTATGTTAGCAGTGCACTGCATGGGGCATCTGATGACACGAAGTAGCAATTAAAAAACAAGCAGAAAGTGGTCCTTCAGAGAGCAGGCACTGCGTGTGGTTGGGGGGCATTGACAAGGGTAATAGATAGGTTTGTTCAAACACTAGAGTTTCACTGACATGGGGACAAACCAAGGTTATATGGGATCTTGCCTTAATTCTCATACGTTATTAGCCAAGAGCGTTTGTGCAGCGTTGGTCTTGGTGCAGAAAGTGGCTCATCACTGACTACTTTGAAATCAATGCGAGCAGTAAATATACAGTTGCAAAGCAGCAGATCACTTTTTTTGTAGTTACCCAACAATGTGCTTGCATTAAGTCCTGCCAGTGGTTTTCACGATGCGGTATGCATCCCTTTAATTTCACTTACCACTTATAGGTTCCGTATCATTTGTAGAATGTGTCACCAAAGTGACGCCACAGGAAACAGCTGATGCAGGAACCATTCTTGCCGGAGTCCTTGTTGTTTATTAGGAGATTGAACTATCCTTTATGCCAGATGGGAAGCCACTCAGGCACCTCTGCAGAAGGCCACCATAAGACTATTAGTCTGGCAGGAGGGCCGTGCAGGAGTGTCCGAGTCCATCCGTACAATGGGTTTAGGACCAGGCCTTACAATGCCAGCAGATGGCTGAAGATTGGTTAAAGAGGTGCTGTGTAGAGCAGCTATGCACACTGATGGACGTGGACCCCATGGCACCAGCTGAAGCTATGCACTCACAGAAAGGGTGCCTCTGGTGTCCATACATCAATGCAGCTCAGTCATACCACAAGTAAGCCTAATGACAGCAGACATTTTCTGCCACATGCAGCAGAATAGAAGGGTGTCTGTACACAGCCATAGAGTAGTATAGAAGAAATGTAGATAGAGACTGCGGGTGGGGCTGCCTTGGTGTTCCTGAGCTTCTTTAGTGTGTAGCCCTGCAGAAGAAAACAAAAAGTGCTGCCGCCATTTTAAAGCTGAAGCGCAGTGTGCACAGCAGCACTGCACACTGCCAAAGGGTAAACAAATCACAAGTCTGCTATTTTTAAAGTTAAAGCGTGGCATAGTGTGCTACGAAAAATATAAAAATACAAAGCCATAGAACTAGGAACAGGCACTCAAGGTTCAACACAAGCAGTAAATAAAAGACGTAGTCCTCAAAGGAATCCATAAACACCTACGCAGGGGTACTCATAGTACGGCCCGCGGGCCGGTGGCGGCCCCGCAAGCCTTCCTTGGCGGCCCGCCGGACCTTGCAGACATGTACCAATTAAAAAAAAAAAAAAATCAAGAGTTTTAGTAAACACCGGCGGTCGATGCAGCCTGACTCGGAGAGGGTCTGCTCTACGGGGGCTGGGAAATTCCAGCCATAGAGTGGAGCTGCAGGGGCCTCAGAAGAGGTGAAACAGACAAAGCCTCATTAACGATTTAATGGTCTTTTAAAGACCTGTGTAGTGCTCCGGCTGTGTGCGCGCCAGGCAAGCTGACTCATCCCGGGCTGCCACAGAGGAGGAGGGGAGGGGGGCATTGTTGGACAATTACAAATTACAGTGATCAGGACAAACCCCGTGACTGATTGAACCGAGCCACTTGGAGATCACTCTGCGCAGCCTCGAGTAGCATTTGTTTTATTGACACTGAAGGGATGAAAGTCTGAATCAGCCCAGCCTTATTTGGAATCTCTGCCCTCCGGATCACACCTGTTCTCTGCTAAAGTGGTCCAGACAGCTCTCGTGCACCCTCTACATTAGGGAGTCACTAATAATGTGCTGCAGATTTTGGGAAGGCTGGGGAAGGTGGTTCGATGTGTGCAGCAAATAGCTCTTGCTTTTCGTGATATTTCTAATAGAATTAATACACCTTGCCTAGACAGAGATAGGGAGACAGAGATGGAGAGAGAGGGCGAGGGAGGGAGAGACAGAGGGAGGGAGAGTCAGAGGAGGTTGAGGGAGTGAGAGAGTCAGGGGAGGGCGAGGGAGGGCGAGGGAGGGAGTGAGAGAGGGAGGGGGAGAGTCAGGGGAGGGTGAGACAGAGGGAGGGAGAGACAGAGGGAGGGAGAGACAGGGGAGGTTGAGGAAGGGAGAGTGAGGGCGAGAGAGGGAGAGTCAGGGAAGGGAGACAGAGGGAGAGCCAGGGGGGTGAGGGAGGTAGAGAGAGGGAGAGTCAGGGGAGGGAGAGAGAGGGAGAGTCAGGGGAGAGGGAGGGAGGGAGGGAGGGAGGGAGAGCCAGGGCAGGGTGAGGGAGAGGGAGAGTGAGAGTCAGGGGAGGGCGAGGGAGGGAGAGACAGAGGGAGGGAGAGTGAGGGGAGGGCGAGGGAGGGAGAGACAGAGGGAGGGAGAGTGAGGGGAGGGCGAGGGAGGGAGAGGGAGAGACAGAGGGAGGGAGTGTGAGGGGAGGGAGGGAGAGTGAGGGGAGGGAGGTAGA
This sequence comes from Lissotriton vulgaris, assembly GCF_964263255.1. Taxonomy (NCBI): domain Eukaryota; kingdom Metazoa; phylum Chordata; class Amphibia; order Caudata; family Salamandridae; genus Lissotriton; species Lissotriton vulgaris. The sequence goes on along the minus strand of NW_028248859.1, from coordinate 182,182 downwards.
GAGAGGGGAGGGAGGTAGAGAGAGGGAGAGTCAGGGGAGGGAGAGAGAGGGAGAGTCAGGGGAGAGGGAGGGTGGGAGGGAGAGCCAGGGCAGGGTGAGGGAGAGGGAGAGTGAGAGTCGGGGGAGGGCGAGGGAGGGAGAGACAGAGGGAGGGAGAGTGAGGGGAGGGCGAGGGAGGGAGAGACAGAGGGAGAAAGAGTGAGGGGAGGGCGAGGGAGGGAGAGGGAGAGGGAGAGACAGAGGGAGGGAGTGTGAGGGGAGGGAGGGAGAGTGAGGGGAGGGAGGTAGAGAGAGGGATAGTCAGGGGAGGGAGAGAGAGGGAGAGTCAGGGGAGAGGCAGGGAGGGAGGGAGGGAGAGCCAGGGCAGGGTGAGGGAGCGGGAGAGTGAGAGTCAGGGGAGGGCGAGGGAGGGAGAGACAGAGTGAGGGAGAGTGAGGGGAGGGCGAGGGAGGGAGAGACAGAGGGAGGGAGTGTGAGGGAAGGGCGAGGGAGGGAGAGACAGAGGGAGGGAGTGTAAGGGGAGGGAAGGAGTGTGAGGGGAGGGAGGAAGAGAGTCAGGGGAGGGAGAGGGAGGGAGAGAGAGAGAGTCAGGTGAGGGCGAGGGAGAGAGGGAGAGAGGGTGAGTCAGGGGAAGGCGAGGGAGGGAAAGAGAGTCGGGGAGGGAGAGAGAGGGAGAGACAGGGGAGGGGAGGAGCGCCTGCCAACTACAGTTTCCTTATGCTGTAGGTCCTACAGCATAAGGAAACTGTAGTTGGCAGGCGCTCCTGAGTGAAAAATGAAAGTTATGCATTGGGAATGCTAACCAATGAGGAGACAGCAAAGAAAAGTGATGCAGGAGTCAACCGATGGTAAGCAGCTGGTGGGATTTCACTCCTCTTAGTGATTACACCACGTCTTGCAGACAGCGCATGTGTGCTGCCTAGGCTCAACTTAAAAATCAGGAGGTGCTCAGCCTGTTGCGGTTCAACCACTCCTGTCGTAGAGGTGAAGACACGTCCGAACACAGAGGTTAACCAGCAAAGGAAAATTAAAAAACTGATTGCAGCTTGTCAGACTTTTCCCATTAGCCCAGACTTATTTGGATGCATGGCAGCAAATCATGGGGCTTTCACTATCTACTTGTTGTAGCATGTAAAGTAATAGTACTATTGGCATACTACAAAATGCACTAGTACCGTCATGGCAACACTCCCCACCCCCAAACACATAGCATGCATGCAAAAAAGCAAAAACACATAGCATGCATGCAAATAAGTATACACCACACAGATTTTGTATTGGGAAAAATGCTGCAGGTTTATTACAACGTTATGTAATATGGTGGGTTATCTTACGGGCGATCCAAAGGCAGGCAGCATTCTCACCACCTACCCACCTTATGAGCTGAGCAGCACTGAGGCGAACCCTATCTATGCTGTCCCTTCCAGTGATCCTCCTCCCAGATCACGTCACACCTGGTTAAGCATGGGTGGAAAATCCGTTTCGCTCGCGGATTTTGCGGATTTTCGGTAAATTCGCAATCCGCGAGATTCGCGAATCTCCCGCAAAATCCGCAAATCCGCGAGCAGCGGATTTTGCTCGCTCGCACTGTTCGCGTGAGTTCGCGGCTTCCCAGTACAACTTCGCGCCCCGCGAATAAGCGCTAAATTGCAGAAATACGATCTTAGCAAAACTGAAACTACTTACCAGGTTCAAAAGTTCAGGCTCATCATTAGTAGCCATTTCCTGTAGTGCTTCCTGAGGGGCCCCTCCAGAGTTCAGTTGCCTACTTGCAACTATTATGTGACCCTGCTCTGAACCTCAGAATAGTTACACATATGCCACAAAGGTCCTGAATTACAGCTAAGGGAGACAAGCAGGAGCCAGGCTGGAAGTTCAAATCCATTAATCAGCCCCTAATTCATTATTGTCAGTTGTGGCAGGGCAGGTGTTGTAACTAATTTTGCAACAATGAAAGCACTTAGTAAGTGCAAAAGATCACTAATCAGGAAGCACTAAGGAAGCAGGTGCCAGCTAAAAAAATATTCTGTGACACATTAATCAGCCCCAAATTAATTCAGGTCACTTGAGGCAGGGAAGGTGTGCTTTGCTTTGCCACAATAATGTACACTGACTGGACAACCAGAGGGTGCTGTGATGAAACAGAGGGTGGCATGGGTGGGCCAGAGGGTGGCATGAGTAGTCAGAGAGTGGCAGTGGTGACAGAGAGTGGCAGTGATGAAGAAGAGTGTCCCAAACAGGCTGGACACGTAGAAACAACAAGTTCGCAAAACTTGCGAGCCGACAGGTAAGTTCGCGTTTGCGAAATTGTACAAAACCCTCGCGAACTGGCAGAACCCCCCCCGCGAACACAAAAAAAAATCCGCAAATTCGCGAGAATTCGTGGATTTTGCGAATTGCGAGTTCGCAAATCCGCAAAATTCGCGAACGCAAGATTCGCAAAATTTGCCCATGCTTACACCTGGTCCCTCATTACTTACGCCCCTTTCAGGGAGGAGCGTAGCAAAGCAAGCCCCTGGTTGTTCTGGCCCACAACTGTCCTCGGGTCAATCCCCACGCCACACAGCTCCTCTTGGGTTGAACATTGCATTAAGTGTCTTACTTCAATGAGTAGCAAGCTCAACCGCAACTGGAACCATTACACTAATCAACTTCCGCAACAACCAGACAGGTCACCTGCACGTAAGCCAGGTGCCGAAAGCATAAAGCGAGAGCCCTTTGGAAACGGAATAGCGGCGCACAATCCCTGCATTGGAGACCAAATTGACTTTGTTGTACCGCGAAAGAGGCACCTGCGGAGACAAAATAACTATTCTTTGCAAAACAGAGACTGTCCGTAACTTTTGTCTATATTGGGACAAGAGATGAACCATGATATTATCACTGATCAAGTCTGTGATGTCATATTCGCTACCGCTGGCATATTTCTCATAAATCGCCCCATATGACTGACACCGCACTCTCATTGTGTGCTTTGTGTGATCCTGGCCCACTTTGGTGTGAGCAGAGCCCCGTGTAAATATACTTGGCTTCATGGTCGATAATGCACAAGTATTAGGTAAGAAAAATTAAACCATACTCGCCGAGCCCTGACCAGAACCAACAACTATTTTACCATTTGTCCTCATTAGCACATTCATCAATACAACATTGAGAAGGGCCACATGCATTACTCCTGGTGGCATAAGCACAAGGACCTTGTTGGCCAAGCCGCGAACTCTACGCTCAATGCAGACACAACAGACTTCTCACAGCGCACACCACCCACAGCGCCACCCATGTGTTTTTGCAAAGAACACAGTCACTATCAAATTGGCTCCAACCAAGTACAATTTTTTTTATCCTTAAACTGTGAAAGCAAAATTAAAATACCAACGGTCGCACTACCAACCCACAGCGCTCCGCTTACCGAGCCTGGTATGCCTGTCTGTAAAGCTTCACATTGCGCTGCTTGCCCATGTGTTCCATACTTACATCATCACTCAAAGGTTTCTTTTAGATAAAGACAGAACCTCTTATATGCTAGCCTGTCGAAAGTAAATGTCATTCCATGTTAATATTTTGCAAGATCCAAACCCATTGGCTCTCTCAGTGATTGTTTCTTGTCCTTGCCACATGGGGTGGAAAGCTTGCCAAATGGGTTGGCCTAGGCAGCCAATAAGACCTGCGTGTGTCTGTGCACCCTCACCCTGAAGGAAATCCTGGCACTGATCAACAGGTGTTTATATATATCCCTCTCGATGATACTCATTTTATCAACTTCTGGAGGGTGGAAGGCATGGAACACGCCTGCATCTCGCGCTGAATACGGCAGGGTGCTCTGCCTTATCCCTGTCACCTGTTACATGCCCAATTGTCATGACCTAACAGGTACCAAGCAATAATGGCTCTACTCGGTCATAATGACCCGTAAGACACATGAGACCCGCATAGACAAGATAAGGTATGCTAACCAGCACAACAACTTATGCGAGCTTGCAACAAACAACTGCAAAAGCATGCCGACCAACAAACCATCTCCAGCACTCGGGGGTCATGCAGCCACTCCTAGGCCTCACTACTAACAAGGTTAAGGAGGGACCCCTCTCTCGGCGCATGCTTGCAACACTTCCCACTGCATCACCCTAGTCAGTATACCAATGCAGGCTAGCATGCAAAGCTGAGCCCCCATGCAGAAATCGTCTGCCAGTAGGCGCAGACAAAGCATTCATCACTCCCCGGCCCTCCAAACTGTAGATGAAAACCCTCAGCTGCAGTGCAACTTGCCCACCTAAATTAGACCAGCTGGACCCGACCTGATTTCAAGTCAAAGGATAATAGTCAATGGCACGTCAGAGGTAAGGCATGTCAGAGGTGGCCAATCCTCCCTTCGGATAGAAAAGAGAGGCCTCATAATAATAAGTCGGTGAAGCAAGAGCGTGTGGACTATTAGCTTTGAACATACCTGTCTGTTGCATAAGAGAAATTAGCCACAATTGTGGGTAACTAGCATCGCATCCTGACAATGTTTACATTCTGGCATGTTGAGGCTGAGTCACCAAACACTACTAGCCAAACTTACCAACGTTTTACACTCCCAAGCCCTTTCAGGGTAAATTATTCTTGAGTCAATTTGCAACATGCACATATGTAACTCTAGCCACATTTCAACATGGGACTCAACAGTCCTTGCACTGCTGTTCTGGTGTTTAACTCAAGATCTGAGCTCTCACCTCCGGAAGTTAAGCCTCAACCTGTCCCCCTGCCTGACTTCTTGTCCTGTCATACCTGGGCCATGCTAGTCCTGTGTGTCATCCCTAGACCTCTCACCTATCATGTTGATCGCCCCTTCTACTTGCAACAAGTACTTGATTAAAACAAGCATGTTTATCTATTGGACAGATCCTCCCCATTTGACTGGCCAAAATAAGCTAAAATATTTGCTTAGCATAGTCCTGCCTCTCCAGTCATGCAACCAGCTATGTAATCTAACTGTAAAATTATACCTACAGCAAGCCAGGACTGTTGAATTTGCCACTGGTCGTTAATGCATGAGGTAAATAAGCAAGTACTATGGCTTCAATGTAAATGACTTCAAGTGCTTAAGTCTGGCTCATAGGCCAATGATGTGTCTGTGCAAGAGTTATAATGAGTCACTAACGTAGTCATTAACGTACACCCACTTAAATCATAGTACAGTTTCCCTAGACTTTGCACAGATAAACTTGCTCAGCATGGCGAATGCACTAAGCAACTGTACAGTATCACCCTTGTTGGCGTGAGGATAGTTTCAGTGTGAATTGCAGTGTACTACCTAATTAGGCACCTACCGGAAAATCCAGTGAATAGTGCAATGGTAACCAGAATAAGTACCCGCTGTATGATACAGCTGACACGGAGGCATCACCATCTAGTGGGGGCGGAAGCATGGGAAACAAAACAGTCGTGTGCTGCCATCGGTGATCCCTTGCTGCGCAAATTGGAGTCACTAAAACATCCTCATATGCCGCCCTCACATCCCAGCTTGCAGTTGGCGCAGCACCTGGCAAACTGGCGTTTGAAGCTTCAGCTGGGACCAAGGTGTGAAATCATTTAAGTAAAACCCCATTAAAACTGTTTTTTAGCTTGCCTTCTTGCAAAACTGCAATAGCTCTTTACCCACGAGTATCCAGCCACCGTAGGCACCCCGCCTTATGCATTGCATAACTGTGTGCCACAAGAGCGCGGAAACGTGGCTGCCTGTGGCCCACTCTGAATTCCCCCTCTAAAATTCATGGCCGTGCTGCAATACATGGGGAGAGGTGCACCGTGTGCTTAAAGGGCATTCCGTTGCCCCTGTATCTATGCCATCCCGTAGCAGCACCGGCCGTGATGAAGCACCAACTCAACCAAAAACTAGGCCTCAAGGCCAGCATATGGACCCATGTTTATGACACCGATATTATTGACCAAATGCTGCGGTTTGTGATCGTGCCACGTGATGCATGGTCTTATCAATCTAGAGCACCCCCCATGCCTCGGCTGTGTGTGCCTTTCCACGCACCCGCCGATCTAATATGCCTCCCCAGCATTGCCGATTTGCTGGGGCAGTACGCTGCCGCCATCTGTGGCCAAACGCGAGAGCCCGGGCACACATGCGTGCCCCCCGTGGCTGCTGTGTGGTCAGATGCCTGTTAGTGTAACCGGGTGACCCACACTCTTATGTCTCGCCCCAGAAGGAATAATTGGCAACAAAAGGCCCCGGCTGCCATGTGGTTTGGGGATTAACACTGCAACCAGTTGACCGAGGATCGAAAATACACAGACTGCTCCCTCAAGCCACCAATGAAACTGGCTGCCTCTGCTCGACTTGCTGCATGTTCGAACAGCGTGAACAGCCCCCATGCTGCTCGTGTCCCCCCCTCCGTTTCACACAACCAGATGCATGCATTTCACCAAGGCAACCCGACGCTGCGGAACTCCAGACCTAACGTCTGCATAAGCTGTCCCAATAGCTCAGACTCACCCCTGAACGTCCGACGCAGCTGATCCGATGCGGAACCAAGAGCAACGCATCAACGGCGTGTGGAGGCAACCTCAACTCTAGATGGGGTGCGAAAGAGTAAAAGAAACCTGCGAGGCCTGGAACGCAACCACCGTGCATCTGGCATGCAGATCCAACAGCCTGTAAGCGACCAATTCCTAATATTATTAGCACACAAGTACCCTAAAAGGCGCCCACGTAGTTCCACATACGAGCAGCCTGCACGGGGGTCCTTGTGAGTGCACTCTATGGCTCCCAACACAGGAGTCCATCGTAGAAGGCGGGCCTGGCCTAACCCTGAAACTCGCCCCCGCGTGGCCCGTAGCACACCTGTCGGGGGTCAGGTGGGAGGGCCTGCTGCGGCCTGTATACCCATCGACAGTGCGACCCGAGGTGCATAACCTGACTCTATTGGCTCGATCCCTAGAGCATCCCAGGACCCCGCCGCGCTCGGCCTTCAGCCCCAGACACGGTCCATCAACCACAGCCTCAATAAATGACATGGTAAAGAGGGCGCTGCTGCAGAGGTGACGCGCTCGCTAGGCCCATCGCGCAATAAACAGACCACGCAGTGTGTCAGCATAAAAGGCCATTTTATTAGACCAGGCTGCATAATCTTTACATAACAATAAACATCAACAGGTAAGTAACATCAAAACCCCCACTCTCACTCCCCTCTCATCCGCTTCACCCGTTCCACCTCATCACAAACCACTACATGCCCCATACTGTACCTTATTCATACCCAGCAATCACCTGTCATCCAGCCCTTTCCTTGTGTCCTTCCAGTCATGCCTCTACCCGCCATTCGAACTCCCCCCCTAAGGGATGGGTGTGCCTGCTCTTGACCCCCCTGTCCCTTCAAAGTACCGCCTAAAGCAGCTCTGGCCTAAAACTGGCAACGCCATAGACCGACCCAAACCACACCTCAAACTGCCTGGTGGGTGGGAGGCCTTTCGCTTCCCTCCTGATGATGCCAGGCACAGGAAGAGGAAGTTCCCCTCCTCCCCTGCGCCTTATACCCACCCCCCTAAACTCCTCCCCTTCCCCTGCCTGCCCTATCAGTGCGCGAATGACCCCGGGGGAAGACTAGTCTGCGACTGTGCTTCCCCGGGGCCCGGCATCGCGCAGTAAACAGACCACGCAGTGTGTCAGCGTAAAAGGCCATTTTATTAGACCAGGCTGCGTAATCTTTACATAACAATAAACATCAACAGGTAAGTAACATCAAAACCCCCACTCGCACTCCCCTCTCATCCGCTTCACCCGTTCCACCTCATCACAAACCACTACATGCTACATATGGGTACATTATTCATACCCAGTAATCACCTGTCATCCAGCCCATTCCTTGTGTCCTTCCAGTCATGCCTCTACCCGCCATTCCAACTCCCCCCCCCCAAGGGATGGGTGTGCCCGCTCTTGACCCCCCTGTCCCTTCAAAGTACCGGCAACCAGGGAACCCCCTGTAGGGCGGTTCCCTGCCCCCCCCACCCCTAGATCTGCAGTTCCACACACCAGGCACACCAACCGCACTCACTCCCTGCAACACCAGATCGCCTCATTCCACAACTTGATCACCACATCTCTCATTTCCATCATGTAATAGGCGTTTCCCAAACGAGACAGGTGCACTCCGTCGTCTCTAAAAATGAAAGGCTCCTCCAATCGAATCCCTCCGTGTGAGATCACTTTGATGTCCTTGTCCCCGCAAAAGAGTCTCATTGCCCTATTGAGTTTCCTTCGTGCCTTTTCAATTGCTCCATGCTTCATTGCCCCTCTCCATACTTTCCTGGGGACCAACTCCGTCCAGGCAATGCAGGTCCCTGCAAGCCTAGACTTCAACACTTCCAGATCCCTCTGCATCAGCTGTAAAAGCGCCAAACCTGACAGCTGAACCAAGTAATTTTCTCCCAGATGGATAATCAACAAATCCGGGCATCCCCTTTGCGGAATCATCTTCGCGAGCCAAGAAGTAGTGCCCCCCATCGCATGCCTCCTTTGCCCCACCATTGTACCTCATGCAAGTGTCCTTTTAGTCCCAGGTTACGGCCGTACACCTGTTGTTCCGCATATTTAGACGCCCAGTGCACGAAGGAGTGCCCAACAATCCATGTCACCGATTTAGTCCCCGGTCCACCCACGCAACCTATGAAGAGAAATATGTTAGAAAAGAAATACAAACTCCATGTCCCATCAACTGACGACCTAGGACCTTCTTATTTTCTCACATACCTCTCACAACATCGAGACTTCCACCGCCCAATCCACCTAATCCTGTCCCAGGACCACCCCAAACGGGCCGCAGCTGTCGCAGCCCCAATCCTAAAGGAGTGAGTCCCGAAACCAGACGCATCCAAACCCAATCGTCCCAAGGCCTTGCGCAACACTGCCAACAATTGGCCAGCCGTCATTCGCGCGCCCGATGCGTGACAGAAAATCTCACCTTCCAACACACGTGCCATCCCCAGGAAAGTCCGCCACTCAGCCACCGGGCAGACCGCCTCACCATCCGTCTCATTCAGCCACACCCATTTACCCCTGCCCAACTGATCAGTCTTCGAGCACCGCAACCAAATTCCCAGGCGACCTCCATCCACCCGAATCTCCTCAAACAGTCTGCCAACCATCCTCCTCGTACCCAACAGTTCAGAGACCCTGAACGCCCCAAAAAACATCCACACCATACACAAACGAAAGAGGCCAGCCTCAAAAAGGTCGTAGCAGCATTCCGGCAACACCCCAACCAGCCGGACCAGTAACTCAAATGTAACCGCCTCCCGCAGACTGCCCCCCCCCCCCATTCCTACACTCCCTACCCCAACCCTGTAGCATCCTGCTCACAATCACATCTTTAGTTGGATCAAAACCCAGAAACATAGCACAGTAAAAGGATTTCCCTGCCAATTTACCGGAAATCGTAGCCGCAGTCAAACCCCTGTCAATACAACACAGCACAAAACTCTTCACTCCCTGCTCCACCGCAGACTTGTCACCCATACCAGATTCCTGATTCCAACCCATGAAAGCACCAAATTCCGACCATGCCAGACGATACGTCCTCCTTGTGGTCTCTGCAACAGAACTCTCCACCAGGCCAATCATCCTCACTCCCCCAATGCCCAGATGCCGTCCGGCAGCTCGGTTTTGCATGTATCCGCTCCCGGTGCCAGTTGCCGGAACCGCTGCCACTGCGAATGAGACAAAGCATCCGCAATGTCATTATTCGCCCCTGGGACATGCTTCGCCCGAAACACCACATTCAGCCGCAGACAAGCCAACATGAATCTCCACAACAACCGCAGCACTCTCAGGTCCCTAGCTCTCTGATGATTCACCAGCTCCACCACCGTCATGTTGTCAACGTGGAAAAGCACTGACCTGTTCCGAAATTCCTCCCCCATACCTCCAGTGCCACCAGTAAAGGGAAGAATTCCAAGAAAGCAATGCTCCTCCCCTGTTTGAGCCACCCTACACGCAAAATTTAGGAATCCCAGGAGTTTCTGCACCGCTCTCAAGGGGATTCGCTTTTCTTCAACCGCCCATCTCAAACATGCCAGGATTTCCGCCACCTTGGCCTCAGGAAGGCACGCCAGCCACTGCACTGAGTCCAGCTCAATCCCCAGAAAAGCCAGGCAACAGCTGGGACCAGCCGTCTTCTCCGGCGCCAGAGGCACAAAAAAATGAAAGGTTCTCCTGGAATCGCGACAGGGCCCTGCCGCAATCCCCGGAATCCGCCCTCCCCAGGAAGAGGAAATCATCCAGGTAGTGGGTGACTTCACGGCACCCACTGACTCTCACCATGGCCCACTGCAGGAAAGTGCTAAATAGCTCAAACAGTGCACCAGAGATGGCGCACCCCATGGGCAAAACCTTGTCCACGTAGATGCCCCCCCCAAACTGCATACCCAAGAGCGAGAAATCCGCCGGATGAATGGGCAGCAGACGGAAGGCTGACTTGATGTCGCATTTCGCCAATTCAGACCCCGATCCACACACCCTCACCAAATGGATCGCATCGTCCACCGACGCATAGAGCACCTTAGAATCCTCCTCTGCCATGAAATTGTTCACTGACTGGCCCTCCGGCCACGAGAAATGGTGTATCATCTGAAACTCACCTTCCTTTTTCTTCGGCACCACACCCAGTGGAGAAATGATCAGATCTTCCAAAGGCCAATCAGTAAACGGGCCAGCTACCCTTCCTTCCTCAACCTCCTTCCTCAACTTGGCAGACACCACACTGGGCAAATCCTTAGCCGATCTCAAATTGTCTGCCCAGCGGCGCACCTTGGGGCCTTGATAGCCCACCCTAAAGCCCTCCGTGAAACCCCAGAAAAGCCGCGATGCCGCCTCCTGATCTGGGTAGCACGAGAGGCACGGGGCCATCGCCTCCACCCTAACTGGTGTAGGCGCCCTTCTGTCCAGGGCGGCCCCACCTTTTGGCGTTCCTCGATTGTTTTGAGGGAGTGGCAAGTGTAAGGCACTGGGTGAGGGCATGCTTCCCGCCGCATTTCGAGCAATCATGCTTAAACTTACAGGGGTGTCTGGAGCAGTACCCCCTGTTGTAGCTCCAACAAGCCCACGTTGAATATCCCCCTGACTTGTTCGGCTGACCTGAGACGATGGTGTTGGGCACCGCACCTCCCCCGGCCCCGCCTTGGGCGGGACGCGGCGGAAAGGACCGATACACTACCGGCAATCCGCTGGCTGTGTGCGTGGATGCGGTGGAGTGCGTGGACGCCATACACTGTACCCAGAGTTCCTGATCCACTTCCCCCCAACTCTTCTCCGGATTTGCACTAACCCGAGCCCTGAATTCCTCGTCATAACTCAACCAGGCAAATCCCCCAAACTGTATCTGGGCCTTGCGAATGATGTCCATGTACTTAAGCAACGCAATTGCCCTATCTAAAACCCTCTTACAGTAGATACTGGCATAAATCAGAAACGCTGACGTCCAGTTCTCCATTGTCACTGGCACCCTGGGGCGCCTCGTCAGCTCCCACTCTTCCTCCTTCGATCCCTCTTTGGCCTGCACCTCCTTATGCAGCAACTTAAACACATCCACGAATTTGAGCCTCCAAATCCGTGCCCTGAGTTTTTCAGAAAGATGCGAACCCAAGGGCATTGCCAAACCCATATATGGGAGTTTCTTCGGTACCTTCAGCCCTTTCTCCTCCTTACCGTCCCCTTTGTCCGTCTGCACCCCCGTAGTCACCGACTTACCGTCCACCTTCTCACCTTCCCCCGATGGACTGCCCGATGGCCCCTCCGTCTCCCGAACCGAGCCATCCCCCACACCCACCGACCTGCAAGTCCTCTTTCTCCCCCCTCGGGGACCATCATCCCAGGCTGCCCACCAGGAGCCCTCACCTGTGAGTTCCGCGGTCCGCTCCCTGGGCCGTCCTCTGGGCGCCGCCACCTGGACCGCCGCTGTCCTGGCCTTGGTCTTCGTCACCGTCGGGGCCTGTAAGACACCAAGGTTGCCATTGTCCGCTGCGCCCCCTAAGCCATCTACGTCATCCCGCACCTCCCCTTCTTCCAGTTCCTCACTCTCATCACCATAATCCAACTCAAGCACTGGTTCCATTTCCACACGCGCACTCACCACCTCTTTAACTGCCCTCTTCACACCCTTCTGCACACCCCCAGGCGCACGCGTTCCAGACTCTACACGCGCCGCAGGAGCCCGAGCCCTCAGAGGAGGAACAGCCGCCGCAGACTGCCCTGCTGCTTCTGTCCTGCGTTTTGGAGCCTTCTTGCGCCCCGCCAGGCACCCCCGGGCTGTGTCGACAGCTGCCGGCTTGGTTCCCCTCCCGCCCCTCAGGTCGCTCCAGCCTGAGCGGGCCCCAGCACCATCGGGCCTCAGAGCCGTCCTGGCCATCCCTACACCAGCCATCACTCTCTTGGGGGGCCCCTCTACCGCCTTCTTGGCCCTGACTCGCCTCTGCGCCTCTTCTAACTCTGCCTCCCGTTCCTTCTCAGAGGTCGGGGTAGGAGGCCCCTCAATCTCAGGCCCCCACACTGCCCCCACTCTAGCCCTGGTCTGCTCCGCCCATCTGACCTCACGGATCTGCTCCAGGATCCGCTCCTCCCTGGCCCTGTCCTCCCAAGACAAGGAACCCCAGATCTGCGGGGGCGGGGGCGGGCAGTAGCCAAAAAACTCAGCCCCCGGGGGGAAGAAACCCCCTGGAACAGGCCCCGGGACCTACCCCCCCACCACCCAAGGGAACAGGGACAGCTGACCCACCCAGACCTGCTGTGACCCCGGGCAGCCCCCGCCCCGCCGGGGCAGGGGTGGGCACCCTGGAGCTGGTGGACAGGTCGATCCGCGCATCGTCCCACTGCCCCACGTCCACAGACACAGCCCCCTCGATCCAGTCCTTCCCAGAGGTGAGGGCCTCCACCTGCTCCCCATCCCTGGTGTCCCCTGCCCCTCCACCAGCTCCCACATTCACCAATGGGGCCACAACCTTGCGGTCCCCTTGCTCCACCCCACCTTCCTCACCCTCCGGTACCTGCTCCTGCAGCAGCAGCTGGCCGGGGGGGCCGCGCCCTTCACTGCTGCCCCGGAGGCCCCTGGCATGAAATCGAGCGGAGGGAAGACTCGCGGGGGCAGGCTCTTGGGCTTCCCGCCCCTCGCCGAGTCTCTGGGCACCCCGCCCCCCCTCCGCTCCACCGTCTGCCCACGTGTGCCCGGCTCATCGTCCAGACACGCTACTACAGCCGCCTTTACCCCGGCCGAGGCTGCACGCGTGCCCCTCGTGGCCCCCACCCACGCTTGACCCAACACACCTGGTTGCAGCAAGTCCTCCCTGCCAGCCCGGGCCAGCAACAGTAAGGCCGCCCGGACCTCCTCGGACAAGACGCCCGACATTGTGCAAAAGCTCACGCTTCCGGCGTGTCCCGACTCGGCTGCCGTGTAACAGCCCCCGACGCCAAAACACAGGCCAAACTCGCTAATCTAACTACAACTTTCACTGTCCCTACACTAAGCTCTCCTTTCACTACCCTCTTGATGGTGCCAGGCGCAGGAAGAGGAAGTTCCCTTCCTCCCCTGCGCCTTATACCCACCCCCTAAACTCCTCCCCTTCCCCTGCCTGCCCTATCAGTGGGCGAATGACCCCAGGGGAAGACTAGTCTGCGACTGTGCTTCCCCCGGGTCCCGGCAGTGCGCACTGCCTGTGCGGACGAGGCCCGTCACCGCGTGGGCTGCGGACCCTGTGGTCCTGGCTGTCCCCCCAACACGGCAAGGGGTGCACCCTTGCCCCTATTGCCTCTAAACACCGTACGGGAAGCGGGGTCACAAACCAAGCTGTCTCCCCGCAACTTCTATCCAGCTCCCCGGCGCCCTCACAGTCCGGGGGCACCCGGCGTGAACACCGTGCATGCTCGAAGGCTGCTGCTGCCCCCCCCCCCTCCCTGACCTGGCCGCCCTGCCCATGATCCACCCCAGCTGGAAGATCGGGCAGGGGGAGGCCCAAGAAATGCACTAATCGTGCAAATGGAATGCAGCAGCTCCCGGGCATGCAGCCAAATGGCGTCAGTGTGAGGGGACAAACGGCGTGACCAGCGAGGCAGCGACCACGGCGTGTCCGGTGCCACCAAGAAGTCATCAGCATGGTGAGGGGGACCTATATACCCCTCACCCCACCTTGTGCCCCGGACATGACGCGGCGCCGCCCGCGCCAGGAACGGGACTCCCCCAGAGTCCCTGCCCCCTCAGGAGGAGGGGGTGTGTGGGGTGCCTGATGCCACTAGAGGGCTGCCCTCTTGAGTGGCCTCTTGCGGTGGCCTCCGGCAGCCGCATTTACAAACCACGGTGGCAGAGATCTCCGCACAGGTAGGGAGCCGCTGTGGTGTCCTTCATGGGCCAGCTCAATGACCCTATGTCTTATGTCTTAAGCTTTCAGATATGATGATTCTCAAGCCTCTCATTATTGCGCCTTCTTGAGGAAAAGCTAACTTGTCCTGCACATTTTTTAATTGTTCGCATTCAGCATCATTGGAGAGAGGTTGGGTACTTCTCCATGATTGCGTAGCAATAAGCTCTTTAATGATGATCATGCATTTCTCAGCATTGGTGGAAGCAATAATTTGGCCCACCGATAGAGCCACTGTTGGGTTGGATCTCACAATAAAGTTGAGACATGCTTCAGCTGTCTTGGGTGTCAAACTGTGATGTTGCACTCGTGAAAAGTAACCTGCTGGGTTTTGATTCTTCCCAGGTTTATGCACAATCTCTTAGTCGTACTCTTGCAGTCTTAACTCCACCTCTCGATGTGAGGGGGCATCTTAGTCTTCATGTTCCCAAAAATTGTGAGTAGCACCTGCTGATCTGTGATGACAGTGAATTGTTTTCCATAGAGGAATATATAAAAGTGTTTGCAGGCCCCCAGCACAGCCAGAGAGGTTTCTTCTCCAGCTGAGAGTAGGCATGTTGTGTCTCAGACAGGTTCTGACTGGCATAGGCCACAATGTGTCTCTGAGCATTTTGATGGCCATTGTGTTGGGCAAAGATTGCCACTAGCCCTACCAGGCTTGCATCAACCGTAATTCCAATATGTAACTTGGGGTTGAAGTAGGCCATTTCATTTGCCTTTTCAATTGCATGCTTAATATCTCTGAAACTCCTGTCACATTCTGGAGACCATCGAAACAGTACATTTTGCTTTGTCAAGTCTCTGAATGGGGCACTCATTGTTGCAAAGTTGTGAATGTATCTTGAGCAATAACTGGCCATGCCTAGAAAGGGTCATAGGATTGGAAATTGGATGAGAGTGCCTGCACCTTGTCTGGGTAAGTTTGGCTTTGTGGAACTCACACTTTGCAGCCTTCAGAGTGAGTCTGGCAACACCAAGCAACTGGCACACTTGGTGCAGGCTTCCTCATGTTCTGCTTGGGTTCTCCTAAAAAAGCAGTATGTCACCACTGTTTTGTAGGCATGTGTAACAAATTGGATAACTCAGAGAATAGCATCCTGAAATATCTCACCAGCCAAGGATACTCCAAAACTCAATCTCTTATATCTGAAAAAAGCAACATGAGTCAGAAAAGTAGTCATGTACCTTCAGTTCTCCTTCAGTTCAAGTTGATGGTATCCTTTATTAAGGTTGACACATGAAAATACTTTGGCTCTGTTCAATTGCATGAACATGTCCGCTAAGTGTGGAACAGGGTGTCTCACCCTTTCGATAGCTTAGTTTACCTGTTGCATATCGATGCAGATGTGCACTGCTTCCTTTTTTGGTACCACTACTGTGGGCAAAACCCATGGAGGGGGGCCTGTGGAACATTCAATTATGTCATGCTTTAAAAGCACTTCCAACTCTTTCTTTACAGCCTCTTGTAGTAAATAGAAAGCAACTCTATGGTGTCACTGAGTAACAGGGCAATTTTCTTCATTGTTATGAAGTTTTACTTCCATTTTCTTGGTTGTTCCTAGGCCATGAAACAGCAATAGGAATCAGCTTGTGATCTTAGACTGAGCAAAGAAGTTGTAGTTGAAGCATATTAACCCCATGTCATCAGAGGTGGCAAAATAAGCAAACAGGCGCTCGATGAAGTGCTTTGCAAAACATAAATGGCGGCTTGCACTAATGTCTTTTTGTGTTGCATTTGCGCTGTTAACAACCCATGATTTTGCAGTGGCTCAGAAGTGGCCCAGGTGTATACCTTCATGCCTGATGGAGTGAGGCAAAGTACAAGGGAGAAGCAGTTAAACGTTTCCACAGGCATAATATTAATCAACACACCATTGTCTACGATAAAAGTAAAAATGGGTGATCATTCACTTCCAACGTGATCTTGGGGAAATGTCCAAATGAAGTTTGTCACTTTGGTGAGTTTTGTTTGAACTGTGACCTCCCACATGCATACGCCATCCTTCAGTAGACATCATCAGTGCACAACCATATCCTTCATCAGTACTCAATAGTGACGTTGATGAGTCTTTGTACGATGAGCTTGATGAAGATTGAATTTTCCTGGTTTCCATTTGTCATAGCTGACGTTGCTTTTTGGTTTTTGTGGGTGGTTGAAGTGCTTTTGGAATGTTCTCACGCCCATTCTCTCTGCTTTTTGACACACTTGATTTTTCTTTAGCTCGGCACACAGTTATGAAATTATTCTTTTTTCCACAACCTTTACATTCCTATCTAATGGCAGGCTATTCACCTTCATAGGGAAACGAAAATCCATACTGGAAACATGATATAGATTTTTTTAGAAATGTCTGCCTACATGCATTTTGTTTTTTGCTTGATCTTGCTTTTGATTGCCAGGACTGATTCATTGTGGGCTGCTCCCGCTTCCATGCCAGCAGGTTGTCTATCTGCTCATTCGTCTGCTCTTGCAGCTATCAGCATTTTCTCTGTGCATTTCTCTCAACATGCACTTTCAAAATTAATCTGAAAAGCAACCATCAATGATTCTGAGGCGTCAATGATTCTGAGGCGCACGGCTTCTTTATCAGTGAAATCACAGACTTTGAATGTTTAATGGCTGTATCAAGCCTTTCAACAAATTTGTCCATTGTTTCAAAAACCTGTTGTTGTGCTTGACTGAAGATATACTTTTCATGGTCTACATTTGGATTTAGCTTGAACTTATTTAGTCTCTGGTGTTTCTTTTACCTTTTGGCATGATTTTGCATCAGTCTGTGACACTTTCTTTAGCATTTCTTTCACTACATCGCCTGCAAGGTTTTTCAAGTATTTCATAATCTTCTTTTCATGTTCTTCGAGTCCAAAATATTGAGTTGCTCAAATACCAAATTTTTAATATTGTTACACAGAAGTATCATGTGCAAAAATATTATTGATGAAAACTTTG
This sequence comes from Lissotriton vulgaris, assembly GCF_964263255.1. Classification (NCBI taxonomy): domain Eukaryota; kingdom Metazoa; phylum Chordata; class Amphibia; order Caudata; family Salamandridae; genus Lissotriton; species Lissotriton vulgaris. The sequence continues at coordinate 164,844 of NW_028248859.1, read as the reverse complement.
ATCTATTAAGGTAAGAAATATTGTTTTTTTATGGTTCTTCATGCGTTTGTAATTGTTGTTAATGGTTTTAAATATAGTTTGTAATTTTAAGGTATTTATATTTTTTATCTGATTGTAAAATAGTAATTTATGTTGTTGTATCAGGTTGTGAGGTTTGTAAGGGTACATGGTGGGAAGGTAAAATAGTATACTTAATGTATAATCTATTTTATTCTTATTAATTATTTATTTTATTATTAATTATGTAAATATATATTTTTTTAAGTTATATGTTAGTTGCGGGTTGTTGGGTTTGTAGGGGTATAGGGTGGGAAGTGTATTATATAACATTTAATCAATTTTTTATATTTATTAAATAATTAGTTTGTTAATTATTTAAATTGTTCAATTATTAACCTTTTTTGTTTTACATTTTAGGTGCAGGTTATAGGGTTTGTAGGGGTGTAGGGTGGGAATTAAATTAAATAATAACTGATCAATTGTACATTTTTTATGTATTGTCCATTAATTGTTAATTAATTATGTAAATTGTGTAAATATTTTGTTTTTAAAAATTGATACATGTTAAATGTTTGTTGCCAGATATGTGGGACTATAGAGTGGGAATTTAATGAAATTAACTGTTAAATAACATTTTATTTTTATGTTCATTCATTTTGAAACATAATTATTTTGATTGCTTCTTTTTTTAAATGTATATATTTTATTTTTAAGTTAATAGCCTTTTTCTGAAATTAATACGGGTATTAAACTGAGTTTTGATTGAAGAGAAATACTTTCCCTACTGTAGCACAGACTCTAGTGGTAATAGTACATTTTACCTCTCCTGAGTCCAAAACTTTCCCTCTGTTCCACTGACTGGAGTGGGAATACGACATGTGACCATTCCTGAGTCTATGCTTTCCATAATGTTGCACTGACTGGAGTGGGAATAGTAAATGTTACCCCTCCAGAGTCCAATGTTTTCCTTACTTATGCACCACCTGGGTGGGAATAGTACATTTTACATCTCCTGAGTCCATGCTTTCCCTACTGTTGCATAGACTGGAGTGGGAATAGTAAATTTTACCCCTCCTTTGTCCAATTCTTTCTCTACTGTTGCACCGACATGAGTGGGAATAGTACATGTTATCCCTCCTAGGTCCGACTTTCCCTACTGTTGTACAGACTGGAGTGGGATTATTACATTTAGCATCTCCTGAGTCCAGCACTTTACCTACTGTTGCACTGACTGGAGTGGGAATGGTAAATAATTTTACCCCTCTTGAGTCTTACACTTTCCCTACTATTGCGCAGACTGGAGTTGGAATATTACATTGTACCCTTATTGAGTCCAACGCTTTCCCTACTGTTGTACTCACTGGAGTGGGAATAGTAGATTTTAAACCTCCTGAGTCCAACACTTTCCTTACCTATGCACCGACTGGGTGGGAATAGTAGGTTTCACACCTTCTGAGTCCAACGCTTTCCCTAATGTTGCACTGACTGGAATGGGAATAGTAAATTTTACCCCTCCTGAGTCTTACAATGTTCCTACTGTTGAATTGACTGGAGTGGGAATAGTAAATGTTTATCCTCCTGAGTCGAAAGGCGTGGAAATAGTCTATGGAATATTCCTATACATTTATAGTTTTGTTTACATAATTTAAAGTTATACTATTATTATGAGTCTCTGTATTTAAAGTGTATATTTTTGTAATCAATAATGTTTGTAAACGGGGCGTGGCTAACGGCCGAGTGAAATGGCGGCAGTCTAAAGGGGCTCTGGGGATAAGATCGATTCCCCAACAATTCGACTACTAATCCGCAGGAAAATTGTAGCCAGAGTCTGCATTCCAAAATCGGAGATGGAGCGGCGCTAAATGATCCGGCGCCGGAGACAATACGTGTATGACAATGTGAGCTACAGAAGGAAGAGGGTGAGGGCCTACAACCTGAGTGGAAGCCGGGGCATAAATTACATCGGCGAGCCCGGGAGATTGCACTGAGGTCGACGGAGGGGGCCGCGGCGAGAGAGGTGGAGAGTGGTGCGGCGACTATCGGCGGGTGCGCTGGGTGGAGGCGCTACCTACCACCTCCGAAACAGCAGAAATTGAGCGTCGCACACCCCACAAGTGAGCAGGGGCTGCGACCATTAACGGGCAGAAAGATCTGCCTGCCGAAAGTAGACTGAGCCACCATTTTGACACCGCCCGATCTAGGAGGAAGGGAACAGCCATCGGCAACGTTGAGCTCGCTGCCGACTGTATGTGACACCTGGGGGTGCTCCGGAGATATCCGCCTGGCTGCAATTGAGAGGACTGCAGACCAAAATACCTGCACTTTGACACTGGGGTGCTGGCAAGCCTAATTAGAGAGCAGTAAAGGGCAAACAGTAAACTACCCCATTAATGGCTGAGAAGAGGCATATAGCGCGTCCTCAACCTTGCTGAACAGTGTCTGAGGGGCACATTACCGGAGGGTGCTGAACTACGGAAGCCCTGCTAAGCCAACAGACTGAGGTGCAAAACAGAAGACGAAGTGGACCTGAGGATACCTTGTACTCCCTCCCCTCCCCCAAGGCACTGTTGGTGTGACGCAGGACAGAGAGAAACGCACCGCCAACGCACAGTGTTGAAGGTGGGTTGCCCCGGGGAATAGCTGTCGCAGGCCCTCTGCAACAACATTTTCAGATTCAATGCTGAGTGATAGGTGCCCCTGCGGGATAAGCAATGAGTGGCAGAGGGTCCAGCGCAAACCAGCAGAGTAAATTGGACAAATTTGCCTACACTAAAGACTTCCCTTCTTTACCGTACAATAAAGGCCAAATGAGCAAAGACAAGGAAGCAGAGTCTGGCCCTAAGGTAACGCTGGAAGACATCATGGCGGCCCTCCACAATGTACAAACAACGGTAGGCTCCATATCAACGGATGTCATGTTCCTATGCGCTGACGTTCAAAAAATGTCCGCCAGGTTCGCAGAAGTAGAACAGGTGACAACGGCTCTATGCAAAGATTCTACACTCCTGATCAAGAAAGTTTCACAATTAGAGGAGGAGAACAGACATATGGCGGCGAAAATAGACGATAGGAAGGGCGCTCCCGCCGAAATAACATCCGAATTACGAGCTTCCTGAGACAGAAGGGGGCCCTGCTATGGACCTCTATGTTGAAGACCTCATAAAATCACGCCTGCAATCTAAGGGGCTCTCTACCTTCTTTTCAGTGGAGCGGGCACATAGAGTGCCGGGAGGCAGGCCGAAACTCAGAGCCCCCCCAAGACCGTTGTTGGCCCGTATTTTTAACTTTCGGGACAGAGATGCGATTCTGCAGACTGCCCGGGTGGCGCCATCCATCTGAATTCCGAACTCTGTAATATCCTTTTCCCCGAATTATACGGCAGCAGTCACAGCACGCCGAAGGAGTTTCTTAGAAGTCATAAAGGCACTGAGGGCCCGTGAACTGTCGTACTCCATGCTCTTCCCGAAAAAGCTACGTGTAGTGGCAGACGGCAAAACCTGGTTCTTTGAAACGCCGGAGGAGGTACACGACTGGCTGGAGGGATGGCGCACGGCGGGGAAACCAGGCAGAATGCAAAAGAGACGACGACGTCTTGGGAGAGAAGGAGATCCTGCGGACCTTGAGCAGGACCGAGAGGAAACTGAACAGTCGCAGACAGAAGCAGAAGAAGGTGCGGGCTGATGTGGACTTAGGCCCTCCTCGGTAATAAGAAAACAATGGGGCCATCGATGGATGAGGACTCTGGGACGCAGGGAAGATACGGTCTTCCTTGGACTTCCCGCTCCCATACATGCAAGTAATGGTTAAGGGGCTGGGTTTTAAGCACTCTGCTGAGTTGGGGTGCCAGGCAGTTTTGAGTCCGCATGGCAAAGAGGCAGGAAAGGGGTTGGGGGAAGGGATTGTTTCAAGTTTATTCAAAAGATGGTTACTACATGGTTCAATACACAGTCAGCTATGCAGTCGTAGCACGCACTAAAAAACGCTTTCACTCTATCCTGAAAAATATTAATGGACTTTCTGGACATGTTGGGAATGAAACTGAAAGGCTGAGGCAACTGTAGTCCCTGGTACCATGGTGCCTACTCTCTCCCTACTCACATTGAATGTATGGGGTCTGGTGATAAGATAAAGCGAGGCATAGTTCTCCAATGCATTAAAAGAGGTGGCCCCGCAGTGGTGCTGCTGCAAGAGATGTATCTTACTGGCATGTCCAGTAAGGCGATGGAGAGATGGGGATACAAGATGATGGTCCACTCAGAATTCACGTCAGGATCTAGGGGGGTGGGCATACTGCTAAAGAAACAAATTCCATTGATTATACATGGTGTTCGATCCAATAACATGGGGATATTTTCCTCTATAATCACGCAGTGGGAGGGACGGCCCCTGAACATAGTGTCTGTTTACATCCCCCCAGCGCTGCATGCAGTGGCTCTACCAGACCTCAGTGAGTTTCTGCGCGGCCTTCCAGAGGGGGAGCTTCTCATTGGAGGGGATTTTAATGGAACTATGAATGAAACCGTAGATAGATTCACTGTCGGGTATGGTACTTCAGGTGGGTCACGCCTGGGGAGTTTCTTGGATGCTATGGGCCTTATAGATATGTGGAGAAGACACCAACCAACAGAAAGCCAATTTACGTATCATTCAGGAGTCCATAATAGCCTAACTAGAATAGGTTATTTCTTGGTTCTATGGGCAGCCTTAAAAATGTGGAGACTATAGAAATCAGACCCCGGGGCATCTCAGACCACTCTCCAATATTGCTTAAGTACACTTACTACCACCAGAAGAAGTGCTGCATCTACCCGATACGCCCCAGTTACTTACAAGTACCGAAAATTAGAAGGGCGCTCAAAAAGGGAACAGACCAATACTTTCAAGACAACATGGGATCGGTTGCCTCACCAACAATCCTCTGGAAGACGTTTAATACAGTTGTCAGAGGGCAGGCCATTGCCTCCATGATGGCATATTAAAGGGAGGGGCAGCTAGAACTACAGAACCTAGATTCCGACTTGCACACTGCGGAAGCCCAACACGCTGGGGAGCCCACCCCTGAAACAGCCAATAACCTCAGACTTAAGCAAATTTGACACAAAGAACACCTCACAACATTGACTAGACAACAGATACAGACCACGAGACACAAAATATATGACGTTGGCGACAAAGCCGGAAAGCTACTAGCGTGGCTAGACAGGAGAGAAAAAAGTGAGAGGTGGATTGCGCTGCTCTGCAAAGAGGGGGAAGAGGTCACAACCGACCCACACACAATAGTAGACACACTGGCACGACATTGTCAAGCCGTTTACTCCTCAGATTCGGGGATGTCCATAGAGGAGGCGCTGACTTACATACAGGACCTCAACATGCCCAAACTAACTCCGGAAGCAGCAACAGAACTAGAGAGTGACCTAACGATTGCCGAGCTGCAAGCAGCTATCGGTGGCTGCAGTCAGGTAAAGCTGTAGGTCCGAACAGCATTCCGATTGAGTTTTATAAAAGAACGACTCCTACCACAGCACCTCACCTGTTAAATGTGTTCATAGATAGTCTAAAGGTGAGTGAACTCCCGCCAGACCAATGCACGGCCACAATAGAGGCTATTTTGAAACCTGGAAAGCCGGCGGATAGGTGTACCTCATACCGACCCATCTCCCTGATCAATGAGGAAGCCAAAATCCTCGCAGAACTGTCCCAGGCAGGAAAACGGCCCTTAATTTGAGGAGACTGCATGGGGTCCTAGCACGCGCAGTCTATCTAGAGGAGCTGGCGGTGGTGTTCTCCTTAGACGCGCTCATGGCGTTTGATATGGTCAAATGGCCCTTTCTCTTCACAGTATTGAGGCACCTAGGGTTTGGCCCCAGATTTTGCTCTTGGGTTCGACTCCTGTACACCAAGCCTATGGCACATGTCACTGCCAATGGTCATATATCAGACGATTTCTCCCTAGAGAGGGGCACCTTTGGTGGTATGGATACTCTAGGAACTGACGATATGAGGTCTAAAATGGACAGAAAGTTGGGAAGACCGAGTGTCCCTCTATGCCGATGATATCCTATTATATCTGACCACACCAAGGCGATCCATACTGACCCTCCTGAATGTATATACGGTTTACGGTCCGACTTCTGGGTATACCATTAACTGGTCCAAATCGATACTCTACGTGCTGCACGGCCCTCCGCCACATCTGCCTGATAGGTGCCCGCTTAAGATAGCAGGAAGCACGTTAAAATATTTAGGTATTTACGTAACCGCCATTTAAAAAAAAAACTACAGCTACCACTGGAGCGTCTTAGGCGAGATGTGCGTCACTGGGAAACTTTGCCTCTAACGTTATTAGGAAATGCAGAGCTTTTTAAAATAATGGCCTTACCTTGCTTCTCATATGTCTTAGAGAATACGCCTTATCAAGTACTGCCAACTTATTTCAAGGCTATCGCGGTGCAGGTTTCTAGCCTCTTATGGGGCAATGAGTCAGCACGTATCACACAAGCCAAATTGGTGCGAGGATGGTATGATGGGGGAATAGCACTCCCTGATGTGCAACTCTAGTACTGGGCGGCGCAGCTAAAAGAAATTAACCAATGGTTACATGTCCCACAATCAGATCCAGCATTTAAGGCAGCTAGAACGCAGCTTGCATAAAAGGTATGCTTTCTACCCTATATGACAAGAAAAGGGTGTTAACAATGTTTGGTCCACTGTGCCATACTCTGGTGTTATGGCATATCACTCAGGCTAAATTAGGATGGCGGGGTGGTGACCCAGCTTGCTCCATTATGGGACAACAAAAAACTAGGCAGACTTAGAAACAACAAAGGCTTCGATCAATGGGATGATATAGGAATACCAACAGTGGGTGATTTGTGGCAGGGAGGTGAAATAGTGTCATTTGAGTGTCTTCAACATCTCTAAGAATTGGCACCAACTGAAATATTTAGATACACGCAAATTAGACATGCCCTGATGTCGGCACTGCCACCTGGCTCCGAAGTCCCTGAGGCGTCCCCTATGGAGGTTAGGTTACTAACTGATCACATGCAGAAGAAAGCCACTTCTTTTACTTACCACAAATTAGTGAACAACCTGCCCGACCCAACAGGACCCCTAAGAGCTAAATGGTCACAAGATGTAGGGGACATGGATGACTCAGAATGGCAAGAAGCGTTGGCGTCCCCAAGGGAGGTGGGAATACCCTCGCGCCTCAGGCTTGTGCAACTCCGAATCCTGCACTGATCATACTACACCAGACATGTTCTGCACAGGAAAGAATAGAACACCCCTTCTGTCTCTGTTGTTGCGGAGAAGAGGAAATACAATATGGGAATGTCCCAGAATAGCAGCGTAATGGACGCAAGTGATGCCATCTATGTCACAATCAGAGGGGGTATCGCTCATACCAGGACAAGGTAGATGCCTGATAAATATATGGGGGCCAAATGATCTCACACGATATGGGCTGGGCTGAGTTGGGTTACATTAGGAATTATGATAGCTAAGAGGAATATAGTGTAAGAAGAGAGAGGAACCCCTTGAGTTAGTCAAGGGAAGTGGGGTGTTGGACCCAGAAATAAGACTAGTTCCCTTGAGACATATACAGGATAAGCTAAAACTTAGCTTTAAAGTAACTAACGATAAAATCATGAACTACTACAATTCTAAACATAAAGTACACATCAATTTATTAAAGTAACAGAAATAAAAACAGTTTACACTTATTCATCATACAATTGCTAAAAAACAATTAAAATTTCAACTAATAATACAATCTATTGTGACCTGCACAATGCAACAGACAGACAAAAATGTGTTGTAAAACGTAAAGAATTGTAAAATACAAGTGGTACATTCAATACTACAATTTCATTACTCCCTAGTTTTATGGCCACAAATTTGTATATCAACAGGGGAGGAGAGAACTTGAATTGTACAGGAGTTTGGCGTTGACGCGTTTCGGTGGTTCTGAAGCGAATATGTTCCACCTTTATCAAAACTAAAGTTCGATGTCTGTCTTGTTTCAGGGTCTGTACAATTCCCCTACAATAGATATACATACAATTAATCTTCCATTTTCACAAAAAAAACGATCACAGTTATCATACTTGGTTGGTACTCCACAATTAGATGATCCTTGGTTAGCTACTCATTCTTATTACAGGGAAAGTCTTACAACTAACATAGTACATTCATTAGCTTCTATTTTACTGTCATACTATATCTCCTTAATCTCCCACATAGTTTGCTATTGCACGAATAACAAGTCTTAATTGCTAGGGATTCAACGGATAAGAACACAGTCACTATTCTTGATCACTGCTTGGATACAGTGTTGCCTAGTCCCTGTGAGATTCTTTTGGACTAACTCGGCAACCCACGGGTCCATATAGGTTCTATATCCCTAATTGGGTATGATGCTGCAAAGATCCTAATCAGGTGCTGTTAGAATGTTACTGATATTTTCATGACTGTAAGAACCCCCTGTTCCTATTTAATGTGGGATTGGAGTGCATATGGGAGACTTTGAGGCCGTTGCACCCGTATATTAAAGCGGAAAGGCTCCTAGTACAGCTTGCACTATTGGATAACCCTGATGCCATTGTAATACGGTTAATACAATTTCCATCTTACCGGTGTGTTTCTGTACGATGTGATTAGCTGCTGGGTCTGTTCTCTACCACGTTTTTAAGAAGTAAAATAGGAGAGATTCCTGTAAATACAGATGGTTAGTATTAAAGGTGTCTGCAGGGATAAGAATTGTATGTACTATGTGTGGCACAAGTATAGTGTATTGAATGGGTCTATACTCCTAGGTTGTGTGATACACTGTATTATTACCATAAAAGGGGTTTAAACTCCTTACACTGGTCTAGAAAGGATGAGGGTGTCTCTTTACAGAGATAGATAGAAAACCATAAAATGATACCTGTATAATATCTTCAGAATATTGAATGATGTCACTTTATAGATTACGAAGGTGTACAAATTACAATGGTTCCTAAAGGAGATCAATCAAGTTCCATCTACTTAGAAAAACACACTGAGACGCTCGGTCAGGGAATTGCTTTGGTGACACTACTGGATTGTATTTGTAAGCCCTAAATACACGTACCTCTAAAATCGAGTGGAGAATCTTCTCCAAACTGGAAAGAAGAACGTTTACATTAGCGAGGTTTTGCTGGAAAATGATGGGCGCTTGACACGTTTTTCGCTGTCAGGTAAAGCTGATTTTTAAGGTGGAGCGCTCTAGCAGTTTCCTCGAACGGGAATACAATCTCCCCTGAAGAAATTTAAAATAAGACTGTTAAGTCTTTTGAATCTTATAGCAGGGACATGAAGGATTCGCCTATGTGCTAATACTAGGGAATCTGGACTGTAAAAGTCTTACCTCCTACAGCGGATCAATCACGCTGCTTCTTGGAACCAAATTGTTTGTAGACCAATCATGGCTACTTCTTTCGAGGTTAAGTATTTGCATACTATGCTTGCAGTGCGCTCAATCCTATTGGTTGTTTATTTTTAGAATGGACACTCCCCTCTGAGGTTTAGTGCAGTTTCCACTAAGGTCCTCATGTAATGTTTGCATACTATGCTTGCAGTGCGCTCAATCCTATTGGTTGTTTATTTTTCGAATGGACACTCCCCTCTGAGGTTTAGTGCAGTTTCCACTAAGGTCCTCATGTAATGTTTGCAATGGGTGCCCTCTTTATAACATCTATTCTTAAAAACAAGGCTCTTTGTTGAATAACGGCCCTCGCTATTATTGCTGGTTAAACAGCGTATTATCAGTTGTATTCTCAAAAAACTCATAGTTATGTGTGCCGCCCTAGCTAATATTGCGGGATGTACGGTGTGCTGTCCTTTGTCTCCTAAAGGACAAGCCCGCTGATTGTACTGCATTCCTTAAAGGGAAACCTGCTTCATTATCCTAAATATGGAGTGGTTTCATAAGGTGAAATAATTGCGGCATACGAGATATGCTTGAGCTCTTTGTCAATTCTATTGAGCGTTATGGTATACTACCCCCAGGTTTGGATACAAATATTAAACTACTATCACGTTTGTGGGTGCTACCCACCTGTGTAGATCTTTAATTGTACTGGCTTCAAACGTGACGTCTATGAATTGTCATAATTACGTCCAGCAATAAGTTGAAGTTATATGCTCCCTCTCTTTGTGCTAAATATCTTACTATCCTATTTAGGAATATCAAAAATTACAGGAGAATTGATATTTAGCTTATAATTCATAATGCGGTATCAACGAGATGGTTAATACGGAAATCCCTGTACTGTTGGTGTAGCAATTTGATCTAGATTTTGCTGAAAACTCATTTATAGACACTTAGCCCAATCTTGTCTAGTGTTAAGGCCTTTGTCTATGGTATTAAGGTGACAAAAATACCATTGTTCTCTTACTTTTCTGAGTCTATCTGGATCTCCCCCTCTTCTATTGATTCTAATCTTCTCTAGTATGAACCACCTGATGTCGTCACAAGAGTGATTCATCGTTTTAAAGTGGTCCGTGAGGGGCGCGTTGATTTTGGAGGTGCGTATCGCAGACTTATGTTCTAGCATTCTAATACGTAGTTCTCTGCCAGTTTCGCCCACGTACCCTAGGTTACATGGGCAAAGTAGTAGGTATACTACGTTCTGGCTGCGACAGTTGTTGAACGTAGTTGGTTGAATTTTCTTACCATTATATTCTACGCTGTTACCCATAATGCAATGGGGGCAGACGGAACAAGTTCCACATTTGTAGTTACCTGTTGCCACATTTCCTGAAAGTGTTAGTTGGTTTTCTTTTGGAGCAGTGTAGGTATGCACAAGACTATTTTTGATATTCTTGTTTCGGCGAAATGAGAATAATGGTTTGTTTAACTGGGTTTCACTGTTCTGGTTCTGGATTTTCCAATTTTTATTCACGATATTCTTAATTTGATTGCTCAAATGAGAATATTGCGTGACAAATACTATCCTGTCTAGTGTAGAGTTTTGGTTCTTAGATTTCCTTTGGGGGTCCAACAGGCTGTCACGATCATAGAAACGAGCACGTTTAAGTGCATTTTTAATCAGTTTCTTTGGATAACCTCTGTTTTCTAATTTAAGCTTGGTGTTCTCCGCATGTTTGTAGAAATCATTGAGATTGGTACAGTTCCTGCGTAATCTCAGGAACTCCCCGAATGATACATTATCTTTTTGTGATTTAGGGTGATTGCTAGAGTACAAAAGGAGGGTGTTCTTATCGGTGGGCTTCGTAAAGAGTTCCACTTTCAGAATCCCCTCCTCTTCTTTGATGATGATGTCGAGGAAAGTTACTTGTTCGTTGCTATAGTGGCCAGTGAATTTAAGATTTGGGTCCCCCAAGTTTAGCCACTCGAGAAAATTCGAGAGGATCTCACTGGTACCGCTCCAGATGAAGATGATATTGTCTATGTAGCGGTGCCAGCAAGTAATATTCTCGAAGTATGGGGCCACCTCATTATATATATGCTTATCCTCAAAGTTGCTCACGTATAAACATGCCAGACTGGGGGCACAAGTGGCCCCCATGCTGGTCCCCTTAACTTGCAGGTAGAGGTCATCCTTGAAGAGAAAGAAATTTTTCTTCAATATTAGATAGATGCATGACATAATAAAATGGTTGTTTCCTCCCTTTAAATCTTCATTTTCTAAGATGGAAGCTATTACTTTTATGGTGTCATTCTGGGGAATATTGGTGTAGAGGGCTTCTATGTCTAAGGCGACCAAAAATTGGGTCGCCCTATTGAACCCTCTACCTTCAAACGGTTGTAATTGCATGTGTGGTGTCTTTTAAATAAGATCTCTGCTTCTTAATTATAGGTTGAAGAAAGAAGTCCACGTAGCGGCTTAGGGGCTCCAAAATTGAGCCAATTCCGCTAATGATAGGTCTCATGGGTGAGTTATCTAATTGTTTATGAATTTTGGGGAGACCGTACATCGCTGGGATGACTGGGTGATTATTTAAGAGGAATTTGTATTCATTGTCACTGATAGGACTGAGAGGAATATAGCACAAAAATGTGGTTGTGCCGTCTCTTGCAGTATGGGGCAGAGATACGGATGAGGCCATAATAACCGAAAGGGCGGTGTTTAGTAATAGAGGATGCCCCAAAAAATGGACTGAAATCTGGGGGACATGGAACAAATATATGGGGGACATCTGTGATCCACCGTCAGATAGAGAGGATGATGACTCAGAAACAGATGAAGGGTGAGATGCCGTGGGTGGCGGGCTGGGGCTTGAGTCTAACTGCTGCCAACTGGCAAAACTGTGTTTTCGTGCTACTTGATGTACTATGTACTAATGAAGTGTGGAGCGATGATGAATTATTATGTAAACCACTGACTCATTTTGTTGAAACACTGATAATGAATAAATAGTTTATAAAATAATAATAATAATAATGTTTGTAATATATAATATATTAGTATAAATGTATATAGTTTTTATTATTTAAATATATTTAATGTACTTTATATTACTGCTCTACATGTTAATATATTTAATGTTTACTTTGTTTAGCCATATATATTTGAAAAAACTATATTTGTGTATGTATTTTTTTATATTAGTGTACAACGATAATTTTTTTCCGACATTTTTCTCATTTACTTCATAAGTATTGGAAAACCGTGTCTTTGACTCAATATTTTTAACCACAATGTTTTGGTTTTGATATTTTGTCAGTAAACATCATCTTTAAAGTCATTTGGGGCCAGATGTAGGTAAGTATATTTTACCGATTCATAAATACCGAATTTTACCGATTCGGTATTTATGAATCGGTAAAATAAAAGGGTGGAGATGTAGGGAAAATCGGTAATTGAATTACTGATTCTGTAGGAATCGGTATTTACCAAATCGGTAAATACCGATTCGGTAATGCCCATTGATTCCTATGGGCATTGAAGCCCATAGGAATCAATGGGCATTACCGAAAATACCGCATTTTGCAAGGGTGCAGGGGGTGTCACTTTGACACCCTCAATCACCCCAATTTAAGGCATGTGTGACATGTGGCACACAGACATGCCCTAAGGGCATGTCCGTCTGTCACATGCCATAGGTGTGCATGCACACATGTGCATGCACACCTGGAATCGGTATTTTACCACCCAATTGGATTGGGTGGTAAAATACCAATTCGGTAAGGCCTGTGGGACTCAAAAGAGTCCCACCTACATTTCAAAATTACCGAATCGGTAAAAATACCGATTCGGTATTTTACCGATTCGGTAAATTTACCGATTCGGTAAGTTTACCGAATCGGTAAAATAGCCCACCTACATCTAGAATAGCCATTTACCGGTCGGTAACGGCCGAATCGGCCGTTACCGGTCGGTAAATGTCTACCTACATCTGGCCCTGAATGTTTCAATCCATGCAGCCAACTTGCTTTTTAGGAGTTTCAAAGAGTGGTGGTGACTTTAGTAACACAGCTGCATTGTATTTCGGGCGCCCGTTTTCTGCCATTGAGAATACATGCTGTTCAGACAGCTTTCATTATACCCAGTGGCCTTTTACTTCTCCAACACAGCCTTTGTACTTTAACTTGAGCCACCATGCTGGATCTGAAGTCATAGAATGCTTCACTTATCTTTGACGGTAAGTAGATTCTCTCCTTCTTCTATCTGGTTGTCGCTGCTGTTTTCTTTCTGCTTCATTTGAGTAGTCACTCCTTATTTGGGGCGTAGCACAGCATAACTGTTGATCATATCACCTATGGTTTTGGCGGGCATTTTGAATGTGTTCCTTTGCAGGGCCTTCACTTTCTTCTTTGGCCATGTATGGGATTGACAAGGGCTTTGACTCCACATGTACCAGTCTTAGACTGCTTTGCACACGTCACATGCATGAGCACTTTACAAACTCTCGGGGAGAGCAGCCTTCTTTTTTTTGGGGTACGTATGCCTTACTTGTTGCCAGACATAGCATCTTCCCCAGCCCTGGAGCATGCAGATAAATTATGCACATGGGAGCTAAAGTTAAATATGTATTTATTCCTCAGCATACACTCAAACTCTGCGCATTATCTTATGCTCAACATTGAATACACCCTTGCACCTCCCTGCTTATGATGCAGTTCCTGGTCAGAGTCCGCCCAGAAGAACAAGGGTCCCATTACGTATATCATCAATATCATCAATATGCTATGGGCATAACCGTCTGGGTCAAGATGATAAAAAAGCTCCTTACCTGTTGTGATAGTGTTTCTGGTGGGCACCTTTGGCTATCTGTGCATTTCTCATCTGGTGATTTCCCCCAGGTCCCAGACGAGATTTGAAAACTCAACAAAATAGCTCCTCAGGACGGACAGGTGGCACCACTAGGTTCTGGGTCCACAACTGGAAGCCTGCCCCTTTTTCCACAACCTCATAGTTATAGAGGAGAACAAGAAGATTGACAAATAGCTGGCAATGTACAAAATAAAGCTAACTTGGAACTTTAGTAAAGAAATATGCAGGACCACACCCTCAGATTCTGGAGGTGAATTCATAGGCAACAAATGTGTAGGTAGATAGAGTTTTTTTCTGATAGATGCTTCTACCCCCGCTTTCTGCACCTTGTGAATCATTTCCAAAGCAGTACCATCAAGGAGTTGGGACTGAGGTGATCACAATAACAAGTATTGCAGTATGGTATGGTAAAATTAACATCTCTGCAGAATTCAGAGCCAAGGCAGTTATTCCTGGTGAATGTATGTGGATGAAGCCAACATCGCAGCTAACAGATAGCCACAACAGGAACACACCTGAGCAACACTAAAGAAGAGACCTTCTCCCTGGTGGAATGCTTAGAGAGGAGGCTCCTTGTTGGCTAGGGCATCGCACAAGCTTATGAATAGAACTGCTCACCTGTAGGGTGTCTGCTTTGCCTTTCCTCATACACACAAAATCAAGAAATAACTAATTGTTAACACAATGATCCCAGGTCCTGCTCAGAGCTTAATGAAGGTCCAAATGATCTTCAGGGCTGACCCAGCAAAATACACCATCACCCCCTTGTAACTTCTGCAACCTCAATGATAGCCTGGTCACAGTAGAGACAGTGCTTCTATTTTAGTTTCAATAAGGCAAGAGCACGAGACAGCAGCCTTAGTACCTCATAAAAAGGACCCCAAATAATGGATGGAGAATGCTTCAGTGGTAAAATGTTATTTCTAGGAGTCCAAAACATCTTTGCTCCCTTCCTAGTTGCCCTCTACCACACGAAAAGGTGATATTTTAGGGTCATTTTTTATCGGTTGCCACATACTGTATTACCGTAGACAACTAAGATTGGTATAAATAATTTTGTAAACATTGTTTTGTTGAATTGACTGTTCACATGAGGAGTAGCAACTAATTTGAGGTCTAAACGAGTTGAATCAATCAGAAAAAACTCATAAATATATGTAGGAATATAGGACCAGATGTGCAAAGATTAGGAGTAGCAATTTCCAAATTGCGATTTCCTGCGAATCGCAATTAGGAAATCTCTATTTCTAATGCCTGAAACCCTTTTGAGTTACATTAGGTGATTCCTAATGAGTCTCAAAAAGATCTACCACATGCATATTAATGAGGTAGGTTGTAATTTGCGGCCCAGTAGGATTCTCTGGCATCACATTGATGGTGGCCTGCTTGAGTCAGCAGACCATCATGTCTATGATTGCTTTTAAATAAAACAACCTTCTTTTTAAAAGAATGCAACCCACTTTCCTGAAAGGAAAACAGGATTCGTATAAAATGGAAAAGATTAACCGTTTACATTTAATTTTTTAAGAGCGGGCAGTGGTCCATGGACAACTGCCGCCTCTTTAAAAAATATTTTTTATGATATTCTCAAAAGTGAAGGGATCCTAAAGTGACTGCTTCCCAATTGCAAATGGCTTACCTCCACTTTTAAAAGGGTAACATTCAGGAATTTGGTTCCAAAACAGTAATACATTTCATAACACTTTGGTATTTCACAGAGACCCGTAAAACACTCCCCTTCCAAATACTGAATAGCTTATGAAATTGCGATTCTGTAGCAAGTTACCAAATCGCATTTTGCATTTTGTACATCTGTGAGTTGGGTCATTAGCGACTGGAAAAATGCTTTTTATATCTTGCCCATAGTTCTTTATATGTATAATATCTTTCATTTGCAACTAATCTGCACCGTTTGTCTTTTCCATCCAAAGATGAAAAGGACATTTTGTCAATAAGTTGTTTTTATTAACAGTATAATGGTGAAAAATGTGTAATTAGTTATGAGAAGAAGCTTGAAAGCGTTTCATATAACAGTACAGTTGACTTTAGATTTTCGGTTGACCCAATTGAGATTCAAATAATAGTAAAGAAAGAGCACTTGTCAAACTTTATTCCAGAGAGAACGTAGATCTACCTAGTGTCGTTTTAACATATTATTAGATTAAATTCTCAAATGAAATAATTATGCTTTGGTATAAAGCACTACAGGCATGGGAGCATGCCGTATGACAAAGGTCCTGCTCCCATATTCCACACAACAGAAGAGACTGACTTTAACAGATGTCCTATGCCTCGGTCTTTACAGTCCTCACTTATTTTTAGGTCTCGCGGCGTTGCAGTGCGAAGCACTGCCGCCACGAGTCTTATAGCTGCTGTCTGTGCCTCCAAGGGAGCCAGAGCTAGCTACAGACCTGTGCACGAGCCGCTTCTACTATGGGCACGAGCCGATTCAGGTCTGTGAATGCGCTTCACAGTGGAACAGCTTGTGCGCTGCAAGTAACAATTATCACAGGATGAGACCCCACTTATCACAGCATGTCAACAGGCGCCCCAGGCTGCTGGAGCACTCAACTATAATTAATGCGCAGTTGAGTGCTCCAGCAGCATGGGGCGCCTCTCGGCATGCTGTGATAATTATCACTTTGGGGCCTCATGCTGTGATAATTCTCACTTTCTGATCGGGAGCAGGCATATTACTGGCGCCACCGCCACGCCTTCATTAGTCATAAAAGCTGCATAATTCGCCCTCCCTCCCCAGCACTTCCACAACCTTCTCCTGTGTCTTTCATCTAATTCTATCCCCCTTGCCCTCTCTTCTCTCAGCCCTTCCTCTCGCTGTCAGTCTCTCCCCGACTCACTCCCCTCTAGGTCACTGCCTCTCAATGCCCTGTCTATCTCCAACCCTCCTTCCTTAGTTCCTCCTTCCTTAGTTCCTCTTAGGGATTATAGTTAGGAAGCTATTTACATAAACAGGTCAATTTCAAAGACTGCCAGAGTAATAGATGGAGAACGAGGAGACACCGCTTGTTTCACTCATTCATAAAGTCTACACCTCAATACCTGCAAATGTGCATGTGACTTACAAGTAAAATAACTTCCATTCACATACACTGGCAGGCACAAGAGCACGCCACCAGATGCCGCTGCGATGCACACGCACCTCACAATCACTCCAGACACACCGGTCACGATAAACACACACCCTCACTGACACACGTCGTTTACACACACAACGCATTGCCATACTCCTCTCTGCTCCACAAAGCCCTCGTTTTAACGCGCACACTTCAGTGAGACAGCAACGCCTCAAACGCTCCCGCACAACGTGGTCACTAATAGTGAAAGCAGATTACCACATACATGTGACACACACACGGCTCACGCAGGCTGGCCCCTCGCCTCTCACAGGACTTCACCGACACACACCTACCTCAGTGCACAAAAGAGAGCGCTCCCTCGCCGCCTCCGCACAGACAACCACACCACACCGCATCTCACACCAGGGGCCAGAAGCACATCAAACACTCCCATGGTCGGACGGGGTCAGAAACAGGCCTGGCAGCGAAATAAAAGTCCTCCTTAGTGAATTAGAGGCTAAAAAGTGTCAGTCGTGTGTTCCGTACTTTTGACGAGGCTGTGTGAGGGTTTTGCAAGATATGGGGGAGGGCATAGGTGTGAGGTCGCAGCAGGCAATGTGTGTGGTAAGAGCAGGGGAATCAACAGTAAAAACCAGCCCAGCAGGCCATGAAGTGGTCCACACTGACCTGTCAGGCCGGCCCTTAGGCCAGTTCGAACGTCATCACCTCCTTCAGCCACGGAGGCCGGGCCAGAAGGGCTGGGCCGGACCCTTGAGCCTGTTTGCTGTCTGACAGTCGGGGTCTGCATTGTCGGGTGCCTGTTCCTTGAAAGGCTGGGTCAAGGATGCTGTGGTGCAAGCAAGGCCCCGGCCCCTCTTACTGCTGTTGGGGCAGTAAAGTACACATCCATGACCAGGTTGCACAGGGCTCCGCGGGCCTTTGGGCCCCAGTGCCACTGCACCACCAGCAGCCACGCCCCTGGGTATGAGAGAATGGGCAGCATTTCTACAGTGGCGCACCCAAGGCTGCAGTTCAAACCCACCTCTCGTTTCTCAGACCCTTTACACTTGTGGTACTGAAGGCAGGACATTACTTGTTGAAAACACGCCCTCTTTAAACACACCACGCAAGGCGGCCCCTTTTAAAATGTCCTTTTTTCACTGATTCATAAAGTCTACACCTCAATACCTGCAAATGTGCACGCGACTTACAATTAAAATAACTTCCATTCACATTTTCATTCGGGATAAAATCTAGTATATTTCTTAAAGAGTTGAGAAAGTCAGGAAGCCTATTCAGGGCACCAATAACAAGCATTGAAAATGCAACAGGTCTCGCCTTTAATTAAGTTAAAGCCATTTGCTTTGCTAATGGTATTGTATAGCAAAGCAAATGGCTTTAACTTAATGAAAGGCGAGACCTATTGCATTTTTAATGCTTGTTTTACAAACCATCGCTATTAGGTGTGTTTGTTTGATTGATTCGCATAAAACTAAACAAGAAAACAGATCCCAGAATGCAGTAATATGAGTTCAGGATGGCATAGATTCTGGAAACCCACGCTATACTACACACCTTTTTAGGAACTAGTGAGATGCAAAGGAAATAGCATTCTGGTCTCCGTTCAAAGATCAATTGTGCTTTTTACGTCTCACCTAAGAGAGTGCATGTGGTGTCTGTTGCAAGACCTTTTGTTCTGTAACAGTTGGCTTAGAGGCCGCCCATTGTTTACTTTTTATTAGTTTCCTTGTCCCTCTCATTTGCTTGACTCGAGCATCTCCCTCTGGTTGTATGACAGAAGCAGGCCTTGCTAAACCATGCGTCCCAACAACGAATACCTCGTAACCACCCATTCCTTTACCATCCATGCCTTTACCACACATGACTTTACCATGCAATTTCATTGTAAATACATGTTTAGTAAAGGGATATGCGTGGTAAGATCATAACCTAAACACCCCACCCTGAGTCCTAAAACCCATCCCCACATACTAAAAACTACCCTGACTCCAGACCTGCCCTTGGGCCCTAAAACTATCCCAGCCCTGAAAACTGTAAGGCAAGAGTGGTTATGCTTGCTGGAAATGGCATGCATGGTTCAGCCAACATTGTAAAGGCCGTTTCCCTCTCCCTCCACCCTCTGTTGTCCATCTGCTTGCCTTCAGCGCCTCCCTCCAACTCTCTACTGTGCATCTGCGTGCTCCCAGCCCCAGTCAAATGGTGTGCAACATCATCAAAAAATGCAACACAGCTAAATAGCTTGTGCCCAGCTATTTGCCCTTGTTAAGTTTTTAAAGATGTTGCAGGCTGCTGTGCAACAGGACTGAAAGGAAATAAAAAAAAGATCTATAGCGCCGCGTTGACTACTTCATCGCGCTTTCTTTCATATGAGTCTTATTGGACATCTGAGGTTGCATATAAAACAATGGTGGTAGATAAAGTGAGCAACCCAGTAAACCTTTGGGGGCTTGGGTAAAAACGTGATAGGATGGGTAAAATTGCCTCCAAAGGAGTTTGTTGTACTAAAGAGGTTAACTTAGTTATGTAACTGAATTGAATACAGGGAACTTAATTATCCTGGGTGAAATTAATTATAATAGCTTCAATGAACATTCATATACTTAACTAAATATGACAATACTTAACATTAAGACAAAAACAAATAGACATGTGTATAGGGTGGCCTATCCAAAATAAAGGTTTTATTATTGTAAATCCCTGAAATCGATAACTCCCAACTTCCAACTTCTCCGTGAGTCCATAGATCAACCTCTGCCCCGGCTCCATCTCTCTCCACCACGCGGAGTTAAGGTTATCGATTTAAGGGATTTACAATATTAATTGTCTACTGTCCTGATGATGGTCTTGAAGAGTTACCCATAAAGACCGAAACGTCGACTCCCAGCTTTATCCAAAAGAAAATTCCTTAAAAACCTTTATTTTGGATAGGCCACCCACAGGCTTTACAGAGATTTTTGATTTGATTTGTGATATTTATCCTGTATTCCTGTTTTGCACATTTTTATGCTTTGTATTTTTCCCTTTATGATCCAATTCTGATAAAATTCACTTTTTTGCCTATACACATGTCTATTTGTTTTTGTCTTAATGTTAAGTATTGTCATGTTTAGTTAAGTATATGAATGTTCATTGAAGCTATTATAATTAATTTCACCCAGGATAATTAAGTTACCTGTATTCAATTCAGTTACATAACTAAGTTAACCTCTTTAGTACAACAAACTCCTTTGGAGGCAATTTTACCCATCCTAGCATATAAAACAAGCCCCAAGCTCTGAAGGACAGCCTAATGCACACTCGGAAATGTAGTGTGTTTGTTTCCAATGAGTCAATGAGAGAGCAGCAACAAATCACGCTGTTGTTTATTTTGCATTTTAAAAGGCTTTCCTCAACAAAAGACAAGTAATTACATGTAAAGTGGCTAAACCTGAAGCTCCGCTAATTTTGGTGTTTTTTAAATGATGGCGTCAGCTCAATATCCTGTGATTTTGGGCACATCACTTACTTTCCCTGTGACTACAAAAAAAGAATGTGTCCTTGTGTAATGCAACTAGTGCTCATGTAAAGCGCTCCAGTAATATTGGGCCGTGTTCGCACTATATAAAGGTACGATAAAAAATAAAATAAAAAAATTTGGTAGCTACGGTAAAAAATAAAAAAAATAGCACATGTGCAGCCATAGAAGTATATTAGACGTGATTCCTTCTGCAGGTGCTCTTTCAAACTTTCACAGGACTTGAACACTGTTCATGGATAAAAAAGCACAACCACAGTAATAATAAACAAGTACCTTCTGTGCAGAACTGGAGTTAGCCGGACCTGTGCAGACGCAGTGATAATACATATAACACATCACCATCCACCATCAATCAGAATGACTCAACCGGCCTTGACGATGCAGAAGCAAAACATACAATTATAAACCACATTAAATGTTTTCTGTGATG
This sequence comes from Lissotriton vulgaris, assembly GCF_964263255.1. Classification (NCBI taxonomy): domain Eukaryota; kingdom Metazoa; phylum Chordata; class Amphibia; order Caudata; family Salamandridae; genus Lissotriton; species Lissotriton vulgaris. The sequence goes on along the minus strand of NW_028248859.1, from coordinate 143,532 downwards.
GACATGTCGCAATATACTCTAGACAGTTCTACCAGGCCATACCAACGGCAGAACGCGTGCTATATAATTTCCACCACTTAACTTCTGATACAGGTCACATTGCTTTATCAATCTGTGTCTGTACAAACCAGATGTCGGAAGTATATGGTGCTGTACAGGTGCACAACGCCCATTTGACTCAAAGGGCTTCAGCACCCCCGCACTCCCTGTATGTGTCAGCCTGGGCTGAGACAGCTTCGAGGGCACACACACAGCCGTACCCGAGCACTTCACAGGTCTTTAAACTACCATTTACTTTTTTAATGAGGCTTTATTGACATTTCACTCATTCTTAGAGCCCCTGCATCTCCACTCTGCATTTTTCTGGAAGGATTATAACCCACCCCACCCGAAATTTCACTCTCGTTGCGCCTCTGCCGGCAGGGGGAACCAAGAGGCTAACCAGTAGGTGACCAGCGGCCGAAAGTGCCAAACCCAGACGCTGGACGTGGGGACTCCTGAGGGGGTCCCAGGCATGGCATGCGGGGGAGTCTCAGATTGGGGCACCAAATCATCTTTAACTTTCTCGGAAGTCCAGCCAGAACCAGCGAAGATGTTTTCTTTCACACTGCCATGTCACGGAGTTGAAAAACACGCAAATATCCATTGTCTTACGCACACCGACCATGGCCCCGCATTCTACTCAGCTCTGACTAGTTGGGGGCGGGCCATACCTTCATCTATTAAAGACTCCTTACATCTGAGGATTCAACGCTACCAAGGAGGAGGAGCGGTAGGCGTGTAATCTCTTTGCAAGCATTCACACTCTCATTGATTGATGCACCAACGCCCATTTGGCTAAAAGGGCAATAGCGCCCCCTCCACGTCGTGCTCTGTTGTCCCGGCTGCTGCAGCCTCAGGACACCAAATTCTCTAAGCAGTCATGTATGCTGGGGCTATTGTACTTTTCAGGCCGTCCAAACCCCTTTGAAAAGCGAAGGGCAGCTTTATTTTTGGAACCAATTCTTCGTGTGCCTTTTTTTCAGCCTACCTGCAAGATGTGGCTCAACCTTCAGGGCAAAAATTGCAAAAAACACAGTTGATGGACAGAATGTAGAACAATGTCATACATTCACCCCAGTACAAGGATCTAGGCCTAAATCCGTCGTTTTTTTGCACTCCACACCACCCTGGGTTAGACACTGGCTATATGCAAATCAGCTCTGATCCTGTGCCTCATGGGAACAGTCCAGTCCAAACTACCAAGCCATGTCTTTCCCAGACCGGAATCAAGCATCCAAGGACCGGTTTCTGGCTATCAGCCTGGATAGCTTGACTCCAGTGGTGTGGAGAGCCTGGGACTCACGTCTGAGTATACCCAGCACACTCGGAGTGAAAATTGCAAAAAACACAGTTGATGGACAAAATGTAGAACAATGTCATACATTCACCCCAGTACAAGGATCTGGGCCTAAATCCATCGTTTTTTTGCACTCCACACAACCCTGGGTTAGACACTGGCTATATGCAAAACAGCTCTGACCCTGTGCCTCATGGGAACAGTCCAGTCCAAACTACCAAGCCATGTCTTTCCCGGACCGGTCTGGGAAAGACTGGTCCGGGAAAGCTATCAAGGCTGATGAAGGCTGTTAGCCAGAAACCGGTCCTTGGATGCTTGATTCCGGTCTGGGAAAGACATGGCTTGGTAGTTCGGGCTGGACTGTTCCCATGAGGCACAGGGTCAGAGCTGATTTGCATATAGCCAGTGTCTAACCCAGAGTGGTGTAGAGTGCAAAAAAACGATGGATATAGGCCCAGACCCTTGTACTGGGGTGAATGTATGACATTGTTCTACATTCTGTCCATCAACTGTTTTTTGCAATTTTCACCCCGAGTGTGCTGGGTATACTCAGACGTGAGTCCCAGGCTCTCCACACCACTGGAGTCAAGCTATCCAGGCTGATGAAGGCTGATAGCCAGAAACCGGTCCTTGGATGCTTGATGCCGGTCTGGGAAAGACATCGCTTGGTAGTTCGGACTGGACTGTTCCCATGAGGCACAGGGTCGGAGCTGATTTGCATATAGCCAGTGTCTAACCCAGGGTGGTCTGGAGTGCAAAAAAACGATGGATTTCGGCCCAGATCCTTGTACTGGGGTGAATGTATGACATTTTTTACATTCTGTCCATCAACTGTGTTTTTTGCAATTTTCACCCCGAGTGTGCTGGGTATACTCAGACGTGAGTCCCAGGCTCTCCACACCACTGGAGTCAAGCTATCCAGGCTGATGAAGGCTGATAGCCAGAAACTGGTCCTTGGATGCTTGATTCCGGTCTGGGAAAGACACGGCTTGGTAGTTCAGACTGGACTGTTCCCATGAGGCACAGGGTCAGAGCTGATTTGCATATAGCCAGTGTTTAACCCAGGGTGATGTGGAGTGCAAAAAAACGATGGATTTAGGCCCAGATCCTTGTACTGGGGTGAATGTATGACATTGTTCTACATTCTGTCCATCAACTGTGTTTTTTGCAATTTTCAACCTTTAGGGCGGCCAACTTTGAGGCTGGCCACCCAGGTTCGAATCTGGCAGGAGGTCGTGGTCGGTTAATCTTCCTGTGCCTACAAATGAATATGTCTGTCTCTAATGCAACTGGTGATGATGTAAACCGCTGTGGTATTTTTCGGTCTAATTCCTACTATGTTAAACTGCAAAAATAAATATATATGGCATCATTAGCATATTTCTTCGCTCTCCCCATTGACAAGCACACTACTAGTCACAGCCTAACTTATAACAAGAAAAAAAGTGCTCGCGCGGCAGCAGGGGGGAGGGATTTACTCGCGGGAACAATAATTGCGACCAGATGGGCCGCAAGTGAATCTCTTGATGTGCACGCGTTGCCATTGAAGGCAATGGAACGCATGTACGTGCTTGGCTGAAAAGCCTAAGCGCTCGGAAAAGGTCGTTTTCCTTTGCAGCGTATGCGCTGAGAAGGCTCGACCTAAAAAAGCACTATGACGTGGCCAATGCCGGCCGCAACATAGCGTTTTTTTCACAGGAGATTTGGCTTTAGTATTTTGAGCTATGCTGCAGGCCTGAGTAAACATTTTACTATGTTTAGTAAACGGACTATTTGCACCTTACTCATGTGATGTGAAATTACTCGAAATTATGAGATTATCCCTATTAGCATAACTTGTAGTACTTTGGGGGAAAAATTCCTAACTGAGAGTTCATGGACAGATCCCAATTAGCTGCTGGCTGCTGCTGTTCACGTTTGGTTGCATTCATAGCTATTTTCTTAGCGCAAAATGCATTCTCTGGCTCATCTTAGACACAAGGGTGAATTTGGCGCTAAGAAAATAATTTCGGGTAATCTTGCGTAATTTTGCTGTAATTTCGAAGAATAAAGCTACAGCAAATCCCGCAAGTAACACCCAGCCCTCCTATGCTGTTCGCTTGATTTACCTTGACTCTAAATTTCAACTATTTTAGCAATTACAAATGTTTCTTTTTCTCTTTCTCCTTTCCTTCTCTCTTTCGATTCATATCCTATCAATATGTTATTTGCTTAGTTATATTTCGTACACTATTCTCTGTATATTTTATATTTTACGCTTACATCTTGAATTTGTATTGGTTTGTAATTTTTCGTGTAAAACTTCAATAAAAATCTCTTAAACAAAAAACAAAAAAACAAAAAACAAATGCAAGTTATTTTGACTCCCTTTCTCACGTTCACTTGTGTACTTCTGATGTGGTGGTTGAGTTTTGTGACTTTTACATCTGTATTTTAAATTGGTATATTGTACTTTTAATAACGTTAATAATGCTACAATTGAGAATTTAAGATGTAGAACGAAGGAAGAAGTATTTCCCAACGATCACTTTTCATTTCTTTTCTTTTGTTAAACATCGATCATTCCTGTCCTAGATAAATCCTATTGATAAGACGCTCACCTTCTCAAACGTCCTGTATGTTCCTCCGGACACTTCCAGTAGTCTTATAAGAAGCAGTCTTCTGAAGTTCCCCTTCTCCTGTACCTACAACACAACAATTCAGACGACCCTGCAGACAGTCCTGAAACCCATTCTCAGGTAGGTGCATTTATAAGGCGCTGAACGCTGAAATTAAACACTTTCCCCTATGGACCCTTAATTGTTTGTTTGTTGATTTGTCATTTTCCATTCCGTTTATCCTGTACTCCCTTTGCCTTTTATACAGTACTCTCTTTTACTGGAAAACTGCTATGATTCCCTCATCTCCTTTTCCATCCTATGCTAATGGTACTGGCATTTCTGCAGCACAGCTTGTGGTAGGTGTCACTTTCTAGCACTTTGGGTTTCGTCTGGGTGCCTCAGCACCTGATTCTGATTTTATTCACCACAGAGCGTAAGACATTTTATGGTGAAATCTTGCAGTGCTTAATTTGTAAAGAAGTAAGGACCAGGACTCTTGTCAAGAGGCCACTGCAGCTTGTACTGCACATTGCCCTTAACATGCTGCCAATGATGGTAACAAAACAACTACTAACCACCACACTCTTACAAGTTTGAAAATTCTGACTATTCAGGCCCTCTAAACTATACTTTTTTGTTTGGTCAGCAAGTAATAGTAATTTTTAATACATATTGAATTAATAATTAACTATAGTTGTGGTCATCTCTGAATTAGCCAGACAGCACCACCTTGTGGCAGATTGTCACAAGCGCTGGTGCAGAAATTAAGAGCTGGTGCTGAGCAGCGGAAACCACCGGCTCAAATTATGCACTGATATCTTGTTGTTCATGTTTTATCACTTAACATTGACACTGGTTGGTACCAGTATCGTGTTCAATGAGAAATGGCTGTGTCATTTTTCGTTCCAGATACATCTGTCTGAAGTCCTAACAAGTGCTACACATGTCAAATTCTTTTTGAGTGCCCCTTTGAGAGGGTCTTGGCATTACTTTGATGGAATCTTTGAGCAGTATTGATATGAGGTGTTCTATTGTATGTGCTCTGTTGGATATCCGTGTGTGATCTATCTTTATGGCAAGTGCTGTTAGGAGCAGCAACATTGTCTTGTATATACTATATCTGAGCTCATTAGGACGTATGTGGGCTGCGGATTTATCGATAGTTGAGGGCATCCTGAGGCATTGTTGGAAACGTTTTCATTCTAGGATTGGGGTGCAGCGCCCGTACGCACCCAGGATACCACTGGGCATGTGCACGGCATTGCCACACGGTGGTGATTGGTCCAGTCTAGCGGAATGGGAGGAGCTAGGTCTGCAGATGGTGGGCGATTTGTACGCGGATGGGGCACTGCTGCCCTATAGCAAGTTGCAGGAGACTTTGGTCTTCCACGCGGTCACTTCCTGCTGCATGCGGCATTGATAACAGCCATACAGAAACATTGGGGCTCTGGCGTCTCAGAACCACCATTAAGCGAAGCATGGCAATACATAGTGATGGCAGCGGGTACGTTTAAGGCAGTCACCTGCCTGTATAAACGTATGCTGGGGAAGGGCTTAACCCGTTACAAAAACTGCAGGGGGCACTGGGCGGCGGACTTAGATAGGGCTATCCCGGACGCGACCTGGTCACATATACTTAAGAGAGCTTGGAAGGGTACCAGGAATGCTAGATTCCAACTTATCCAATTCTTTATATTGCATAGGGCATACCTCATGCCAGCTAAAATTAATCAGTATTTTAGGATAGATACTGCGATCTGCCCCCGGTGCCGGTTGCAAGGAGCGGACCTGAGCCATATGCTGTGGGATTGTCCTCAGCTAGGAACATATTGGAAGGAGATAACTACTTCACTCTGCAGAGTAACTGCACGGCAAGTCGATATGGATAAAGGAGAGTGTCTTCTGCACTGGTTCCCGCACACTAGGAAAAATAAGATAACTAGCAAGTTTATGGACTTGGGTCTCAATATGGCTAAAAGGGAAATCACATTACACTGGAAGGCAGCGACTGGCCCTAGCTATGTTAGATGGAAAGCAGCGTTCCTTATGTGGGCGGGCAGCAAGAGTTCTGTTCAATTGCAACAAGCCCATAAATCCAAAAGCGACAGGGTGCTGGAGGCAGCGCGGGCGTGGGAAGCCTTGGTGGTGGAACTCAGGATGCTGGATGCGGATACAGCTTCGGAGTCAGGCTCATCGATGAAGGGGGAGCAGGCGCAGGCGGTTTCCTCTGGCCTTGGGGAGACGAGCGCGGGGGCCCGACTTCTGGGTGATCACAGCGATTCGTAGTATAATGGATGAGATGACCAGTACACAGATCATAGACTAGGATAGTACCTTATTCACATTCTTTAGCTGGATTATAGCGCAGGCAGCAGGGGCGGGGGATTTGGGAGTTCATAGACTGTGAGGGGGGCCATGTATGGAATAATGACTAAGGATCTAGAGCTTTAGGCTCGAATATGGTACTGTACTGATTGAGGGAGCTTGACATCATAGAGATAGACTTGGAATAGGGTCCATGAGCCTTGTTAAATGGTTGAAATACTGCTGAGTTTTCTCTCAGTGTGTACTGTCTGACGCATTGTATTTATGATGGTCCTCCTCCATGTCTTGTTTGTATTTTGAAATAATAGAAAGATTTAAAAAAAATAAAAATAAATTAGGACTTATGTGAGATAGTCGACCTAATGCAGGCAGACTTATTGGGCCCGATTCACAAAAGTAATCTGAGACAAAATTCTAACTTTAAACGACTTTCACAAAAGGCATGTAGGAGTAGTAAAGTTAGGATTTAGTCTTAAGTTTGTCTTAAGTTTTGGTCTTAAGACAAAATCCTAACTGAAGTTTAACTTATGTTTAACTGAGGATGTTGTCTTAAGTTTGTCTTAAGTTTTGTTCTTAAGACAAAATCATAACTAAACTTTAAAATCCTAACTTCAATTTAACTTAAGTTTAATTTAGGATTTTGTCTTAAGTTTTGGTCTTAAGACAAAATCCTAACAAGTTTAAATGAAGATTAATTTAGGATTTTGTCTTAAATTTATCTTAAGTTTTAGTCTTAATTTACACTTAAGTTAAACTTAAGTTAGGATTTTGTCTTAAGACCAAAACTTGAGACAAACTTAAGACAAAATCCTAACTTTACTACGCCTCACTGCCTTTTGTGAACACCTAAAGTCGTAAATTTAGGATTTTGTCTCAGATTACTTTTGTGAACCGTGCCCACTGTGCGGTTCCGAGGGCCCACTGGACCTACCTGTGGCCACCTGGTGAACAAAAGCACTGAGATGCTGCTTACTTGTGTGGAAATATACCTTTTTAGGGGTACACTGGTGCAGGGTCACCCTTTTGTCCACGGGTTCAAAAACCAACAAAATAGAACTCAGCTCTGGAGTTGGGAATAAATAACAAGTTTATTAATCACTCATGAGTGGGACCACGTCCACACATTACTCTCAAGTGCTCAAGTGTTGCCTGAGGTAGTACTCTAATGTCCCAAAGCACAGAGCTTATATACAGATTTTGTGCATTGTAAACAATTGAACAGAAATAGGAAGACACGTTTTAGAATTAGTTTTCAGCAAACAAGGACAGATGAAAAGCCAGATGGTCATCAAAGTGGGAGGGGGAGCAGGAGTGCTTATGGCAGTAGCAAATGATTGACATTTAACAGGTGTACTGGCAGCTACAAACTCTCAGCACACACATTGCTTTTAGCTGAGTCAGTAAGTCAACTAAAATAGATAGCACAGGCAGGAAAAAGGATGAGCAGCAGAGGATGGGAGAATTAGGAAGGAAACAAAATGGACACCTCAGCCAAAATGGCTGTTGCTTATGCCAAAGAAATATTCCACGTTTTGCACAGACGGCCCTTTTGGCAAAAGCTAAGACATTTTTCTTATGCTTCTAAAGGGGTACGATAAATGTCATATATATTGATTAACATCATATCACTGACTTCTCGGTCTATTGCTAAACTGGCATTTACATTTTGGACATTTGTTTTAGCTGGTAAACAAGTAGTAGAAGTGGAAATACAGAGGGAACAAAACATTGGCCCGCATTGAATACATAAACAACAAAAGAAGAGAATAACTATAATTATGGACAAGTCCGACAATATTTTCAATCCCCATACAGAAAATACGCTCCAGAACCATCCAGCCCAAGTCCATGTTCCTGAATCTTTGTGTATCTCAGTGACTAATTTATGGAATTGTCCGGTTTGAAGACACAACAGCTGGCTCCGATGATACAGCATGCTCCAGTCTATATTATTCCAATGTGGTCTCTGTCTGGTCAACTACAGAGACAACAATTGCACATTATCCCCCTACTACCAGCATGGTATTCCTGAATCTTGATGTATCTCAGTGACTAATTTATGCCTTTTGTAAATAACCGCATATGCAGAAGGTGAATTGTCCGATGTGAAGACACAATTATTTCCATGTGGTCTCCGTCTGGTCAACTACAGAGAAATCAATTGCACGTTTCCCCTACTACCAGCATGGTGATGGAACAATTGCACATCTTGATGGTAGCTTGGGGGAGCTAAAAACACAGGGGGTAGAAGGAAGGCTATGTAACAGGTACCAGACCAGCCTGGATGTAGAAAGCAGTATGCCTTAGTTCCACAAACAAAATAAGTGTGACATTTATTTTATTTATTTATGGGTTTGTATAGCGCTAGAATTGACTCCCGAAGGAGTATCTCTGCGCTCAAATTAACAGAAAAGGAGTAGATGGTCCTGAGGTCCTAAAGTGTTTACTAAATTTGAAACAGAAAAGTTTTTAACAGTTTCCTAAAAGTAAAGTGATCCGTACATAATCTAAGAGTGGCAGGGAGTTTATTCCAAAGGCAAGGGCCAAGGTAGGTGAGAGCCTTTCCTCCAAGTCTTGCCCTTCCAATGGGGGGAACTTGAAGAAGGGATTGATTACTGGAGCGAAGAGCACATGCTGGAACATAAGGGACAAATTTCTCCGCCAGATACGTGGGGCCCAGATTATGCAGACCCTTGTGAATGACACAATAAGTTTTGAATTTAATCAGTTGGCGGATAGGCAGCCAATGGAGCTATTCCAAAAGTGGGCGCAATGACGATCTGTGTGGTGCATTCAAGACTAACCTAGCAGCAGTGTTTTGGACCACCTGAAGTCCGCTAAGTAAGCTGTCATTCGCTGAGATCAGTAGCCCATTGCAATAATCCAAGCGACTGAGCACTAGAGCCTGTACAAGGGTTTTCCTGCTAGAGTCCGGAAGTAGTGGAAACACTCTTTGGAGTAACTCAATAATATGGAAACAGGAGCCAGCTGTTTGGTTAAGTTGCTCTTTTAGGGTTAAACCTTGATCCAAATGGACACCCAGGTTTTTCACCACCTGCTTGGGGTGAGGGACGGGCCCAGATCTAATGGCCACCAATCTGGCGTTCACAACAGTGGAACTTCCCCAAAAAGCACCACCTCTGTTTTCCCTACATTACACTGCAGGAAATTTGAGGCCATCCATTGTGATACAGCCCTCATGCCATCAGAAAAGGACTGTTTACCCGCCATGGTTAATGTCCTGAAAGGGGAGAGAAGCTGTGTGTTGTCGGCATAGGACACAGGGATGAAACCTTATGATTTCATGAGACTGGCAAGGGGGGCCACATAAATGTTGAAAGGTGTGGGCCTCAAACAAGAGCCCTGCGGCACCCTATTGGTCAGCTCCACAGGTGCAGAGCGGAATGAGCCAATAATGACACTCTGCGTACGGCCAGATACATAGCTACTCATCCATGACAATGCCGAGCCCCCAAGCCCCACCTCTTCCAGCCGGCATGATGCAAGGAAGCTACTTCGGCCTCTTATAGACATCTGCAACACTGTAGTACAGTTACTGTAGTCCACTGGCACATCGCCTGTCCTTTGGATACAAAGAAGGCAGTGGTCATGGCAACAGAGATAACAAAGGGTCCATTTCCTTTAGCCAACCTAGAATTTGGATATACATAGGTTGTTGCTGCACTTACTTTACTATATTCTTCCATTTCTAAAAGCAGTCCCTTTTGCTTATGGGTCCCCATCTTCGTTGGGGTAACAGACTTTGCTCATTAGAGGCATATAGAAGTTTGAACCAAGCTGGGCATGAGCCCTTGTGAGAGAATGGCAGCAGTGACATTGGGATTCCTTTTATGTTCTGCTGAGGAGGAATCTTGCTACAAACCCCCCAACAGTTAGTAACATTACTTAGCTGGTGTGTCTGATGCAACATATAGAGAAATAAATTGTTTCTCGGATTTTGGCGTTATCCCTGTTCATGTTGCAGCAAAACAAAATGAAAGTGCTCTTTTTCAGCAAGTGATGTAACAGTAATGTTACGTATAGAGGCACAAGGCCTTACTTCTTCCACTACCTACTTTACAGTAGCAATGCTGGCAGCAGTCAAAGTCAGACCAAGGATACAGATTGTACAGCCATTCCAAATTGTCGCAGCGATCTCCTTCTTCTTAGGCAAGCTTTTTGTGAAATTATTTTGATTATGGATACTATAAAATTCACTGCCCACTGCTAATCTTGTCCCATAATGCTTTGCAGGGCCTTTGGTTGGGAATGTTTTTTGCCAATAACTGTGTATGGGATGATCCTAAGAAGATTGGAGATTTCAAGGCATTTGTTTGGTACTCCCCCTAGGTTAGGGAAGATACCAATATCATCAGTACTCTCACTGCTTGTTTCACTTTTGTGAAAGTATTATATGCACTTTAGCATATAAAGATAGAGATACTTATTTTATCATAACTGGCGCTGTGTAGGATGCCATTTGCAATTATTTTGCGTTTTTTGCACAGTGCAGACAATTGCACAGTGTCATCAGCTACGCTATGCAGACTACGTGTAGTGCTGCTATACATACTACGCCCAGGCCTACCCACGACAGCCGCCAACTATGGAAATATACCCTTTTAGGGGTACACTGGTGCAGGGTCACCCTTTTGTCCACAGGTTCAAAAATCAACAAAGCTGAGATCAGCACTGGTGTTGGGAATAAATAACAAGTTTATTAATCACTCATGAATTGGACCACGGCCACAAAGCACTCTCAAGTGCTGCCTGAGGTAGTACACTGAAGTCACAGAACACCGAGCTTATATACAGATTTTGTGCATTATAAGCATGTGAACAGAAATAGGAAGACAAGTTTTAGAAATAGTTTTCAGCAAACAAGGACAGATGAAAAACCACATGGTCTTCAAAGTATGAGGGGGGAACTGGAGTTCCTATGGCAGTTAAACCACACAAGAAATTCCAAGGGTCTTTCTGATTGTGTTAGTGATTGGAACCTATTAGTGTCCCAGACACTAATAGGGGGAGGTCCCCCTAGGCTCAGCTGCCAGACCTAGGCAACGACGGAGAGCGCGTGGCCTTCTATGTCCTGAGCGAGTGCCAGGTGAGGTGAGGCAATTCCTCTCTACAAAATTGGGAGAAGGTTGATAAACATAGACATACAACTGCAATAGTGGATATGTCTACACTATGAAAATTATCTATCACAGCACGTGGTAAGTGTTGCAGTAGTGTACATCATAGCTCCTGACGAAAGCCCTTAAGGGCTGAAACATGTTGACCAAATATCATTCATGGTGAATAGTAATTCCTTCCATACTATTTTTCACTCTGCTTTTAATAATACCGTCTTGATGGGTGCACCTAATAAAGTTTCGGAAGACATGAAGACAGGTATTTTTAATCACTAAGATTACTCTTTTCTTTCATTTTTCACTACTTTCGAGCACTGCACCTTGCCCTTTCAGCCTTCTAAACTCTCATTGGTTTCGGTTGATGGTACAACCGGTGGGTCTAAGTTCAGCTAGCCTCAAGATTCCTCCTGTGGAAGAGCTCACTGGACACCAGCTATTAACAAAAAAAAACAGATGACGAAGTTCCACTATTGTGTGGGCTGATGGGTACATTTTTCCTTTTCTGAACTGCACTTTATTTCCCTCTCTTCTCCTGTGTAAATTTCTTAATTAACCTCTTGGTATATGTGGTCTGGGACACTAATAGGTTCCAATCACTAACACAATCAGAAAGACCCTTGGTATCTCTCGTGTGGTTTAACGTCTAGTTGGGGGACAAGATACAAGCAGGTCTATAAATACACTTTCCCCTAGGGCCCCCCTCCACCCTTTGTTTTCCGTGCTTATGGCAGTAGCAAATGATTGACATTGAACAGGTGTACTGGCAGCTACAAACTCTCAGCGCATACATTGCTTTTAGCTGAGTCAGGAAGTCAACTAAAATAGATAGCACAGGCAGGAAAAAAGACCAGCAGCAGAAACAAAATGGACTCCTCAGCCAAAATGGCTGTTGCTTATGCCAAATAAACATTACACGTTTTCCACACTTGACTGAGCACCAACAATGAAAAAGATCTTGAGGAAATAGACAAGCATACACGTTACCTTAAGGAAAAGTAGCACAAAAGGTGTCCCCAACCTCTTTTCTTTAGGAACTCCTTCATCTTTAAAAAGATTGGGCATGATTCACAAAGGTAAACCTATACCATAGAAGAGCAGTTTGTCTGAGTCCACTGTCCCACCTACTCGCCTGGAATGTGAATACGTGAACATGCTACCCTATCGACTCTACTTCCAAAAGTCGCCTAATCCATCTCTCATCATGGGCTTCAAATACGTGTTGCAGTTCGCCCTGCTTTGGTGGCATAAATGTATTTATTTCAGGCTAGTCACTCTCGAGGTGTCACTTAGTGATATGCGCTTGTGGTGATAAATGTCAAGGTGCCCGTTGATAGTCTGGAATTAGGGGCACTCATTTCTCTGCAGTAGAGATGTGTCTGACAATTCTTTTGGGGTTTGTACTGTCAGACAGGTTCTGGGGGCCTGTAACGATATGCAGAATGATTTCTCTGCTAGCTCCTAATAGGACCGGGCACCACTAGGTGTAGACACAGCTTGTGGAGGTTTACTCCATGGAATCAACGGAATTGCTTAACCCCTTCGGTGTTTGGCACTACCCCCAGCCGTAATGCGTCAAGGTGGGCATGTGCGCATGACTGCTGGGGGCGTCCTAATCCCGTACGCTGTTTAAAACTCCCGCACAGCGCAAACGTTCACGCAGCATGCAAGGGGTTAAAAACTCCCTGAGATTTCGCGTACTTCATCAAGGGGGTGGAAATCGGCATGCCATGCTGCTCATGCTGATGTAGCGCTGGGAGCTTGTTCCGCATTATAAAATGAGCACAATTGGCATCACACAGCGTGTTACAGGGCGCTGCTTCTTTCTGCAATTCGAGTAGATTTTGTACAGGCTAGGCAGCTTTCTCAATGCGAACGGTCACAACCTGCTGTGACCGCCCACATTGACAAAATCTTGCAGGGAGGCGTTCTAGTACCCCAAAATCGTGCTAGTGGACACAAGCTCTCACTCACCAACTTAACATTGGTGAGTCGCATGAGAAAAAACTCTGCCATGTGGTGCTTGACAGTTTTGCCAGAATTCCACGATACTCGCGTAGCTTGCAGTGGACAAAATTCAGTGAACTCTGTAGGCGGAATTGAATTTTCCACTTACCCCTAATTTACCACCACCCAGTGACCCCGGCCCATCCTAACCTGGTTTAGATAAGTACACCTCATTGCTTGTTGAGAAATCGCACACTCACACCCCTCAACCATTATTGACTAAGCTATGCTTCTGGCCATAGGATGCCCTAATTTCTGGGGTAAAAGCAAAAGTGCAGTGTTGTAGAGCGGTACAGGGGTAACCCAGAGAAGAACTACTAGGATAACCTCTGAGGAAGACAATGACAATCCTAGAGAGTGAAAGATATCCGGTAGGCCTTTATTTTGGTCTGTAATGTACTCAGGATTTTGTTTGCATTTTACAAACGCTAAACACTAGTGTTATACATTGAATCATCTTGATAATAGAAGTACTTCCTAGTGGCAGTAGACTAAGTAAGTCCGAAGAGTTCAGCACCCAATTACGTATTCTAAACCAGAAAGGATTGTGCTTTCGGAGGGGCAGATTTACAAGCTCCTTGCGCCACTTTTGCATCACTTTTCCATGTTAAAAGCGAAGCAAAAGTGGCGCATGGGGCTTGTAAATCTGCCCAGAGTGTCTAAATATTACACATAGCAATCACATTGATAAATAGTTCAAAAAATCACAAAGGTGTATAAGAATAGGTTCCACTCAGTAGATGCTTGACTTTGCAACGGTTCATAGAATTAAGAGTTAATCATACTAAATAAAAACACGTTGGTGACCTAAACATCGTACTGCTTTTTGTGTTTTAACACATACAAACAGCTCTCAACAATGGTCGACATATAATTGTATGACTAGTACAGGAAGCCTGGGACAAATGTGTTTAAGTCAAAAAGGCGCTCTCCAGACCTTTTGCATGACATATATTTTGTTTTCTTTAAGGGTGTCCCATTCTATCGAAGTGCTAGCACCCAGAAATAATTAGTTATTTTCCTTCTACAATATAGGAACAAAACCCCAGAGCCAGGGAATAGTGGCATGAGAGCCACTGAGGCTTAAAAGAGGGGTAAAATAGAATGGTTGCTTCTGGTAGGTACTAAAGAATTGACCGTCCTGACTCCGTCAGTAGCGGTCGCTCCCCTCGCTCCCCTCGCTCCCTGGCTCCGGCTGAGATCGTAGCGCTTCATCTCTACACTGACTGGTGCTGGTATCGTAGCGCTTCATTTCCAACATAGACTGGTGCTTTATTTTTGACTGCGCCCCGTCCTGATCATCTGAAACTGCCGCATTGCCTAATTATAGCGTAATGCTATTGTCTTTGCATATTGTAGCGCTTGTGTGCCAGCGTAGCGCTTTTACAGGTCGCATTGTGTTCCTCTGTTGTGACTGTGCCTGATGGTGCCTGCACCTCTGCCCACCCCAACCTCGTCCGGTCTCCTTTCGTTATTGCTGCCATCTTGTTGTTGTTGTGCCTTCCAGCCCGCCCTCCACCCCGCTCCCGCCTCCCAGCTGACCCTCCCTCCCCTATCCCCCTCCACTATCCACTTATGACAGATGCTTTTGCGCGCAGCGTTCACTCGCAGCAGTCGCTCCCTATGCGCGCCGAAGGTGCGCCATAGGTAAGCCCATCTACACCCGTCCGCGCCTGGACCGCGCCCAGCGCCAGACCCCCTGGTCCTCGCAATACCCAACCCACTCGCTTAACGTATGACGCCACCTCTCTCCTTACCCTAAACCCCGGACGCACCCCACAATGCTGCGTAGCTACCCCAGGAAACACCCACGGACCATTTGCCTGCCACTCCTGCAAGTTCACCTGCATCAGGACCCACACCAAATCCCCCTCCTCCAAACACAGCTCCGACTCTAACCACCTGAAGTGCATCCTGCTGAACACCCGCTCGGTCCACAAACACGCCACTGAACTCTGGGACCTACTCGACACTATTTCGCCGGACGTCGCCTTCCTTACAGAAACTTGGATGAACGCCTCATCAGCACCCGACATCGCCATAGCCATCCCGGACGCTTACAAGATCATCCGAAAAGACCGCACCAACCAAACAGGAGGAGGATTCGCCATCGTCCATAAGAACACCATCCCAGTCACGACCAGCTCCGACGATAACCTCGCGACCGCCGAACACCTTCACTTCCAGATCCACACTTAGAGGCACCCTCATCTACAGACCACCAGGAACCCGCACACAATTCAACGAAGTCATCACTGACTTCATCAGCCCACATGCCCTCACCTCCGAGAACTACATTCTACTGGGAGACCTCAACTTCCACCTGGAAAAAAATAACGACAGCAACACCACCACCCTTCTGGACAACCTGGCCAATCTTGGACTCAAACAACTTGTTGACACCCCCACCCACTTAGCCGGTCACACGCTCGACCCTATCTTCACCTCCAGCAAACACATCTCCTTCGATCACACCACAGCTCTCCATTGGATGGATCACAGCTGCGTTCACTTCACTACAAAAAGACCACGACCCACATCCCACCACAACCTATTCCTCAAAGAAACTGGAACAAAATCACCACCGACCAACTCTTCACATCGCTCAACCAAAACCCTCCCACCATATCATCGGACCCAAACCAATCAGCCACCAAACTCACACATAGGATCACCCACAGCGCTGACGAACTAGCACCCTTGAAAAATTACCAGATCAAACAAGGTAGTAAAAAGGCCTTCTGGTTCAATGATGACCTTAAGAAATCCAAGAAGTTATGTCGTACCCTCGAGAAAACCTGGAGAAAAAACCCTACCACTAACAACCTGACCACCTTCAAGGACACCACCCGCAAACACCACCAATTGATCCGATCCACCAAGAAATCAGCATTCAAAGATCGACTCGACAACAACGCCCAGGAATTATTCAACATCGTCAAAGAATTTACCAACCACACCGCCGGCACCAACGACATCACTCCCTCCCAAGACCTCTGCGACTCTCTATCCTCTTTCTTCCACAACAAAATAGCCAACATTCATAACAGCTTTAAAAACCTGTCCGAAGAACAACTCACTCCTTCCACCTCTG
Source organism: Lissotriton vulgaris (assembly GCF_964263255.1). Classification (NCBI taxonomy): domain Eukaryota; kingdom Metazoa; phylum Chordata; class Amphibia; order Caudata; family Salamandridae; genus Lissotriton; species Lissotriton vulgaris. The sequence continues at coordinate 127,032 of NW_028248859.1, read as the reverse complement.
AACCAAAACAGCACTCTCACAACCTTTGCGTCTGGAACCCAATCACTACTGAAGACACCATCCGTCTGATGAACTCCATCCACTCAGGTTCACCAACTGGCCCATGCCCCCACCACATCTTCAACAAAGCAGACTCCATCATCGCACCCCATCTCCGCAATGTCATTAACTGCTCCTTCAACTCCGCTACCTTCCCGGACAGCTGGAAACATGCCGAACTCAGCGCCCTTCTGAAGAAAGCCACAGCAGACCCCTCTGAACTTAAGAACTATCTCTCTCCTCCCCTTCCCAGCCAAAGTCATCGAGAAAGCCGTCAATAGTCAGCTCGCCGACTTCCATGAATCCAACAATTCATTCGACCCCTCACAGTCCGGCTTCCGAGCCAAACACAGCACCAAAACCGCCCTCATCGCTGCTACAGACGACATCCGAATGCTACTGGATAACGGAGAAACAGTTGCCCTCATCCTACTTGACCTCTCCGCCGCCTTCAACACAGTCTGTCATAACACCCTCATACAACGCCTCAGCAACGTCAGAATACAAGGAAAAGCGTTGGACTGGATCATCTCTTTCCTCGCCGGAAGAACCCAGAGAGTCCGCCTCCCCCCTTTCAAATCTGAGGCCACCGAAGTCATCTGCGGCGTACCACAAGGATCATCACTCAGTCCCACCCTCTTCAACGTGTACATAAGTCCCCTCGCATCCATCATGCGACAACACAACCTCAACATCATCTCCTACGCGGACGACACCCAGCTAATCCTCTCCCTCACCAAAGACCCTAACACTGCCAAAACCAATCTACACGAAGGAAAGAAAGAAGTAGCCGAATGGATGAAGAACAGCCGTTTAAAACTAAACTCGGACAAAACGGAAGTACACATCTTAGGATCCTCCCCCTCTGCATGGGACGACTCATGGTGGCCACCGGCTCTGGGCACAGCACCCATACCTCCAAATCACGCACGTAACCTGGGATTCATCCTAGACTCCTCCCTCTCGATGACCAGACAAGTCAACGCCGTCTCATCATCATGCTTCAACATCCTACGCATGCTCAAAAAAATCATCCGCTGGCTCCCCACTGAAACAAGAAAGACAGTCACCCACGCACTAGTCACTAGCCGACTAGATTATGGAAACACCCTTTACGCCAGAACCACAGCCAAACTACAGAAAAAACTCCAACGCATCCAAAACGCCTCAGCCAGACTCATACTGGACATTCCCCGTCAAGCTCACATTTACGGTCACCTGAAAGATCTCCACTGGCTTCCCGTCAACAAGAGAATAATGTTCAGTCTCCTCACCCACGCACACAAGACCCTCTACGACCTAGGACCCGAATGCCTCAACAAACAACTGTCCTTCTACACACCCACCTGCCAACTAAAGTTCATCCAATCAAGCCCTCACCCCAATTCCGCGCATCAATAGATCCACCATGGGAGGACGATCTTTCTCCTACTTAGCGGCCAAAACCTGGAATTCTCTCCCCACTCACCTCCACCTTACACAGAACCACCTATCCTTCAGAAAGCAGCCGATAATTAACGCACCCACCCTCCCTCAAGCACCTTGAGACCCTCTGGGTGAGTAGTGCGCTATACAAACTACTGAACTTGAACTTGAACTTGAGTCCGGACTCCAGGTTATCAGGAACTACTCAGGAACTTTTGTCCACCTTAAAATGATTAGAGCATTGCCCCTTAATCTCCTGGAGGTATTTTCCCTCTGTCAAGAAAGTTCAATCCAGACCGTGGGACACTGAGATCATTAATTTGCTTTTTGTTCCCCTCTCTGTATATGTTACACCTAATAGTTGCATTGAGTCTAAAGACAGCTTATTCTATGAGTGGTTTAAGAAGACTGGTGATACACAATATAGAGAGAAAACGAAGCATGTATATTGACAGCTAGATACTAAACAGGATGCTATATAACGCTGTTCTGAAGGCAAATCCCTGGGCACTGCCTTTATGCACCAAAATGTAAAGAGAGCATTGTTCATAAAATAGATATCTGTGCATGTACCGGACATCAGCTGGAATGTAAATGTTTCCAATGTTGGTTTTCTCTCCAAGTATCCCACTTACTCACAGTTTTGGTGAAGGCATAGGTGGAGATGGAGCATTCCAAACTCTTCTCTGGAGTGCACCAAGTTCCCACTTGTAAGATGCTGGATGTCTCAAATCCCTCTGTGAGGCCATCCAGCAATATGGGCACTGTAGCTCCCAACAGTGCTGGTCACTCTGCCTTGTAAGAGTTCAAAAATAATGAAATCAGTTAAGCTACAGTATAATGCAATACCCTACACCTTTGAGGGAACATTTACATAAATCCTGAATATCATTTTGAGCACAGCTGGCTCTGCTATACCATCCTTTGCACAATTGCAACTCATACAAATTCATCCACAAGGGCCGCATCAACAGAAAGGGAGGAGGCAATGCCATTATAAACAAAAAAACTCCTCCTCACAACCAGCTCCAACGACCACTCATCCAACATGGAACACATCCACTTACAGATCCAGAAAACCCTGAATGCCACCCTCCATGGCACTCTCATCTACAGACCTCCTGGACCCCACCATCCCTTCAGTGAAGCCAAAGCCGACTTCATCGCTCACCACGCTCTCGCCTCAACAGACTAAATCCTCCTCTGCGACCTCAATTTCCACCTGTACAACCTCGATGACCACAAAACCTCATCCCTACTGGAGAACCTTGGTACTATCAGACTCAAACAACTGGTCACAATGCCAACCCATTATGCAAAACACAAGCTCAACCCCATCTTCTCCGCAAGCAACATCTCTGTCAGCCACACCTCCGAGCCACACTGGACCAACAACCACTGCATCTACTTCTCCTTCACCAAACCCACATTATACCACCACAATCCTTGCAGAAGCTGGAATAAAGTCACTGAATACCAGCTCAACACCTCACTCAGCAAAACCCCACCACCAACATCTACGCAGGATAACACCTCAGCACACAACCTCCACCGCTGGATCTCCTATTGCATCAACACACTGGCTCCCCTCAGGAGACCCTCAGTCAATCAACCCTCCAAGAATTCTAGCTGATTCTCGAGCTGCAGACAGCTTGAGAAAAGATGGAGGAGCAACAAGATCATGGCAGACCACGCAGCCTTCAAAACCGTCATCACCGCACACCACCACCTCATCAGAACAACTACGAAAGCAGCCATCTAGTAGCACATCAACGCCAATGCACACAACAGCAAAAAACTCTTCTCTGTGGTCAAATAATTCACCTAACCCAGCTGAGACAGCATACATTACCTCCTCTCAAGACCTCTGCATGAACCTCACCACCTTCTTCCACAAAAGATCAAGGAGATCTACAACAGCTTTGCAACCCAAGACATACCCACCCCACCTGCAATCATAACACACAATAGCTCCGGATCCCAGCAGACCTTGCCCAACTGGACCACCCTCATCTCTGACAACACCCTCAGGATCATGAAAAACATCCCCTCCGGAGCCCCCTCAGATCCCTCACATCTTCAACAAAGCCGGCACCTTCATCACACCCAAACTCTGCTGCACCATCAGCTTCTCCATTAAGCCTACACGTTCCAAGAGGGCTGGAAGCATGCAGAGATCAATCCCCTGCTAGAGAAACCATCTACCAACCCGATGGACCTCAAAAACTACAGACCCATCTTTCTGCTCCCCTTCCCAGCCAAAGTAATCGAGAAAGCCATCAACGCCCAACTCTACGAGTTCATCAAATTGAACCACATCCTGGACCTCTCCCAATCAGGCTTCACAAGCAACCACTGCACCGAGACCACTTTCCTCGCTGCTACAGACAACATTTGCACCCTCCTCAACCGTGCCAAAACTGCTGCCTTCATCCTCCTGGACCTCTCAGCCCCCTTTGCCACAGTTTCCCACCACACCCTTTGTGCAAGACTCGACGATTCCGGCATCTGCAACAAACCCTAGAATGGATCTGCTCCTACCTCATGTGCCAAACACAGAAAGTCAGACTTCCACTATTCAACTCAAAACCTACAGAGATCAGCTGCAGAGTGTCTCAGGGATCCTCACTGAGCCCCACTTTCTTCAACATCTACATGACCCCACTTTCTTCAACATCTACATGACCCCACTTGCAGCCTTGTCTCCTATGGTGACGACACTCAGATGATTCTCTACCTCACAGAAAAACTCACAGCCGCCAAGAGCAAACTTTCACAATGCGATGAAAGCAGTTGCCACCTGGAGGAAGGACAGCAGCCTCAAGCTTAACTCAGAGAAGACCAAAGTCCTCATCCTGAGCTCCTCCCACTCTGCCTGGAAAAACTACTGGTAGTCCGTAGTGTTCTGAACCCCCCCCCACACCAACTTAGCACGCATAAATCCTTGGCATCAACCTGGACTCCTCACTCTCAATAATCAATGCAGTCTCTTCCTCCTGATTTCACATGTACTATCTGATTTGTAAGATCTTCAAGTGGATCCCAACTGAATCCAGGAAAACGGTCACCCATGTGCTTGTCAGCAGCAGACCTGACTAGGGCAATGCATTCTACGCCGGCACCACCCAGTTTCTCCAAAAGAAACTGCAGAACACGCAGAATAACTCCTCCAGACTCATCCCGAACATCCCACAATGCAGCCACATCTCGGCCACCTGAGAGACCTTAACTGGCAACCTATCAACAAAAGAATTACCCTCAAGCTCCTCACACATGCCTACACAGCCCTCCCCAATGCTAGTCCTGCATACCTCAACCACCACCTCTCCTTCAACACTCCCACAAGACATCTACGCTCCTCCCAACTGGCCCTGGCCACCATCCCACGGATCCCCAAGACCGCGGCTGGAGAAAGATCCTTCTCCTACCTAGCTGCAAAGACCTGGAACTCCATGCCTCTGCACTTCAGTCTATCACCATTGTTGCTACAATTCAGGAAGGACTTCAAAACCTACCTCTTTGACTGAAAAGCAAATCCTCCCCCACACTCAGTGCCTTGAGACCCTCACAAGTGAGTAGTCATGCTATACAAGAAACCTGATTGATATATGGAACCCCTGATGTTTACCTTAATCCTCCCATCATTCCCACACTTGTCATGCCACCAAGACCTGTCAACAAAATGGTAAAAGCTTCATCGATTCTTTCATCTGAGGTACACCACCCAACATTCTATCAAGAAGCCTTCCATGCCACCGAGACAATTAAGGCTCTATTCTCACCATGCTGACCCTTGATTCTCAGGTGATACTTAACCCAGTGTAAACCCAGTTAACTTTCAGGGCAAACTCCTCAGTGGAACATAATCTTACATTAAAAAGGTAGCACCAAACTTCGTTTCAAAAGTACTCACAACACACTTTTAGAAGTAAACTGTGTGTCATTGAATTAATGGAAACATGGTACGCCACAGGTCAGTCACTCTCCTCGATTATCTCCTTGCAGCAGTATTCAAAATTGTCGACCAAAGCAGAGTCTTAGAGAGGAGGTGGATGGTTACAATTCAGACGGTTGGCCTAACTTGTACAGAACTCAGTGACCAGCAATCCCTGCAAAAAAGCAGAACCACCTCAAACATGTAATTCAATATTGAATCCTATTGTCCTCCTGACTCTAGCTCATCATTCCTGAAAAAAAAACAGCATTTTCCCCTCTTCTACAAAGCCAGGGGAAAACATTCAGACAGTGATTTCAATCAAGCATTGTAAAAATCTGTGCACATCCCAGGTCACATGTATAAATACCAAATCACATTAAATATAAAATGCTCCAATTTGTACTTGAAACTACAATCCTAGTCAGAGGACTTACTCATTGTCATCCACACCTTTAACCCATAAAATTCAGTCACTTGAACTTACATTATTTAGATACAACACAAGTATAAATCCTGAGGAGATTGAAGCAAACGACAGTACAATCATTATAACGCACTGTCTCCGGAAATCAGACTGAATCCCCCAACGTACACTTTCAAAAAAGAAGTCAAAGCACTTCTTATGCATATGTTCTGAAATTGTAATGAACCCACTCTGCCCAGAAACAATGCACCGACGTCCGCTCCTCACACATCTGCTCATTTACCTGTATTTATGAAGTGCTTATTTTGGGAAAAAAAGAGGTGCAGTGCCGAAAATGTTGCCAAGGAGGCCACAGCCAACTTCTACCTCCAGTGATCCCCACTTTCCACACTCGCACTGCCTCAGTCTCTATCTTCTAACCTTGCTTTGTTCTTTGTTCCCTAAGTCTTTGCTCTAAGACTCTATCCTCTCACCTCTCTAATTGTTTTCTATCGTCTTTGTCACTCCCAGTGCTTTACCTTATTCCCTGTATTTCTGATTTGCCCTCTATTCATTCTACCCCTGCCCTTTTTCCTTTTCACTTTTATCCAAGGTCTGCTCTCTCTCCCATCGATCTTGGCTCTTTACTATCACCCTTCTAGCAGTGATTAGCTGTGTCTCTGTTGTATCATTTCTCTGCTTTTTATTCTCTGTCATGTCCTCTACATCCTTTCATTCTATCTTTTCTCTTCTTATTGCTCTCTTCTTAGCATCATGTTTGCTTTCTCTTTGTCTCTGATTTGCTCTCCTCAGTTTCTTCTACTTTACTCCATTTTATCTCTCTCCTCTCTTGTTGTTTCTTTGTCCCCTTTACTCTTGCTCTCTCTCATCTAGAACACTGCCTCCAACCTGTGCATTTCCTTGCTATTGTGAACTCCGCGTTTTCTTGTTGTCATTCCTAAAGAAGAGGAAGATTACATTGATTTTACTTTCCTACCTATCCTGAGTGCAGAAACAAAATGTACACCAAAGGAAAATGCTTTTTTTGCATATATTAATCAGTGTGGTAGGACTGGGTTTGTTGCGGAACAGGCGGCCGTCCAAGCACAGCAGGTTGTGTCACTGCTAGTGCTGCATGTAATCAGTAGGTCCAGTGATGACAACGACATCGATATCCACTGCTCAGCTTGCTGTGACCCTGCCTGCTACTGTGCTACAGCACAAGCATTATCCCCGGCCGTCATTCTGCCAATGCTGGTGATTATGGCTGTGGCACCTAGGACTCACGCAATCTCAGTAATTAGCATGCTGGGAGACAGCAGCACCAATACTACAGGTGACTCCATGGCGCAAAAAAAGGTGTGGTCGGCCGCATTGAGCAATTTGAAGATTTAGCAGTAATACAGGGATGCAGGTTATGCTACTCTGCATGTGCAGCAAGAAGAAACTCCACACTTAGTTTCATTTATTCTTCCTCATGATGAGCCCTCACTCTCAAGTTCCAAAAGCGCTCTTGCAGCTTCCTTGCCTCAACTCTGTTATGAGCCAGCCCCCAGCTATAATTATCCAATGGGAGTCTTAGGCTCAGGCAGTGCCGATGCAGTCGACTCAGGGAATAGAAAGCAAGCTATTGTTTGAAGATGACTTCTTGGATACATGACTGCCAGGCGTGCTAACATCATCACTAACATAGTGATACACGATCATGCCTGCCTGGACAGGCATACGCCGGCCTGCCTATGAACATATAGCAGCCAGTCACCATGTAAGGTATGTTATTCTTTATTATGTTATAAAAGAACAATTAATATTGAAACCACCACCTACAGGGTTAGAAATTGTAGCTCCGGCCCTGTGAAATAAGTGCCAGCGCTGAGCACCAGTTCAAATTAAGCACTCCATTTATGTGGTGTTCTGATACCTTGGTACTCTTGTTTACCTGTTTATCATGCACTAGTATATTGTTGTTTTACTCATTTGTCTCCCCCTCTGTCATCCTAGTCATTATGTGAAGTGCTCTAATAACCGATTGGGTCATGTTTGCGCTATATAAAACCTTATAAATAAATAAATAAATAATGTCCCTGAATTACCTTGGCTGGAAGCCCTTCTAAAAGCTTTTTCTTTAAAGTTTCAATCACACTGATGGAGCGTGCCCACTATTCTAAAAGCAACTAAAGGAATAAGCACAAGTAATTTTCTGTTCTGGTTCCTTAACGTATGTGCATACAGAATGGAATAATAGACATGCCTGAGAGGAACACATGACAGCATCGTAGATTCACCTACCATTTCTACCAGGTGGATCACAAGCAATTATGACATTTTTTTGTATGGTGTAAACTATATGTATTTCTGTCACCCACAGTGTGTGACAATAAGGCCTCCCTCCTGCGCTCCCTCTGGGAAGCCGTGCCCTGAGCTACAGGGTTGAGTGCCTTTGGATTTTCAGACAGCGGAAGAGAAACAGTTTGATACTCTTGATGAATGATCGAGTTTATTGTGAATGAAATGATGCATGCCTGCATTTATGCATACCACATGTGAAAGGCACTTGATTGGAAGTATACTTTAAGCACAATGGATACAATCACTACAGCAAGTTGCTGAGATGTTGGGTTTATAGGGTGCAGTATACCCACTTTTACCACAATATTGGATCTAACGGGATCAGTGTGTTGATGGTGGTCAAGCGAAAATTACAATATGTATGTTTTGATATATGCATATATTATGTTTTTTCTTCATACAAGTATTTCCTCATCAAAACCAGTGGCAAGTATTAGGCTTGTTCCATTTTTTACTCACATAAGAGTGCCTGAAACGAATCGTTGACACGCACGCATGTCTTTTGGGGAAGTAACTTTTTTACATCCCACCCTAACGAAAGCCCAGGACCTATTTAGGCCAGATAGTTAGGGCTGAAGCATGTTGATGCTAGAATAAGGGTCATAGGACCATCACATCCTCAGACACCCTATCTGTATATATTTCAACCTTCCCTCCCACTCCATTATTAAAGATTTCTTTAGGATTGGGGGGTTGATTTTATCTTCAATAGTACACCCCCATACACAATATCTTTAAGTGCTCCCTGAAATATGGTTGATCCCACCCGACTTTTAGCCGTCGGGGTGAGCCCTATGATGAAGCATGTTTCTATTAGAGTAAGTTAGGGCTATTTAAAGTAAAGTGTCTCTTTCCCTTCCTACCCGTAACAACATGTTGGACACTATGTTATTGTTTCTCTTGTGAAAGTGTTCATGAGAGGATCACCATTACACATTTAGGAACCCCCCATCCAATTGGTATTACTATTGTGTTGCTTGACTTACGCAGTGAGAAAGCAACCTTTTTGACCACAGAAGGGAAATTTTTGTGTTAGCAAAAAACTAGGGAGGATGTGTCCTTTCTATCCTCTGGAGTGAGGACCTCTCAGCCCACCTGGGAAATGTGAATCCTGGGTTTTGTCTATTTATTCTCCTCCATCACCACAATGTCCCCCCTTGGCCTTGGGGCCCAGGAGGCAGGACTGGAGGGTTGGCTCCAGGGTGTGCCCTGATAGTTCCGCCATGGTGGCTTTTACCTCCACCCACATCAATTGTAGTGGTAGGCAGTTCCATTCCATGTGGTAAAAACCATCCTCCTCCTACTTGCACTGCTTGCACTCAGGTGTGGACGCAGAGAACATGTGCTAAATGGGTGAGGGGAAAAAATATACATGGTGTGTAATTGAATTGTGTAAAGTAGAATCTGTGATTCCTGTATACCTCTTTCAAGTGCTGAAACGCTCACGCCCAAGCCTTGTCTGTCAATGGTTACTGAAGAACATCATCCCATCTAGTCAGCTCCCTCCCTGTGTCTTCTAGTGTTCTAGCTGTCAGTGCGTGGTATAACGTGGAGAAAGCTGGACGTGTGCCAGTGCCATCATAAATGAGCAGTGAGTGTAGTACTGGTGATGGGAACTGTTCCACTCCACCCGGCGTCCCAAATAATCAGCACTATTCATTAGATGGCATGGTAGATCAAAAGTGGACCACACCCACATTATATGTGCATATTATGTCGTGGAAGGTCATAAGGACTCCCTCCTGAATGAGATCTCACAAACTGCCAATCCCAGCTGCCCTCCATGGTATCAAATCATGTCTCCCAGCCAATTCCAGAATTCCTGATAGGTGTTGGCAAGCGAGCAATGTGAGACTTTTTACCGTGCACAAACTGACGTCAGCGCTCCCATGCCATCGTCATCAGGTTCATCCTCATCGAAACTGACAATCTCGATCGGTCAACCAGGTATAAACACCCATCTAGCCCAACATCATTGGGATGGCCGCCTGCTCAGGGCAATGAGTCACATCGCACCAGCACAGAGGCCATTGAAGATGCGCCGCGGTGTAATACATTTCAAAGTTTAGCGAGACAAGCCCTCCCTCAAGTAGGAGTCTTTGTGCTAAGGCAAGAGCCACCCATGGTGTTCCACCCCAATCCATATCAATTCCAGTAGGAGACAATTCAACTCCCCCAAAAAAACATTTGAGGAGCACGATCAGAAGAGCTGCAAAAAAAGACAGCAACCTAGCCAGCAGTAGCATCTTAGCATTCACTACTCACCTTAACGTTGAGAGAAACAATGAACACCAGAAGGAGAAGAATCTACAAATCCGTCGCAGCACCCTACGCATGTTGCCTTTCTTAAGGGCCCTATCAGGGTGGCATAGTTGAACGCCCAGGTATGATGTCGCAAATGATTTCTTATGACATCATTTGAGTCGGTTTTCTGGTAAGGCATTGTCGCAGGAATCCTGCTCTCACACAGAACTGTGCATAGAGACTTAGAATCTCAGTGAATTAGGTTGTGCCAAAACTCACCTTAGTATCAAAAATCCCCTACCAGACTTGCAATCAGTGTCTCATTGGTTCTTACCGACCCCCAATAATTTAGACAGCCCAGAACATGGACTTAGAACACCTCAGGTAACGGAACATATGAACACTCTTTTGTTATACTAACATATCAATCCAGAACGAGGAGTAAATAAGGACACGTGCAAGTTTGAAAGGTTTATTTCTAATGCAGTGTTCTCAAGCGCAGTATCTTGGCTAATACAAGCAAACATAACATAATATAAGAAACAAAGTTAGCAGCATGGTTACTATTCCATAACATACAAAGGGAGAAAGCATGTTAAAATGCTAAAGGGAAAAAGGTCTTAATAGAACCTCAGTTTACCCACCCTAGCTAGTATATTATATTATATCTACAGAAGGTCTCTTTGGGTTTAGAAGGGCGGGCTCATACCTTTGTGTTTATCAGAAATGTATCACATCATCTCCTGCATCAACTCTCTGCTTGGGGATATTCATCAAGTGTGTGTCTCATGCTCTGTGCAGTGCATTATCAATCGCGCCCAAACCCAAAGTTGGCCACATCTGCATATATATTATGTCTACTCAGTGCACTGATCAATCCGAACAACAAAGACTGTGTTGAAATAACCTTGAAGGCCTCGGCACTCACTGTACAGACAAAGCTTACCAAGCAAGGCTGATATTATAAGCAAACATGTTATTCTCGTGTGAAGCAAAATATCCAACTAAGCAAAATGTGTTGTGTGCAGAGGCTGCAGAAAAGGAAAATGGTGTTTAAACTTCTAACACGCTCATGCTAAAATAACACAGTGCAAAGGTGAAACCAAACCACATGACAGCATCTCAGTGGGGCACTGGAGTTGAAGTAAGAGGAAATAGACTGAATTTGAACCAGTTGACATGGGGCCAGAGACAACCCCAAAGTTATCTAATAAGTACATCAAGCTCAGAAGGGAGGTCCCGACCTAACGTAAGAACACCAGGGCATCATCTGCATACAGCGACACAATGTGATGGATGTCCAATTCCTGAATCCCCCAGTCTTGCGCTCGCATGTGTAAGCGGCAATCTAGCAGCTCCATGGCTATCGTGAAGAGAAATGGTGATAACACGCACCCCTTCCTAGTGCCCCTCCGGATGGGACAGCTGTCCGGGACCAGCTAGCCCATCTGAACTCTAGCCATCGAGTTTGAGTACAGCATGCCAATTTAGCCCAGTCACTCCGGTCCAAATCCCATGCTCTCCAGAGTCGTCAACAAAACTCAGCTCCGGGTAGCAAAAGATTTTTCAATGTCAAAAGATACTGCCACTCTGCTGTGTGCCTCCGGCTGTGTCCCATGAATATTCCCAAAAGCCACTGGAAATTGAAGAAGGTGCTAAGCCCAGGTATGAATACTGATTGATCACCATGCACCAATGTGCCGAATATAGTAAGTAATCGGTAGGCGAGCACATTCCCCAAGACTTTACAGTCAAGGTTAAGGGGGAATAATGGATGGTACAGATGCACATCTAAAGGGTTGTGTCCTGGTTCAGGGGGACCATGATCAACGCTTCGAGCAGCAAGTCTGGAAGCTTGCTATTCAACTTAGCTTCATTAAACACATCCAGGAGGTATTGGGCAATTATGGCAGAAGATATGGCGTGACATTCAGTTGGCAACTCATCTGTTGCCAGCGGTTTATTTTGGGGAATCTAGGCTATGGCGGATCCAGGTTACATCTGGCATGCAAATGAAGTCCCCACCCTAAAGGCCTGGTGCGTGAAAAGCGATGGGGTAAGTGCATCAGAGAAATCTGAATGATTGGAGTTAGCTGCATAGATCCCCACTAGTGTCAGCTGTGCCCCGTCCAAGTGTACCACCAGTCTTGCATATCTACCCCTATCATCCACACTGTTATGATCCACCACATATGGGGCCCTTGGAGAAATCCATATAAGCACTCCTCCAGCATATGCCGACAAAGACGATGCCATAGACCTGTTCCGCTACTTCGTGCTGACTTACTGGAGTTCTGCAGCTGTTAGATGCGTTTCCTGCAGCAGGGTAAAATGTGTTTGGCGACGCATGAGATAGGCATCAATGCAGTATCCTTTATCAAGAGATGCCTTACTGTGCACATTCTATGTTATCACATTATACCGCGAGGTAAGATTGTCCATGCATGTTCCTAAAACATGAAATGATAATGTTTGTTCCAGGCAAGGAGTCGATGCCCCAAGTCTCTGTGTACCCCGTGTTTGACACTGCTCATACTGGAGTATATTAACCCTCTCCACTGCCAATATACACACCAAATATACTTGACTGTTTACAAAGGCTCCATAAAAACAAACATACAATGACAAAAACAACATAACAAATATTACTCCCTGATTAGGTGACATTGGGGTCCCAGACCATATGTTCTCAACTGGAATCAGAAACTAAGGAAACTGTTCAATGGGAGAAACATGTCCACTTTGGAGTTTCTATGTGGAGCATGGAAAAACTAGTGCCCAACTACCCCATGGCGTTAGCCTGTTTTGGAGTACTCAACATCATGCCCCCTCAAATCTCAGCGGCTTACCTTGGAAATGCCCAGTTGCGGTAGCAGTCCAAGTGCTCAGGTATGTGCCTACGGGGCACAAAGAATTATGTGCTACAAGTCATCTGCTAAACGTGGGGTAATTTATTGGCTTTTGTGGACGCCAGTTGTCGAGGACACAGAGCCCCCCATGTCCGAGCCAGACTCCGAGGAGTGCTCTGTTCGCAAAAGAGTAAATTGTTTTGTGCTGTGTTGTGAGACCTCCTTGCAATGCTTTAATGACCTGGTCGCGATAAGCATCCCCCTCTCGGTCTAGCAGTGAAGTCTTGGCACCTCTAGGGCATACTAAATCAAGAAATCAAAAGCAGTGTGATTAGGGAGTAGCTGGTGCACGATTACTGAATTCAACACTACTGCCCAATAAGTAAACTTCAGGATGACCAGGCACTGAAAGGAGGCAAGCGGTGCCAAGAGAGCAGGGCAGTAGCATGCCGCGTTTCCTCAATGAGAAGGCACCAACAGCCCTTAAACATGTCCACAATCAGTCCCAGTTAGTCAGGGCCATTGAGGAAGCTGTGAGCAGGAAAGTCTATAAACCATGCTGTCCCCATCAGGTGCAACGCCAGGCAGACAAACAGCAGACCAGTCACAGGGTGCCGGTAGGTCTGTTAGCAGGCGGAAGTCTCATGGGTGCCTGAAGCGGGGAGCATCACTGTAGGGGACTCACTGAAGTGCTTTCATGCAGGTACACACCAAGGCCCCTTGGCTCCTCCTCTGCAGGCTGGGATTTTCTACTCCCATTGTTCAGTGGTGCACACATTTATGTGGCGCAGTCACAGCCAGGCCTGCGCTACTCTCTCACAGTGAAAGCCAAATCCCCTGTACCAGTCAGCCAAGTCCAAATTGGTGCAGCTGCGCCCATTCACATATGGACCCTAACAATCGCTGGAACTCATTTGGGCATCCGATCTATGCGTCACACCGTCACAAACCCTCTTGGAGCCCAGACCGTGGCAAGCAATGGGGAAAGACACTCAAGGGGCAGCGGTCAGTCATCTGGAACATCCCAATGAGATTGAGTGAGGGGGGTTGTCAGTCCTTTCCTTTCATCGCTTCAGCTGCTTCATATTGCGGTCCCTGTATGGCAGTGGAACCACTGCACCCAAGGCCCTGCTCTAGGCCTTACCCCCCGAACACCATTCCATTCTGCCAAAATGTTGAAATTGAAGCAGTGCACACTTGTCATCGCATCAGTTTGTAATTCCGGAGAGAGCAGGCAATCTGGCAACAACTAGCACTAAATTTGTGGCTGCCCATGGCGCTTGCAGTGGGTATCTTGAGAGGGCAGCCCCCTTGGAGCCACATTAGGAATATTCCTGTGGACCAGCTGCCCAGACCCCCTTCCTCCGCAGTCTTGCCTATGTCCAGCGCCTCTGCAGCTTCATTTCCCGTGCGCAGTGGGCTGGGGACAGGTATTCATACTTACCCCCACCCATTTCCCAGCCTTTTTGTTCCCCACTGGACAAGCTCTCACCCTCCCAACCTCTTACCCAGCGTGCTGGCGGGCAAAAGAATTGAACTTAGTAATGTATGAATTTATTATGCAGCTGAAGTTACCGGGTAATCCGAAGGTTGATTGGTACAAAGGGGTACCCTTTCAGGAGCACAGAGGGGTGCCTTATGCCAAATCCCAGTAGTCTTTATGGCAGGACCCTGGATGAAAACGGCAGTGACGTGCTAGTCCTTTAGGCGGTTATAAGCCTGAGCAACTGGGAGCTGGGCTTGCAACACTCTGCCCCTAACAGGTGTGAGTAAAGTTATGGATTGGTGGTCCATGGTATTTAAGGGGGATAATCACCACATAAATGGGTGCACCGATTGGATTGGCCATGGTGCAGTTTGGCTCATCAGGTGGGCAGCGCAGATTGGGTTAGTCACCACTGCTTGCCCTTGGATCACCTGCAAGTTAACCCACCACATTGGCGTTATTCTTGTATGAAATAAACCTGCAGAAAATTGGTTCCCAACAAAATTTGCATGGACTGATTATTTTGGGCAGTGCAACCAATTTCTGCTAAGCGGGGGGTTGCCGATATCAGCACCATGCAGATTGATGGGGAGGAGAACTGTGGGATTTTGCATGGGTTAGCCTTGGAGCTCTCTTAAGTGATTCTGATGCAGCCTCCATCTTGGCCACACCCCTCCCCCTCCACAAAGGATATGGAAACAAAGCATATTGGTTTTGTATATTTGCGAGAAATCAAGGCAATGGTGTAAACAGTCTTGGATAGCTAATATTGGTCAAGATAGCACTTTTAGATGAACTTTCATACACAATTTTGGTTCCGCTTGGCACGGAAGACTGGCTCCCACATTAAACCTCTATATTACAACGTATCCTTAAAGACAAAAATGATTAATCTGGGATTTGTATGTTTTTTAAACAGGGCAGGTTAGTAATGCACTTTGTGAGCAGGCACCCTATGCTAGTCTCTACTGTTTGAGCCATTGGTTCCACCACTTGCAGTTGAATACAGCTTTCACACAAGGAATTTCATATTACTATTTATGGCAGAGGGCATATTCTGTGCTTTTGATGAGAATGCCTTCACAGGTGATATCACGTGAGCTGAAGTGCTCATGTTGACAGGCACATCAGAGTGTAGGGAGAGGACCTCAGCGTGCTAGACACCTGCGCTTTCTTTCAGCTCTAGCTGATGAATACACAGGCACAGAATCTGGTGAGGTTACCACTATTTGTGGAGGAATTTGAGACTGTGTTGCAGGAACAGGAGTGTCAGGGTGCGCCCTCCCTAACTCCTGACCATGATCTATAAAAGTTCATGTGGTGTTAATTCGGAGCTCTAATTGAGACCACCCCCCTTCCCTTTTGTGCGAGTTTAGAGCACCCTCCTATGTCCACTGGATTAGGTATTATTCTTGTAAGAGTAGGTTTCACAGAGGATTCAAGCAAGTAGTAGTTGTATGAGTTATTACTGTAGCTTTATAAACTTGATCATTATAAATACATTTAAGTATCGCTAAGTGTGCCGCTAACAGTTACAAAATAAACTGTTCTTATATGAGAAAGCTGGATGATGACTATTTTCTATACATTTATACAAATAACTAAAATATGTTGAGGGGACATCTGCAGGAGTGTAAAATAACAGTACATGCTTTGTACATTGAAAGTCAACATATGTGCCAGAGAAACGTGTGTTGATGGGTTTCGAGTGGCATGGGGCTCAAACATTCTTCAGGACAGAACCTCAGGAAAAAGTAGTGAATGATAACGTATTATCTTGTGGATAGTTATTTATCAGGGATTTCAAATAAGGAAGTATTACTGTTGCGAGTAATATACATTGTCATCTGTAATGAAGGACTTCATATTGTAAATCATACACATTCTGAGAAGGATGATAGGAATGCAGGGGCAATTTAGGTTAGTGTTAGTAAAATTATGTAGCTACCAAATTGCACTTTGAAAGAGGAGAATAAATCGTAAATAGGTCACATGTCCAACAGCAGGTGGTAATCAGAAAGCTCACAGTGATTCCTTCTGTAATTTCAAAAATATGTAATAATTGAAGCTTTATGTTACAAGAAAGCCAAGCAAAAAAGTAACTAAATTAAATAAATTAATGAACAGATGGTAGAGCACATAGCATATAAAAACAATTACTTCGTTTATTAATAGTAATGGCCTTGTTCCAAGTGTTAATTTTAAATGTAAAATCAGGCAGTGATGCTGTTTGCATCCATTGTTAGGGGCAGTTTACGATCTCGTTAGGAAACACTTCTGACTAAATCGGTTTCGGAATCGTTTCCTAACAAATCAGTTCTGCGAGTCTGACCGACCGATTACGGTGCTGCCATACGTCGTTCGGTCAGACTCCCATTGACTTCAACAGGAGCCTGTGTTCCGAACGAAAACACAGGCTCCCATTGAAAAAAGAGATTGTTGGGGAAACCATGCTTCCTGTGACAGGCACCCCATGATGCCTGCTACACTGTACATGGCGGTAAGGAGGGTCCAATGGTTACCCCCACAGACCCCAACCAGAGGCTTCTGGATGAAGGAGGGGCCTGCTAAAGGCCCCCAAAGTCAGATTTTGGCAGCCATTTCATGTTGGGCAGACCGAATCGGAACAACTGTCCGAATCGGTCATCATAATCACTCGTTGAGAAACCATGTCAATAGGGGTTGATCGAATGCCGTTCTGAACCAATTCGGGCAGTCCGAACAGTTTCCTAGCATAGCAATTGCTCATTGGGAAATGTGTCTGATTCGGTCGGACACATACGTTTCAAATCAGATTCACTGAATCCAAATCCTGTTCGGAGCCTTTCCGGATGGCATCATAATCGTCCCCTTAGACTTTGCACTTCTCAGGCCAGTTTTGTGTGCGACTCAAGGGCAATCATTGTAACAAGTATTGCTGCTTTATTTAGCAACACAGTAACCAGATTCTGTTGAGGTCTCTATTAATTGCTAACTACCACTCCACTTTGATTTTTTGTGGTGCAGTCAAACAGTGAAGGCTTTTTTTAGTGGATGGTCGAGTGGGGGGCACTACAATTCATTCATGTAGCACATGTACCCCCTGCACAAAATATAATATTTAAGCAGTGTTATTCTTATGTAAAAATAGAAAAGACTTATTTTTTTACTTTGGGAATATACTCAGTGATTTTAGTACGTTTGTGGGTGGCATCAGTGGGCTTTGCTACAGGGGTCAAGGTCCTTGGCTGGCAGCTCAATAGGGGGCAATGTTTTCAGTGAATAGTACTATAATATTGTTAAATGGTATAATAAAAGGAGAACAACGCTTTCATCACAAGTACAACATTCGTGACTCACAAAAGCTCAGTGACATTTGAAGACATTTTGCTTCATCATAACGCGGAAATTAGGAGGCTTTTGAGGGTTTCAATGTCAATTTAAGAACCAATTTGGTGAAATGCAGGATACAGGCAAACTGGTTTCATGTGATCAATAATGTTTGAATTAAACATGCATGGTATTATATGCAAGAAGCGTTCACTGCTGTGTAAATTAGAATGCGACTTTTAGTATGGAACTGTTAATTGGAAAACATGATCAAAACTAAATTTAAAGTACACATTTGCGAGGGAATGGATTTAGAAACGCCTTTCTCCTTTTATAAATATGGATCAATTGGATCTTTATTGCATTTTTCCTGAGCGTGGTTTAGACCAAGTGCTAGCCGAGGGAGCAATGTTATATCTGAAACTCAAGGGGTTGAACTAACACTGGCAGCGTTGAAAGGCAGAGGAGAGCTCTCTTGGTTTCAGGTGTATGGAATGGATTTCATGTTACGGTTCACAGTTCTAGATAGGAGGAGTATCTCTTTGCTGAACACATGGAAGTGGGAAGCATGAGAATTTTTATCAGGATTGGTTACAGGACTGCCACCAATAAAACAACTAGGAGATCACTTAAAACACATGGTTAACAAAAAAACTGGACGGGGATAACCTGCTAAAACGTAACAAGAAAAGAAGATGACCATTTCTCCTGCAATTCATGACTTATTGATGGAATCTTTGTAGATTGGTGTGTCCAACTCTGCCTTTAAATTAAGTCTTAATCTCTTTTCTCTAGACCTGGTAGCTCTTGTTTCCTGTTTTGGGGCCCAAAATAATATTTTTAATAATGTCCTCTAAAAAAGCCTGCTTTCTGAGGGAAAGAAAGAGTGCTGTAGATATGAGAAGAGCCTGCTTCCTGCAAAGGTCTGCTAGCTAGTGAGGACATTACCCTAAGTAATATAGTTTTTATGGGAGAGAGTCCAAAAGGTAGCTTGGCTTAGTGGAAATAGATGTGTCAAACCCTGCATCCACTGTGGCTTTTGCAAATGATTCTGAAAAATTTACATTTTAAAGATGCTGAGACCCTCTCAGGTGGCGTTTAAGCCAAACTACGACAACAAGCCCTCAAACCACTAGAGATATCATATTGCCCTATAGACTCCCAAAACAGCATCACCTAAACCCCAAGATCTTCAAGCTGCCTGTAACCAGGATTGATCTCATCTTGATCAGCCATTCCTACCTATTTAACCCCTTCGCTGCGGGGCTAATTCCCCCGCTGTGCTGGGGGGGAGGGGGTTGCACACAGCGCCCGCATGCTCATGACGAGCTCCGCTCGTCATGAGGCACGGCGCTCCTTTGCTCATGACGAGCTCAGGTCGTCACAGGTGCACCGGCTCCCGTGGAATGCTCAGCACAGCAGGGGAACTCTCCCCGCACCTGAGCGTTCCACGGGCCATGACGAGCTGAGCTCGTCATGAGCACCGGAGCGCCGTGGCTCATGACGAGCTCAGCTCGTCATGAGCATGGGAGGGGTTAACACTACCTCAGCTGAGCCTGTTTGCATTCAAGACACTTCTCCAGAACACCCTATTGATCATCTGCAAGCCACTTCACTCTAAAGAGAAGAGCACTTGAGTGAACAAGACAGCATGGTTGGACATAGTGGTATAAATTCAAACTGAACTTCGAAATGAACTTGAGCTCCAGATTAACTTTGATCCCTTTTGGCTCCTGTTAAAATTCTTGATTTTATTTTTTAGAATTCCATTTACTTTACATCTTTACTGATTTCTCTACATTGTGATTTGACTTGTTTGCTTACATATTTAGCTTTTTTATTAACTTGTTTTAAACTTTTAGTTTCTTTATTTCTTAACTGCATTTTGATTGACTAATTGTATTCACAGACCAGACATACTTTCTTGCAGAAATCATATTAACTCTCTGGATTAGATTGTTTGATCCTTCTGAGAGCTCATTCACACCTCACAGGAAGACAGTGATCTCTTTCTCTCATTTCATATTGTAGGAGAGTGCCCCTTCTTTGCATGGTTACCCCCCATTTTTGGCTGACATCTGATGCAACCCGACTTGATTTGCCCTGGGTCCCTGCTAATCAGGTGCCCAGGGCCTGTGTTCTTTCCCAAAATTGTACCTTTGTATCCACAATTGGCAGATCCCATGCCTCAGGCAAGCCCCTTGTAAAAAGGTACCGTGTGTACCAAGGGCACTGTGACTAAGGAAGGCCTCTGAGGGTTGCTGCACACATTGTGCCACCCTCAGGTTGCCTGTACCATAACCTATGCACTCTGCCACAGCAGGCTTTGTGTTTTGGTGCAATAAAAAGTCAAGAGTCGATATGTCACACACCCTTGCGTACCATGCCTGCAATCCACTGCATATGGTCTAGGTAAGTCACCCCTCTAGCAAGGTGAACTAGTCCTAAGGTGAGAGTACAGAGGCATGAGCTGGAGTTCCTGATTGAGGGACTCAGCAGGGACCATGATAAGATTTTTAGGAAGCTATCCAGAAAGGTGCCTGAGGCCAACAAAAGGCGCATTTGGCTGCACATCAGGGAGCAGGTAAACTCCGTAGGAGTGACCCAGCGGTTAATTGATGACCTCAAGAAGAGGTCGTATGATCTCAGAGGGCGTGCCAAGGAGCGCATAGCAGAGAGGCTGGGGAGCAACATGCCACGGGAGGAGGAGACCCCACAGTTGCCGCCAATACACCACTTGAAGACCTGGTTGAGGACACCATCAACACTGCAGCCTGCGTGGGGGTCACTCGGCTGGACACCTCCCGACCCACACAACAATCACAAGGTAAGAGCCATGCAACTGCGACCCCGTCCCCTAAGAATGCCCATGCCCCCCGAGCTAGCCATTCGACAACCCCAGTAATGCAGTCCCTGCACATCAGAAACGCACTATTGCATTGTGGGACATGTAGTATGACAATAGTTCCCTGATAGCCACACACAGCCAGAACTGTCAAGCGAAACATATCCCTAAAGCCAGGCAGGGAATGCAAGCCTGCATGCATGTTGCAACATCCCATGTGCAAGATTCATAACAATAATCATGCACCCATTTACATCACATGTGCTGCAGAAGACCACAGACAGCGAGGCACTCCACATCGAGGAGACCCCAGAGGAGACGGAGGGAGAGAGCCATATGGCCCCACAACCCGGACCGTCACACACACCTGCACCTGCACCAGTACCACCACCTCCACATGAGGACAGGGCCACCCCTGCAGCCACAGGAGGAGTGCAAACACCCCATGCATCACACATGGCAGTGGAACAGGCCCCACCACCACCCAGGAGGCAGACACGCTGCACAGCCACTGTGTGGTCGCAGGCAAGTGGCCGGTTGAGGCAGCAGCGCAACGGGGGCACACGAGCAGAGAGGGAGCAACAGGCCCAAGATCCAGGGCTAGGGATCGAACTCCGGATGCTAGCTGTGCACCGCAAGCAGGCACAGCACATGGCAGCCATGCAGCTGCAGCTGTACAAGACTGCACGCAATATGAATCAGCTCACCGAAAGTGTGCAGGAGTTGACTGCTGCAGTTAAGGAGAACAACCAACTGATGGTGTCGCAGCAGGACATCACCCACCGCCGCCACCGCCAGCTGCTGACCCGGCTATCAGCATATACCAGGTCAAACCACCTGATCGGGACTGCAACATCCCCACTGTCACGCCGCTCCCTGGCAATACAAATTGAAATGGTGCAATGCAGCCAGGATGTTGCAAGGGCCCTGGAGCAGGTCACCACCGCAATCCAAAACCAACAGGTGTGTGGCCATGCCCATGCAAGGGGGGTGATGATGCCAGTGAGGGCACCTCCAGCCTGAGCAGCCTGTCTGTGCCGGGGGCACCAGAACGGTGCCGCAGTACCAGGCCCAGTGCAGCATCACGGCTGGACACTGCCGACGTGGATTAAGAAAGGCGACATGGTGCGTCCGGCAGAAGGCGTCAGTGAATGGCTGAACATTCGCAGCAGTGCCATGCTGATGTACCAAGCACGCCTGCTCTGCATTCAAGAGTCTGTATCATGCAATACAGAAGTTATGTTGTTTGTAAAATACAAATAACTTCTAGATCTTGTTAAAAAAATAGAATGAGAATTTATTTTGAATTCAAATATTACTCATGTTATTATTTCATGTGGCATTCATGAGTGCAGTGTTGTGTGAGGGTTATGGGTGCTCTAGAAATAGTTCAGTGTAATGTTGTTGCGGCGCCTGTTTCCTTCTGCAGGATTCTCCTCGCGTGCATGATGCACATGTGCAGGTGGCTGGTTGTCCCCCTCCGACTCATTACCAGAGATCTCCACAGGTATCCTCCGCTTGGTAGCAATATTGTGGAGTATGGCACACACAGCCACGATGCGGCAGCAGACCTCAGGCTGGTATTTGAGGGCCCCACCAGTCTTGTGTAGGATGCAGAATCGGCTCTTTAACATCCCAAATATCTGCTCAATGACATTTCTTGTGTGAATGTGCGCAGCATTGTAACGCCGTTCCTGTGGTTTTGCAGGGTTGATGTATGGGGTGAGGAGGTACTCACGGAGGCCGTAGGCGCTGTCACCTGAAGGATGGGAGCAGAGGGTCAGTGCCGGTTATGCGGAGCTACATGGTCTTGACATACTGTATGTGGGCATGTGTACTTACCTAGGAGATGTCCTTCGCCAAAGTCACCCCTGGCCAAGCGGGTGTGTATGCCGCTGTGCCTGAAGATTAACAAATCATGCGTGCTCCCCGGGTATTGGGCCACTATGTCGGGGATGAATGTCTTGGCATTGCAGACCATCTGGATGTTTAGTGAGTGGTAGGACATGCGGTTCCGGTACATGTATTCTGTCTCAGCGGGTGGGCAGATGTGGATGTGGGTACAGTCAATGCACCAATTACATGGGGGAATAGCGCGGTGTTATAGAAGTCAAGCTTTGTTTGATTTAAGTCCTGTTGGGTGCTTGGGAAGGTTATGTAGTGGTGTAACCGGCTTAGCATGGCGTCCAGGAAACTCCGTCGGCAGCGTGACAGTGTGCTCTGGGAGATCCCCCCTGCATATGCAACTATCCCCTGGAAGCTTCCGGAGGCCAGGAGGTGCAGACCGCACAGGACCTGGACATGGGTGGGCACGGCATTGGTCCTCCTTGTTGGGTGCTGCATCAGGGGGTCAAGGTCTTGGATGAGCTTAGTTATCATTGCCCCATTCAGCCTGTATTTGGAGTAGATCTCCTCTTTAGTCTGGCCCAGGAGTGTTATCCGCAGCCAGAAGATGCGTTTAGGATCCTGCGTTGGTTCCGGGCTGCAGCCTGGAGCCTCAGCCGCCTTGCCATGATGTATAGACCTGGCATTGTGAATGTCCTCATGCTCCTACTGTGTCTCCTTAAGTGTGTTTGTTTTACCCCGCCCCTGTTTCTTGTTAGAATTTTTTTTCTTTCCAATTGAACTTCATGGTTACCACCTGGTTTGACTTCTCCTTAAATTGCGAATCGCATTTAGCGAGTTTGTTTTTTTTTCTCGCTATTTGCGATGTTTGATTAATTGATTTTGCGATTTATTTGCGAGTTCAAAAAATAGTTCACAGAATAAGTGGAAAATCGCTGTTACAGATTCGCTAAGGGGGTTCCACATTGATTCTGCGAATTTATGTTTGCGAATTCGCAATTTACTGTTTTTTTTCTTGATGAACTGCGGGAGCCGTAATTGCGATCACAATAGCTGTTTCGCAGCTATTGCGATCGCAATTTAGGTTGATGAATCTATGCCTAAGAGCCTCTTGTAAAGAGGAGGGACAGTGTGACGATGTGAAAGAAGTGCGAGTGTGACAGTAAGAGCGGAGAGACAGCAATTAAGTAGTGGTAATGTTTTTACACATTTTTTTTTTGCAGTGGAGCTTTTTCATAAAGTAGGTTATAGTTAAAGCTATATTGAGGCTGTAAATCAAGTGATCGGCGCTCAGGCGACAGCGGGAAGGGAAGTGGCTCAGGGTGGGGAGATGAGAGGCTGGAACAGGTGAGCAAGTGAACAGCGGGGGTAGGAGGCGATTTTGGTACGGGAGAAAAACCAGCTGCTGGCCCAGCAGTTCCGGAAAAGCAAATTAATTGGTCTGCCAGTATGAAATAAAGGGAAGTAAATACGTTGTGAAAGCTACTCCGTCTGTGTCTGTAAAACTTAATTGGGTACAAGCAGTGGAGTAGTAACTACCCTTGACTAGGAGTAAGTGTACACTGCGGGTAAACTGAAATACACTTCACACATGCCAACTCAAAATCACGGTATGTGGCATCCATGCATTTGGGTTTCACCTAATGTTTAAAACAATTCAGTAGTTAAAACTGTAGCATGCCTCAAATTGGCCAAGGCAAATGTGCACATAGGTACCAGTTGTACGAAAATCAGACAAAGCTTAATTGCATGGTAGACCATCTTGCAACACAACGATAAAGGCAAGCATTAGATAAATCACTGTCTCACACCTAACTCTTACAAGGACAACGTAGCCACGCACTGGTATCAATAAATGACATTTGGGACACCTGTGAGGGACATTAAGAGGATGTATTACATGAAATGTATTTCTTCATTAACCTGCATTAGAGTGAAATTACGTTTAAGAGGGAGAAAGTAAACTCACAACATTTCCTAAATATAATTGAGAGCGCTGGTATGTATAACATACTAAGCACCACGCTGCAGCCAATATAAAATCAGTGCAAACAGCCATCTGATAGCCAGCGCAATAAAGCTTATGTGGAGAGCACTGTGGAGCTCTTTATAGGGATTACCACAGAGAACACTGACGTATGCAAGTGCCCTGGAGCATAGTCCATTGAGGCCATCAATTCAGCATCTCAAGCTTGTCAGATCTCAGCATCAGGAGGCTGTATCCTCCTCCTAAGTAACATTCTTCATGACAAAAGTGCAAAAAAATGCGCCAACAGCCCACATTACTGAGTGAGGCAGGACGCCCCGCTGTCTTCCTCAAACAAAGCTGACTGGACAGAAGAGGGTGGCACACACCACAGCAACATCACTTATGCACTGTGGAAGCCAGAGGTGCCTTCTAAAAAATTAACATGCATTCGTAATTTGCGGAGGTAGGACGCACCCATTCATGTTTGCCTGTCACGCACATCTGTATTACATCTGCCGCCACATACTCCCTAGCTGCGAATGAATTACATCCTCCTTCTAACGAGAGCCCTACACAGCTGATTGAACATGCTAAAAAGTAATTTGATTACAGCACGGTCTATTTAATTGCCGACACCGGCTGTGCTGCGTAGACTTGTAAAAATTTTTGTATAAATGTGCAGTTACTTGTGACAGGTAATTAATTGACATTTGAGACGTAAGACACTCCAGGAGAGGCACGGAACTCACGGACTTCAGGGAATATTTATTTCAGCAGTATGGATGCAAGACAACCTGCCCACGAGGCACCATCCAGACAGGGTATTGGACACTCATGCTGTGGTGACTGACAGTTGTGTGTCGCTTGAGGGGTGCTAGTAGAGGGCACCATGCGTCATTTCCCAAGGGCAGGGGGTGGCTAGTGGCCGCTGTCGGTCTAGAGAGCAGGAAAAACAGGCCGGGAAGGGGGAAGGGACAGTGAGCAAAGACTGAAGCAAGGAGAGCAGAGGAATTCTCCGGCATCACACCGCAGCGAGATGTACACAGTGAAGAAGCGGTGGGTGGAAAGCTCCTTGTCTCTCCAGAGGCATGGGTTTGTGTCCCACAGCTGCCAATTATTTAACATTTTGTTGGGGTGGTCGTTTCATAATGAGCATGAAATGCATTATTACTGGCTCTTTGCGTGACAGAGGGGCCTCGCACGGAGTGATGTACGTCTGAGCAGAGCGCAGGATTTTCGGCGGACCCGTGTCCTCCAAGGGTTTTTAAACAAGCATGGTTAGGGCTGAAGGACGACATACTATCACTCCTGAATAGCTCACTCACAACTGGACAGGTTCCATCCAACTTCAAGGAGGCCCGCCTGATCCCCCTTTTGAAAAAGGCAGGGGCTGATACCAAGATCTTGAAAAACTACAGGCCCATTTCACAACTACCGTTCCTAGCTAAAATCTTGGAACAACACGTACTGCCCACTCTCTCTCAACATCTAGAAAATAATTCTCTATTAGAGCCCAACCAGGCTGGTTTCAGGGCCCACCATAGCACGGAATTGGTCATGCTTTCCGTGCTGGACGACCTGAGACTTAAAGCGGATAGGAAAAACCCGTGTGCCCTGGTGCTGTTAGACCTCTCCGCGGCATTCGATACGGTCAAGCATGACCTATTGTTGTCGCGGATGTGGGATCTCCGTATTCAGGGCACCGCCCATGCCTGGTTGACATCTTTCCTTGAGTCACGGGTCCAGAGAGTGCAATTGGCTAACCTGGTATCGGAGGCAGCAGGTATCACATGCGGAGTCCCTCAGGGCTCGGCATTATCACCTTTACTGTTCAATGCCTACCTGCAACCCCTCATCTCAACATTAAATCAGATGGACTGCAGTATATACAACTATGCCAATGATACGCAGATTATTATTCAAATTGACAATTGTCCAATGGCATACCAGAGAATGCAGAATATCCTAAAATTCACCGTGAACTGGATGACGACCAACTCATTAAAAATAAATCCCGATAAGACCGAGGTGTTGGCGATCACAACGGCATCCAGCCCCTGGAACGATCTCCTCTGGCCTACCGAATTAGGGCCATCCCCAATACCAGCTGAAGCAGTGAAAAGCTTGGGCCTGATCATTGATGCCAACCTCACTATGTCTGCCCAGGTCTCAGCAGTAGTGGGTACATGTGTGGGGCTAATGAGACAACTGCGCAAACTATCCCCTATCCTGACGGTAGACACGCTTAGAAGAGCAGTATCAGCACTGATCCTGGCACGTCTGGATTACGGCAACGTTTTGTATGACAATATCCCTCAAAAATTGTTGAGCAGAATTCAGATAGTCATGAACAACGCCGCCAGACTGATTTTCAACAAACCTAGAAGGACTCAGGCTACTCCCCTCCTCCATAAACTCCATTGGCTGCCGGTGAAACAGCGGGCCAAATTCAAGGGCCTATGCATCACGCATAAAACCCGTACGGACAAGCGCACTTTCTCCCATACAATTCCCAGTGCATGGAACAAACTGCCAGAAAGCCTGCGCAAAGAAACAAATCTTTTATCTTTCAGAAAAAAGCTAAAAACGGTGTTGTTTCAGGAGGCTTGGGGTAATGTCTAACTTTCTCCCCTTTTAGCATTGTGCTCACTCTCTGCCAAGCGCTTAGAGACCCCTGGGTGATAAGGCGCTATACAAATCCAATATTCAAATACAAATACAAATATCGAGTCAGTTTAAATGAGAGCGGACGGTCTGCGTGTAGTGGGGGGGAGGCAGGGCGCAGCATGGGGCTGCTGGCAGCCTGTGATAATGCTCTCTTCTGCCTCTGCTTTCGTATGTGTAAAGCGGCTGATAGGGATGCATGGGCGCGCGATACATGCCCTTCGCAGGGCCGGAGCACGCGTGTTCCCAGGCGGGTGACCCCGCAGCGATCAGCGCTTACTGTCCGCCGCGCGTGATCACGGCCCACGCCTTTGCCATTCAGCGAGTATTCCCTCCGGGAGCCTCCTTCTTACTATTTGGTCCCAGTGGTTTGAGGGGTACAGCTGGGAGGGCGTGTGTTAGGCTTTATATATTGTGGAGAGGCAACCTTACTGCCCGTCTATGGCCACTGCCTCGGCTTGCAACAGTAATTGGAGTCCGTGGGGAGGGTATCGTGGAAGTGCTGGGGGGCAAAACACTGTTGGTCCAGGAGTACCTCACCTGGGTTGTTGGCTAGGGCAAAGGTCATCTAGTACTACTGATACACTACTGGGCAGAGGATGGGCTCTGCCGGGTCCGGCGTAGGGGCGTAACAAACACC
Source organism: Lissotriton vulgaris (assembly GCF_964263255.1). NCBI lineage: Eukaryota > Metazoa > Chordata > Amphibia > Caudata > Salamandridae > Lissotriton > Lissotriton vulgaris. The sequence continues at coordinate 99,028 of NW_028248859.1, read as the reverse complement.
CCAGCAGCCCCCGCAGTGCGGGGGGCCCCTCAGCCCTGAGTAGGTGTATGGGGCCCCTCAGCCTTGAGTAGGTGAAGGGGGCCCCTCAGCTCCTCGGTGGAGATCAGATCTGTGAGTGAGAGGCTCTGAAGCAGGTGCAGGCTGTCTGCAGTCTGCTCCGAGCCCCTCCGCTCTGACCCAGGACTGAAGAGAAACAATGTTTCAACTTACATTGTTCCTCTTCAGTCAGAGTCAGAGCCACGAGCTGGAAAGAGGATGGGGGTGGGGGCGCGGAGGGGGGGGGGGGGGAGCAGGGGCAGAGACAGCATTCTCCAGGGCAATGCTCATGTGTAAAAGGAGAAGGGACGAGGCAGCAACATGGTGCCCTCAGGTAAGAGCACACTTGTTTAGAAGGCATACTACTTTGTGTCTGCCCTCAGTCAGGCGTGTTTAGTAATTGAGCTCAGTGTGCCAAGTTGTGTTTGTGTTGCTCTGGTTGCAGATGAGAGGTGGGGACATTATAGTGTGAAGGTGGCTGACTGTTCTGGATGCCTGGGGTCGGGCGCTTGCTCCCACCTTCTTATATATTTGTTGACACAAGTAACTCTCAACAAGGACCGATAACAAGGAAAGGGTGCTGCGCTGCAAAGAGGGTTGAGTGAGTCTTATGGCAAAAATCGCTATATTTGTTGAAGACGTCTTGGGTCTTGATTGTTTTATTTGGACCTATTAAAAGTAATGTGCCATGGTAGAGCAATACACCTTGTTAGCTGTCCCAACAGACAGTGGAGAGAGAGAGAGAGTGGAGAGAGAGTGGACAGCTTGGAGAGATAGAGTGGAGAAAGTGAATGGAAAGAGAGAAAGAGTGGAGACAGAGAGTGGTCAGAGAGTGAAAAGAGAGAGTGGAGAGAGTGAAGAAATTGGAGAGAGAGAGTGTAGAGAGAGAGTGTAGAGAGAGAGAGTGGAAAGAGTGGAGAGATTGGAGAGAGGGAGTGGAGAGAGAGAGTGAGTGGAGAGAGAGAGTGGAAAGAGAGAGTGGAGAGAGAGTGGCAAGAGAGTGGAGAGAGAGTGGAGACAGAGTGGAGACAGAGTGGAGAGAAAGTGGAGGCAGACAGTGGAGAGAGAGAGTTGAGAGAGAGAGCGAAAAGAGTAGAGAGATTGGAGAGAGAGAGTGAGTGGAGAGAGAGAGTGGAGAGAGAGAGTGGCAAGAGAGTGGAGAGCGAGAGTGGAGAGAGCGAGAGCGGAGAGAGAGAGAGTGGAGAGAGAGAGAGTGGAGAGAGAGAGTGGAGAGAGAGAGAGTGGAGCGAGATAGTGGAGAGAGAGAGTGGAGAGAGAGAGTGGCGAGAGTGTAGAGAGAGAGTGGAGAGCGAGAGAGTGGAGAGCGAGAGAGTGAAGAGCGAGAGAGTGAAGAGCGAGAGAGTAGAGACAGAGAGTGGAGAGCGAGAGAGTGGGGAGAGAGTGGAGAGAGAGTGGAGAGAGAGAGTGGAGACAGAGAGTGGCGAGAGAGTGGAGACAGAGTGGAGAGAGAGAGTGGAGAGAGATTGGAGAGAGCGAGTGGAGGGAGAGAGAGTGGAGACAGAGAGAGTGGCGACAGAGTGGAGAGAGAGAGTGGAGAGAGAGTGGAGAGAGAGAGAGTGGAGAGAGACAGTGGAGAGAGTGGAGAGAGAAAGTGGAAAGAGAGAGAAGAGAGAGAGTGGAGAGAGAGTGGAGAGAGAGAATGGAGAGAGAGTGGAGAGAGAGAATGGAGGGAGACAGTAGAGAGATTGGAAAGAGAGAGTGGAGAGAGAGAGTGGAGAAAGAGAGAGTGGGGAGAGAGAGAGTGGAGACAGAGAGTGGAGAGAGAGTGGAGGGAGAGAGTGGAGAGGTTGGAGAGAGAGAGTGGAAAGATGGAGAGACAGTGGAGAGAGAGCGGAGAGGTTGGAAAGAGAGAGAGACAGTGGAGAGAGAGTGGAGCGGTTGGGGAGAGAGAGTGGAAAGAGAGAGAGACAGTGGAGAAAGAGTGGTGAGAGTGGAGAGAGTGGAGAGAGACAGTGGAGAGAGAGTGAGACAGTGGAGATAGGGAGGACAGAGTAGAGAGATAGAGAGTGGGGAGAGAGGGTGGAGAGAGAGTGGAGAGAGAGAGTAGAGAGACTGACAGACTGACTCAGAGACTGAATACTGACTGACTGAGAGACTGACTGGCTGAGAGACTGACAGAGAGAGAGAGAGACTGGCTGACTGAGAGAGAGAGAGAGAGAGAGAGAGAGAGAGGGAGAGAGAGAGGCTGACTTACTTACAGAGACTGACTGACTGAGGTAGAGAGATACTGACAGAGAGAGAGAGGCTGACAGAGAGAGGCAGAGGCTGACTGACTGAGATAGAGAGACTGACTGTGAGAGAGACTGACTGAGAGAGACTGACTGAGAGAGATTGATAAAGAGAGACTGACAGAGAGAGTGAGAGAGAGAGAGAGACTGACTGACAGAGAGAGAGAGAGAGAGAGAGACTGAGAGAGAGACTGGGAGACTGACAGAGAAAGAGAGACTGACCGACAGAGAGAGACTGACAGAGAGAGAGAGACTGACTGAGAGAGAGAGAGACTGACAGAGAGAGTCACTGACTGAGAGAGAGAGAGACTCACTGCGAGAGACTGGCTGACTGCGAGAGAGAGAGAATGACTGACTGAGAGAGACTGACAGAGGGAGAGAGAGAGAGAGAGAGACTGTCTGGAAGACTGACTGAGAGAGAGGGAATGACGGACTGAGAAAGACTGACTGACTCAGAGAGAGAGGCTAGGAGAGAGAGAGACTGAGAGACTGACTGACAGAGTGAGAGACTGACAGAGAGAGACTGACAGAGATAGAGAGAGACTGACAGAGATAGAGAGAGACTGACTGAGAGAGAGACTGACTGACAGAGAAAGAGAGACTGGCCGACAGAGAGAGAGAGAGACTGACCAACAGAGAGAGAGAGAGAGAGAGAGACTGACCGACAGAGAGAGAGAGAGACTGACTGAGAGAAAGAGAGACTGACAGAGAGAGACTGACTGACAGAGAGAGTCACTGACAGAGAGAGAGAGAGAGAGAGAGACTCACTGAGAGAGACTGTATGACTGTGAGAGAATGACTGACTGACTGACTGAGAGAGAGACTGACAGAGAGAGAGACTGACAGAGGAGAGAGAGCGAGAAACTGTCTGGAAGACTGACAGAGAGAGAGAGAGACAGAGAGAGAGAAACTGAGAGAGAGAGATTGACAGAGAGAGGGACTGACAGGGAGAGAAACTGACTGAGAGAGAGAGCCTGACTGACTGAGAGAGAGATTGTGAGAGAGAGACTGAGTGAGAGACCGAGTGAGAGAGTGACTGACTGACAGAGAGAGAGAGACAGACTGTGAGAGAGAGACTGGCTGACTGAGAGAGAGAGATACTGACTGACAGAGACTGGCAGAGAGAAACTGCCTGAGAGACTGACTGACAGAAAGGAAGCGACTGACTGACAGAAAGACAGAGACTGACAGAGAGAGACTGACTGACTGAGAGAGACTGACTGACCGAGAGAGAGAGACTAAAAAACAGATAGAGACTGACATACTGACAGAAAGAGAGAGAGATAGAGAGACTGACTGACTAAGAGAGACTGAATGACAGCGAGAGAGATAGACTGACTGACTGACAGAGAGGGAGAGAAAGACTGACTGACTGACAGAGAGAGAGAGAGAGAGAGAGAGAGAGACTGTGATGGAATTTGGGTCAAAGTGTGTATGAAGCTATGCAATGCCTCTTAAGATTGCTATTGTCTACTAATAAAAATGTATTATCAAAATGTGCTCTTTGTAGTTACATCTGCTTTTGAAATACTGCATTGTCGCTTTGTCTAATGTTTTAAAACGGAAACGAGAAGGAGCAGTGGATGCACTTTTGTCAAAACTGAACGATGAGTGGGCCCGACGTTGTATATCATGACAGGAGTCTGCATCAGGAAACCCATCTAAAATTGGGCAAACTTCCCTGGCGTACTGATGGCAGGGACCCTGTAATGAATGGACCACCACCTATGATAGCCTGCTGGCAGACTAAGCCCAACCTTTAACTCCACCATCCAGTGTTACTTATAACGGCTGGATTGGTGACAGTGGCGTAACAATAGCCCCGCATCCCCTGCAGTATGGCGGGTCGCTGGCCTGAGAGCTCTAGACTGGCACGGAGGATTGGAGGGGGGCCCCCTCCATGTAGTTTGCAGGGGGGCCCCCTCAAGTTTCGTTACGCCACTGGTCCGGCGGAGGGGCAGGGATCCATGCCGTTAAAGGAGGCAGGCAGGGGAAGAATGCAGGAACAATCAGCATACGCTGCCCGCAGCCTTGCGCATGTGCCTTGAAGTGAGAAAATTACTACCGCACCGTTAAACAACACAGTTAATGCCGCTGCCATGTTTACGTCAGGCAGAAATGCTGAGACAAAGAAAGAGTGTGAACACCCAGCCAAAAGCGGACGAAAACTGTAGTTCAATGCGTAAGGTTATCAGGCAATTTGGAGGAAGTCCAAGATACGGTATTAGTTCAGTGGCAAAAGCAGAGATCTGGATTGGCTCTTAGAGCAGAGTATGTGCCGATCCATATGCAAATCCGGCAGTAAATGTTTTAAAAACAAGTGATAAAGACTTTACAATGGAAACCTTTATTTTTCAACATATTTCAGTGTTTTGATTAAGTATGTACGAATTTATCCCTGAATTGAGTATCATTTATTGAAAAATATATATTTTAATCCACCAACACATCCAACACATCCACTACATCCACCACCACCACATCCACCACCACTACATTCACATCCACCACCACCACATCCACCACCTCATCATCCATCACCGCCACCACATCCACCACATCCACCACATCCACCTCCACATCCACCTCCACATCCACCACCACATCCACCACCACCACATCCACCACCACATCCACATCCACCACCACCACACCACCACATCCACATCCACCACCACCGCACCCAGCACCACCACATCCACACCCACCACATCCACAACCACCACATCTGCAACCACCACATCCACCACCACCACATCCACCACCACCACATCCACCACCACCACATCCACCACCACCACATCCACCACTACCTCATCCACCACCACATCCACCACCACATCCACCACAACCACATTCACCACCACCACATCCACCACATCCACCACAACCACATCCACCACCACCACCACCACCACATCCACCACCACCACATCCACCACTACGTCATCCACCACCACATCCACCACCACCATATCCACCACCACATCCACCACCACTTCATCCACCGCCACCACCGCCACCACCACCACATCCACCACCCCCACATCCACCACCACCACATCCACCACCACCACATCCACATCCACCACATCCACCACCACCACATCCACCACCACCTCAACCACTGCCACCACCACCACATCCACCACCACATCCACCATCACCACATCCACCACCACCTCATCCACCGCCACCACTGCCACCACATCCACCACCACCACATCCACCACCACCACATTAACCACATCCACCACCACATCCACCACCACCACATCCACCACCACCACATCCACCTCACCACCACCACACCCACCACCACCACATCTGCCACATCCACCACCACCACCATCACATCCACCACCACCACCTCCACCACCACATCCACCATCACATCCACCACCACATCATCCACCGCCACCACCGCCACCACCACATCCACCACCACATCCACCACCCCCACATCCACCACCACCACATCCACCACCACATCCACAACCACCACATCCACCACCACCACATCCACCACCACATCCACCACCACCTCAACCACCGCCACCACCACCACATCCACCACCACCACATCCACCACCACCTCATCCACCGCCACCACTGCCACCACATCCACCACTACCATATCCACCACCACCACATTAACCACATCCACCACCACATCCACCACCACCACATCCACCACCACATCCACCACCACCTCCACCACCACCACATCCACCTCACCACCACCACACCCACCACCACCACATCCACCACCACCACATCTACCACCACCTCATCCACCACTACAACCACATCCACCACCACCACCACATTCACCACCACCACATCCACCACCACCACATCCACCACCACCTCAACTACCGCCACCACCACCACATCCACCACCACCTCATCCACCGCCACCACTGCCACCACATCCACCAACACCACATCCACCACCACCACATTAACCACATCCACCACCACATCCACCACCACGTCCACCACCACCACATCCACCACCACATCCACCACCACATCCACCACATCCACCTCACCACCACCACACCCACCACCACCAAATCCACCACCACCACATCCACCACCACCACCACATTCACCATCACCACATCCACCACAAGCACATCCACCACCACATCCACCACCACAACATCCACCACATCCACCACCACATTCACCATGATCACATCCACCACCACATCCACCACCACATCCACCACCACATCCACCACCATCTCATCCACCACCACATCCACCACCAAATCCACCACCACATCCACCACTACCACCACATTCACCACCACTACCACATTCACCACCACCACATCCACCACCACCACATCCACCACCACATCCACCACCACCTCAACCACCGCCACCACCACCACATCCACCACCACCTCATCCACCGCCACCACTGCCACCACATCCACCAACACCACATCCACCACCACCACATTAACCACATCCACCACCACCACATCCACCTCACCACCACCACACCCACCACCACCACATCCACCACCACCACATCCACCACCACCACATTCACCATCACCACATCCACCACAACCACATCCACCACCACATCCACCACCACCACATCCACCACATCCACCACCACATTCACCACGATCACATCCACCACCACATCCACCACCACATCCACCACCATCTCATCCACCACCACATCCACCACCAAATCCACCACCACATCCACCACTACATCCACCACCACATCACCCACCACCACACCCACCACCACATCCACCTCCACATCCACCTCCACATCCACCGCCACATCCACCACCACCACATCCACCACCACCACATCCACCTCCACATCCATCACCACCACATCCACCACCACCATGTGTGTGTGTGGCTCTGTGTGTGTGGCTCTGTGTGTGTGTGTGTGGCTCTGTGTGTGGCTGTGTGTGTTTAGCTCTGTGTGTGTGTGTGATTCTGTGTGTGTGGCTCTGTGTGTGTGTGGCTCTCTGTCAGTGTGGGTGCAAATGCAATAGGTCTCGCATTTGCGAGAGATTAAGCTATTGGCATTGTAAACGACAATGCCATTTATTTATCTGTTTTCAAAACCAACACATAAATACAAAATTTGTCATTTACAATGCCAATAGCTCTAACTTTTGCAAAGGCGAGACCGTTGCATCACTCAGGGCCACCACAGAATCAATCTGTGCAACCATTCAACAACAACTGGTTCAAATATACGCTATCAATGTTTCAAGCTTTATTGCAAATGTCACAAAAAGATGTTAATATTTCACTTCTGTTCTTGGATTTTCGTCACAATAAAATACACTGAACATAATTTCACAAAAGTTCTTTAGAAAAGTTGAAGCTATTGCCATTATAAAAACAATAACTTTTATTTAAGTATTAGTTATTTAAAAAAATTAAACGCCATTGTTATTTGTAATATCAATACATCTAAGTCATGTAAATACAAAACATATTGCATTACAAATGCTATAGGTATCACATTTACGAAAGTTATAACTATTGGCATTGTAAATGACAAAGCTATTAATTTCACTATTTTCAAAAACAACACATAAATAAAAACTTTGCAATTTACAATACCAATAGCTCAAACTTTCCTAATGCGAGACTTATTGCATTGCAAATGCTTGTTTTTATACTTACCTAATTGGTCTGGATTCTGCCTCTGAGTGTGTGACATCAGCCTTGATTGAGTGAATACAATAAATGCTTAACGCATCCTCTTGATAAGCCTAACTGCTTGACCACAATACCGCAAATAGAGATGTTAGTGATTATCTAATTAGGCTTCCCCTATACCTCTGGGGAACCCGTGGACTCTGTGCACACTATACCGTACTTTGGTATAGTACATGCAGAGCCACTTTCCTACACATATAATTTATGTTCTCCACAGTACCCTTTGATCATCCCTTGGAGGTATTTAGAAGCCAGACGATATCAATAAAACAGAAAACTTTGTTGCGGCTTCCAGATGAAAGATGCGCCGGGCGCAAACTGTGATAATGCACCCCATTATGGTGTATGCACTGCCGCCAGGGCAGCTAAGAACTCATGCTGCCCAGGGTGCAGCGCATTCATGTGAAAACACGGAGCACCCGAACTGTGTTTTCACAGTGCAGGTGGCATACGCATGCACTTTCAAAGGGGTATAGAGATCCCCTTGCAGGCGGGTGCAGTCAGGACTGCACCCGCCTGCAAGGGGATGTCTGGGGGGTCCATGGAACATCTTTACCCCCTGCAGAGGGCTGTTGTCAGGAGGCGCATTGACAGTGCAACACCTTTTAAATAGCGCACTGTCAGTGTGCCTCCTGAGGGCTTCTTTGACTCTGTGGCCGCATCTGTAATATGGCACGGGCACAGAATCAAAGGAATTCCTTCATTTTCATTGGGCACGCCCATATACAAATAAGGGAACACCTCTGTTGATAGCACTGGTGCTTTAAGTGCACCAGCGCTATCGGTATATTATAAAGGGGACGCACAAGCCCCTGTGTCCCCTACGATAATATTAAAGTGCCCCAGGGGTGTGCAAAGCTGGAGCAAACGCCTCTTGCATCCCCGAGCACCATCTATATTACAGCCCCAGATATCACATTCAACCCTCTTCAGGCCTCCATCAGAAGGGCCTCATGAGTGGAAACCTTGATGCATGTTGATTCTAACCCTAAAGGCAAAGTGACTGATACATTCATTGCAACTCTGCAAGCCAGGCAGGAATGCCTTATTGTTGCACTACTAGTCACCAGTGTTACTGAATGATATGCCTTTGCACTAAGGTGTTACACCAGTGATGACCCCTCAATATATGTATGACAGATCTACAGCCCCATTCTGTTATCAAGAACCTTATATGGCCTAAAGAGCCTACTAGAAAGGAAGGACATTAACTGCTCAGAAAATAATATCAAACTGAATCAAACAAAAACTAAAGTGACAATTTGGGGAGTAGAGTCCTGGATAGGTAGAAAAAGTATGTTTGTACATATGTTGTATTTGTGTAAGTCAAACCTAGCTGAAAGACAACTGAGCCACTCATATTCACAAGCAGAACCTGGAGAATTGGTTTCACTGTCTAAAGTCTGGTTCTCTCCAACCTCCTTTTTGTGAGGAACTAGTTGTTAAGCTAAAGGTAGCAGATAAAATACCTGTCTAGATTTGTTAAAGCTAATGCTCTCCGATAAAACCCATTGCTTCCATAGCTAAAGGGAAGGGAAAGGCAGTTATTCTACTGTGCAGAGAGCGGGCCGTGGACTATATGAACTATGCTAGAGCTAGCTCTGCATCTGCTTACTATTACTATTGAATAAACACAGATGGCCTTTTTAGAAGCATATTGGTCATTTACAAGCAATGTCACAGATTTTAAGAAAAATCGATGAGTTCTGCACAAAAAGAAGGACCTCTGCAAAGTACATCAGACAGATGAATGTTAGTTTGATGCTGTAAAAGACTGAGAGGGTCATCAGATAGCAGGCGGATCGCCACTGCCATTCACCCGCCAAAAATCACCACACGCATATAAATTCCCCCACCACATTATCATGGCGGGGGGACCCCGGTGGACGGGAAGACTGTCTGCCGGTTTTCCGCCGGTCGGCAATCCGCCCGATTGCCTACCGGGCGGAAACCCAAGGGATATGGTGGCGGTGCCCTGCAGGCACCGCTATCCATATTAGCATCATGCTGGTGGAATGCCTTTCTGTGGCAGCGTTGCCGCCACGGAAAGGCATGCGGTCTTCAACTATGGGGGCCCGTAGCGGGCCCGCAGGGATTCTGGGGGATGGGGGGTGCACCTGCATTTCAATGTACAACATGGCAGGCACCACACGGTGCCTGTTACATTGTGCATTGATATGCACATCTTGCACTTGTGGCATTGCCGCGGGCGGTGCTAAAAGCACCGCCCGCCTCAATGTTACAAATGCGGGATGAGCCTGCCCGTTTGGCGGGCACATCCTAATTGTTGGTGCAGGACCGCCGCACCCATTACGGCCGGTCCCGTTTCCCTGGGCTATGGCGGGCAGACTTTACTAATGAGCCCCTGAGTCTCTTGAGAATCATGTCTTTTGAAGCCAAGGAAGAAAACTCAAGGGGAAAAAGTTTCCTAGTAAAAACATCAGTTCCGGCTGTTATTGAATTATAATCGATGAGAGATACTCTGAAAACAACAATAGATATTGGCTAGAAAGATGAGAAAAGCCCAGCAATATACCATGAACTCACATAACAGATCACCAGGACATTTGTCTACCACACTTCACACCATTGAAACATCCAAACTTTACACACTATACTAGAAACCTCTACCAGAGAGACATCCTGGGAAAGACTGGCATCCAACCTTTGTAAAGGCTACAACCATCAAATGGGAAATATCACCCACAGTTTTCTTCATTGTCGAAAGGATGAATAAACTATCTACATGAACCCTCTAGAACTTTTTCAAGGCATGAAGGAGAAGTATGTGAGGCCTAAGCTACTTAGACCAAGACGACACTTGACTAGAAGTGTAGCTTTGTTATTGTGGGAAAGACAGAACATGAGAAAACAGATGTAAATGGCTACGAACTTGGGAGGAGAAATTACGGGCCTTAGAGGCAACTACCACACATTTGGAGAAAATAACTAAACAGAGTGTGACAAAGTCTAGATGGTAAATACATTGGCATGATGCCTGTTTATTGAATGTATGATGATAAGCTACACAAAGTGAAGGGGGTGTCGGTGCTGTAAAACAATTGCCTTGTTGCCTCAGCTCCAAGGAGGACTTGCATATCTAAGAAGCCGCCACCATCACACCCCAACTACGAAAGGTCATTAACATCTCCTTCAACTCCGCGACATTCCGGGAAAGCTGGAAGCACGCCAAAATCAACGCCCTCCTCAAGAAGCCCAAGGCGGACCCAAGGACCTAAAGAACTTCCACCCCATCTCCCTGCTCCCCTTCCCGGCGAAGGTCATTGAGAAAATCGCCAATATACAGCTGACCCGCCACCTCGAGGACAACAACATCCTAGACCCGTCGCTATCCGGATTCATACGGAACCACAGCACCGAGACAGCCCTCATTGCCGCCACAGACGACATCCGATGTCAACTAGACAACGGTAAAACCTCAGCCCTCATCCCCCTGGACCCATCAGCTGCCTTTGACACGGTCGCCACCACACACTAAGAACACACCTCCAAGAAGCCGGAATTCGGGAAAAAGCCCTGGACTGGACCACTTCCTTCCTCTCCGACAGAACCCAGAGTGTCCGGCTCCCACCCTACCATTCCAAAGCTACCAACCACATCTGCAGGTACCCCTAGGGCTCATCCCTCAGCCCGAAGCTGTTCAACATCTACATTGCCCCCCTCGCTCAAGTGGCCCGCCAACAGGACCTGAACATCATCTCCTACGCCGACGACACCCAGCTCATCCTCTCCCTTACCAAGGACCCACAGACCGCCAAAACCAACATCCACTAAGGGTATGAAGGCCGTTGCCGAGTGGATGAGGAGCAGCCGCCTGAAGCTGAACTCGGACAAGACAGAAGTCCTCATCCTCGGCCCTACCCCGTCTGCCTGGGACGACTCCTGGTGGCCGACAAGACTAGGAACAGCACCGACGCCCACGGACCACGCACGAGCCTTGGGAGTCATCCTCGACTCCTCCCTCTCCATGTCCAAGCAGATCAGCGCCGTCTCCTCCTCCTGCTACAACACCCGCCGCATGCTTCTCAGGATCTACAAGTGGATCCCGATCGAAACCAGAAGAACGGTGACCCAAGCCCTCGTCAGCAGCCGGCTGGACTATGGCAATGCACTCTACGCAGGAATCCCGACCAATCACCTACAGCGACTACAACGCATCCAGAATGCATTGGCCCGCCTGATCATCAACCGCCCTTGACGCAGCTACATCACCCAGAACCTCAGAGACCTTCACTGGCTCCCCATCAACAAGAGGATCACCTTCAAGCTCCTCAACCACGGTCACAAAGCACTCCACAACTCCGGACCAGCCTACCTGAACAACAGACTCAACTTCTACACCCCCCCCCCCGCCAGTCTCGCCCTTGCCGACGTCCCGCGAATCCAGCGTACCACCTCCGGAGGCAGATCCTTCTCCTTCCTTGCTGCCAAGACCCGGAACACCCTCCCCACCCACCTGCGGCAGACCCAGGACCTGCTCCCCTTCAGGAAGCTCCTCAAGACCTGGCTCTCCGAGCAGTAGCAGCAGCCCCCCCCCCCCCCCCTCCCTCAGCTCCTTGAGACCCTCACGGGTAAGAAGTGCGCTTTAGAAGTTCAGTCATTGTTGATTGATTGATTGAAGCCAGGGTCTTCAGGGTGCATCTTCCTTTCACCTTTCCGAATTTTTGACCTGATTGTTTTTTGTTTTTCTAATTATTTACACACTGGTTTCCTTTTCCCACTAAATTAACTATCTTTCCTTTGTCTTTCCTCTTTTCAACCTCTCTTATCTCTACCATATGTTTTCATGCCTATTCTTCTCTTTACCTTTTATTAGCCACTTTTTAAATTAGCTAGCAGCTAATGAACTATAGATTGAAGACTTTCTGATTTGTTTCTTTTTTAATGTAATTATCAAATGATCATGACATCTGGAAATTAGTCTGACTTGCATTTGCATAAGCATTAACTCCAAAAAGGGCACCCTTGAACTCGGTTGGACACATGAGGATTATAGCCTTTGGCCTACCCTAACTACTGTTACTCCACTTATCTTTATACCGAGTCTTCGGCACACTTTTTTATCTAAAAGGTTTTGACAAATTCAGTCCTAATACATTGGAGCATATTTAACCACTCGCCACTGTGCATTATTAAGTCACATCCCTGGATCGTTCCTATATATATAAAGGAAGGCTATGTTCTATTGTTTTATGCTGTGCTTGTTCAATGAGGAGTCAATGCTTTTTGAGGGCCCCACTGGGGCAGGAAGTTCCTTAACCACAATTTCATTTAGCTCATATTTTTGGCAACAGCAATTCCAGCATCACAAATGGTCATTCCTAACAACTCAACTAGAACACAACTCACTCTCTACAGAAGGTGACTCAGCATTGTTAAATTTTGCAAGACAATGTAGCAAAGCCACTTCTGCTGTAGAAGATTCTCTTAACCAAACTCCATCTGCTTGAATAGTAGAGGTTAACAGAATCCCACAGCGCACTTCCAGAATTTTTCTTCCAAGCAATTCAAATTCTGGAAAGCTTCTGGAGTCCACACCAGACCTTCATGCTGAGTAGTAGGTTTGTTTTTTCCCTCATAAGCTGTTTTGAATAAGGCCATTGTGAGTACCCCATATGCCTTTTTGAAGAGTTTCAAGGCAAGCGTAGCCGTAACACCCTAATACTAAGAATATTTCCAGCGTAGGTTCAAACTAAGGTTTGGAAAAAAACGAATTCCAAAGTATTTATAAGAATGTCCCACATCTACCTTCCATCACACGAGCCTCATTATTTTCCCCATGACTTTGGTTATAACTAGGGTGTACTATAGAGAACAGTTAGCATATGAGTCAACTGATACTACTCTATTACCGCATGCATTATTTTAGGGAGAACATTAGGTTATTTAAGTGTTTCATAGCGGTTGATCTTTAGGAAGTGAAAAGAATAAATAACCTCCGTCCAACTTTGGGGCCGATTCCGAAGCGGTCGCAAATGGCTCTGACCATTGATCAGAGCTGTTCCGACCACATTGGAATTTCCTGTTCGGATTCCTTTCCGACTGAGCCAATCAGATGGGCTCGGTCGAAAAGAAATCCGAACCGTATTTCCTAATGGCCTCTGATCGGCCTGGAGAGCCCGGCGGCCATTCGGGAATCCTCTATCAATCCCTTGGGCGGCTCTTTCCGGCCAAGGGATTCCCACAACCTTTCTGTGCTGGCCTTTCCGACATGGAAAGGCTGTTGGAATCCCACTTTTAGGGGCCCCAGCAGATGCAAGGCCACTGACTGGCAACCTAGGGGCAACTATGGTGCCCCCTTGTTGGTCCCTGAACCCAGTGGCAGGCACCTTTCAGAATGCAAGCTGCCATTGTAAAGTATGGGCATGCGACCAAACAGAGTCCAGTCGCATCTTACTTGCGGGCTGGAACCAACCACAGGAGGTCATTTGGTTCATGTTACCAACTGGTGTCGGACAGACTCTTGTCCATCCAGAATCGGGCCCTAGGAGTTCATTCTTACATCTCTGTGCTTTAGCATGTAGGTTGTTCTGCTCATCTACTTGTGTATGTCTATTTTTCACTTAACATTCAGAAATGCATTTTGCTTGTTCTACATATTTTGAGTGAATTATTGACATAGCAGTCACTCCTAATGGAGGATTACCTATGTTTTTTTACTGAGTTTTATAAAGCCGAACTTGACCCGAAAATATGGGTTGTTGAGCGCTTTACACGAGCACCAGTTTCATTACATGAGGACACATTCATTTTTGTTAGGCACGGGAGGATTAACAGCCTGATTCATCAAAGACCCGTTTTGCGAGTCTATATTAGCGATTCATAAGGAATCGCTATCACAGACTCGCAAAACGGGATTCATGTAGGAATCGCAAAATAAAATGCGATTCCTACATATTCCTTATTTGCGATTAGCAAATTGCTAATCGCAAATAAGGAATACTCCCCATTCATTCCTATGGGCCAAAAGGCCCATAGGAATGAATGGGGAGTATTCCTTATTTGCGATTAGCAATTTGCTAATCGCAAATAAGATAGTGATTTAAAGGGTGCCTGGGGTGTCCAAAGGACAGCTTGTAGCACCCCTTAAATGCAAATTTAAACAGGTGTTGCGCACACACATGTCCAAAGGACATGTGTGGGTGCAACATGCAACTTAGAAAAATGCTTTTAAAAGCATTTTTCTAAGTTTTCGCTGTTTACCACGAGGTTTGACCTCGCGGTAAATAGCGGGCCGAAAGTGCGAATTCGCTATTTAAAAATGGATGATGAATTGCATTTAAGGAATCTCAAATAGAGATTCCTTAAATGTAATTCCTCGTAAAATAGCGAAATCGCTATTACCGATTTTTGCATTTGGGATGATGAATCCCAAATGCAAAAATCGCACTCGCAAAGGGCCAGATTCTCAGAATCTGGCCCTTTGCGAGCGCAATTCAGCTTGATGAATCAGGCTGCTGGCCCTTTGCGAGTGCGATTTTTGCATTTGGGATTTAGCATCCCAAATGTAAAAATCGCTAATTGCGATCTCGCAATTTTGCGAGGAATTACATTTAAGGAATCTCTATTTGAGATTCCTTAAATGCAATTCATCATCCAATTTTATTTTGCGAATTCGCCATTTCTGGCCGCAATTTACCGCGAGGTCAGACCTCGTGGTAAATTGCAAAAACTCAGAAAAATGCATTTAAATGCATTTTTCTGAGTTGCATGTTACACACACACATGTCCTTTGGACATGTGTGTGTGCAACACCTGTGTAAAATTTTATTTGAGGGGTGCTACAGGGTGTCCTTTGGACACCCCTGGCACCCTTCAAATCGCTATCTTATTTGCGATTAGCAAATTGCTAATCGCAAATAAGGAATACTCCCCATTCATTCCTATGGGCCTTTTGGCCCATAGGAATGAATGACGAGTTTTTACTTATTTGCGATTAGCAATTTGCTAATCGCAAATAAGGAATATGTAAGAATCGCATTTCTTTATGCAATTTCTACATGAATCCCGTTTTGCGAGTCCTTAATAGCGATTCGCTATGAATCGCTATTAGGGGCTCGCAAAACGGGAGAATGATGAATCAGGCTGCAGATTCTCAGAATCTGGCCCTTTGCAAGCGCAATTTTGTTTGATGAATCAGGCGGAAAGTGTTAGACCTGGTGGGCGTTGGTTCGACGCCTGGAAGCTGTGTAGTTTCCGACCTTGTGCATTATAAAGGCTAGCTAACATAATGAAATGCATTGTGTTCTTCAGATGTCTGTTGCCGCCTTCAATCCCAATAAAACCCATCACAAAACCTTTCTAGAAATCTCTTCACATCCGCACCGTCCATCCCCCGTCACTGGCATTGCCTCTGCATGCAGTCTCTTTAAAACGAAAGATTAAGATGTTGATCTTATCAGTCAATCGCCCAATAAAGCAGTCGTTAATGTGGGTATGACATTTGCTGCTCGGTGTTTACCTCTAAATTATTATGTTTTTGGTACATGCAGCACAGTGATTCTCCCATCAGTGAATGGCTCGGGACCCATCACCGCCATCATGGCTGCCTTCCTGACTGATGCCTTTACTGATCCGTACACAGAAGACGATGACATGACGGTGGGAACTCCTCTCTACATTGGCATCTCCACTACTTTTTCGGATGGAGACGTGTTTACGCTGAGAGCAGACAAGTGCGTTGCCACCCCCAGCAACAACCCCGCTGAGCCCGGCGTGCTCTTGATATCAAACGGGTAAGTGGTCATTACACAAGTGAAAATAGTCTTCAGACGCTAAAGTTATATTAAAATCCCATACGAAGTAAATAAGCAGAAAAGTAGAAATGAACTATTCTCCGATGTCATGAAAGTCAAAGCTGAACAGTAGATACGTGTGACGTATACCCTTTAATGACCAGCAACGGCTATGTTTGAAAATGAGAGGCCACTAAAGTTGGAAACACAAACCCAGTGATAGTGAGTGAATGAATTAATTATTGAGATAATTTGTCTAGCGCCCACCGTTCACTTTAAGAGCACGCATCAGCAACTGAAAGAAACACATTGGTATTCAGAGAAAAAGTGAGAACGGAGTAGGAATTTAAGTGGAAATGCACCTACACACGACTGACTGATGCAGTGAGCTCAGCTGCTGTTAAAACCTGCCCACCAGGAAACGGCGGCTGGAGGTCCGAAGGATCCCTGCACATCCCAACACCTGTCCCCATCCGTCCGCAGATGACAAAAATACGGCACACACAACCCCTGACACATGCATCCTTTAGAGCTGATCCGGATTTATTTGGGAAAAGCAGCATATTGGCCCAGCTGTAAGACGGGATTTAGCATGCGCACACAGGTTTGCGACCCGTTTGCGCATGCTAAATCCTTGTGGGCCATATAAGAACATACAGGCATATGCATCAAAGTAAATACCGGGAGCAAAGGGGCAGATTCTCAGAATCTGCCCCTTTGCTCCCAGAATTTTTGCATTTGGGATGCATCATCCCAAATGTAAAAATCGCAAATTAAGGAATCTCTAAATTGAGATTCCTTAAATTGCAATTGCATTTAAGGAATCCCAAATTGAGAGTCCTTAAATGCAATGCATGAAAGTTAAAAAAATAGCAAATTCGCTAATAGGAGTAGCAAATTACCGTGAAGTTGAGCTTCATGGTAATTTGCTAAAACTTTGAAAAAATCACTTTTGTGCATTTTTCAAAGTTTCATGTTGGGCACACACATGCCATGTGTGTGCAACATATGTGCAGAGATCAATTTCAGGGGTGCAACAGGGTGTCATTTTGACAACCTTGCACCCTTCAAATTGCATGAGCAATTTCCGAGTACCTATTGGTACTCGCAAATTGCTCATGCAATCTCCAATTCAGTCCTTAATGAATGGGACGGCATTCCTTAATTGCGACTAGCAATTTGCGAGTAGCAATTAAGGAATGTTTAGGAATCGCTATTTTAATAGCGATTCCTACTGCATAGGCTTTTGCTATTCCTAAATAACGATTCCTTAAAAATCGCTATTTAGGAATAGCAAAAGGCTACGTTGATGCATCTGCCAGTTAGTGTTTTGCGAGGTGCTATTAGGAAGCGGTGTCCCTTCCTAATAGCGACCCCAAAGCCATGTATGAATGTTTTGCGACCGCAATTGCGGTTGCAAAACACTCTCAAATTACCACCCTCTTCAAGAGGGTGGTAATGCACTCGCAAAAGGGAAGGGGAAAATATTTTTTGGGGCAGGTAGTAGTCCCCAGGACCACTGCCTGCCCTTAAAAAATTAAACAAAACCGTTTCATTTTTCTTTTTTAAATGCATCCTGTTTCCCTTTAAGGAGAATAGGCTGCTTTAAAAAAAAAAAACCTGCTTTATTGAAAAGCAGTCCCAGACATGGAGGTGTGCTGAACTCAGCAGGCCACCATCCCTGGGAGGGCCAGCCATTCCAAATGGAGTCGCAAATTGTGAGTGGCTCATTAATATTCACAGGCCTCACATTTTGCGACCCCATTGGGAATCCCAATCAGTGTCTCTGACACTGTTGTACATTCCAAATTGCGACTCACAATTTGCGAGTCGCAATCAAGCGCAAATTGCGAGTCGCAATTTAGAATGGTCATACATTTGGCCCTTAATCTGGTATTCTTGGTAGTGTCGCAAATATTGTACAATATTGTGGCAGGGCTTGAAATTTGGAGCACAGTGTCAATCAGTGGTTGAGTCTCACACCTTGAAGCACTGAGTGCATAAGAGAATCAGCCCTCGGAGCACTCGATGTCTCACTCGATGTCCTAAGTTCTTCATTTCGTCCATTACCATAGGAGGCCTAGAAACAAACAAACAAACTCACACACAGACACACACACCTTCAAGTCAGCAGGACTGTAGGGGTGACTGTGGAAGCAGTCTTTTAAATCTAACTCCACGCTCTCCTCTCTCCACAGCTGTGCAGTGAGGGATGACGTGGATGTACAGATTATCCACAACGGTGATTCCCTGGAAGTTATGTTTCAGATAGAGATCTTTGCCTTTACAGACCAGTCTGCAGTGTACATGAGCTGTGATATATCCCTGTGCCGAAAGACAACACCAGACACCTGCGGGGTAAGTGATGGAGGTTGATACAGAAAAGGGAATTAATTAACTTCCCATACCATCACTTGTGTAAAAGGAATGAGGTGGGCCTGCAACATGGGGGTATGTTCAGGGCTGACACAAAGCAGAAGTGTGCTCCTCTTTTAAGACTGCGCCTGCTGTGTTGTAGCTCTTTTCTTAGTGCAGATTCGGGCCCATAAAGTGCTATGCGATGAATCAGAATCCACAACCGAGGCGAGTCATCAAATCAATACATTTAGATAAAGTGAAGCACATCGGACTCCACCAGGAAGTCAGAGATTGTTAGGCTTTCAAACCATAAAGGTTTATTAAAGGTTAAAAATGTGTAGATTCAAATTAATCATATCAGGATCAATCGGTACTGAATACATGAACACATTTAATGAATATTAAGTTCAAAATCAATCAAAGTCATATAGGAAAAAAAGCTAACTAATATAAAGTTGACTCAAAGAAAAAGGTAAGTGAAGTTTGTTCTCCCACAAAACAGGTGCCCTACTCGGATCTCAGCTGCCTGCAAGCTTTCCGGAAAGGCTGCTGAGCTCTCTAATGCATTGCAGTTGCTTGAATCAGATAATTCAAATATTTGATACACCTGTGCATGGTTCTCACAAAACAAACCAATCGGGTTAAAGCATACTGATATAAGACTAAGTCATTCGTTTCTCAGGCTCCTACAAAATGAAGCTTCCCTAAGTGACCTTCAAACTTACAATTATCTTCAAATTAACGAGATACATTGCATCAGTCTGTGCTCTGCAGGTGGACTGTAATAACTCATTAGAACATTCTACATTGAACACGTAAAACAATACATATCTGATAAGAAAGGAAACAAAGACACATCTGTCTCTTAATTGCAGTTCAGCTTCTCCTAGAAATAAAGAAATGCACATATATCAAACAGGATGGCAAGCAGATGTCAGACATGTAAACAACAAACCTACATTAGCCATGATCAATCTTAATGTCGATGTAATGCAAAATATCTGATATGAAAATAACTCCATCATCTTCTCTTGTGAAACCGTGAGCTGTGTTTGCCTCTTCCTGGTTCCAAGCTATGCTGTCTCCAGCTCGTGCACTATCAAAGATACTGTCCTGCTCCGCGCCAGTCCACCTGTTTCATGATATGTCCCCATGGCTCGCACCAAGAACAGGTCGCTGGCTCAGAGCCGAGCTGGGAGCCTGTTTTTATGCATTTGCACTGTCAAATGAGCGTACAATGAATTCCTCCTACTTAGTCCATGAGCTGCAGACAGTACAGCTCATAAACAGAGAAAGTCAAACACTGCTCAATGTTTCAGAGCTCTGCAACCACATCATTAAAAGGGCGCAGGCTCAGATAGGAGCTGAGTGCATGTTATTTTTTTTGTTATTTTTTGAAAGAGGTGTCTAAAGTTAATATATATAATTCAAGATTTTTCCAAAATAATGCATGAAGTGCAGACAGCACAAGCCGGAAACAGTGACCAGGGATAAAAATTTGCTAGCATTCGCGCCAAAAATTTTCAATTCTATTAAAGACACAGAGGCGAGGATTATGCTTCACTTTCGTTTATTGCTGCTCACAGCAGCCAATGAAAACGTTTTATTACACAAAATAATCTACATTTCCCATGATGCTTCTTCTTACATCATATCCAGTCTGACCCCATAAGAGCCACCATTTCCTTATCCTGAGCCTGTTTCTTTGAACAATGTAACATTAATCAAGTCCAAACTATCATGCTTGAACGTGGAAGAGCCATAACAACTGGAACGTTATACATCTTCTTCAATCAGAAGCACACCTATTCTGTCTTCTTTTCGGAACATGGAAGGAATGAAACATAGGAGAACCCGTAACTTCTGCTAACAGAATATAAAATACATACAGTAGTCCGGTATTACCGATATTGTAACATAACCGGGTGGGATAATCCTCGCCTCCGTGTCCTTAGTAGAATTGAGAATTCATGGCGCAAATGCTGGCAAATGTTTTATTCTATTAGAGGACTGGAGGCTTCGGATTATGCTTGTTTAACACTTATCAAAAACACAGAAGTTATATCACTCACCCGTTTATAATAAAATTGTTTAAACACAGATTCAGATGACCAATCAGCAAATCTCATAATGTCCTGAATGGTTGAACCCAGCAGGTTTCAGACTCCATAGTGCCACGCACTGAATGTGCACCAAGCACCTGGGTATCCCCCCCCAGCGTCTTTCATAACCAATTATAACCATCTCGCTATTGTCGCTGTAGATACTGGATTGAATGGTTTGTGCAAGGCGATCAATAGCTGTTTAGAACTTTCTGGTCTCACGGATCGTGTACTATCCTCATATGCCTTCAAGCATTGTACCACACATAATTGTTCATTATTAGGCAAAGCATTATACTCAATATTACTTGACATTGTTTTCCTCCTGCTCGTAATGGTAAATGAGACTCCCACTGGAGTATATACATACTATTATGGCTAGAGCCTTTACGTCAGAAGAACGACAGCAAGCAGAGAGACACAATTGCATAGCTAGTTTAATAGACAATTGTTTTCTAGATATTTGAGAATTACAGGGCCATTTATCAAACAGATTTAGCACTAGCGATATTACCTATAAACATAAATATTTTGGTTTTGGGGGGTTAGGTACTCTAATACCCTTAAGCAATTAACACATAACTGGGTGCATACCTATTGGTCTACCATCTACCTGCATATGTCCTGCAGAAATGGCAGATCTAAAATTGTTGATAGAACGATATACCAAGCCCTCTGAGGCTTTTTCAGAGAGAAAATTTACAACTTGGGATACCACTGCACCCACGGGATCCACGTGCCGTTCTACGCACCAACATACCCAGCATTTCCAAGCTGAAGAATATCTTTTTCAAGTGGAAGGGGGCCCAGGCCTGTCTGATGAATTCATAAGCTTTCCTGGCATTTCCCATTGTAGCCGGAAAGCCTCCATGCCATCAGGGACAACTGCCGACATTACCAATGGGTTCAGTTCCCCATGAGGGCCATGGAGCAGCGTCTGAGACCAAGGGAGCATACTGGCAAGGTGGCTACTCATTTCCAAAGCGATGTTACCAATATCACTTCTGCTTGTTACCGAACTATGTGTGAGGTCACTCGGGGAAGGAGGATGAATGAGGGAAATGAGAAAAAAGTCCTTTACCACTGGAAGGGTAACTCATGTGAGCACTCCATGAATAGGCAAAAAGCATAATTGAGATTCCGCGCCCAATTCTGGGTAAAGGCATCTATCGCTCTCTACATGGTGTCTGGCCTCCAGCTGAAGAAGGTCTGCAGTTGTTGATTTAGTCTGGATGCAAACAGATCTATCTCGCAAGGACCCCATACTTCCAGTAACCATTGGAACAGTTGCGGCTGAAGAAGCCAGTCGATGTAATCCTCAGGTACCTGGATTTCCAGTCCACGACAGTGTTCGACTGCCCCGGAATGTACTCCGCAATCACAGATATCTGATGCTTCAGGCAGTAATGCCAGAAATCCTTCGCTATTTCCACAAGTAGTGACAACCTCGTACCTCCCAACTTGTTTATATATCTCACTGCCGAGATATTGTCCATCATGAGGAGGATGCAACAAGACACTTGTTTGGGGGAGAGAGTCCGTATTTCGAATGACCCTGCTAACAGTTCCAGGCAATTGATGTGGAGTTATAGTTCTTGAAGAGACCATCGACCACCTGTGGAGATATATCCGCAATGTGCTCCCCAGCCTTTTCCACTGGTGTTTGACTGGATAACTATTTCTGGATGAGAGCCGATAATGCCTCTGCCATTCCAGGCCTCTACTTGGCCTAACCACCATTGCATTTCGTCCTGACTTCTTGCGTTATAGGAACTAGATCTGTTTATGAAAGTCTCTTGCATAGGTATTGGATCTTTAATCTCTGAAGGGCCTGATAATTCAGTTGGCCTGGAAATATCGCCTGTATTGAGGATGCCAATTACCCCACTGTCCTTGCAATTATTTGTAGAGATGCCACCTGTTTGGATTGAACTGAGGTGATCTCCTTATTGAGGTCCCGTAGCTTTGACTTGGGAAGACTCATTTGAGCCGTCTGTGAGTCTATTACAAATTCTAGGAAGTCTATTGACTGGACGAGGGCTAAGACTGATTTGGGATCGTTGATCACAAAACCTAGGTTTTGCAGAAGGGAGACCCTCATCAGCAAGTGAAGTTTGGCCAATGCTGGAGTCTGAGCCATGGTCAGAATATCGTCTAGATAAACTATCATGCAAATTCCTTGTGTTCTGAGATGGGCTATGACCGGTTTCAGCACCTTGGTGAAACACCATGGTACTGAGGAAAGCCCGAAATAAAAGGGCGAAATATTCTAACCATCGGTTTCACCATTGAAACTGAAGGGGGTATATAGGGATCGTCAAGTGAGCGTCCTTTAGGTCCAGCCGACCATCCAATCCCCTTTCTTTAATAGGTCGGCCAATAGATGGATGCCTTCCATCCTGAAATGTTTTTAGACCATGAAGTGATTGAATTCTCTCAGGTTTAAAACCAACATGTGACCCGTACCTTTATTATGTGCGAAGAAAACTTTGCTGCAGAAGCCGCAAGCCCTATTGTCGCAATAGAAAATTGTGTGTTTCTGCAGCAATTCCTCTATTTCTGTGTCTATAAAAACACATTATGGTTGGAAAAAACTCAGTTGTCTGGTGTATTTGTCTTGAAGGGGTGTCTGGTAGAATTCTAGATAAAAACCCTGAATAGTCTGTAAGACCACGCATCCTGAGATAACACCCTCCAATTGTGTATGAAGTATTGTATACGACCCCCAAAGGGTAGTTGAAGCAAATGCAGTACATTTACTTGCAGCTTTTTGAGCTTGGAACCCTTTTTGGTGTCCACCTCTATTGAACCGGTGTCTGAACCTTTGCCTTGTCGGGGAGAAGGTTCCACCCCTAGTAGAGTCCCAGTCTCCTCTACCTCGTCCATAGTCTCCTCTAGGAGGACCTTGATAATATTGGCGGCCGGGCAAGAGTCCTCTGTCTCGCCTGGCCCGGTGATAAAGGCCAGCATGGAACACTCGTTTGATACCTGACTGTGCCTTGTCCAGGGATATAAATATACCTACGTACTTGGACACGTCCTTAACAAATCTATCCCCAAAGGGATTGCCTTCTGCTAACGGACCTGGCTCATCAGAGGCTAATTCTGTCAGATTGGAGTCCATACTTATTAACAAGGGTTTGTGCTTCTCCGTGAAAAAGGGTGCAGTTTGCGTTCCCTAGCGAGCAGATTGCTCTTTGTGTCCACCCCACTAGAATATCTGGGTCAATGGAGTGGCCAGATCTTTGTCCATGAGAGCCATCTCCAGTATCTTGGCCAATGGTCCTGCTACATTGAGTAGCTTGTCCTGACAGCCTCACCAGGCTCGATCAATGCCCTTTTTTGGATCTTTTGCAAATTTCTTAAGAAACATCAGGAGGTTGGCATCAATATTGGGGGTTTCTGCGACTCTATTTGGGATATCTGGGCAAGGCCACTCTGAACACAGTCTATTTTGCACCTCTTTGTCAAAACCCTTCCTAAGGTTATCATGTAGGTAGTCTGCCACTTCTGAGGAGGGAACCCAATCCGAAGATCTGGGGTGGACTATACTTGTTGGGTCGAAAGTAAACAGCGTATTAGAGTCCTTATCCAGTGCCTTATCTGTCTTCCTAGATCTCTTTTCAGGTGATGCCTCTTCGTCGGTTGTATCCGTGTCAGTTGTGTCAGTGTCTGTGAAGACTTTTAGTTTACATTAGGTATTACCACCACCGGTAGTGGATGGCTTAGGCAGACTAGCCAGTGCATCGGCGTGGGGCCATGACCACGATTGTGATAGATATCCATCTGCGGGAGTTTCTTTTCATAGTTCCAGAGGATTGGTAAACCCATGCCTTTTTGCAAATTTTTCCAGTTGTTTGGTTATTGGCTTTAGAGCCGCTGCCAAGGCTTGTTGCACTGTGCCCGCGACCGTACTCTCAATGGCACTGTTGACTGAATGCTGGACCGAGGTGTCTAGAGTGTCAACAATATTATGTTCAAGGACATTTTCTTGCTGTCCCTCCTCATAAGGTTCATCCTCTGCATATCTCACCCATTCTTCCATTATGTGACACTGATCAGACTTGTGCCAGGATAATGCATAAATGGAAGTATATATCTAGGAGGAGTAAAGGGGGAGCCACTCACGTGCACACCAAATAGACTTTACCAGAATTATATTTAGCTCCTCAGGAAAGCTGCACTCTGAATTATTCCAGCCAGGTCTAAAGCGTAAGGAGGCACGTATTAATTCTGTGGAGCGTGTGCACACTCCGGGGCCGACTGCTCTTGCAGTCCTGATGACAATCCCGAGTCGTGTAGATCGAAACGCCGTCGACTCAACAGCGCATTACTAGGAGCACCTTCAATGTGGCTCAATACAAATTACAAAATCATTGTATCTAGTGAAGTCACTGCGTCACAATACTTGACCCACTCACTGTACATTATTTGCACTATTGTTCACTGTGCGCCGTCCACGCTGTTCACCCTATCACTTGCGTCGCCACGTCCTCCACAGACACGTTCTTGAGCACCAAGTGCTATATGGTTGTCACAGAATTTGATCTATACAGTGCTGCTTTAACTGTATATGCCCGACCACAAATATCATTTTTCTAAATATATGATGATTTAAATCTTCTTTCAACTAAATAGTGGTCTCCTTATTTCTGTCAGTGTAATGCTTGCTGCATACATACTTATTTGTCTTTTACTGTTACCTGTTGGGATATTGTTCTTGTATCTACCTTCCTAACCCAGTCCCGACGTGGTTTATGGGTCACACTCCTGTAACCTTTTACTTGCAGCCGGTCAGGCGTCGATAATTTGTGCTGCTCTGTGGAATTCAAGGCTATTTTTAGCCCTGGACGAGCAGTGGGGAACGTTGTGACATGCGTAGGCCAAATGTAGCCTAAATGTAGCCCAATTGGGCTACACATGTCCAACGTGTCTGTGGCTGTCACTGACATCAGTCCGAACAAGGGAAGGCCTCTGACAAAATGCTGATTCGCGCTTTACTTCTTTTTAACGAATATGCCCTCAAAGCTTGTGAGGTTCACCGCCAACCGGCGTGTCACCTCAGCTCCCGTGAGAAAATTCCAGCCACGATGGCTGGTTACACGAGATCGCGCTTAGGGCGAGGGAATGTTGAGCTGCCCTCAGGATCGGGAGCCCTAATATGACCAAATAACAACACTTGCGCATAAGCACGTACTTTTCTAACCAATTAAAATTAAAATGACACAATTTTGGAAGAAAAACAACGCCCGTTCGGGCTTCCGAATACACGCGCAGCATGTGAATCAATTTATAAATAAAAATGAAAATGCAAGCTGAGCCTACATACAGGATGCACTGTTCCTAGGAGAATAATTTTTCTCACAAAGTAAACTGATTATAAGACTCTATTAACTCAAAAGTCTGTAAATTTGTATTACCAACATTAATTTTATTTTTCACAGTAATTATTCAAGAACTATATTGAGTTCATGGATCATCTTGTAAATCATACGCTGAGAACTTTTCATAAGTCTATGTAGTTCATAGCATAAAGGAAAATACAAATATTTATGTGTCCATATATGACACTAAATTACATGGTTGTCCATTTAGAACAATAACATTATGTATGGTCTCTTGCTGTCGCCCGATGCATTTCGGGAAGCCCTGTTCCCTTCTTCAGGGGCGAATACCTAAACAGATATAATACAAAGAAATGTCTGTATCAAAGTCATAATCCAACAACGAATAAATAGTCATTATACACAGGAAGGAACAATGAGAATGCTCTCATGATTTGACAACTGGTGAACTAAAAAATGTGAGACCATATCAGTTATATTACACGGTACAATACATAACCCCTGCAAGAGTGGACAGAAAGTTCCTCTTATGTTGATGTGATATCCACTTACATGCGAAAAACTGATAATAAATGTGTACTTAGTCATAAAACACCACACGTAGTTCCAAAACAATAACACATATGTAAACAAGTGTATACATTGATGATCAATAAGTACAAAATTGAACCAAAGCACATATAGTGTTTAACTTGTCATTGTCCGACGCTAAATAAAATAGCACTCCAGGGGATAAACCAGCATATATTCATGTGTACGCTAAAAAATACATGATTGATAAGATGAGGTGAAATAATCAACATACCAGTTGGTGGGTGATGAAAAATGCGATACTGAATTTTCACTGGTATCTATGACGTTTAAAACTGTGAAGAAAATGATATAAAGGGACACAGAGTGAGCTGTAGGGTACTACAAAAGAGGGGTCTGCTCTAGCGAAAAACCAGACTTATTATATAGAAGTGACACTTAAACTACGGGAAGTTACCGAATCTGAACCGATATATAAACCTATTGATATATACAAAAATGTCCAACACAATAGTCCTGTTAATAACTTAACATAAACGTCCCCTGAGTAATAATAAACAGGAGAAATACCAAACTTAGTGATGAGAATGTGAAAATAAGTACCTGCTGCCAAAAAGGGCTATTGCTGAAGTGAAAACAGTGACTCGTGCTTTAATCAGAGTCGTTCTGAAATGTGCATTCTATGCTTCAGGCGGATAATGTAGTCGACTTCTACGAAGAAATTAAAGAAAAATGCTCAGGAGCTAAAACGCGTCAATACTAATATCAAATCACATTAGCGCTAAACTGTGTCTTACCGGTAAGTGCTACCGTAGCGGCGTGTCATGAGCGGGTGGAAACCAAATGCGGAAATTTTTGCGGAGGGATACCATACAGGTATAAAAATAGTTCCCGAGTGGAACACGTGAGTTTGCCTAGCGGGAATGTTGGGACATGTAGTAGTCACTGATGCATGTTAACTCAGAGATGATAGTAAAAGGAACCCTAGCATGCTAAGGCAAAAGATGGATATGTATCGGGTGGATTTCAAATGTGCAAAATAAAACGAAAAACGAAAAATAAAACGAAAGAGAATAAATCGTGTCAAAATACACTACACAAATAGAAATGTGATCGATGATGGTTGTTTTATATACATACTGACTAATAGACTATGGATAAATCCAAATACTGTATTGTATATATCCAAGGCTGGAAGAAGAAAAAACATGCGAGATAGCTATGTATCCACTAACATGCAGAGACAACGCTGTATGATGTTGATGAGTGTTACGTACTGACTAAAAGTAATGGTAGTTAACCCTCTACGAACTGTAGTTACAATCTATTAAGATAGCAGAAGCTCACTGATTACTACCAATGGTGAAACATAACACAAATCCTCTACCTAGGTAGTTACATTCTAATCTGGGAACATAAATGTATCCTGTTGGTTAAACAAGTATAAACTCCAAATAAATATATAGAAGACTGATATATAAAGTTAGAATAGCTACCTACAGAGAAACATAAATTTGGACAAATGTGTGGTGATCATGGAAAATGAGTGTGGGCATGACTATAACCAGTCTAAGATGTGAGTAAATCTACTGGGGCTAAAATGTTACAGTGCAAGTGCAACCGCCACTGGAAATGATGATTGGAGATATAGTTGGTAATATAGCTATAAGAAACAGCTATAATCAACCCTATCATTGAGACCTGTCGGTATCAAAGTGGCAAGATTTTCAATCCAGTACACCTCCCTCTGCAGTAGTTTGGCGTTGTTATCTTGGCCTTCTAGTTTGGGTACAACTTCAATAATCTGAGCTCTCAGTTGAGAGATGTTGTGTTTAAACTCAAGCCAGTGGGTTGCTACTGAAGTGGTTCTATTTTTACACCTGAAATTGCTTTTGTGCTCAGTGAGCCTAGTTTTGAATTTGCGAGCGGTTTTGCCTATATATAATTTGCCACATGGGCATTTTAGACAGTAAATGATGTTCATGGTGTTACAATCCCCCGAATGACGTAACTCAATCTTCTTGCCTGTTGTAGGGTGTGTCATGCTATTGCCAATAATAATGTTATTGCAATGCACACAGTTATGGCAACGCATGGTGCCTGTATGGGGTTCTGTGGTGGCTTTGATGGTGGGAGTTCGCAACTTGTCCATTAAATTCCTGCCTCTGGTGTAAGCAAAAATAGGTTTATCAGCAAAAATACCTCTGAATTCGCTTTCGTTTTGTAACAGTTCCCATCTATTCAAGATTATTCTTTTGATTTTACTGGACGCAGTCGAAAATTTTGACACAAATGTAATTCCTGTCTTCTGTGGTTTGGGTAACGGATTAAGCAACGTTTGCCTGTCAACAATTGACAGTCTGTCAATTGTATGATCCAACACTTCCGGAGGATAGCCTCTGCACTCAAACCTGTCACGATGCTTGGGGATTTGAGCATGCAATGCTTCATCATTAGTGCAAATTCTTTTAAGTCTCAAAAAATGCGAGTAGGGTAGATTGGTGATGAGACTCTTTGGATGGAAACTGGTAAATAGTAATGTACTATTGCGGTCTGTGGGCTTTGAGAAGATGTCTGTATGCAACCTACGTGTTTGGTCATCTTTCTTAATGAGTACATCTAAATAGTTGACCTCAATGTCACTCATGGAATGAGTGAATTGTATTCTAAGGTTCCTGGTGTTGAGTTCAGTAATGAGTCTATGGAGTTCAGTAGTGTCTTTATTCCAGATCAAAAAAATGTCATCAATATATCGACAATATTGGACAAGACCCATCTGCCATTCTTCATTGGTTAGAATGTGTTCATCCTCGAACTTGGACATAAATATATTTGCATAGGCTGGAGCCCCAGAAAATCCCATGCTTGTACCTGTGAGTTGACCATAGAAATTGTCATTCCATTTAAAGTAACTATTGTTGAGGCAAAAATGCAATAGTTTCAAGATAAATATACTCTTGTCCTTTGGGAGATCTAATTTAAGCAATGCCCATTCAGTAGCTTCCATGCCTTCCTGGTGATTTATAGAAGTGTATAGTGCGGTAACATCGATAGTGCATAATGTCCACTTGCGACTATACATATTTTGGATAATCTCAATTTTGTTGAGAAAATGTGTAGTATCTCTGGTGTATGTACACCATGATTGCACAAATTTTTGGAGATAGAAGTCCAGATATTTGCCAACGGGATCGAATATGGATCCACAACCAGCCACAATGGGGCGGAAAGGAGGATCAGTTGGGTGTTTGTGTATCTTAGGCGTCATATAGAGACGCGGTCTTTTGGGATTGAGTGTGGTCAGAAAAGATTTTTCTTCATCGGTGATAATGCCATCTTGTATGGCTTTCTGTAAATATGTTTGCAGAATACTCTGTAGGGTATTGGTGGGGTCATTAGCCAAGCTTGTGTAAGTATTCAGATCATGAACATGGTCATCTACTTTCCGCTCATAGTAATCTGTGTCCATAACAACGAGGGCACCTCCCTTATCAGCAGGTTTAAGGGTAAGAGTATCATCTTGAGCAATACCCTGGATCGTTCTGTGTTCATATTGATTAAAATTCGATCTGCCAGATGATTTGTAACGAATCTTAATGAGATCTCGTTTGACAGTTTCCTCAAAAAAATCAATAATCTTGTGGGACACAGGGGCTTGGAAGGTACTTTTGGGACGAAAAATTCCTTCATCAGTGTCCATGTTAATGTCTTCACATACTTGGAGAACATTGGAAAAATAGTGTTGAAGTCTTAACTTCCGTATCAGTTTGTAGAGAGCAACCTTGGTGTCTAGTAACGTGGTATCATTGGTGGGTACAAAACTCATTCCCTTATTCAGGGTCATGAGTTGTTGTTTGGTCAGATCTTTGGTGGAAATATTAATAATCAGACTACATTCTTCCCACTTCTTAATACTTTTCCCCTGTCCTCGCCTGGTTGGCCGTTTGCAGGTTCTGATGTTAGTTGTTCCTGTGAGGTTGGCGGGGGTGGTTGTCCTGATTGTGGCACCTGGGATAAAAAAGACATCGTGGTGGTAGAAGGACCTGATGTTGTTGTAGCTCTCACTTGTTTATGGGTGGATGGTTGGCTCCCTGTGTCTAGAGTGCTGGTAGAGACCGGCAGTCTGGTTGCGGCAATGTCTTGATCTGTGGTGATACTCTCTTCACTAGATGTGTTAACTCTGGGTTTGGTGAATCTTTTTTTAGCATAAATTTCGGCCCACGTGTAGACCTCACTAAGTTTATAATCAATAGTATCTCGTCGATACTTCCTGATTTTGCCTTCTTGTAATTCTTTGTTGTATTTGTCAAGTTTGGCATTGAGATCTTCTCGTGTTTTCGACCAAGTTTGTGGATCAAGGCATGTTTCCAAGTCTTTTTTTAGATCGAAAATTTCTTCATCCAGATCTCTGATAGTATTGGACAACTCTTCTATGATCAACAAAATGAGATCAAGCGAGCACTTATTAAGAATCGCGAACCATTTGTCCATGAACTTGGAATTTAAGTGAAATCTAAAAAGCATGGGTCGTAAAGCTATCCTAAGGCCTCGTGGAATTCCTTTGGCTCGATGGTATTGTACCAAAGTTGAGGCATGCAGTCTTTGATTGAGTTGTCTACGTGTGAGGTATTCTAATTGTTTGAGTCTTTGAATGGTGGATCCTCCCTGTGTGTCAACTAGTTGAATTTCTTTGATAAGAGCATAGATGCCCGTGGCCTCTTCATTGGAGTATGTCATGGTCTCGGCTCTATTCTCTGTGATGCGTGTTATATTATCAAATGATGCCATACTTGTATCAATTAATGAAATATTTAGCTAGGTGTGGTGCTACCTCTTCAGGCGCCAAAACGTGATATACAATAACAAAGTAAAGAGGAGCACTCAAAATTATAACAATCTTGTAAGGTAAACCAAGGGTGCAAACTGCTAGATATAAATATACACTATCAATACACAAGTATGTTAAGCACATAATTTATGCAAATGGTTATGCAAAAATATGGATAGCACTTACCTCTGCCATGAGCAGCAAAGAAAGAGACTCAGGACTCAGGATAAGGAAATATTGGCTCTCATGGGGTCAGACCGGATATGATGTAAGAAGAAGCATCCTGGGAAATGTAGTTTATTTTGTATAATAAAACGTTTTCATTGGCTGCTGTGAGTATCAATAAATGAAAGAGAAGTTTAATACGAAGCCTCCAGTCCTGTAATAGAATTACCTCCCTCTTTTTCCACCTTGTGTTGTCTCAAGTTCATGCATTAACTGTGGAATTTCCAAGTTATGTGAATAAACATTAACAACTGAAACTCAAAAGAGGCTAGTAGCTCTCCAATCAATCAATGAAATCTGTAGAGCACACTACTCACCCGTGAGGGTCTCACGGCGCTGGAGGGGTGCTGCTACTGCTTGAATAGCCAGGTCTTGAGTAGCCTCCTGAAGGTTAGTAGGTCTTGGGTCCGCTGTAGGAGGATGGGGAGGGTGTTCCAGGTCTTGGCGGTGCGGTAGGAAGAACGATCTGCTGCCGGAGGTCACTCTACAGATGCACTGGAAAGTAGCGAGGGCGCGGTCGGCGGAGCGGAGCTGGCGGTTCATGGTGTAGAAGGTGAGTCGTCTGTTGAGGAATGCTCGTCCGGTGTGGAGTGCCTTGTGTGCATGGGTGAGGAGCTTAAAGGTGATCCACTGAATCAGGGCTGCTCTAGACACAGGAGACACTGGACCCTCTGAACCTTCTTCAGCCCCTGGCCTGGGGCTCTACACCAGTTGTGCTCCACTTAGCAGCTGCTCGCTCCTTCCCGCGGTGCAGCTGAGCAACTTAGTGCTAACAAAGCACTGATCCCATTGGGGTTCCGTTAGGGGAATCTGGAGGTGAAGGAATGCCCAGGGCCTTAGACACCGACAATGTGCCTTGACCCGTGACCGGCCCTCCGACAGTCTGCACAAGCAGCCCACTCACCGGCAGTCCGGGGCCTCTGGCTGCAACCGGCTCACCTCTTCCTCTGCTCCTCTGGACGCGCGGGGCTCTCCTCTCCAATGTGGGAGCCCCACCAGCAGCAGAACTTTTTTAGCGGCTTCTCTCGACGGCTGGGGCACATGCCGGCGGGGTGGGCTCCCGCTCCGGCTTCAAAGTACTGAAGTGGCGAGGCTTTCCTCTTGCTCCCGGGAGCCCCGCAACACCACCGCCTTCTTTCCGGCTCCTATGAGGCTCCGGATGTCTTGCAGCAGGCCCCGCCCACCACCAGGCAGCCTCGGCTCTGCTTCAGGCGCTCCTCTTCTCCTGGCCTCGGGCTGCGGGGGGTGTTTGGCAGCAGTTTCCCTTTTCCTCAAAAAGGGGTAGGCTCCTTCCAAAGTCACGCACACATGTGGGGTAGGCACCTGCTGTATTTTTAAATAGTCCCCGGGGGTACCAAAACTACGGGGTGGGCTCCGGCTGTTTTTTAAGTATGCAGGAACACAGCAATATACGGGGTAGGCTCCCGCAGTGTTGTTAAATGTTTAGAGGCAGCACACACATGGGGTGGGCACCCGCAATGGCGGCAATAACACAGGGTAGGCTCCTGCGGCGCTTTTAACTAAAACAGTGCTTCCTGGCCACACAGCGCTGCTGGATCCCCCGCTTCTTCTTCTGGGGGGAATTAGAGTTAGGCGCTAGGAAGCAGCACAGGCTGGGCCAAATTACAATATAGCGCTGCAGTCACTGGCTCCTACCTCTTCTCTTGGAAGGGGGTTGCAATACAGCATTCACCAGCTCCTCTCTTCTCCCGGGCAGTGCCCTTACAGCGCTTTCCTTATGCAGGAAATGTAGGCAGGGATTACAGGCCCTTCAACTAGGGGAATATTTATTTATTTTATTTTATTCACTTATAGAGCGCCCAAATCACTCCATAATGGTATCTCTGCGCTTAGGAAAAAAAAGCGAGCCAGGGAGGCTTGTTAGAAGAGCAAAGTTTTCAACAGTTTCCTAAAGGTCAGGTAGTCTGTGCATTGTTGTAGGTGAATAGGGGGATTGTTCCACAGACGAGGGCCAAGATGGCAAAAGGCCATACATCCTTGTTGAGATTTTACAACAGAAATCAGGTCTTTGTCTCCTGAACAGAGGGGTCTAAGGGGCACACAGTTAACAAATTTGTCATTGAGAAAACTAGGGCCTAATCTGTATACAGCTTTATAGGCCATACAACAGAAGTGAATATTTTTTCTGCCGCTCGAGTAGATTTTTACTAGAGCGGCAGCTTTCTCAACGCGGACTGATAGTTTCTCATCGTGAGCGGTCGCGAGCATACGCGACCACTCACAATGAGAAGCCTGACCTCCCCGCGTTGAGAATCTCATCTGGAGGTTTATTTTCCACGCTCGCGATCGGTAACTTGATGTTGCTGATCGCGAACGAGGAAAAAGTCTCATCGGAATGTCATTTTGTTTGCTCGCGGTCGCCAACTTGGCGTTGAGGACAGTGAGCAAGCAAAAAATTACCGCTGCACTACGCTATGCTACATTTGTTTGCACTGTGCTACTTGCAGTTTGCGTAGTGTGAAGTAGCTCAAACTTCACAAACTACGCGACTGTAGCATAGTGCTTTGCCCAGGGTTAGTTCTGACTGGCTCAGGGGGAGGAGTAGAGCACCCTGGGTGCCAGGTTTCCCTACAAAAATGTCAAGAAGCAGTTCTCCTTCACACCGATCTGCCGAGGAGATGGCCGATCCCTAGTAGGAGACTCTCTGATGTTCACACAGGCTTGGGCAGGGCTTGCTCGAGCGGCAGCGCACGGCGTCCCCTACACCGCAAGCTGACTAACGGAGTTGCCCACGCGACCGCAGGACGAGACCCAAGGATCCCTGCTTCTGGAGCGGCCAGACTGGGGAAACAGCTCGCTCAGTCAGGTGCTTGCAGCTGCGGGTCCCCGGTGTTCAACGGAGGTGCCCCCGCGATTGCAGGATGAGACCCGGGGATTCCTGCCTCCAGAGCAACCTGCACTGATGACCCCTGCCTGCTGGGGCAACAACAACTCGAACAGTGCGATAGTCAGGGCGCTGAAACTACGGGTCCCCGGTGACCCGTTATCAAGGCGGCTTATCTGTTGGAAGGAGGCAGCGACGGGTGTCCTTTGTTGCACGGCTAGCTGATGTCCAAGCCCCGAAGCCCGCATGAAGAGGCGATAGGGCTCTCTCCATCTAGTACCACAGCATCGACAACACGGCGGCTAGACAGCGGCAATACGGTCGGACCCGTGGCAGTGTCAGACCCGAGAGTGCGCTCTCTATCTTAAGCTGCTGCAACAAGAGCACGACGGCAACGGCGGCATGACATACGGGACATCGCCAGTAAGCAGACCCCAGGTCGATACTTCGAGAGATCACAAGTAAGCCTCCTACTATTGCAATAGGAAAACGCTTCACGTTCCCGCCCCCATCAACAGCTGCTCTCTTTATCTCATAACAACGCCGTTAGCACGCTAACTGTAGCGTTTTTTTGGACGATAACTACCTCTACCTCATTGGAAAACTGGGCACTGTGCGTCCACGATATCTTGACAACACAGCCCCCATGCAACATATGGAGCTCCGATTAATACTGCAGAACATTGTGACATTGCTAGAAACTACCTCAGCGGTGACATTATTTTAAGGTAATGATACCTGTGGGTCTTTTCACTCTTGACTTTATTTTTTGACCTTTCATTCATAAATTTTTCTACCTTTGTAAGATGGCACTGGCTCTGGGTTCTTTCACTCTTAAAATGGCCGAGGCCACGAATAACAAAGACAAGGGGTCTCGCCCATTCACTGTCAACTCTAAAGTTGTTTATTAGCCTTTCCTCGGTTTATAACATGTTACAACTGAAACAGGACTTTTCCTGCCTCAACAATCTTATAGACATTGAAATAGGACTACTTTGGATAGCCCACTGTTTCCCCCTCAGCTCAACAAACAGCAAAGCAGGACCCCATTGACCCTCTCACACCTAATGAACACAGACAAAGGACTTCATAACTAGTTAGCTAGACCCCGTTCAATGAGTCGGCCATCTTAGACTATCTTTAACTATCTAAGACTGCCTAGACTGACACTTTCTTACTGGTTTAACCCACATTCCCCGTTTATTCAGATCTCACCGTTTATCCCATTCTAGTCTCTCTTGCGTACACCTCATTTGACACCACAACACACTCCCCTCTCTTACACCAC
The DNA here is from genome assembly GCF_964263255.1 of Lissotriton vulgaris. Lineage (NCBI taxonomy): Eukaryota > Metazoa > Chordata > Amphibia > Caudata > Salamandridae > Lissotriton > Lissotriton vulgaris. The sequence continues at coordinate 62,744 of NW_028248859.1, read as the reverse complement.
TATTCGCACCATGGAACTTACAGGCACTCACACCTTCAAAATCACTTACCCTCCCAAACTTACTAAAAAATCTGCCAAACGCTTTAAGCACAACTTTTTAAAATCTCACCATGAAACATATTTCTCACTACATAAAGGGATCATGACCACTGACATCATTTTCTTCACTAAACGTAGAGCTCAATGGAGGAAAACCTTCTTTGCCTTACTCGCCATTTCCTCCACGGGGAAATCCGCACATGGGCTAGTGATCTACACAGCACCATCACAACTCTTCCAAGCGACAGCCACCATTACAATCTACAATAATGGAACTATTCTCATTCAGTCCAGGGACCGAAGTCTTAACCTATTTGAGAGCATGTATCTAATCCACCTACTTCCCCCTTTATGACCATCACTCCTAGCACCCCAGATACCGCAAATCCTACCCTTTTTGCCACCCCCACACCGCCCACCCCCTTGCCATTAAGGAGCTATGAGCCTTACATCTCCTACAACCATTCTACCCCACCCTCCAGCACACTTCTCCCCTCTTCTTCTATCCCCAACATACTTCCAACTTGCCCGACCGTAACAACTAACTCACCTCTCAACCAACCTTTAAGATTCCCCGCCACGCACACAGCCCCCCCACTTTTAGTGTCTCCTCCTCCATCGATCACTCATTGATCATTCCCCCCTCGTACTCGCCTTTACTGCACTTCACTACCCCCTTTACTCCTCCCCCTGCCTTCTCTGACCTGTGGCACCCTCCACCCATTTAGCTGCAATTTCTACCTCTCTAATGGTACACACCACACCCTCTCTTGCGTGTACACCATTTACTACCCCAAAACCTACTACACTCCTAGACACACCTACCACACCTCCTCTCCCACCAGTATCCATTCCCATTTTCCCAGCATCCATGTCAACGAAGTGCCAACACTCTACTCATCCCCCCTTCCAGCCCCTTGCCCCCCTTGCCCTCCTTGCCTACTTCCGACCTCATACCTATCCGAGCCAATACTCCCCAACTCATTCCCCGGTCTTCTTCCAACAACCGTCCCAAACAACATTTTGGACAAGATTATGTCCACCCTTCTCCAAATTAAAGACGAACTTCATACTCTCAAAGAGTTTATCTCGAAACAACCCTGGCACCCCACACCCCTCAGAACCTCCTCACCCAACAAGCCCAGCACCCACCCTCCACTCTCATACAAACATAATCCTCCATACTGGACCTCCGTTCCCTCCCATAATTTGCCCACCCGTCCTCTGCGTAGCCTCAACCCACTTTCGGCGTACAACATACGCTCCCTTCTTCATTCCTATGATCTCACACTCTCGGCACACATAGTCCCCAAACACCTTCCCATCCCCACTATCCTCCCCAACCCCCATAGGTCCTCCACACGGTACACAGACAAAATATCGAGTTTTAAATATCGGTATACCAAAATATCGAAGTTTAAATATCGATATACAAAAATATCGAAGGTAAGTAATATCGACAGTCTAAATATCGATATTGGTATGATATCAGTAATATCGAAGTTGTAAATATCGATGTTAACAATATCGAAATTAATAACTTTGATGTTACTAATATCAATTTTTAAATAAATTTAGTGTATATTATATGGTATTTATTATGTTTTATTATTTATTTTTAATGTAATTTAATTAAATATTGTCTTTTACTACTGTAGCGGGTTGTGGGTTTATAGGGGAATAGGGTGGGAAGTAATTTAGTTATGTTAAATTAATTATTAATTAGTAGGAATTATTAATTAATTAATTGAGAATTAATTTTTAATTATTTTTAATTAATTGAATAATTGATAAATATGTTCTGTAGCGGGTTATGGGTTTATAGGGGAATAGGGTGGGAAGTAATTTAATAATAATTAATTAATTGATATATGTTTGCACATATTTTAATTAATAATTAATTGGTAATTAATTTCTATTAATTAGTTAATTATTTATTATTAATAATTATTTTATTACATTAATTATAGTATTTTTTTATATATAATTTATTGTTATTCTTAATTAATTAATTGGGCAAAATAATATTAATTATTAAATTAAATTAATTACAGCAAATGTGCTAATATATTTACTTTATTGTTATTGTTAATTAATAATTAATTGGTAATTAAATAATATTAATTAATTTTGGGTACAGGGGTATTTTTAGGGTTCAGGGTCAGTTTTCAGTTCATGGGTAGAGGGGTATTTTTAGGGTTCAGGGTCAGTTTTCAGTTCATGGGTAAAGGGGTATTTTTAGGGTTCAGGGTCAGTTTTCAGTTTTTTGGGTAAAGGGGTATTTGTTTTCAGTTCATGGGTAAAGGGGTATTTTTAGGGTTCAGGGTCAGTTTTCAGTTTTTGGGTAAAGGGGTATTTTTAGGGTTTAGGGTCAGTTGTCAGTTTTTGGGTAAAGGGGTATTTTTAGGGTTCAGGGTCAGTTTTCAGTTTTTGTGTAAAGGGGTATTTTTTGGGTTTAGGGTCAGTTTTGGGTTTTTGGGGTACAGGGATATTTTTAGGGTTCAGGGTCAGTTTTGGGTTTTTGGGTAAAGGAGTATTTTTAGGGTTCAGGGTCAGTTTTGGGTTTTTGGGGTACAGTCGTACAGGGTAAAGATAAAATAAATTTAAATGAAATCAATTAAATGTAATTAAAAAATATAAAATTACATTAAATTATTAAGTTTTTAATTTATTTTAAATGTATATGTATTAGTTTTAATATATTAATTATGTTTTAATATTTTTATTTAATATTTGTAACATTATATGTATTTTATAATTATTTTTACATTATTATTAATACATTTAAAAAACGATATTTTTGTATTTCGATATTTTTGATTTCGATATTTTGTCAGACATTCCCTCCACACATTATGATAGAGGTATTGTTACCAAGAATCTTAAAAAAGTCACACTCACTCCTGACCCTTCCTCGTCCCTTATCAACCCCCGGCTTAAATGCTCACTTTTGAACTGTAGATCGGCCCCTAGACACGCATCAGACATTGCCGACCTAATTATCGCACATGACCTAGACTTGACCCTACTCACCGGAACCTGGTTAACAGAATCTTCCTCGCCACTCATTGACATTATAGTTCCCCCTAACTACCACATCATCAGATTGGATAGGATTGGGAAGATAGGGGGTGGAATCGCATGTATTTACCGGAATAACCTCTCAGTAATGAGAGCCATATCCCCTATTTTCTCCTCCTGTGAGCACTTTTGCCTTGACATCAACAGTGAAGGCAATCCTGTATGCTCCCTACACATTATTTACCACCCTCCAGGAGACAGCCTCACCTTCACTGAACACCTCATGGACTTGGTCACAACGAACTCTGGACGACAACACACACAAATATTCCTTGGTGACTTCAGCCTCCATTGGAATGATCCCAATGACCCTGTGGTCATCAGTCTAAAAAATGTCCTCAGCGCCCTTGACCTCACCCAAATTTGCAACAGCCCTATGTGAGAAGTTGGCCTGATATGGTGTCTGTTCCGGAATCAGAGTCAACAGGCCTTGGCAAAGGCAACCCATGCGGTGAGTGAAGATGGCGTCTGGTGCGGACCAGGAGGGTCCGGGGTGCTTCTCTTTTGGAAGGAAGCAAGGGCCTGTCTGGAGCAACCAAACCAGTGGTGTAGATTTCAAGGATCGTTGTCTAGGAGGCCACTATCCAGCCGGCGAGTAACCAGACAACGTGTTGAGCAGCAATCAAGCAAAAGGGCCCCACGCAGATCTCGTGGATGCTGGAGGGCTGGTCTTTGGTGCAGGAGCTCCTCGGGCCGGGCTTCTCAATCCCCAAAGCACTTTCTCGAGGGTGCCTCAAAGGTCGTGCTGGAAGCGAAGTGCAGCTCTTCAAAGATGGCCGGTCCCACTTGTCTCGTCGCACCCACAGGTCTCAGCTGTGCTGTAGATGTGGGTAGAAGTCGGAGAGATCTGGGAGTCCGGGTCTCGTCGAGCTCTGAGGTTTGGTTCCGGCAGGAAGGATGACAAAGGTAACCGTTAGGACGCTTGATGGTGCCTGCTTGTGCAGGGTGGTCACTCCTTGGCCACAAGGGAGATTTCTTCAGTCTTCTGTGGAGCAGAACATCGAAGTCCAGAGTCTCTTCTTGTACAGTTGTTCAGGATTAATCTAATTTGGAATGGGACCAGCTCCTACCTTAATTCTGCTAAAGGGGGCTGTACTGTGACTAGTTTTCTCACAGGGGAAACCCAATAAACCCTTGTAGGCTTGGGCAATTAATATTTCAAAACATAAAGTGCTACAAGGGACTTGTTTTAGATATGTTGACTCTTAGTTGGCAAGTGGTTTATCGAAATCCACCTATTTGTATCCACAGGATATCAAATTCATTTTAAAACAACATCAAATGCAAGGAAGGGCAAATTAAGAAAAAGAGCTAGAGAAGGTGGATTTGTTCAAAAAACTTTACTTAGAAAAAATGAAAAGGGATGCAGACATAAATCAATTTAAGCAAAAAGGTTATGAACTAAGAAAGACAATTAATTTCTCTATAATTCAAAACCAAAATATCAACTCCAAATGATACAAACAAACAACCCAGATTAACAATCAAATGTGGTTGTGAGGTGGCGTCAGATGACAGCCTTAAAGGAGATGATAATTAGATGTCATCTAATTATGGTTTTGAATTATGAATTTTTTTCTAAGTAAAGTTTTTTGAACAAATCCACCTTCTCTAGCTCTTTTTCTTAATTTGCCCTTCCTTGCATTTGATGTTGTTTTAAAATGAATTTGATATCCTGTGGATACAAATAGGTGGATTTCGATAAACCACTTGCCAACTAAGAGTCAACATATCTAAAACAAGTCCCTTGTAGCACTTTATGTTTTGAAGTACTGTGACTAGGTCCCTCCCATGGGTGGGACCAGGAAGTGGGGTGGTTACACCCCCTATCCTTTGTCCGGTTTCGCGCCAGAGCTGGGGTTGGAGTGCCCCAGCAACTGGTTTGAACCGGGGTATGCACAGGGACACCTTGTTGGCCCCAGGCATGTCTCATTCCTTTCAGCCCTGCCTATCCGGATACGCAAAGTCCTGTCTGGGGTGGTGCTAGCTAAATTCACTACTACTAAATTGAGAAAAATACTAATTTTAAGACTTTCGGTATTCACAGAAGGCAGTTAGGACTCCTAAAGTTAATAAAACTGCCCACACCCGAACAAGTGACCCAAATGTGGCATGAAAATGATCATATTAGAAACTGGAGAGCAACCCTACTAAGATATGGGACTGAAAAATACCCAGTACAGTTCTACAGTCCCACTGTGACAGCTAACCACAACAGATGCTGCCCAAACAAAACCTTCTCCATCATGAGAAATGCAACAAGCAGTAGCAGCCAGTCAAGACAAAACAATAATAAGGCTGGAGAGTATGCCAGGGAGGCGTTACATGCAAACTCAATCCTGTAATATGGAGTCAGACTGGTCGTGGCTGCCATCAGCCTTAACTAAACAAACTGGAAAATGACCTCCTGATTCCTTAACTAAGCAAACTGCAAAATGACCTCCTGGCTGCATTTGTCCAGCCTTCCTGGTTCTCTCATTGGCTTAAATATATGTTGCTGGGATGCAAGAGGCCCTAGCAAATTAGTTGATGACATAAAAGTGGTCATGTCCTAGAAAAACATGTAAAGTAATCATGCTGTTGGAAACTGGAGCATAATCTCACCTCCCCCCTCCACTTCACCCCCCTCTTACCCCACCCCCCCGATTCTGTATCTGGAGTTTCATTCACCGGCAATTACAATGAAGCATAAGCCTGACCTAAAGGGAGCCTGGCCATTTGTATTGTCTTAGATCTATACGTCGGATTAGAAGAAATTGCTTTACATGAACCTTAGATCATGTCCGTATTTGTTCACAATTGGACATGTGATCTCAAGGCATGTCTAATAATAATGAACACTTATAGTCACCCACACCCCAACTCTAAACAAAAAATGGCACCTAAGCTGGAGTCAATAATAACAGGACTAGGTCAAAAGCATGGTAGAGCATTTACAATCCTAGCCATCGATTTGATCTCAAATCTATTTATTAACAGCCACAGGGACGAGCCCAGACTGCTACAAGACGATCTCTGGCATATCCCCCATCAAGTGAAACCATCTACTAAAAGATGTGACATACTTGGGGAGAAATGTCTGGTTGTGTGCTTGCTAGCCTGATTCCTGAACTGAAGAGTAAGAGAGTATCAGCACCAACTCACACGGCTCAAAAATCATGCTCAGTCATAGATGACACCTTCATGAGCCTTTTCCTGTTTGGATACCTGGAGTCCTTCAAGATAGATGTTCGCCCAGAAAGTGACCATAATCCACAAACCCTGCAATTAAGCAATAAATGTCGACCACTAGCAAAAAGCTTTGACTCGGGCTCAGCATCACCAACCACTACCCTAAACTGGAAAGGCATCACAGCAAAGGACTTTGATGATCACTTCCAACCGACCACAGAAAATGTGTCTTCCATTGGTTTGAGCCAGAGCAAAGCCTGGAAACTGGTAGCCAAGAATCTGATTGAGGAGCTTCCCTCTCAGCAACAGGGAGCATGTGCTCTCATACGAAATAAAAGATTCTGCAGCAGTCTCCCACTATATGTAAGGGCGATTAAAAAAGAATTGTGCAAATATTTTAAAGCTCTTAAAAGCAACCCAACAGAGATGAGTTTAGAACTAGAAATTGCAGCTACTCGAAAGCTATCCAATTCGAAAATATGGGCACACAGACATACTGCTTATGATTACTACTGGGCGATGCTTCTCTTTGGTAGTAAATCAAGAAATGCAAAAACGTTTTGGGAGATTGTGGATAAAAGCCAACAAGATCATCCAGTGGCAAACTCTGCAATTATATCAACGTACCAATAGAAAAAACATATAATCACAGCCCATAGTCCTCATGGAATGGCTCATAATAGTAACAGGAATTTCTGAGGTTGGAACCTACGCATACATGGTATAGATTTAACTCTGCAAAGTATAGAGCTCATAGCAACAGTAGAAATGGAATATCCGAGCTATAGAAACGCAGAACTTTGCACCCGTCTATCCATAGAATTTGCAGGCTATTCCTCCAAACAGAACATTGATGTAATTTCCGGGGCAGACAAGAAGAGGCCCCAGGGTCAAATGGCCTACCTCAGCAACTGTTTAAAAATCACCTGTAATACTGGGTGTCCTGATTAACACCTTTATTTAATCACTGCATTTCCACTGAATAATACCGAAGTGATGGAGAGGGGTGATAATCCATTGCTTGCACAAAGGAGGGAAGACTTCAGACCCGGGAAATTTTCGGCAAATTTCCCTGTTGAATAACAAGGTCAAATACTTTGCAGGACTCCTATTAGAAGAACTGGAGTCATTGGTGGATGAATATTGTATAGCCTCTCTCCCCCAACAAACAGTGTTTAGAAAGGAGCTTGGAATCACTGCAAATCTTCTTGCATTGGCAATGTTTGTGGATACAATTATTAAAACCAAATTCTTGTTATACTTATGGTTCATGACCTTAAAATAGATTTTTGATTCAGTTCCACCAACGTACTGTGGTAGAAGCTTGCAGAAGGGAATATTCCACCCCATTTATTGAAAGGTATTGTCACCCTGTACTCAAATACCTGGCTTCAATTGAAAATTGGTGGATGGTACTTGCCTGACTTGGAAAATACAGACATTGACAGAGCTTAAACAAGGCTGCAACCTTGATCTTCTGCTCTTTAATCCATTGTTGTTGGATCTCCTGACAACTCTTTGTGAAGTGAATGCATATACCCCAAAACTGGGAGGCAAACCAACCTGCTCCCTCCCTTATACAGATGATGCCCAGGACCAGAGTGGGACTACAGCGACTCCTGGATGTACTATACTCCTGCACTAACCAAAATGGGCTCACCATCAACCTTGAGAAAACAAGGATAATGATTATAGGCAGAAAGAAAAATAAACCAGGCTGGTGGCATCTAAATGGTCTTGTTGTTAACACTACTGTTGAATACCAGTACTTTGGTGTGATTATTGATTTTCGCTATTCTCAAGAAGATAGTGAACAATAAGAACCACCATCCCTCCCAAATCACCCTAGTGACGATGATGAAGCACTCTCACCCTCTTTAACGCCCATGTCTACGCCAACTTCACTCAGCCCACTCCCAGTCGGCAGTGATTACTACCCCACCTTCTCTGCTACCATAGCCACTCCAGAGCCCTCTTCTCCGACAGGGCCTGAGAATGAATCCATGATGGCCAAACCATCGCCTTGGCTCCCCCGCCCCTACTAGGGCAAGCATAGATTCCTCAATCACTGGACCCTTTCCCTTAAATATGCTCTCTCTTTCTTCCCCTCTGCTCTCCAGTGAGGTTCCCCCAGGTACTCCCACAGTGCTCCCGTTTGCCTGGAAGTCCTACTTATCCAAACCTATATCCCCTCATCTAATTAACCTTAGGCCTCCCAGGTCCTCTGACCACCCCTTACTCAGCCCTACTACTTCCCCTCCCCCAGCATCCATTTATGCTCAGACTGGCCTCAACAAGACTACCCCGACTCACAAGTACTCCAGGACCCTTTAATGGCCTCTCCTTTCCGCCTGGCCTCTCTTGTGGCCTCTCCCCTCACCTGGGTCTCTCCTTTCAACCTATGACTACCTGTAAACATGCCCATCGGGATACATGCTTTGATGAGATCTCTAATAGCCTGCTCCATCTCAAGGAAGATCTCCAAAGACTCATATACATCACCTCAGAACTTTGGCTCACTCATAGACCCAATAGTGCCCCATTGACTCGGACTGACTCCCAAACAGATATGCTACCACCCCATGTCCCTCCACACTCCCAATCTTGGCTCAAAAAGAAAACGCTTCCCCAATGCCTCATCTCGACCTAAGAGATCGAGCGAAGGTCTATCTGGCAGTGATATCCATGACCTCCTCCTCTCTTACCCACCCCCAATAAAAATACCAATAAGGCTGGTCTGGATCAAATCCAAACCATCCAGGCTAACCCTTATAGAGAACGTAGCTACAGTCATTGAGCTGTAAACAATGACAACCTCTAGTGCATTAACACATCTCAAGTAGACTTTCCTCACACCAACAACCAAATGAAGTATATGCTCCTCAACTTCAGAACGGCAAATAAACATGAGGCTGATATTTACAACCTCATCCTCATACATAAGTTTGATATCGTTATCTTCACATAAACTTGGTTAAACACCTCTTCTCATACTATTATAGATCTACAAGTCCCCCCTAGTCACAGGATCTTTCAACTAGATAGACCCAAGAAATCAGGTGGGGGAATAGCCTGCATCTACTTTAACACCCTCTTTGTGTTTCAGTCTGAAACAATCACCCTGCTTGTATATGAATGTCTTTGCATCAAAATCACCTCCTGGTGATAATTTGCAGTTCATCAAACAAATCATGGAGGTCATCACAACCAACGATAACCCTCAGGTGTCCCAGATCTTCCTCTGAGACTTTAACCTCCACTGGAATGACCCAAATGACCATGCAGTGAACAGCCTGAAGTCCTTTCTATCAGACCACGAGTTGACCCAAATATGTGACAATCCGACTCTGAACAAGGGTGAGACTTTGGACCTTATCATTTCAAAGGTTGACAACATGACTTTGGAGTCCATTAGCCCCTGTGATTGGATAGATCATTACCTCATCACCTTCCTCATTAATTTAATGGTGACCCCCAAAGACAGCGCACCTGAAGAAAACACAACAATGGATAAGAAATCCTCGTGATATAAACCCCAACAATTTATTCACACCTTGTAACAACACCTTGACTCCTCAGACTGACATGGTTGATGTCCATGACCTCACAGACTTCTATAATACTTCCATATTGGAAGTTCTTGACTCGATCGCTTCCCTTCAACAAAAGAATATATCCACTAAGGTCTCTAAATGCTGATTCAATGACAACTTGAACACTGAAAGATGCAATCTAAGATCAGCAAAAAGAGCTTGGAAATCCTCTTTCTCCTTGGAACTCCTAAAATGCTTAAGATCAGTGAGGAACACATACAACAAAAGAATATGAAATTGAAAGCCAACTTTTTTTAACTCAGCTTGAGAAAACCAGGAATGACCCAAAAAACTATATGAAATCGTCAAGCAATAATCACACAACGTATCAAACCCGCTTGGCATGAGTGCCACCACTCTCCCAAACTGTGAAAAGTTTGCTTCCTTCTTCTTGGAAAGAACTGCAATCGTCGAAAGAACTACTCCCTGCTGCCTCTCTCACCTTTCCACACTCACACCAGTCTGTTGAATGGAGTGATCCGCCCAGGCAAGTCCCCAAAAACATTGCCTCCTGGCACACTTTCACATCACTCAATGAAAGTGACATCTACAACATTCTTTCATCCTTAAGCCCATCTAATCACTTAATTGTCCCTCCACCTCCCACTATCTTCAAAGAGATCAACGCCAATATGCTCCCCTCATGGTCAAAGATTGTAAATACCTCACTACGCATAGGCATTATCCCTGACTGTCTAAAAGTAGGACAGGTAACGCCCACTTTAAAAAAAACTAATGCAGATTGCTTAGATGCCAACAATTTCCGACCTATCTCCAACATCCTCAGTCATGCGAAGCTCCTGGAAAAATGTGCCCAGATCCAACTCTGCAACCACAGAGACAATTTTCAACTCCTTGACCAACACCAATCAGGCTTCAGTCAAGGTCACAGCACTGAATCAGCACTCCCTCACGTTGTGGATGACATACTAAAAATGCTGTATTTTAAAGAATCATGCCTTCTGACACTACTTAACATATATTCTGCCTTTGACACTGTTAAACACAACAGTCTACTGAACCTACTTGAATGAAGAATGGGCCTTTTAGGGGCCATATTGCAATGGTTTACTTAATCCCTCCACAACAGATCCCAAAGAGTCAAGACGAATCACTCCCTTTCTAAGCCCGCCGTGGTCACTCTTGGTCTTCCACAGGGATCCACCCGCTCACCCATTCTGTTCAATCTACTCTTGGAACCTCTAGCAGCCTCCTTAAAATCTGTTAACATTCAATATCACAAGTATGCAGATGACACTCAATTGTATCTCAAAATCTCCTTACTAGATGACACCGTATCCCTCAACTCTACTTTGCAAAACATTCATCTTTGGCTCACTGACAACCATTTCAAGCTCAACGCTGCCAAAAAGGAATTCCTACTCATCTCGCCTACGAATAACATTCCCATTCTTTAGAAGAAACATCTTACAGCTCTCAATTGTTCTCTTCACATCGATTCTGCTAGATCCTTGGCAATTACTTTAAACAAACACCTGAATATGCAGGATCACATCAGTACGGTCACCAAAGGAACGAATTACCTGATGAGCATTCTAAGGAAACTTAAACCTTACCTCCCACAGGATGAACTCAAGCATGCGGTTCAAGCCCTCGTGTTGCCCAGACAGGACCACAGTAGTGCCACACTATGTGGCCCACCTAGATACAGATTGGCCCCTCTAAGGGCCTCCCTTAACACAGCTGTCATTCTTGTCTCCAGAACAAAAAGAAAAAAATCAAATTTCTCGGGCTCTAAAATCCCTAAACTGGCATCCTTATGAGGCAAGAATTCAACTAAAGATTGTGTGCTTGACTCATAAAACCCTATGCTTCAATACCCCCAGATATTTGCCTCAAAAGCTAGAAAAATCAGGGGGGGTTGCAGACCTTCGTGAAGCACAATCTCCCTGTTTCTGAAACCCCAATGTTTCCATAAAAAGAAAACGGGCTATAGAGCTTTCTTTGTTTTTCCACCTAAGATATGGAACTTTCTGCCACTGGATGTTTGCCTAATTTCATCTACCGCCTCCTTCAAAAAAGAAGCGAAATCATTTCTGATGAACAAGTTTTTGCCCTAAGATAACACCTGTGTGTTTATTGGTTGTAACCATACCTTTTACTCTTTTATGATGCCTGACCTCTTCATAACCGACTACCTATACAAATCAAGCTTAGTATTCTGTTTATTCTCAATGTTGTGTTCTTTATTCATATATGTGACTAGTTTAGTTAGCTCAATTATACCTTACCTTCCCTTCATGTAAAGCGCTCTAATACCCACTAGGGTCATAATCGCGCTATACAACACTTTATAAATAAATAAAAATGAATAATTGTGGAATCTTTCAATCTCATAAGGAGGCTATAAAGTAAAAAGTAGCCACCCTGCACCATGCATTCCTCAAGCTCTCCAAAAAGCTCTGCAGACCCTCTCTTGACTCCCAATGAAGGTGATCCATGCTAAGCTATTGCCTCTGTAGCTTATGGATCTAAGGTCATGTATGGAAGCGGATCCCACCTGCTGTATAATTTAGAAGTGAGCACTTCTAAAAGTGTTGTTCGCCTTCCAAAACATGCCTCCCCAGCACTAAGGGCCCGATGTAGGTCGGTCGGTAACGGCCGAAAATGGTTATTATCGGCCGTTACCGACCGGTATACCTGAAATGGTATGTAGGGGCTCATTTTTACAGAATCGGTAATTTTACCGATTCGGTAAAATTACCGATTCTGTAAAATACCGAATCGGTATTTTTACCGATTCGGTAATTCTCTGATGTAGGTGGGACTCTTCAGAGTCCCAGGAGCCTTAACGAATCAGTATTTTACCATCAAATCCAATTTGATGGTAAAATACCGATTCAGGTGTGCATGCACATGTGTGCATGCACACCTATGCCATGTGACAGGCAGACCTGCCCTTAGGGCAGGTCTGCCTGCCACATGGCACCCGTGCCTGTTTTGGGGGTGGCAGAGGGTGTCAAAGTGACACCCCCTGCACCCTTGTGTGAATCGGTATTTACCGATTCTGTAAATACAGAATCGGTAATGCCCATTCATTCCTATGGGCTTTGAAGCCCATAGGAATGAATGGCCATTACCGATTCTGTATTTACAGAATCGGTAAATACCGATTGTTAAAGATTCGGTATTTGAACATCTGGATATACCTACATATCTGGTTTCAGAAAGGAGAGGGTACCCCACTTCACCAGGGAACAGGGTAGAAAGACAGTTAGTCAAAGAGGGAGATCCCTGGAGTCGAATGATCGACTGGTAACTATTGGCCTTTCCTATGTACAAAGAAAGGGTCACAGACTGCAATGAGTATTAAACTAACACAAAAATAGGTTTTCCACACTGAAATAAAATCGTTTACAGTCTATTTTTATTAAAATAACAATCAATTATACAATAAAAGACAGAATAAATTCATATACTTTTTGCCCCACAATTTAAAATCCAAGTAAGAAAATACTTTGGAGGGTTAAAAATAAACCATAATAATCAACAATATTTCACAAACGTAATATAACTATAAACAATAAACAAAGACACATTCAAAGCATATACATTATAAATAGACAACAAACTACATATAGTCACAAAAACCCCTGAATTTCTATGTGGCCCACCAGATGTCTAGGTCACTATCATTTACCCGACCCAATGGCCTGAATCCGTTTAGCTGTTGTAAAACTCTAGTGGTGGAATGGTATACCCATCTACAGTTTTATGCGGCCCTCATTGGATTCTATTCAAAAAAGACAAACAGTGCGTCGACGCGTTTCGGTGCTGTACTCTGGATTTGGTTGCACCTTCCTCAGGACTTCTTGTTTTCTGGGGTTTCAAGCAATGGATGGGTCCACCATATCTGTGGATATATATGGAGAGATATGCAAAATCAATTATCATGCAAAAGACTCTATTCTCTCCTTCTCTCTAGAGGATGGGTCTCTAGTATATAGCTTTCCCACCAGGAGTATCAAGGCCATTGCTCTCTCTAATCTGGCACTTGTACATTTAATTCAGACTTGTGCCTTTGGTTTGGCGCAGTAATATAGCTGTCGCCCGCTGCTGTAACTACGGAGCGATCATACACTTGTTCACAAAGTATCCATGTGCTATTGTTATTTTACCCTGGATATGCAGTGACTCAAATTTCCGTGTAGTGCCCCCTACCCAGGTCACATCTTACTCCCTCCGAGTCTTTATTTCAATGTGGAAGACCATTTCATTTGCCGGGGGTCAGGGTATCTATGGAGATAATGAGATATGTGTTCTCACCTTTTAGATCAGGTATGGGGCATATCACGATGTGAACCGCTTTAAGTGTCCATTGACTTCTGGAATAGTGTGGGCTTCTGTTAAAGAACCACAGACTTTTGTTAGGGATAAGTTGGGGTGTATATTTACCCTGACTGCTGGACGGGTATCTAGATTTGTATAGTTACCTCTCCCCTATGATAGGAGCTCCTTATCTTGGCTTTCCTCGCTTTGAGCTTGACAGGCGTATATTCAAGTTTCTTGCCTCAGTGGTAAGTATTCTGTCGAGTGACCACATACTTATATTAGGAATGAGTTGGGATATCCTATGTCCTAATTCATAAACTAGACTACGGGGTCATGTGTTTACCTCTCTCTCCGGATAGGAGTTCCTTGTCTTGGGTTTCCTTGCTCTGAAATTGTCAGGCGTTTATTCAGGTCTCTTGCATCTATAATAAAATACGTAATCTCACTTTATTTTGTCTTAGGATCACATTGGTCCAGTCTAGTACCTTTTTTGTAGGGGTGTCTTACCTGGTAAAATTCTAAAACCTTCTCAGAACGGGCATACTATTTCTTTAGTCTTTTCATGAACTGGATATGTTCTGCAGAGTGAAAACAAGTGTTGGATAGTCATATATTGCTTGTATTCTAAGTACTGCAACACTATTCTGCGCTCTCCTCAATTCTTAATTAGTCAGACACTGAGAAATTAAAATAGCTTCTCTATGTCTTTATACTCTCTTCTGTTCAATGCTAATGAGTCCCCTCTATCTTCATTTGTGACTATGATTCCCTATTAGTTTCCCCTGTTGTGTAGTCTCGGGGGGGGGGTAGCTAACTTGCCTCATATTACTCATGTTCAAGACTGACTCACAGTCTCTATTAAAGGCCATGAATGGATTGTGCCCAATTATTTTTACCCCTTTTGTGCTACAAGAGGGTATAGGGTTAAAGTTATCCCATATTACAGTTACTTTCAGGGTATACTGCCCTATTCCTCACTAGTGATATCTAGAGTGGAATCCTCTCTCTCAAAGGCACCAGCTGCACTTACCAGATTAGCGCTGTGTGTCTGCTTCTGCCTCGTTCGTCTCCTCAATCTGATGTGTGGTGTTTGGTGTGTGCCTTTATGTCTCACCCTAATTGCTAAAGTGGATGCACCTGGCCAAGGTCGCGCTGGTCTGCTGATTCCGAGACCTATGTGCGCGTGGGCGCCATCTTAGAGTGGGGTTAGGTGCCTCAATGTGGATCCTATGCTTAACCTGCATATTCCTTGTTATTGCCTCCACTCAATGCTAAATATATATTTGCCTCTCCTCATATTGCGAGCTGCTTTTTCATAAATGTAATGTCCGTACTCGTCTCAGCGGCGTATATTTACGTTTCGCGAGTACAGCAATCGGACTTTAAATTTTGCGCCCCGTATTTGTTACCGCTTGCTGGTATTGCGTATGGACGGCTCTGATGATATTTACAGCAGAGCGTTCGGACATATGGACGGCTATAGTAATAGTTTAGCATTGCGCCCGGACACTTTTCATGGTACTATTTAGACCAATGGGCCGGCGTTCTGTATCTCTTCGTTCCGGGCGCCATCTTGGAATGGTGTGTCCTATGTGTTAGAAACGCTTACTTTCGGTCTGATTGGAGTATTTAATCAAAAATATTATCCCTCTTTTTGGTGTATGTGTTCCCAGTCCCACATGTGTTTATATTGGAGTCTATTATAGAAACGACTGGTCGAATATATTTGTGTCATATAAATACCCGGCTAGTGATGTTATTTGGACCATTGGGCCACTTTGCCCTGTACCCTCGCTAGGGGCACCATCATGGACCGGTGTCTCCTCAGCATTTTAAAAACCCACTTTCAGTCAGAGAGAGGTGTTGGTTAGTTTCCCTCTGTATGGTATATCGATTCCTGGTTTCCTATATATTTATAATTAAAGGAGAACCTCACTAATAGGGATTCTAATATTATCGGAGCTTATCATTCCCTAATATAGGGCTATTGTTGCAGAGAGTGGAGAGGTGGTCCCTCGTTGTAATAGCATGCCTAAATGAGGGCCTCCCACTCTTCCCTGGAATTTAACCCTTTCCTGATGGTGTTAAATTTCACCATGTACCATTGTTCTTGTAGTTTTCGTCTTTTAGTGCTGTCTCCTGATCTTGTGAGTTCTCTAACTCTTTCCAGGATGACCCATCTGAGGTCTTTAGTCGTGTGTCCATTTTCTTTCCAATGAGAC
Organism: Lissotriton vulgaris; assembly: GCF_964263255.1. NCBI lineage: Eukaryota > Metazoa > Chordata > Amphibia > Caudata > Salamandridae > Lissotriton > Lissotriton vulgaris. Next base: position 46,345 of record NW_028248859.1, on the reverse strand, counting down.
ACAAGTGGGGCATTTTCTTTGTTGGTGTTTATGGCAGACTTGTGTTCCCCTATCCTGAGCCTCACTTCTCTACCGGTTTCACCTATGTATGCCTGATTGCATGGGCATAAAATCATGTATACCACATTTTTTGTCCGGCAATTATTCAGAGTGGAAATTGTATGTGTGATATCATTATGTACTACTGTTTTGGTTACTATGCATAACTCACATATACAGCAGTTTCCGCACTTGTTGTTGCCTGTTGCTTTCTGTCCACTCAAGGTGGTTTGGGTCTCTATCCTGTCCTCTCGGTACGTACACACAAGGTTTGATCTCAGGTTCTTGTTCTTCCTGTAAGCATATAGTGGACGTTCCAGCGGGGTAACATCTGAGCCACTATTTAAAATCTTCCAATTATGGTTGATGATGTTCTTAATTTGGTTGGCTATGACTGAGTGTTGGCTCACCATCACTATTTTGTCCTGCGTCTTTTTATTATCTGCTTTTCTGATAAGGCAGTCCCTATTGTAGCATTGTGCTCTCTTGAGTGAATGATTGATCAATTTTTTGGGATAGCCTCGGTCCTTAAATTTCTTCTTCATCTCTTGGGCATGTTTGTGAAAATCTGCTATGTCCGTACAGTTTCTCCTAAGACGGAGAAACTCACCAAAAGGTATCGAGTCTTTCTGGCTCTTGGGGTGATAGCTAGAGTAGTGTAAGATTGTATTCCTATCGGACTCTTTCTTGTACAGTTCCACCTTCAGCTGTTGGTCATGGCTCTTGATACATATGTCCAGGAAATTAACCTTGGATCTGCTGTGTGTTGCTGTAAATTTAAGGTTAGGATCCCCTAGGTTGAGCCAGCTGAGGAATTCTTCCAATAGCTCTACAGGTCCCTGCCATATGAAGAATATGTCGTCAATGAAGCGAGCCCAATTTCGGATATTTTCAAAAAATGGGCTCACTTCATTGTACACGTGTCTGTTCTCAAACAGGCTCACGTATATGCAGGCCAGACTTGGCGCGCAGGTAGCGCCCATACTGGTCCCCTTCTTCTGTATATAGAGGTCCTTTTTGAAGAGAAAAATGTTGTTAAGTAGGACCATCGATACACATTGAACAATGAACTCTTTATTGCCACCTCGTATCTCTGTCTCTTCTAAGAGGTTCTTGACTGCCACAATGGTGTCCCTTTGTGGTATGTTGGTGTAGAGTGACTCTACATCGAGAGTCACCATCAGTTCATTTCTTTCATCAAAGGGGATCCCTTCCACTTTGGCTATCATATCGGCCGTATCGCGGATATATGATTTCTGTTCTGCTACTAGGGGCTTAAGGAATCTATCAGCGTACTGGCTCAAGGGTTCCAACAAGGAGTCAATTGATGCTACTATTGGTCTCAAAGGAGGGTTATTTAGACTCTTGTGGACCTTGGGTAGTCCGTAGAATGCCGGGGTTTTTGGGTTGGTATTATTGAGGAATTTCCATTCCTCCTCAGTGATTTTATTCTCCTCTAGGGCTTTATGTAGTAGTGTCTCTACATCTTTTTGCAGTTTCTTTAGTCTCATTTGAGAGACTCTTGAATAGTGTAATTCGTTGGAAAGGAGTTCGAGTGCTCTTTGATCATAATCTGATGTATCAAATACAACTACTCCTCCCCCCTTATCGGCGGGTTTTATAGTTATACTACTGTCTTCTGACAGGGATTTAATAGCCTCTCTCTGAGCTTTACTGATGTTGTGCTGTTGGAAGTGCTTTTTCTCCAGTAGGATACCTATTTCTATTTTTACAATTGACTCAAAGGTCTCTAAGTTCTTGTCAACCATTCCTAGACTTGGGGTAAAAGTTGATTTTGGTCTCAAACCTGAGTCCTGGGGTTGCTCTCTCACGGGTCTATTTTCAAAGAAACGGCGTAGGCGTATTTTGCGGAAGAAGGCCCTCAGGTCCTTTTCCAATTGAAATTTGTTTACGCCAGTGGTTGGTACAAAGTTAAAACCCATCCCTAGCACTTGCTGTTCTGTTTGTGTAAGTGCTCTGTTACTTAGATTTATAATGGGTGTCCTATCTAGTGCCAGTACACTTTGTTTCTGGTTCTCTTGTATTCTTGAGGGGCCGGGGTCTGTTGGTATTCCTGGTCCTGCTCTCTGGGGGCTGTTCTCCTCGGGTATTGTCCTCTCCCTCTGCCCCGGAAGCTCCCTCTGCTTTTCTGTGGGCGTTGATCTAAAAAAGGGGTTTCATACTCCCTGTTGGGTCCTGTGTATTCTCCCTCTTCTCTGCATAGTTCCTCCTCCTCAATACTGCTTTCAGATGTGCCTGAGAAATGTACATGCCTGGGTCTCCTAGGTTGAAATCTGGGTTGGAATCTAGGTCTGGGTCCCTCATTCCTGTTATATTCTGCCTTCTCAGTATAGTAGTCCTTCCTCAAGAATGGATAAACCACCTCCTGGCTGAATTTGTTTATATCTTTTCTGAGTTTTTGAGTTTTCTTATTAGTTAGGTATTCACAGTATCCCTTCATATCTTGGTTTATCTCTTCCAACCTTTTTTTTGCCTCCTCTACTATATTGCTGTCCAACAGAACCTTCTCTAATTCCTCCATCTCTTTTATTTCTATCAAGACAGTAGTTTGAGCGGTTTCGATAATAAGGAGCATTAGGTCCCTGCTGCACCTATTTCAGATGAAAGTCCATGTTTCCAGGAACTTTGGATTGTCTACAAATAACCCTGGCTCATTACGTATTTGGAGACCTATTGGTATCTTCCCTGCCCTCACATACTGTGTCATAAAATCGGCATGCAGTTCCGTTCTGATGATCTTCTTTTTTAGGTTAATTAGTTGGTTCCATTTTTCTCCCCCATTGGGGATTACTGTAATACTATTGCTGCCTCTATTGGAGCTCAATATTTTGTTGAGTTGCTCTTCACTAAAGCCAAATGTCTTTAGTGTATCCATTGCATGATTGGAAGAGGACTATACTGTTTTATTGGATTAGGAAAAAACTGTGATAGTCTGCACAAAAAACCTAAACTCTCCAGCACAGGGCTGTACTTAACTGGTTTCAGAAAGGAGAGGGTACCCCACTTCACCAGGGAACAGGGTAGAAAGACAGTTAGTCAAAGAGGGAGATCCCTGGAGTCGAATGATCGACTGGTAACTATTGGCCTTTCCTATGTACAAAGAAAGGGTCACAGACTGCAATGAGTATTAAACTAACACAAAAATAGGTTTTCCACACTGAAATAAAATCGTTTACAGTCTATTTTTATTAAAATAACAATCAATTATACAATAAAAGACAGAATAAATTCATATACTTTTTGCCCCACAATTTAAAATCCAAGTAAGAAAATACTTTGGAGGGTTAAAAATAAACCATAATAATCAACAATATTTCACAAACGTAATATAACTATAAACAATAAACAAAGACACATTCAAAGCATATACATTATAAATAGACAACAAACTACATATAGTCACAAAAACCCCTGAATTTCTATGTGGCCCACCAGATGTCTAGGTCACTATCATTTACCCGACCCAATGGCCTGAATCCGTTTAGCTGTTGTAAAACTCTAGTGGTGGAATGGTATACCCATCTACAGTTTTATGCGGCCCTCATTGGATTCTATTCAAAAAAGACAAACAGTGCGTCGACGCGTTTCGGTGCTGTACTCTGGATTTGGTTGCACCTTCCTCAGGACTTCTTGTTTTCTGGGGTTTCAAGCAATGGATGGGTCCACCATATCTGTGGATATATATGGAGAGATATGCAAAATCAATTATCATGCAAAAGACTCTATTCTCTCCTTCTCTCTAGAGGATGGGTCTCTAGTATATAGCTTTCCCACCAGGAGTATCAAGGCCATTGCTCTCTCTAATCTGGCACTTGTACATTTAATTCAGACTTGTGCCTTTGGTTTGGCGCAGTAATATAGCTGTCGCCCGCTGCTGTAACTACGGAGCGATCATACACTTGTTCACAAAGTATCCATGTGCTATTGTTATTTTACCCTGGATATGCAGTGACTCAAATTTCCGTGTAGTGCCCCCTACCCAGGTCACATCTTACTCCCTCCGAGTCTTTATTTCAATGTGGAAGACCATTTCATTTGCCGGGGGTCAGGGTATCTATGGAGATAATGAGATATGTGTTCTCACCTTTTAGATCAGGTATGGGGCATATCACGATGTGAACCGCTTTAAGTGTCCATTGACTTCTGGAATAGTGTGGGCTTCTGTTAAAGAACCACAGACTTTTGTTAGGGATAAGTTGGGGTGTATATTTACCCTGACTGCTGGACGGGTATCTAGATTTGTATAGTTACCTCTCCCCTATGATAGGAGCTCCTTATCTTGGCTTTCCTCGCTTTGAGCTTGACAGGCGTATATTCAAGTTTCTTGCCTCAGTGGTAAGTATTCTGTCGAGTGACCACATACTTATATTAGGAATGAGTTGGGATATCCTATGTCCTAATTCATAAACTAGACTACGGGGTCATGTGTTTACCTCTCTCTCCGGATAGGAGTTCCTTGTCTTGGGTTTCCTTGCTCTGAAATTGTCAGGCGTTTATTCAGGTCTCTTGCATCTATAATAAAATACGTAATCTCACTTTATTTTGTCTTAGGATCACATTGGTCCAGTCTAGTACCTTTTTTGTAGGGGTGTCTTACCTGGTAAAATTCTAAAACCTTCTCAGAACGGGCATACTATTTCTTTAGTCTTTTCATGAACTGGATATGTTCTGCAGAGTGAAAACAAGTGTTGGATAGTCATATATTGCTTGTATTCTAAGTACTGCAACACTATTCTGCGCTCTCCTCAATTCTTAATTAGTCAGACACTGAGAAATTAAAATAGCTTCTCTATGTCTTTATACTCTCTTCTGTTCAATGCTAATGAGTCCCCTCTATCTTCATTTGTGACTATGATTCCCTATTAGTTTCCCCTGTTGTGTAGTCTCGGGGGGGGGGGGTAGCTAACTTGCCTCATATTACTCATGTTCAAGACTGACTCACAGTCTCTATTAAAGGCCATGAATGGATTGTGCCCAATTATTTTTACCCCTTTTGTGCTACAAGAGGGTATAGGGTTAAAGTTATCCCATATTACAGTTACTTTCAGGGTATACTGCCCTATTCCTCACTAGTGATATCTAGAGTGGAATCCTCTCTCTCAAAGGCACCAGCTGCACTTACCAGATTAGCGCTGTGTGTCTGCTTCTGCCTCGTTCGTCTCCTCAATCTGATGTGTGGTGTTTGGTGTGTGCCTTTATGTCTCACCCTAATTGCTAAAGTGGATGCACCTGGCCAAGGTCGCGCTGGTCTGCTGATTCCGAGACCTATGTGCGCGTGGGCGCCATCTTAGAGTGGGGTTAGGTGCCTCAATGTGGATCCTATGCTTAACCTGCATATTCCTTGTTATTGCCTCCACTCAATGCTAAATATATATTTGCCTCTCCTCATATTGCGAGCTGCTTTTTCATAAATGTAATGTCCGTACTCGTCTCAGCGGCGTATATTTACGTTTCGCGAGTACAGCAATCGGACTTTAAATTTTGCGCCCCGTATTTGTTACCGCTTGCTGGTATTGCGTATGGACGGCTCTGATGATATTTACAGCAGAGCGTTCGGACATATGGACGGCTATAGTAATAGTTTAGCATTGCGCCCGGACACTTTTCATGGTACTATTTAGACCAATGGGCCGGCGTTCTGTATCTCTTCGTTCCGGGCGCCATCTTGGAATGGTGTGTCCTATGTGTTAGAAACGCTTACTTTCGGTCTGATTGGAGTATTTAATCAAAAATATTATCCCTCTTTTTGGTGTATGTGTTCCCAGTCCCACATGTGTTTATATTGGAGTCTATTATAGAAACGACTGGTCGAATATATTTGTGTCATATAAATACCCGGCTAGTGATGTTATTTGGACCATTGGGCCACTTTGCCCTGTACCCTCGCTAGGGGCACCATCATGGACCGGTGTCTCCTCAGCATTTTAAAAACCCACTTTCAGTCAGAGAGAGGTGTTGGTTAGAGAATAGAGTCTTTTGCATGATAATTGATTTTGCATATCTCTCCATATATATCCACAGATATGGTGGACCCATCCATTGCTTGAAACCCCAGAAAACAAGAAGTCCTGAGGAAGGTGCAACCAAATCCAGAGTACAGCACCGAAACGCGTCGACGCACTGTTTGTCTTTTTTTAATAGAATCCAATGAGGGCCGCATAAAACTGTAGATGGGTATACCATTCCACCACTAGAGTTTTACAACAGCTAAACGGATTCAGGCCATTGGGTCGGGTAAATGATAGTGACCTAGACATCTGGTGGGCCACATAGAAATTCAGGGGTTTTTGTGACTATATGTAGTTTGTTGTCTATTTATAATGTATATGCTTTGAATGTGTCTTTGTTTATTGTTTATAGTTATATTACGTTTGTGAAATATTGTTGATTATTATGGTTTATTTTTAACCCTCCAAAGTATTTTCTTACTTGGATTTTAAATTGTGGGGCAAAAAGTATATGAATTTATTCTGTCTTTTATTGTATAATTGATTGTTATTTTAATAAAAATAGACTGTAAACGATTTTATTTCAGTGTGGAAAACCTATTTTTGTGTTAGTTTAATACTCATTGCAGTCTGTGACCCTTTCTTTGTACATAGGAAAGGCCAATAGTTACCAGTCGATCATTCGACTCCAGGGATCTCCCTCTTTGACTAACTGTCTTTCTACCCTGTTCCCTGGTGAAGTGGGGTACCCTCTCCTTTCTGAAACCAGTTAAGTACAGCCCTGTGCTGGAGAGTTTAGGTTTTTTGTGCAGACTATCACAGTTTTTTCCTAATCCAATAAAACAGTATAGTCCTCTTCCAATCATCCAATGGATACACTAAAGACATTTGGCTTTAGTGAAGAGCAACTCAACAAAATATTGAGCTCCAATAGAGGCAGCAATAGTATTACAGTAATCCCCAATGGGGGAGAAAAATGGAACCAACTAATTAACCTAAAAAAGAAGATCATCAGAACGGAACTGCATGCCGATTTTATGACACAGTATGTGAGGGCAGGGAAGATACCAATAGGTCTCCAAATACGTAATGAGCCAGGGTTATTTGTAGACAATCCAAAGTTCCTGGAAACATGGACTTTCATCTGTAATAGGTGCAGCAGGGACCTAATGCTCCTTATTATCGAAACCGCTCAAACTACTGTCTTGATAGAAATAAAAGAGATGGAGGAATTAGAGAAGGTTCTGTTGGACAGCAATATAGTAGAGGAGGCAAAAAAAAGGTTGGAAGAGATAAACCAAGATATGAAGGGATACTGTGAATACCTAACTAATAAGAAAACTCAAAAACTCAGAAAAGATATAAACAAATTCAGCCAGGAGGTGGTTTATCCATTCTTGAGGAAGGACTACTATACTGAGAAGGCAGAATATAACAGGAATGAGGGACCCAGACCTAGATTCCAACCCAGATTTCAACCTAGGAGACCCAGGCATGTACATTTCTCAGGCACATCTGAAAGCAGTATTGAGGAGGAGGAACTATGCAGAGAAGAGGGAGAATACACAGGACCCAACAGGGAGTATGAAACCCCTTTTTTAGATCAACGCCCACAGAAAAGCAGAGGGAGCTTCCGGGGCAGAGGGAGAGGACAATACCCGAGGAGAACAGCCCCCAGAGAGCAGGACCAGGAATACCAACAGACCCCGGCCCCTCAAGAATACAAGAGAACCAGAAACAAAGTGTACTGGCACTAGATAGGACACCCATTATAAATCTAAGTAACAGAGCACTTACACAAACAGAACAGCAAGTGCTAGGGATGGGTTTTAACTTTGTACCAACCACTGGCGTAAACAAATTTCAATTGGAAAAGGACCTGAGGGCCTTCTTCCGCAAAATACGCCTACGCCGTTTCTTTGAAAATAGACCCGTGAGAGAGCAACCCCAGGACTCAGGTTTGAGACCAAAATCAACTTTTACCCCAAGTCTAGGAATGGTTGACAAGAACTTAGAGACCTTTGAGTCAATTGTAAAAATAGAAATAGGTATCCTACTGGAGAAAAAGCACTTCCAACAGCACAACATCAGTAAAGCTCAGAGAGAGGCTATTAAATCCCTGTCAGAAGACAGTAGTATAACTATAAAACCCGCCGATAAGGGGGGAGGAGTAGTTGTATTTGATACATCAGATTATGATCAAAGAGCACTCGAACTCCTTTCCAACGAATTACACTATTCAAGAGTCTCTCAAATGAGACTAAAGAAACTGCAAAAAGATGTAGAGACACTACTACATAAAGCCCTAGAGGAGAATAAAATCACTGAGGAGGAATGGAAATTCCTCAATAATACCAACCCAAAAACCCCGGCATTCTACGGACTACCCAAGGTCCACAAGAGTCTAAATAACCCTCCTTTGAGACCAATAGTAGCATCAATTGACTCCTTGTTGGAACCCTTGAGCCAGTACGCTGATAGATTCCTTAAGCCCCTAGTAGCAGAACAGAAATCATATATCCGCGATACGGCCGATATGATAGCCAAAGTGGAAGGGATCCCCTTTGATGAAAGAAATGAACTGATGGTGACTCTCGATGTAGAGTCACTCTACACCAACATACCACAAAGGGACACCATTGTGGCAGTCAAGAACCTCTTAGAAGAGACAGAGATACGAGGTGGCAATAAAGAGTTCATTGTTCAATGTGTATCGATGGTCCTACTTAACAACATTTTTCTCTTCAAAAAGGACCTCTATATACAGAAGAAGGGGACCAGTATGGGCGCTACCTGCGCGCCAAGTCTGGCCTGCATATACGTGAGCCTGTTTGAGAACAGACACGTGTACAATGAAGTGAGCCCATTTTTTGAAAATATCCGAAATTGGGCTCGCTTCATTGACGACATATTCTTCATATGGCAGGGACCTGTAGAGCTATTGGAAGAATTCCTCAGCTGGCTCAACCTAGGGGATCCTAACCTTAAATTTACAGCAACACACAGCAGATCCAAGGTTAATTTCCTGGACATATGTATCAAGAGCCATGACCAACAGCTGAAGGTGGAACTGTACAAGAAAGAGTCCGATAGGAATACAATCTTACACTACTCTAGCTATCACCCCAAGAGCCAGAAAGACTCGATACCTTTTGGTGAGTTTCTCCGTCTTAGGAGAAACTGTACGGACATAGCAGATTTTCACAAACATGCCCAAGAGATGAAGAAGAAATTTAAGGACCGAGGCTATCCCAAAAAATTGATCAATCATTCACTCAAGAGAGCACAATGCTACAATAGGGACTGCCTTATCAGAAAAGCAGATAATAAAAAGACGCAGGACAAAATAGTGATGGTGAGCCAACACTCAGTCATAGCCAACCAAATTAAGAACATCATCAACCATAATTGGAAGATTTTAAATAGTGGCTCAGATGTTACCCCGCTGGAACGTCCACTATATGCTTACAGGAAGAACAAGAACCTGAGATCAAACCTTGTGTGTACGTACCGAGAGGACAGGATAGAGACCCAAACCACCTTGAGTGGACAGAAAGCAACAGGCAACAACAAGTGCGGAAACTGCTGTATATGTGAGTTATGCATAGTAACCAAAACAGTAGTACATAATGATATCACACATACAATTTCCACTCTGAATAATTGCCGGACAAAAAATGTGGTATACATGATTTTATGCCCATGCAATCAGGCATACATAGGTGAAACCGGTAGAGAAGTGAGGCTCAGGATAGGGGAACACAAGTCTGCCATAAACACCAACAAAGAAAATGCCCCACTTGTGTCTCATTGGAAAGAAAATGGACACACGACTAAAGACCTCAGATGGGTCATCCTGGAAAGAGTTAGAGAACTCACAAGATCAGGAGACAGCACTAAAAGACGAAAACTACAAGAACAATGGTACATGGTGAAATTTAACACCATCAGGAAAGGGTTAAATTCCAGGGAAGAGTGGGAGGCCCTCATTTAGGCATGCTATTACAACGAGGGACCACCTCTCCACTCTCTGCAACAATAGCCCTATATTAGGGAATGATAAGCTCCGATAATATTAGAATCCCTATTAGTGAGGTTCTCCTTTAATTATAAATATATAGGAAACCAGGAATCGATATACCATACAGAGGGAAACTAACCAACACCTCTCTCTGACTGAAAGTGGGTTTTTAAAATGCTGAGGAGACACCGGTCCATGATGGTGCCCCTAGCGAGGGTACAGGGCAAAGTGGCCCAATGGTCCAAATAACATCACTAGCCGGGTATTTATATGACACAAATATATTCGACCAGTCGTTTCTATAATAGACTCCAATATAAACACATGTGGGACTGGGAACACATACACCAAAAAGAGGGATAATATTTTTGATTAAATACTCCAATCAGACCGAAAGTAAGCGTTTCTAACACATAGGACACACCATTCCAAGATGGCGCCCGGAACGAAGAGATACAGAACGCCGGCCCATTGGTCTAAATAGTACCATGAAAAGTGTCCGGGCGCAATGCTAAACTATTACTATAGCCGTCCATATGTCCGAACGCTCTGCTGTAAATATCATCAGAGCCGTCCATACGCAATACCAGCAAGCGGTAACAAATACGGGGCGCAAAATTTAAAGTCCGATTGCTGTACTCGCGAAACGTAAATATACGCCGCTGAGACGAGTACGGACATTACATTTATGAAAAAGCAGCTCGCAATATGAGGAGAGGCAAATATATATTTAGCATTGAGTGGAGGCAATAACAAGGAATATGCAGGTTAAGCATAGGATCCACATTGAGGCACCTAACCCCACTCTAAGATGGCGCCCACGCGCACATAGGTCTCGGAATCAGCAGACCAGCGCGACCTTGGCCAGGTGCATCCACTTTAGCAATTAGGGTGAGACATAAAGGCACACACCAAACACCACACATCAGATTGAGGAGACGAACGAGGCAGAAGCAGACACACAGCGCTAATCTGGTAAGTGCAGCTGGTGCCTTTGAGAGAGAGGATTCCACTCTAGATATCACTAGTGAGGAATAGGGCAGTATACCCTGAAAGTAACTGTAATATGGGATAACTTTAACCCTATACCCTCTTGTAGCACAAAAGGGGTAAAAATAATTGGGCACAATCCATTCATGGCCTTTAATAGAGACTGTGAGTCAGTCTTGAACATGAGTAATATGAGGCAAGTTAGCTACCCCCCCCCGAGACTACACAACAGGGGAAACTAATAGGGAATCATAGTCACAAATGAAGATAGAGGGGACTCATTAGCATTGAACAGAAGAGAGTATAAAGACATAGAGAAGCTATTTTAATTTCTCAGTGTCTGACTAATTAAGAATTGAGGAGAGCGCAGAATAGTGTTGCAGTACTTAGAATACAAGCAATATATGACTATCCAACACTTGTTTTCACTCTGCAGAACATATCCAGTTCATGAAAAGACTAAAGAAATAGTATGCCCGTTCTGAGAAGGTTTTAGAATTTTACCAGGTAAGACACCCCTACAAAAAAGGTACTAGACTGGACCAATGTGATCCTAAGACAAAATAAAGTGAGATTACGTATTTTATTATAGATGCAAGAGACCTGAATAAACGCCTGACAATTTCAGAGCAAGGAAACCCAAGACAAGGAACTCCTATCCGGAGAGAGAGGTAAACACATGACCCCGTAGTCTAGTTTATGAATTAGGACATAGGATATCCCAACTCATTCCTAATATAAGTATGTGGTCACTCGACAGAATACTTACCACTGAGGCAAGAAACTTGAATATACGCCTGTCAAGCTCAAAGCGAGGAAAGCCAAGATAAGGAGCTCCTATCATAGGGGAGAGGTAACTATACAAATCTAGATACCCGTCCAGCAGTCAGGGTAAATATACACCCCAACTTATCCCTAACAAAAGTCTGTGGTTCTTTAACAGAAGCCCACACTATTCCAGAAGTCAATGGACACTTAAAGCGGTTCACATCGTGATATGCCCCATACCTGATCTAAAAGGTGAGAACACATATCTCATTATCTCCATAGATACCCTGACCCCCGGCAAATGAAATGGTCTTCCACATTGAAATAAAGACTCGGAGGGAGTAAGATGTGACCTGGGTAGGGGGCACTACACGGAAATTTGAGTCACTGCATATCCAGGGTAAAATAACAACAGCACATGGATACTTTGTGAACAAGTGTATGATCGCTCCGTAGTTACAGCAGCGGGCGACAGCTATATTACTGCGCCAAACCAAAGGCACAAGTCTGAATTAAATGTACAAGTGCCAGATTAGAGAGAGCAATGGCCTTGATACTCCTGGTGGGAAAGCTATATACTAGAGACCCATCCTCTAGAGAGAAGGAGAGAATAGAGTCTTTTGCATGATAATTGATTTTGCATATCTCTCCATATATATCCACAGATATGGTGGACCCATCCATTGCTTGAAACCCCAGAAAACAAGAAGTCCTGAGGAAGGTGCAACCAAATCCAGAGTACAGCACCGAAACGCGTCGACGCACTGTTTGTCTTTTTTGAATAGAATCCAATGAGGGCCGCATAAAACTGTAGATGGGTATACCATTCCACCACTAGAGTTTTACAACAGCTAAACGGATTCAGGCCATTGGGTCGGGTAAATGATAGTGACCTAGACATCTGGTGGGCCACATAGAAATTCAGGGGTTTTTGTGACTATATGTAGTTTGTTTTCTATTTATAATGTATATGCTTTGAATGTGTCTTTGTTTATTGTTTATAGTTATATTACGTTTGTGAAATATTGTTGATTATTATGGTTTATTTTTAACCCTCCAAAGTATTTTCTTACTTGGATTTTAAATTGTGGGGCAAAAAGTATATGAATTTATTCTGTCTTTTATTGTATAATTGATTGTTATTTTAATAAAAATAGACTGTAAACGATTTTATTTCAGTGTGGAAAACCTATTTTTGTGTTAGTTTAATACTCATTGCAGTCTGTGACCCTTTCTTTGTACATAGGAAAGGCCAATAGTTACCAGTCGATCATTCGACTCCAGGGATCTCCCTCTTTGACTAACTATACCTACATATCCACACATTAGATTTACCGATTTTTAATTACCGAATCGGTAAAATTCGGTAATTAAAAATCGGTAAATCTAATTTACCTACATCTGGCCCTAAGAGTTTTAGAACAGAGCCACCCAATAATCCCACCGGGACTGGGTAATGTCAATAGTATAAGCTAAATGTCCAGGTAGGAATCATTAATAGAATCTACTTCACACTTATATATGTCACATCTGTGATCACACAAATCAATATAGCGACCAGAGGGTTTATATCAAAAATATAGTATATTTATTTTTGATTTTCAGTGCATGAAAAATTGATGATCAAGAACTGGCAACAGAAAGACTACCAAAACATATGAAATAAATAATGTGGTAGTCCACAAACAACTTCAGCGTAAGATGTGGATACAATGTAGGAACCACATACAAATAGATATTTACACATTCAAATTCACAAATCCAATTATAAAGTGGATTATACAGTGTATTGCATAAAAGGTGTTAGGCGTCGACGTTTCGGTCCGTGTTGGCGCCTAACCTACTGTGTCCAGCGCGTGTGCCTACCTGCTCGCCTGTCCGCCTCCTGGGATCCAGACCTGCCGCCAGCCTCGCCTGAAAGGGGTCCCGAGCTTCCATCACCGCGCCTGCTTCCATCACCGCGCCTGCTGTCTCCTCCCCCCGCCGCAGCCCTCCAACACCTGGGACTGCCGCAGAGCGGGGGAGTTGAGACTACAGCCCCCAGAAGCCTCCGCGACACGACCGGAAGTCGCGTCGAGGCTTGGCGCCCGGAGGCGCCGTTAAAGGGGCTGGCCTTCCCGCGTCGCGGGACCGCGCGCGGAACTGTGCCCGGGGCTAAGCCCGGGCAAAGGGCGTGCCCTCTGTGGCCCTAACAGGCCTGAGGAGTCTGGGCTGGGCACTACCCCCTGGTCAATTCAGCACTGATCACTAAGGTATTACATATTTGTTTAAAGCATACTGTAAATGGCCCCCACGGAGTCCAAATCCACCGCCAAGAGCACGGCAAAAAAAACACCCATTAATACACGTTCTGTCACAAGGAACACCGCTCAAACTAAAACACCGTTACCAACGCTAACTGCAATTGATCGCATGCTTCAACAGACAATCGTGGTGGTAGCGAACGCCATCGAAAATACTGAGAGATGATTGTCCCTACCACCCAGCACCTGTCTAATCCAGCAGATAGCACAACCTGCCGACAGTAATGTACATAACATAAACGTGACAGCACTATCAAATGATTCTATTTTAATGCAATCCTACACAGGTCTCCCCGGGGCCGTGCCACCCCCCATGGTAGATCCTCCTACACTTCCAGCAGTATTTCAAGATAGGGATAGCCGGCTGTCACTAACTCCTAATCTACAGATTAATGTAACATCATCTGAGGAACCGGGGCCTAGCAAGGCGCCTAGTGCAATCTTGATTTCCTGCGACAATGAAGATCCCATCTACACAATTGACCTACCCAATAACAGCAGTATCGATAGTACGACCAATCACGGCCCTGTCCATCGTAGATCTAGACGCATGCACAATAGAAAACTAACAGCCCTTAGTAGGGGGTGTGCCAAACAAAGGGGTAGAAGAAAGAAGGCAACTTTACCACCACCACCATCAGAACAGACCAATGGAAGTGAACCACCACAGTCAAATTTGGGAACCACAGTCAATGGGGAGACTATAATGGGTTACATCATGGATGCTATGAAGCTCCTCATCGCTCCCCTAAATGACAAACTCGAGCAAATATGTAAAAAGGTGGAAAACCTGGAGAAATTGGGCTTAGCCAAATTAGATATCCTCGAACATCTGGGTCCACAAGTTACTCAAACCACCTTGAATGTACCGACCGTGAATAAGGCTAATACGACTGTCCATAACACATCTAAACCACAGGTTCCACCCGCCAGAAATGTGAACCTCACGGCAGCTCCCGGTAAGCCTGCAAATTCACATACCAATACTCCAGGCAATACCACCAATGGGCCTTCAACATCCTCTTCCTCTAGGGTAAGAGGAGAGGTGCCCACGGGTCACTCTTCAGTAAGCGGGAATCCACCAGCGTGCAGTTACTATAATAATATTATTCCTGCTGTGATCAATCTCCCACCAGAAAGTAGGCCATACGTGGCTATTCTTGCCAACGTCCCAAAACTTAAACCCTCCCAATTTGAAAATAGTGAAACACTTAAAAACAAAATTTTACACTGGCTTGTCCATAATTGTGGATTCCCCCTAAGTGGGGCAGGCCAGATCATTTCTACCCAAAGGGTAGGGTGGGTGGGCCCCAGTAAAAAGGAAATTAGCGGGGACTGTGTAATCATAAATTACAAAACCACTGAATGGGCAAGAGATTCCATCTTGAACGCGCCCATCCCTTCAGACAATGATTACAATACCACCCTGTTCCCATTGGACTACTTTTATAGAAATCTGGTGGGTTTCAAGATTCCGGTGCAGAATTTTAAACACCCTAGAGCAATAAACACGCCTTACCCACTAGCACAGCAGGCACCAGCGCAATCAGTTGGGTACCCCCTGACTTTTCATGACCCTAATAATCAGCATATTCCACAACATCCTATGCATCTATATAGAATGCCAAACCCCAATTACCTTAACAACCACAATGCCATTGGGTCCAGAACTAACATTTATGGTCAATTCGCAGTCCCAACATCAAACAGATTCCAGATATTTAATTCCTTGGATGAAAATGATTGACTCGAGAATACCCCTGTTGAAGAGCTTCCTGCAAGTGAGGCCCCTAGGTTAATGGCCAGTAATACAGCTGGGGAACCTCCAACAGACATCCCTGTAATAAGCTCAAATGATCTAACCGTGATAGACAACATCATATGTACTGTTGAAAATCATCTGGGAAACCCAACAATACCATCAGCCACAACTGTTACTGACCCATCTCAAGTAGCCTTGGAAGAGACATTGAGGGCTATTACGTGGAACATAGCTGGGTTAGCTTCTAAGGTAAACACCCCCATATGGGCTGACTTTATCAAACAGGGTTATGACATAATCTGCCTACAAGAAACCTGGGATAGGGCTGAAGTACACGTCGAGGGGTATACCTCTTTTAATGTGCTGGCTGTGGCTTCCCAGGCTGGTCGAGCCAAGGGCGGGCTAGTGACTCTGATATCTACCGCATTGACTGAGTTCTGTGTTAGTGATCAGGTAGTCCTAGGAAAACATGCTTCCGTTCTGCGTTTGGCCCACAGCGGATACAGAGACTTAATAATAGTGAATTTTTATAACAATATTGCAGGGCACAAACAGGGAATGTTTATTTCTGATATTGAGCAGGCCATTGATGCAATGTTACTAAGTACACCCAAACCAGCTGCCATCCTGTGGGCAGGAGATTTTAACATCAAATCATGTACTTATGCACTCAAGGGGGCATGCGGCCATAGGGAGGAGTACTCGGGAAGGGAAACAACATGTGTATACAATCATTTCCCTCATAACGACCTTGGCAGCGCTCTGAATAACTTATTGGCTAAATACGACTTGGAACTCCTTGAATGCAATAAGAATGCAAACAACGCCAGATGTCCGACATTCCATGGAAGGAACAGCCAATCTTTTATTGATCATATCATGGTATCTTGCTCTGTAACCTATATCAATGTTTGGGTGATTGAACAAGCGGTCAGTGATCACAATAGTGTAACTGTCGAACTACTGGGTTGGGGGACCAAAAGGAATACCTATGGTCAACCAATTCAGGACATCGCTGTAGGAAGACCGAACGGGACGAGGGTGAAGTGGACAAAAGTTGACCCCGTTAAATTTGTTACTAATGTAATCACAAACTGCTGCGGAGAGGTGGAGTACTGCTTATCCCCGACACCATGCCCACGAACCCTGTTATCTAAATTCTTAACTATAACAAAAGCTATTGAGAAATCACTGACACGCAAAATCCGGAAACCAAGAAAAGTCAAGGTGGCGTGGTTTGATGACAATTGTGCTCAGTCATTAAAAAGGTTAAAAATTTCGCTTGATGCCACACCAAGAGACTCTTGCAAGATCAGGGAAGAGCGTCATAACTATAAAACTGCACTATCCACCTGGAAGAAAGAACTACAGGACGAGGCATGGGCAAAATTAGATCAGGCTGCAGAAACCAAAGATCATAAACTTTTTTGGGACACTGTAAATATCCTTGAAGAACGACAATATTCCTGAACTAACCTCGCATGTCAGTTGTCAAGCCTGGATTGTACACTTTACTGGGATTTTTAACTCTGATTTTACCCATGATTTTATTTCCGCTTCAAATCTTAATGTCTTAACTGATACGCCAACCTGTTTTAAATGGGAGAAATTATTGTTTTCGGTGTCATTAAATGAGGTGATCGAGGCAATTGAGAAGAGTAAGGGGGGGAAAGCCCCGGGCCCAGACGGGGTCCCTGTGGACTTCTTCAAATCCGAGATTGCTTTATGGGCCCCCATTTTAACACGCTACTTTAATGCTGCTATCGAGGATGAGTTACCAACCTCATGGGGTCAATCCATCTTGGTGCCACTCTTCAAAAAGGGTTCAAGGGCTGAAGCACGAAACTACCGCCCAAATTCTCTCTTAGACTCGTCACTAAAGATATTGAGTCGCGTGCTTCTGGTAAGATTAGAGTCCTGGGCCGAAGATAAAAATGTCCTTTCACCTATTCAGTATGGGTTCCGAAGAGGTATAGGAACCATGGAGCAGTGCGTGAACCTTGAACTTATTATCGGCAAGTACACAAAAGCCAAGGAGGGGAATTTGTTTATGTGCTTTGCCGATGTAAGTTCTGCATTCGATCTAGTGGAACATGCACTGCTCTGGTCAACACTACTTGCTATGGGCGCACCCCCAGAAATCATTCACCTACTGGCCAGAATGTATAGCAGCCTCTCAAGTAAGGTCAGATTCGGATCAGATGGAGAATGCACCCCCTTTTTTAAAATCGGTAGAGGGATCCGACAAGGGTGTGTGCTTGCTCCCTTGTTATTCTCCCTTTTTATAAATCAGGTTGACCAATCCCTACAAGAATCTTTTTCTGATGCCCCCATTATCAATGGAAAACAAATACCCGTCCTCTTATATGCGGACGACGCGGTCCTGATTTCCAGGACCGCAAATGGGCTCCAAAAGCTAATTGAGAAATTTCACACTTTTATTAAGGGCAGAAAGCTTAAAATTAACAAGGGCAAGACTATGACCATGACCTGTGGAAAGAAACTAAAGAAAAGTAAGTCATTCTTTTTAGATGGGGATAAACTGGAGTCTGTTCAACATTTTTGCTATTTAGGTATTACCTTCTCAGGAGATGGGAGATGGGTAAACGAGCAATCCTGTGTAGGCATGAAGATGACCAGAAATACAAATTGTATCTTCAGATTCGCTTCTAAACTGGGGGGTCGCAGAATAAGAGAGAGGATTTCCATCTACAACTCAAGGTGCATGTCCTCTGCCCTATATGGAGCAGGGATATGGGGATATAATTCCCAGATTGCCCTATCCTTCCAGCAAGAGGAAAACAGGTACTTGAAACGCTTACTATGTCTCCCTGTTTCAGCGTCAAATGAGATCACCCATAGAGAGCTAGGCATAAATCATGCCACAGATCTGATCGCACTGCGTCCTCTTTCTCTTTGGCGATCCATATGGGCAAAGAAGAAACTAAGTTCACCCAGGAAGTAATTTTAGACTGTATTAAATTGGATCAGCATTCGAAAATCCCCTGGTTAAAACACATTTCCTCCTGGTACAAGATCCTTTTTGGTCAGGACATTTTTAAAGATATTTTAACAGAATCAGTTTTAACGAAGCGTGACCTTAAAACCGCCTATATGGATCACGCAAAAGGGACCAGAATGAAGGAGTATGCTATGCAAAGTACGTTCAAACTATATCTGGAGTATAATCTAAGCACAGGATTCTCATTCTATCTCACATTTGTTAATATTAACTCCCATCGCTTTGTTCTAGCACGCCTGAGGTTGGGGATAGTCCACCATCTGGTGGCTTTCCCTACTGTAAAAAAACCCGGGTTATGTCCGTGCCCATGCGATGGGAAATCCAAACAGAGTACCTGCCACTTTTTACTATTTTGTAATTTTTATACTGGTTTTAGAAAGTTTTATCTGAAGCAACTATTTTTAGAATACAGTACGTGCAATATAAGAGCTGCAATGCAATTGTTGTTTGACTTGTCCTCCCCGAATGCGTGTTACCGTGTAGCCATCTATATTCTTAAACGTATCGGGCACAGGAAATCAATTATTATATGATTCCCTTTTTTTTTTTTTCCCTGTTGGTAAACACATCCTATGACTAACTGTGAGTTATTGTTAAGCTATGTGCATTTCTCTTATATGAATTTTATTCACTCTGTATTTATACCTGTTGATTGTACCCATGGTAATGATTGTCTTCCGGCTTGCACTTTTTTTCGCACTAACGTCTTTACTAATTCTTCGTAAACAAACTGCTGCTAAAATACCTAAGAGACCAAACAGACGTTGCACTTTACTTATAACCTTGCATATTTGCACATACCAACTGCACTTTATGTCCATTATAGGCCTTTTCTGATTTGCGCTATTATACTTGGCGTGTTTTGCACTAAACCTTTAATTGCTGCTAAATAATATATAGTGACCAATTTTAATTCTGTACATAAATGAGATATATCTTACGGATTTAACAAGATTGGCATGGATATCGATGTAATTTTAAAAAAAGTTTCATTATTTAACTTACACAAATATGATTTCAAACTGTATTGATGTATGTTGCTATATGGTTGTACTTGAACAAACCGAATAAAGCATTTTGAAAGGAAACGGACTAGTTTAGTTAGCTCAATTATACCTTACCTTCCCTTCATGTAAAGCGCTCTAATACCCACTAGGGTCATAATCGCGCTATACAACACTTTATAAATAAATAAAAATGAATAATTGTGGAATCTTTCAATCTCATAAGGAGGCTATAAAGTAAAAAGTAGCCACCCTGCACCATGCATTCCTCAAGCTCTCCAAAAAGCTCTGCAGACCCTCTCTTGACTCCCAATGAAGGTGATCCATGCTAAGCTATTGCCTCTGTAGCTTATGGATCTAAGGTCATGTATGGAAGCGGATCCCACCTGAGGAATAATTTAGAAGTGAGCACTTCTAAAAGTGTTGTTCGCCTTCCAAAACATGCCTCCCCAGCACTAAGAGTTTTAGAACAGAGCCACCCAATAATCCCACCGGGACTGGGTAATGTCAATAGTATAAGCTAAATGTCCAGGTAGGAATCATTAATAGAATATACTTCACACTTATATATGTCACATCTGTGATCACACAAATCAATATAGCGACCAGAGGGTTTATATCAAAAATATAGTATATTTATTTTTGATTTTCAGTGCATGAAAAATTGATGATCAAGAACTGGCAACAGAAAGACTACCAAAACATATGAAATAAATAATGTGGTAGTCCACAAAAAACTTCAGCGTAAGATGTGGATACAATGTAGGAACCACATACAAATAGATATTTACACATTCAAATTCACAAATCCAATTATAAAGTGGATTATACAGTGTATTGCATAAAAGGTGTTAGGCGTCGACGTTTCGTCCTTGTTGGTCAAGCAGATCCGTAGGACCATCTTCAGGACAGAAAAGTTGCACAGAAGTCTCTAATACAAACATAATAACATAAATATGTATAAAACCCTAAGGTACAAGGAGACCAATATCCAGCTCAACACAAAAAGCCAATAAAGTGATATTAAACACACAACAAAAGTCACAACAAAAGTCCCAGTGAGGTGTTCTTAAGTAAAATTTAAATAAAATTTACTAAGTAAAAAGTGCAAAGTGCAAGGCAACAGTATCACCACAAGCACAAGTGACCAGGAATACTGGACATCTAGCTATTATAAATCAAACTCAGACTCACATAGTTCACCAATATATGAGAGCAACCAAAGAGGTATAGATGTAATTAAAGTGCTTGCACAATTACCAAGAGTGCAAAAATCTAGTGAGGTAGTCACACATTACTCACGATAAGTACAACGCCAAACAGGTTGTTCTGTAATTAAACCAAGATAGATCAGAATAACCTCTCGTTATCAGGACGTGTTACCCTTACATAGTGCGCATAAGAATATAAATATAAATATAAAGCAAAACAACTTACAGTCTGGAAGTCGCCAAATACTCTAAAAGGTACAATGTGTCATGATTACCGAACTGACAAAGAGCGTCATGATTGTATAGTAAACACAACGGGTGTGCAAACAGAAGCTCAAGGCAACGAATGGAAGCGCAAGACTTACTTAGAAGGCAGCACAACGCCGGCTCAACTGAGTCCGTGTTAGATCCCCGTTTACAATCAGGGCATCAATCCGTTTCCGCATGCAGCGTAATTAATACGTTGTAGCGCGATGACATCATTAGTACCAAAAACAGGCGGCCATCTTAGACTAGTCAGGCAATAGTGTATACCTATCCTTAATGCGCATGTGAGTGCAAAGTAATACAGATAAAGCAACATGAATTTAATACAAAAATAAAACACAAACGAGACATTTGTACATTTACGCCTACAGCGTATTTACAACATTGTAACGTAATGGCATCATCCAGAACCGAGAATGGCAGCCATCTTAAGCTAGTCAGACCTTGAATACATGTATTCTACAAGCCCAGAGCAGTACAGTTAACAAATCAAACATAAGAAGTGCACCAACAACAATAATGGCAGTTATCACACACAGCCGTGTGTCGCAGTAACGAACCGTAGTCAAGCAGCAACCAACCAATAAGGTATACTGTAAGACCAAGAGGCAGTCAGACAAGGGTAGCTAGAGTGTGCCATTCAATAAGGGTATTGAGCCCATTTTCCACTGTGTCACATAGCCAAATCAGTTTATTCTCTCTTTGTGCCAACAACTTTTCAACATTGGGTCTTCTCCTTGTACCCTTTACAGACTCAATTACATACCATTTCATATCAGAGGGAGCGTGGGACATGTTGATATAGTGCTCTACAAGTGGCGCGGTGTTAACTTTACATCTGATACGTGATTGATGTTGTGTAATACGTTTTCTTATTTCTTGTGTAGTTTTACCGATGTAATTGAGGGCACATGGGCATTGAATACAGTAGACCACATTTTTAGTCAGACAATTAGAATGGTGTTTGAGTGTCATGTTTCTCCCGTTGATGCAACAGATTTTTGTTACCTGTGTGGTAGCGCACGCTGAGGAGCTACCACAGGGAAAATGTCCGACAATGGGTGCAAGGCCCCACATGCTTGTTAGAGTACTGATCCTAGGTTCAGTATAAGCTTTAACAAGGTGATCACGTAGGTTTCTTCCCCTTTTGAATGCAAATCTTGGCATGGCTAGTTGAGGTTCAACCTTTTTAATCAGATGCCAATTGCTTCTGATGATTTTAGTTATTTCTGTCGATTCTGTGCCAAAAGTCAAGACACAAGTAGTTTGCGCTGTATTAGAATTGGAAATTGCAGACTGATTTTTCTGCAGTAGGGCCTGTCGGTCATAGAACCAAGCACGCTTCATAGCATGTTTCACCAGCCGGTAAGGATATGAGCGCGTCACAAGTTTTTCTTGTAGTACTTTTGCCTCTCTGAAGTAGTCCTCACTTCTGGTACAATTCCTCCGAATACGGAGAAACTGACCAAAAGGGAGGTTATCCCGTAGGCTGCGGGGATGGTGGCTATTGTATTATAAGAGAGTATTCCGCGCCGTCGGCTTAGTATACAGACTTACGGCCAGTGCCCCATCAACATGGTTGATATTAAGGTCTAGAAAGTTGATGACCTCAGAGTTGCTTTCCAAAGTAAATTGTAGGTTCACATCTTTTGAGTTGAGCCATAGATGGAACTCTTCCAGTTTTTCTTGTGTGCCCTCCCAAACTATACAGACATCATCGATGTACCTTAAATAGTCGGAGAGGTTTTGAAGAAAAGGATTGTTATTAAAGACTACTTGTTCTTCAAACTCTGCCACAAACAGATTCGCTATTGTGGGGGCGAAAACTGCCCCCATTGCCACGCCTTTGAGTTGTACAAAGAAATCGTTATTAAAAAGAAAATAATTTTCTTCTAAAACAATCTTTGCACACTCCGTGATAAACCAAGTGGGGACTTGATGGGGCCGTATACGGGTCTCTAACGTGTTATAAATCATATGTAGGGCTTCAGCTTGATTTATATTTGTATAGAGACTTTCGATGTCCAATGTAGCCAAGATGTTATGTATTGGGCTATAATGGACACCTTCAAGTTTAACAATTACGTCTCTACTGTCTTGAGTAAATGACCTAGTTTTAGAGACAAAAGGCTTCAAGAAATAGTCAACGTATTCTGCCAATGGTTGCAGAACCGACTGGCAACCAGCCACTATAGGTCTTCCCGGTGGCTGTTGGCTATTCTTATGAATCTTTGGCAGCGTATAAAACGCTGGAATACTAAAGTCATCTTTATTGAGATCTTCAAATTATTTTTTGCTGAGCCATAGTCCGTCAAGGCCTTTGGTGGTAAGAGTCAAGATAAGTTTTCTGATACTTGTAGTTGGATCACAGGAAAGCTTTTTGTAATGGTCAGAATTACCAAGTTGTCTCAGGGCCTCCTGATCGTATAGAATTTTATCCTGTAGGATGATTCCACCACCTTTATCGGCGGGTTTGACCACCAGATCTTCCCGCTCGGCCAAGGTTTTGATGATAGACATGTCATCCTTAGAAAGATTGAACCTAGCGAACTTTCTATTTTGAAAGAGTTGCTCAATTTCGGTCAAAACCACATTTTCGAATGTGATCATTTCTTTAGGGATCAAATTGTTAGCTGGAAAGAATGTTGAAGGACATTTCAAGCCACTGATATTTATGGGCGTATTGGTGATTGTTTTATGAAAAAAATGTTTTAACCTTAAAGTTCTAAAAAATCTGTGTGTCTCAACCAAAATAGAAAAAAGATCATTTCTATTAGTCGGTACAAATGAAAGGCCATGGCTCAACACTTCAACTTCCCTGGAGCTTAGTTGGTACGAAGACAGATTAAAGATAGGAACAACTTCCATATTAGAGTGGTTAATGGTGATGGCACCTATAGTCTCAGTAGGTTGTGTAGTTACCGCTCGTAATAATTGTTGCGTGTCTGTCTGAATCCCGGAGTGTACTGATTCCGGAACCAGCCTCGCCTCGGGTTCCGGGATCGTCCCCTGTGTGGCGATAGACCTCTTCCTAAAAATGGTGTAGAGTTGGTTCCTCTATTAGATCTATATGAGGAAGTAGATCTATTCAAATTCTCATCAGAGCTAGAAGAGCCTGAGTCTGAAAAAGTGATGTGCTTAGGTCCCTGATTCCCTTGGTTGCCTGTCTGTTGAAAGAAATCTTTTTTCAAGTACGGATAGGTGCGTTCACGGCTGTAATTACGCAGATCTTTTTGTAATTTTTCGGTTTTTTTCAGAATGTTAACCCGTTGGAACTCAGCTATGGTGAGATCAAGTTTACTTAGAAAGTCATTTGCATCTGTAATCGCAGGATCTTCACGTATTTGTTTTTCCAGATCAGCGATTTCAGTCTTAAGTTTATCAATAAGGCGTACAGCTGTCTCTATGCTAAGCACCATCCAACTTCTGGAACATTTATTGGATACAAAACTAAATCCGGTCTTATAATCCTCATCTTCTACAAAAATACAAGGTATATTACGTACTTGTAGACCTATAGGAATGATGTTATTCGCAAGGCAATCTCTTAGAAATTTCGTGTGCAGTTCAGTTCGAATCAATTTTTTGTGTAATCTTTCCAAATTATTACGTAGTGTACTTTGTGCGGAACTAGAGCCACCAGTACTCGATTGGGGACCTAAAAGAGAGGGTCCACCTGCAATTGTCTTAATGTAATCGTCTGTATAAGTGATAGTTTCAAGTTCCGACATTTAAATGATTAGATATAAACAATTATACATAAACAATTATACATAAAAATATAACAGTGCAAGACAATCAAAAAACGTGCAGCAAAATGTGCGAGCTGACATATATACTCCAACATAGAAGACAAACCACTTGTATAAAGGGCCCTTGCAGACAGCGTCTGCGCTTTACAACAGTTTTAGAACAGAGCCACCCAATAATCCCACCGGGACTGGGTAATGTCAATAGTATAAGCTAAATGTCCAGGTAGGAATCATTAATAGAATCTACTTCACACTTATATATGTCACATCTGTGATCACACAAATCAATATAGCGACCAGAGGGTTTATATCAAAAATATAGTATATTTATTTTTGATTTTCAGTGCATGAAAAATTGATGATCAAGAACTGGCAACAGAAAGACTACCAAAACATATGAAATAAATAATGTGGTAGTCCACAAACACCTTCAGCGTAAGATGTGGATACAATGTAGGAACCACATACAAATAGATATTTACACATTCAAATTCACAAATCCAATTATAAAGTGGATTATACAGTGTATTGCATAAAAGGTGTTAGGCGTCGACGTTTCGGTCCTTGTTGGTCAAGCAGATCCGTAGGACCATCTTCAGGACAGAAAAGTTGCACAGAAGTCTCTAATACAAACATAATAACATAAATATGTATAAAACCCTAAGGTACAAGGAGACCAATATCCAGCTCAACACAAAAAGCCAATAAAGTGATATTAAGCACACAACAAAAGTCACAACAAAAGTCCCTGTGAGGTGTTATTAAGTAAAATTTAAATACAATTTACTAAGTAAAAAGTGCAAAGTGCAAGGCAACAGTATCACCACAAGCACAAGTGACCAGGAATTCTGGACATCTAGCTATTATAAATCAAACTCAGACTCACATAGTTCACCAATATATGAGAGCAACCAAAGAGGTATAGATGTAATTAAAGTGCTTGCACAATTACCAAGAGTGCAAAAGTCTAGTGAGGTAGTCACACATTACTCACGATAAGTACAACGCCAAACAGGTCGTTCTATAATTAAACCAAGATAGATCAGAATAACCTCTCGATATCAGGACGTGTTACCCTTACATAGTGCGCATAAGAATATAAATATAAATATAAAGCAAAACAACTTACAGTCTGGAAGTCGCCAAATACTCTAAAAGGTACAATGTGTCATGATTACCGAACTGACAAAGAGCGTCATGATTGTATAGTAAACACAACGGGTGTGCAAACAGAAGCTCAAGGCAACAAATGGAAGCGCAAGACTTACTTAGAAGGCAGCACAACGCCGGCTCAACTGAGTCCGTGTTCGATCCCCGTTTACAATCAGGGCATCAATCTGTTTCCGCATGCAGCGTAATTAATACGTTGTAGCGCGATGACATCATTAGTACCAAAAACAGGCGGCCATCTTAGACTAGTCAGGCAATAGTGTATACCTATCCTTAATGCGCATGTGAGTGCAAATTAATACAGATAAAGCAACATGAATTTAATACAAAAATAAAACACAAACGAGACATTAGTACATTTACGCCTACAGCGTATTTACAACATTGTAACATAATGGCATCATCCAGAACCGAGAATGGCAGCCATCTTAAGCTAGTCAGACCTTGAATACATGTATTCTACAAGCCCAGAGCAGTACAGTTAACAAGTCAAACATAAGAAGTGCACCAACAACAATAATGGCAGTTATCACACACAGCCGTGTGTCGCAGTAACGAACCATAGTCAAGCAGCAACCAACCAATAAGGTATACTGTAAGACCAAGAGGCAGTCAGACAAGGGTAGCTAGAGTGTGCCATTCAATAAGGGTATTAAGCCCATTTTCCACTGTGTCACATAGCCAAATCAGTTTATTCTCTCTTTGTGCCAACAATTTTTCTACATTGGGTCTTCACCTTGTACCCTTTACAGACTCAATAACATACCATTTCATATCAGAGGGAGCGTGGGACATGTTGATATAGTGCTCTACAAGTGGCGCGGTGTTAACTTTACATCTGATACGTGATTGATGTTGTGTAATATGTTTTCTTATTTCTTGTGTAGTTTTACCTATGTAAAACATATGAAATAAATAATGTGGTAGTCCACAAACACCTTCAGCGTAAGATGTGGATACAATGTAGGAACTTTCAATCAAAAAAGGGGGAGGGAGGATCACTTGTCCTGTATAACCTGGGTACAGTTCTAACTGGGATGACCCTTGGTAAAAGACCCTCATATACGTGTAGCAATGATGGTATGGGCGGTATATGTTGATTCTCCGCCTTCGTTTACACGTCTGTGCAAAATCATAGGGTCAATTGGTATGCACCCTCCACCAGGAGGAGAACACCCTAGGTTAAAAACAGTAGTGATTAGTGACAGTGGGTGGTGTGTGAGTGAATTTATAAAAACAATCCAATCATTCCAGGGAAAATGCACTTTATTGTCCTGGATTGAATTGTGCGTTGAGAATATCGCAGAATATGTTTTTAGAAGTAGTTAGGATTCATACATATTCCATCCTCTAGTATCTAAACAATGGTCAACATGTTCCAGCCGCGTTTCGCCTGTTAAGGTCAGTGGGGCTTTCTTCAGGACCAGGTGAGTTCTGAGTAAAGAGTGACTAATGTCTACTCTTAAATGAAGGTCAAATTTGGACCTGTGGGTAAAACAGAAAATTACATTCTAGGGTGAGGGTCATGGGGACGTGTGTGTTACTTAGAAAATATTTTAAAATGTTGCTCATGAGTGAACTTCACTTTAAGAATTCACACTTAGTGGGGGACGCTCACCACATACTCATCCTGACATAACAAACATAAATGGGATGGAGAACTAATAAAAAAAAACTATTAAAAAGGTGTATTTCCACTATCAAATGCAACCAGTCGGTTTGGTTTTAAAGGCTTGTAATCAACATGCTCTACGTGGAGGTCTCATGAATCAGGAGACATGCATTCATCTACCTTTCACATAAAAGTAAATCAGGTGTATCTACATAGTTGTAATAGAATCACTGTTGAATTTGGTATATAGAAATATTACTATGATCAGTGTGACTTGCGCAAGTAAAAGCACTCTCAGATGTTAACACGGAGTCTCGCTTCTGAAAAAGTCTAAATCTCACAATTTATAGCTCTCATGGTGACTCGTGAAAGCGTGGCTCTCTAATGCCGATGTAAGGTGGAATAGTTAGGCGGGTTACACATACCTTTTATGCGTTAAATGCTTAACGTCTCAAACAGGCTCCAGGAAGTTTTAAGGAGGGGCGCTTCTATAAAGACAGAAGCAGGCATTAAATGACGGGACGGGCGTGCACTTATCTGTATCTGTGCCGTTGTCGTCTGATACGTGATCGCCATACCTCGTCGCTCACATCTCCTGCATGCAGCTTGTGCTGTCTCTACTTCACTTGGGCCCGGATGCGGAAGTTACTCTATCGGCCGGGTTAAGTGCTAGTCTCTGGTGTAGATATTAACGAAAGACTACGAAAAAACGGGAAACATTCCGTCAACGATTTAATTTAACGAAATGAGGCTGTTACTTGGTATGAGTTGGGCAATTATTAATGCCTTAATTCAGGTTTATTGGATCACTTGTCCTATTTAAAAAAGGGGGGGGAAGAAGACTAGTGTAGAAGAAAGACTTCCGTGTATATTTACTTCAACATGATATTTCTGTGAAGATTATGATAATTATTGTAAAGAGCACCGTTTAAGATTTGGAGAAGGTCAGTTATTGTATTTAAGACACACAGCAATTGCCAGTTTACTTAGTTATGAGTATGTCATATTGTTCAATATGAAGATGTATTAAGTAGCCTTGGTGTTAAAAGGCTATTATCAATGGATTCCTGGCGTTATCTGTTCGGAATGGTGTATAGTCATACTTTAATTTTGGAAAAGGTGATGGACAGAGTTTCTGAATGATGCAGAATACTCCTACCCAGTCAAGAGATCAGGGCATGATCCATCACCGTTTTTTAGCTCACTGCACCATCCCAGCTTCAGAACTTGGCTATATGCAAATTAGTCTGTTCCTGTCCCAGTGCATGATGGGAACAGGGCAAACCAAACTACCAAGCCAATTCTTATACTGGGAAGGAGACAAGCTACCGGGGACCGGTTTCTGGCATTTCAGCCTCGTCGGCCCGGCTTGCTTGAATCCTTATGGTGCAATGAGCTAGGGACTCACGTCTGAGTATACCCTCCCACACATAGTGTGGATAAGTCAATTTTGGAAAAGGTGATGGACAGAGTTTCTGAATGATGCAGAATACTCCTACCCAGTCAAGAGATCAGGGCATGATCCATCGCCGTTTTTTAGCTCACTGCACCATCCCAGCTTCAGAACTTGGCTATATGCAAATTAGTCTGTTCCTGTCCCAGTGCATGATGGGAACAGGGCAAACCAAACTACCAAGCCAATTCTTATACTGGGAAGGAGACAAGCTACCGGGGACCGGTTTCTGGCATTTCAGCCTGGTCGGCCCGGCTTGCTTGAATCCTGATGGTGCAATGAGCTAGGGACTCACGTCTGAGTATACCCTCCCACACATAGTGTGGATAAATCAATTTTGGAAAAGGTGATGGACAGAGTTTCTGAATGATGCAGAATACTCCTACCCAGTCAAGAGATCAGGGCATGATCCATCACCGTTTTTTAGCTCACTGCACCATCCCAGCTTCAGAACTTGGCTATATGCAAATTAGTCTGTTCCTGTCCCAGTGCATGATGGGAACAGGGCAAACCAAACTACCAAGCCAATTCGTATACTGGGAAGGAGACAAGCTACCGGGGAGCGGTTTCTGGCATTTCAGCCTTTTCGGCCCGGCTTGCTTGAATCCTGATGGTGCAATGAGCTAGGGACTCACGTCTGAGTATACTCTCCCACACATAGTGTGGATGAATCAATTTTGGAAAAGGTGATGGACAGAGTTTCTGAATGATGCAGAATACTCCTACCCAGTCAAGAGATCAGGGCATGATCCATCACCGTTTTTTAGCTCACTGCACCATCCCAGCTTCAGAACTTGGCTATATGCAAATTAGTCTGTTCCTGTCCCAGTGCATGATGGGAACAGGGCAAACCAAACTACCAAGCCAATTCTTATACTGGGAAGGAGACAAGCTACCGGGGACCGGTTTCTGGCATTTCAGCCTCATCGGCCCGGCTTGCTTGAATCCTTATGGTGCAATGAGCTAGGGACTCACGTCTGAGTATACCCTCCCACACATAGTGTGGATAAATCAATTTTGGAAAAGGTGATGGACAGAGTTTCTGAATGATGCAGAATACTCCTACCCAGTCAAGAGATCAGGGCATGATCCATCACCGTTTTTTAGCTCACTGCACCATCCCAGCTTCAGAACTTGGCTATATGCAAATTAGTCTGTTCCTGTCCCAGTGCATGATGGGAACAGGGCAAACCAAACTACCAAGCCAATTCTTATACTGGGAAGGAGACAAGCTACCGGGGACCGGTTTCTGGCATTTCAGCCTCGTCGGCCCGGCTTGCTTGAATCCTGATGGTGCAATGAGCTAGGGACTCACGTCTGAGTATACCCTCCCACACATAGTGTGGATAAATCAATTTTGGAAAAGGTGATGGACAGAGTTTCTGAATGATGCAGAATACTCCTACCCAGTCAAGAGATCAGGGCATGATCCATCACCGTTTTTTTAGCTCACTGCACCATCCCAGCTTCAGAACTTGGCTATATGCAAATTAGTCTGTTCCTGTCCCAGTGCATGATGGGAACAGGGCAAACCAAACTACCAAGCCAATTCTTATACTGGGAAGGAGACAAGCTACCGGGGACCGGTTTCTGGCATTTCAGCCTGGTCGGCCCGGCTTGCTTGAATCCTGATGGTGCAATGAGCTAGGGACTCACGTCTGAGTATACCCTCCCACACATTTTTTTTTTTTTTTTTTTAAATCTGTTTATTAGCATAGTTCGTGAGCAGTAATAGCATACAACATCATGCATATAGTCTCAGTGTAATTTCCGCAGGTACATGTATGCGGTTGCTCCGAGCATATATAGAAACATAGTGAGTTAGATTTTTCATTTTGTTGATGCATGTAAACAAACTAACTAAACCCTCTCACAACCGGTCCCACCCTCCACCCCGCGAAATCCCACCCGACACTCACTTAGTAGGCACATAATTGAAACATCGACATGTGGGTCACACTCACTGTAATGATACAAAGCGCAAGGCTAACACACAGGTAAGATGGGGTATTGTGAGCGATGGGTCGGGGCTGCCCGTCCCCATCGCAGTGCACCGTAGGTAGTGGTGGTCGTGGTCGTGCACGGGAGAGCGGGTCGGGGTACGGTAATACTCCAAATAGCTATTCACTAGCATCCTCATCACCGTCGTCATTGCCAACCTCAAAGACCCCCAATATGTCAAACCATTCCAGTGAAATCGGCGTTTTCCGGAGGCCCCTACTCTCCTCCCTCTGCAGTGCTACGCCCTCAGCTTTCCCCCAGCGCACTACCTCCGCCCGCCACATATCTGGGTTGGGTGGTCTCGATGATTTCCATCTCATCGTGATGGCACGCTTCGCCAGCAACAAGGCCAGATCAGAGAAGCGCGCCGCCACGGTTCTGGTGTGGGTCGACGGTCCCAACCCTAGAAGTGTAGTTTCCAGTGTAGGCATGCGGGGCAGTGTACCCGCGTTCGTGAGTGAGTCATGGACAGTGCTCCAGAAATATCCTAGTCTGGGGCACTGCCACAGCATATGTACTAGTGATGCGTCGTCCGCATCGCATCGGGGGCAGTTATGTCTGGTCGCAGGGAACATCACATGTAGTCGGTGTGGTGTCAGGTAGGCTCTATGTAATATCATCAGTTGGATGAACTTGTACTTGGGGTTCCTAGCTACCTTCTTGGGGAACTGAAGTATGCGCTCCCATTCCTTGTCTCGCAGCGGTCTTCCAATGTCCACCTCCCATGCCGCTCTCAATGGTGATAGTGTGAGTGCCCTCCCCGACTTAATGCTAGAGGTGAGCCACTTGGTCAGGTGGCCGCCCGTTCCCATGAGGTAGAGCATTGTAACAAGAGGGTTTGTAGTAGGCTCCCGCCCGTCCGGTGACCATTTGCATGAAATGTAGTGTCGGAGTCCGGCATGTAGGAGAAAGGAGCCTTCAGGGACGCCCTGTGAAGTCCTGAAGTCTTCGAAAGACAGTAGGTGTCCCTCTGCAAATAGGTCACCTACGTGTGTCACGCCGGCGTCATGCCAGGGAGTCAGTAGGGTCGTTGTGAGTGCGCCCGAACCCAGTGGTATGCCCAGTAGTGGAATCGTGGGGGCATATGGAGTCCCGAGGGACGTGTACTTCAGTGCTTTCCGCCAGTATGTGATCGCCAGCTTTAAAAGTGGCGGGGCGGTTCTGGGAAGGTCCGAGCCAGGAAGGAGCAAGGTGTGCAATCTCCCTTTAGTACGGTCCTCCTCTGTGAAATTGATCTCGTGAAGATTACGGCCCGCCACCCAGTAGGCTAGCCATTGCAGCTGACAGGCATAATTATAAGCCCTGAGGTCCGGTAAGCCCATGCCTCCAGAGTCGGAGGGGAGTTGCATCTTGGCCAGACCTATGCGCCTGCGGCCATGTCCCCACACAAGTTCGGTTAACAGCGAATCGAGGGTCTTAAATGTCGCCGCTGGGATCAGGAACGGCAAGTTGGTGAAGTAATAGATAAGCCGGGGGAGCATTACCATCTTGGAGATTGCTACCCTTCCGGGAATTGAGAGCGGCAAAGTAAGCCAAAACCGAATCTGTGATTTCAGCGCCCGAATGGCCTTCCCTAGGTTGCCGTCTATCATCATGCTCGCCTCTCTGTATATCTGGATCCCCAGGTATCGGAAGGTAACGTCAGCCATCTGGAATTCATGAGGGGCAAAAGTCAGGGGAGCCGACCCCTTCGTGGCTGCAAAGGTGAACCCGTAGGACTTAGACTCGCTTATGGTGAGGCCTGAGATCTCCCTGAAATCCTCGAAAACCCGAGAAATCGGGCGTAAATCACCTCTCAGGTTACGGAGATACAATATGATATCATCCGCGTAGGCCGATACAACATGGTCCGTGCCATTGCGTCGTATGCCAAAGCGGGGGGCCATCAACCTGAGCCTACAGAGTAAGGGCTCAAGGGCAAGGACAAAGAGGAGAGGGGAGAGCGGGCAGCCCTGCCTAGTGCCTCTGGCAATGGCCATAGGACCCGAGATTTGATTAGATGTGCGCACTCTGGCCGTGGGGCTGGTGTATAGTAATCTGATCCAGGCGAGGAATTCGGGTGGTATCCCGAATTTTAACAGGGTGGCGAACATATAGTCCCACCTCAGGGAATCAAAAGCTTGTTTTAAGTCTAAAGAAATGCACCCTTCGTGGTCTGCTTCCATATAGTCTCCGAGCATGAGCTGAGCCAGGCGCCTAAGATTCATGGCCGTATTGCGTCCCGTTACAAAACCGCATTGGTCCGGGTGAACCAGCTGAGGCACGTATTGCACGAGCCTTGTCGCCAGTACCTTGCTCAGTATTTTTGAATCAGTATTGAGAAGGGACAAGGGCCTGTAGTCGGCCAGCTGCAGTCCATCTTTGGCTGGTTTCAGGAGGGATGTGATCAGGGCCTGCATAGATGACTGCGGTAGGGAGGTTGTACGTAAGGCTGCCAGATAAACAGTATGTAACCGTGGGGCCAGAAGGTCTACATACGTGGCGTAGAACTCCGTTGGCAGGCCATCCGTTCCAGGGGCCTTGCCCTTTGGAAGGGCTCTTATCGCCTGTCTGATTTCCGCCACTGAAATAGTACGCTGCAAGTCTTTATTCTGTGCGGCAGTAAGTTGTGGGAGGGCCAGACCCTCCATGAAGGCCGCAATTGCGGGCTCTGCCAGGGGTTGTGGGGGACTATACAATGTGGTGTAGTAGTCCTTAAACGCCGTGTTGATCCCTATTTGGGTGGTAGCTGAGCGGCCATATTGGTCGAACACCCTCAGAATGGGTTGGCTAACCGGGGAATCCCGCAGGAGGCGGGCGAGTAGGGGTCCAGCTCGGTCAGCCAGTGTATGCTGCCTGTTCGTGTATTCCCTGTAGTCTATAACTCGTAATTCTTCCAGGAGTTCCGCATGCCTAATATGTGCCTCTTGCAGTGGCGTGAAGGGAACATTGGTGCCCGCTGCCTCATTCTCCAGGGATGCAAGTGAGCCCTCCACCTCCTTCAGCTCGCCGATGACCTCCCGTCTCCTTCCCACTCTAAGAGCCATTGCAGCCCCCCTTAGACAGACCTTGAAAGCGTCCCACTCTACCTGCCGTGAGCTGGCCGTGTGTGCATTTGTGGAGAAGTAGGAATCTATAGTGTCGGACAGAGAGGAACGGAAGACCGAGTCCTCGAGGAAATCAGGAGACAGCCGCCATGTCGGAATGGGAGCTAGTGTTCTACCCCACTGCCATGTAACCTCCACGGGGTTGTGGTCTGACAGCGTTTTCCCCATGTGCTGGGCCTGGACAATCTGTGTTGTCATGGAACGGAAGCAGAAGACATGATCAATTCTGGTGTGAAGCCGGTGGGGAGAGGAGAAAAAGGTGTATTCCCTATCTAGAGGGTGTATGCTGCGCCACACATCTGCCATATCCCAGCCCTCGGCCCAACTTGCAAGCGCATCAGCCTGTTTTCTGCTCTCAGCTGTCTGTAAGGGGGGGTGTGATCTATCCAACACAACATCAAGCACAGCATTGAAATCACCCCCGATGATCCATTGATGGTCAGCCCAATCTGCAAGCACCCCGTTTACATTGGACAAAAATTCAGATTGATTCGTGTTAGGTGAGTACACACAGCCAATGACTACCGCCGCCCCATCCAACAGACCCCTTATGAACACATAACGACCCTCCTGATCAATACGTTGCTCTAGCAGCTGAAAGGGAATAGAGCCACGAAGCCAAATCGCCGCCCCCCTAGAGAATGCAGAGTATGAGGTCGCAAAGAGCTGCCCTCTCCATTTCTTGCGCAGCTTCACCGCTTCGGAGGCATTCAAATGTGTCTCCTGCAGGCAAGCAATCTGTGTCCCCCTTCTGTTGAGCTGTGCAAGGATCCTATGGCGTTTATGCACTGACCCCATGCCACGCACATTCCAGGTGCACAATTGATAGTTATTAAGGAGTCCCATCTCCAGCTGTGCAGCTCAACAATGTGATACAACTGGGTGACCCCACATGTCCTGCTGTGCTAAAAGGTGAGAGTGTCTCGCAAACAAGTAACCCCTGAACAAAAAGGTCCCTGAGCCAACGTACCCAGGAGCCAAACCATGGTGCCCAACGTGGGCACAAGTCAGTCAAGTTCCTGTGCATACCGGGGGTGGTAGGCCTCCGTCAATCGGCCCTGCACTGACTGAGTGGGCACGGTATCCCAGAGTACAATGGGCCCCTGCACATACAACCCACCACATGTGAATGAGGGGGATCAGTTATACGTTACCACCCGGAGAGGATCATTCGTAACGCGGTTCAGAACTCCTCTGCCATCTGGGCCGTGATCTTCGGGAAGAGCTGCAGGCTGGTGACCGAACCAGAAACCTCAGTGTGGGTGTCTGTGGTGACGGAGACTCTGTCTCCGGCTACTTCCGCGTCGTGGGCGGCCAACGCCTCCTCAGTTAAGCGATGATGCGGGGATGATGACGTTTGGCCTGTCGCCTGGTGTCCAGAGGGATGTGTCGTCGCCGGAGCCCTGTGTGGTGAGTGACGTCTAGGGCTGTGAGTGTTGCTCCGTCGGTCTGGCGAGCCTCTGCGCGTATCACTGTGGTGGTCCGCGAACGGGTCATGCGAGTCCGGTGGGGTCAGGGTGATCTCCATCCATTCTGCCGCTTCCTCGGGTGAGTCGAAAAAATAGGACCTGTTGCCATGTAGGATTTTAAGTCTGGCAGGGAATAAAAGTGCATACTTCATGTTTCTGTCCCGCAGTTTGCGTTTCACCCCCATGAAGGTGGACCTGGCCCGCTGCACAGTGGGCGTGAAATCGGGGTAGACTGATATAGTCTTGTCCTCAAAGCGAATTGGCGCCTCCTCTCTCGCTGCACGCAGGACAGTGTCACGGTCCCTGAAGTGGAGGAGACGAGCGATCAGGGGGCGAGGGGGCGCCCCAGTCTGCGGGGGCCGCGATGGCATCCTGCGAGGGCCCTTTCCACACTGTAGAGGGTGGTGAGGTCTCTCCGGCCCACCAGCTTCCTTAGCCAATCCTCGACAAATTGCGTGGGATCTCTCCCCTCGCTTCGCTCCGGAATACCAAGGATGCGGACGTTGTTGCGGCGGGCCCGTCCTTCCGCGTCGTCCACTCTGCCCCACAGTTGTTTCAGCTGCTTCTCCACGTTTTCTAATTTCGTGGAATGTTCCGTCTGCTGCGGTATCAGGTCGTCCAGCGCTATTTTCTGCTCTGCCACTCGATCCGCCAACTTGTTGTGGTCAGCCTTAAGCAGGGATAGGCCAGTCGCCATACTGTCGATGCGCGATTCTAGTGCTTCACGCGTCGCGCGTATTTCATTCAGGATCAGATCCAGTTTGGCGTCCTGCGAGCCCTTGCCGATCGGTGGGACGATGTCTATGTTAGTGGAGGCCAGTGGGTCCTCAGAGCCCGTAGACTGCGCGTCTGCTCGGGCGCCCTGGTCCTGCAGTTTCCCCTTGTTTCTGCCCATGGTTCGTGTTAGCAGGATGGCGATGTAGTGGACGCAGCAGGCCGCCGCCGTCTCTCCGAGTGGTCTGCAGTTGGCGTAGTAGGGCTAATATCTCTTGAGTAGGGGCGGATGTAGTGAAGACCCCTGGGCTGGTAGGGGTAACGCGGACTAACTTGGCGAGGCAGCGCTGTAAGGTGGGTCGGTACGCCACTGGTGCCCCCGTCTGTAGGAATACTCCCAGTACCGCCGGTGTGGTGAGGGGGGAGAGGCGATGAGATCCAGGCCACCACAGAGTGAGCGAGCCGTGGCTGGCGTGAGCGTGGAAAAGGGCTGCAGCGTTGAAAGAGGCGCCAAAGCGCGTGGCGCACTACCCCACTCCAGGCTCCGGCGTCTGTGGTCCGCGTGCCTGTAATGCGTTCCGCTCTGCGGTGGCCCCGTGGTCAGCAAGGCGAGATCACCAGGCCAGGGTGTCAAAATGGCGCCAAGATATTGGCAGGGACCGGCCGCCCCTCGTGATGGCGCTGTCAATCCGAGCAGAGCTGAGTGCAGCTGGGCCCTCGGCGCTCAGGAACTTCACACGCTGTCCGCCCTATCATACCTCTCCTCCGCCGGCGGGGCGCCGGAGTCCCTGAACTTCGTGGGCTGGCGGGGGGACGGCGCTGGAGCGGTCCCGCGTCTCAGAAGTGATGCGTGTCGATGTGGCCGGTCAGTGGCCGTGCGGTTAGGCAGAGAAGGTAACGGGGCCACAGTGGTGATGGCGGGGACTCCGCACCGCAATCCGCGAGTCCAGCGTGAGGAATGCAAAGAAAAGTCCAGTCCCGGGTCCCGATCGGACCGCGAAGGAGGTAGGGGGTATGCCGGCCAGGCCGATCACGCTAGGCCGGGGCTCCGCCACGATCCGCAGGCCGCACCAGACACCGCCGTCCAGGTTCACTTAAGGAGCGGTCCGGGGGTTGGAACGTTGCACCGCTTCACTCCGCTAGTCTCCGGAGGCAATATGCTCAAAGATGCAGTGGGTCGTAGGCAGGGGAGTACAGGATAATCAGCTTATTGTGCAGGGCATAGGACGGAGCTAGCTAGCTACGCGTCCACCATTAACGGCTCCAGGCCACGCCCCCCCACCCTCCCACACATAGTGTGGATAAGTCAATTTTGGAAAAGGTGATGGACAGAGTTTCTGAATGATGCAGAATACTCCTACCCAGTCAAGAGATCAGGGCATGATCCATCACCGTTTTTTAGCTCACTGCACCATCCCAGCTTCAGAACTTGGCTATATGCAAATTAGTCTGTTCCTGTCCCAGTGCATGATGGGAACAGGGCAAACCAAACTACCAAGCCAATTCTTATACTGGGAAGGAGACAAGCTACCGGTTACATAGATGATATTCTCCTCATTTGGGAAGGAAGTGCTGAGAGCTTCATACAGTTTCATAAATGGCTAAATGTTCAAGACCAATGGCTGAAATTTACATATACATCTAGTAAGGAAAGCCTAGATTTCCTTGATATCACGATCTATGTGGAAAAAGGTATACTACAAACAAAAACCTTTTTTAAACCCACGGCAAAGAACAGTTTACTGTCTTTTAACAGCCATCACCCACGACCACTCAGGTAAAATCTTCCTTATAGCCAGTTTTTACGATTACGCAGGAACTGCAGTAAAACTGAGGAATACCAACTCCAAGCAGATGACCTATGTGTCAAACTCTCAGCAAGAGATTACCCCAAGAAAGTGATCAAGAACTGCAAAAAAAGAGCCAGGAACCAGAATCGAGAAAGCCTTCTAGAAACTAATCCAAGAAGTCAAGAACAAGATCTTATGACCTGCGTCACAACATACAGCCCGGCTTCCAACCAAATTAAGAAGATAGTGAACAAACATTGGCAAATTCAAACCTCGGCCAATCTTACATGGCCCAAACCAAGATTCTCCAACAAGCGGACCCAGAACCTCAAAGACATCCTAGTCCATACCAGACCTCTACCAGAACAAGGAACAAAACAAATACAACTCTGGGACCTTCCACCTGTCCAGGGTCACTTCCCGTGTGGAAGTAGTTCGGTTTGTCACCTAACAGCAACAACAAAGACAATCCAACTACTACCGAACCTGAAATGGTACATGAAAACTCATACCAATTGCAACTCCAGTCATGTGATCTACATGATCACATGTCCGTGCAACATGCGTTATATCGGAATGAAATGCCGCAAAATAAAACAAAGAATTTGTGAGCACAGAAGTAATGTGAAGTGCAGGAAGGCCACTACTAAGATGGCCAACCATTATCTGGAGAAGGGACACACAGTGGATGACCTCAGATGGGTCATCCTAGAAACTCTGACTACAAGAGACCATAATGCAGAATGCATCCTGTTTGAAAAGGAACAGAGGTGGGTCCACCGCCTAGGAACAGATCGACGGGGATTGAATGATAACATCCCATGGGTAAGCCTGAATAGATGAAGAATTTCCATGGAATCCAACTAAAATCCCTGGCTACTCTGTGACCAAAATTCCAATCAATGCAAGATTATTTTGAGACTCTAAGCATACAGTCTGCAAACACAACACTGCCAAAGAGATATAATATCAGGTGGATAAAGTATGACTATACACCATTCCGAACAGATAACACCAGGAATCCATTGATAATAGCCTTTTAACACCAAGGCTACTTAATACATCTTCATATTCAACAATATGACATACTCATAACTAAGTAAACTGGCAATTGCTGTGTGTCTTAAATACACTAACTGACCTTCTCCAAATCTTAAACGGTGCTCTTTACAATAATTATCATAATCTTCACAGAAATATCATGTTGAAGTAAATATACACGGAAGTCTTTCTTCTACACTAGTCTTCTTCCCCCCCTTTTTTTAAATAGGACAAGTGATCCAATAAACCTGAATCAAGGCATTAATAATTGCCCAACTCATACCAAGTAACAGCCTCATTTCGTTAATTTAAATCGTTGACGGAATGTTTCCCGTTTTTTCGTAGTCTTTCGTTAATATCTACACCAGAGACTAGCACTTAACCCGGCCGATAGAGTAACTTCCGCATCCGGGCCCAAGTGAAGTAGAGACAGCACAAGCTGCATGCAGGAGATGTGAGCGACGAGGTATGGCGATCACGTATCAGACGACAACGGCACAGATACAGATAAGTACACGCCCGTCCCGTCATTTATTGCCTGCTTCTGTCTTTATAGAAGCGCCCCTCCTTAAAACTTCCTGGAGCCTGTTTGAGACGTTAAGCATTTAACGCATGAAAGGTATGTGTAACCCGCCTAACTATTCCACCTTACATCGGCATTAGCGAGCCACACTTTCACGAGTCACCATGAGAGCTATAAATTGTGAGATTTAGACTTTTTCAGAAGCGAGACTCCGTGTTAACATCTGAGAGTGCTTTTACTTGCGCAAGTCACACTGATCATAGTAATATTTCTATATACCAAATTCAACAGTGATTCTATTACAACTATGTAGATACACCTGATTTACTTTTATGTGAAAGGTAGATGAATGCATGTCTCCTGATTCATGAGACCTCCACGTAGAGCATGTTGATTACAAGACTTTAAAACCAAACCGACTGGTTGCATTTGATAGTGGAAATACACCTTTTTAATAGTTTTTTTATCAGTTCTCCATCCCATTTATGTTTGTTATGTCAGGATGAGTATGTGGTGAGCGTCCCCCACTAAGTGTGAATTCTTAAAGAGAAGTTCACTCATGAGCAACATTTTAAAATATTTTCTAAGTAACACACACGTCCCCATGACCCTCACCCTAGAATGTAATTTTCTGTTTTACCCACAGGTCCAAATTTGACCTTCATTTAAGAGTAGACATTAGTCACTCTTTACACAGAACTCACCTAGTCCTGATGAAAGCCCCACTGACCTTGACAGGCGAAACGCGGCTGAAACATGTCGACCATTGTTTAGACACTAGAGGATTGAATATGTATGAATCCTAACTACTTCTAAAAACATATTCTGCGATATTCTCAACCCACAATTCAATCCCAGACAATAAAGTGCATTTTCCCTGGAATGATTGGATTGTTTTTATAAATTCACTCACACACCACCCACTGTCACTAATCACTACTGTTTTTAACCTAGGGTGTTCTCCTCCTGGTGGAGGGTGCATACCAATTGACCCTATGATTTTGCACAGACGTGTAAACGAAGGCGGAGAATCAACATATACCGCCCATACCACCATTGCTACATGTAAATGAGGGTCTTTTACCAAGGGTCATCCCAGTTAGAACTGTACCCAGGTTATACAGGACAAGTGATCCTCCCTCCCCCTTTTTTGATTGAAAATACTTGAAGCCAAGGAACTTGGTGGGATCACAAGTTTTCCTTCTCCCTTTTGTGATTGATATACAATGTAGGAACCACATACAAATAGATATTTACACATTCAAATTCACAAATCCAATTATAAAGTGGATTATACAGTGTATTGCATAAAAGGTGTTAGGCGTCGACGTTTCGGTCCTTGTTGGTCAAGCAGATCCGTAGGACCATCTTCAG
The DNA here is from genome assembly GCF_964263255.1 of Lissotriton vulgaris. Taxonomy (NCBI): domain Eukaryota; kingdom Metazoa; phylum Chordata; class Amphibia; order Caudata; family Salamandridae; genus Lissotriton; species Lissotriton vulgaris. The sequence continues at coordinate 5,004 of NW_028248859.1, read as the reverse complement.
GACAGAAAAGTTGCACAGAAGTCTCTAATACAAACATAATAACATAAATATGTATAAAACCCTAAGGTACAAGGAGACCAATATCCAGCTCAACACAAAAAGCCAATAAAGTGATATTAAACACACAACAAAAGTCACAATAAAAGTCCCTGTGAGGTGTTATTAAGTAAAATTTAAATACAATTTACTAAGTAAAAAGTGCAAAGTGCAAGGCAACAGTATCACCACAAGCACAAGTGACCAGGAATACTGGACATCTAGCTATTATAAATCAAACTCAGACTCACATAGTTCACCAATATATGAGAGCAACCAAAGAGGTATAGATGTAATTAAAGTGCTTGCACAATTACCAAGAGTGCAAAAATCTAGTGAGGTAGTCACACATTACTCACGATAAGTACAACGCCAAACAGGTCGTTCTGTAATTAAACCAAGATAGATCAGAATAACCTCTCGTTATCAGGACGTGTTACCCTTACATAGTGCGCATAAGAATATAAATATAAATATAAAGCAAAACAACTTACAGTCTGGAAGTCGCCAAATACTCTAAAAGGTACAATGTGTCATGATTACCGAACTGACAAAGAGCGTCATGATTGTATAGTAAACACAACGGGTGTGGAAACAGAAGCTCAAGGCAACGAATGGAAGCGCAAGACTTACTTAGAAGGCAGCACAACGCCAGCTCAACTGAGTCCGTGTTAGATCCCCGTTTACAATCAGGGCATCAATCCGTTTCCGCATGCAGCGTAATTAATACGTTGTAGCGCGATGACATCATTAGTACCAAAAACAGGCGGCCATCTTAGACTAGTCAGGCAATAGTGTATACCTATCCCTAATGCGCATGTGAGTGCAAAGTAATACAGATAAAGCAACATGAATTTAATACAAAAATAAAACACAAACGAGGCATTAGTACATTCACGCCTACAGCGTATTTACAACATTGTAACGTAATGGCATCATCCAGAACCGAGAATGGCAGCCATCTTAAGCTAGTCAGACCTTGAATACATGTATTCTACAAGCCCAGAGCAGTACAGTTAACAAATCAAACATAAGAAGTGCACCAACAACAATAATGGCAGTTATCACACACAGCTGTGTGTCGCAGTAACGAACCATAGTCAAGCAGCAACTAACCAGTAAGGTATACTGTAAGACCAAGAGGCAGTCAGACAAGGGTAGCTAGAGTGTGCCATTCAATAAGGGTATTAAGCCCATTTTCCACTGTGTCACATAGTCAAATCAGTTTATTCTCTCTTTGTGCCAACAATTTTTCTACATTGGGTCTTCTCCTTGTACCCTTTACAGACTCAATTACATAGCATTTCATATCAGAGGGAGCGTGGGACATGTTGATATAGTGCTCTACAAGTGGCGCGGTGTTAACTTTACATCTGATACGTGATTGATGTTGTGTAATACGTTTTCTTATTTCTTGTGTAGTTTTACCTATGTAATTGAGGGCACATGGGCATTGAATACAGTAGACCACATTTTTAGTCAGACAATTAGAATGGTGTTTGAGTGTCATGTTTCTCCCGTTGATGCAACAGGTTTTTGTTACCTGTGTGGTAGCGCACGCTGAGCAGCTACCACAGGTAAAATGTCCGACAATGGGTGCAAGGCCCCACATGCTTGTTAGAGTACTGATCCTAGGTTCAGTATAAGCTTTAACAAGGTGATCACATAGGTTTCTTCCCCTTTTGAATGCAAATCTGGCATGGCTAGTTGAGGTTCAACCTTTTTAATCAGATGCCAATTGCTTCTGATGATTTTAGTTATTTCTGTCGATTCTGTGCCAAAAGTCAAGACACAAGTAGTTTGCGCTGTATTAGAATTGGAAATTGCAGACTGATTTTTCTGCAGTAGGGCCTGTCGGTCATAGAACCAAGCACACTTCATAGCATGTTTCACCAGCCGGTAAGGATATGAGCGCGTCACAAGTTTTTCTTGTAGTACTTTTGCCTCTCTGAAGTAGTCCTCCCTTCTGGTACAATTCCTCTGAATACGGAGAAACTGACCAAAAGGGAGGTTATCCCGTAGGCTGCGGTGATGGTGGCTATTGTATTTTAAGAGAGTATTCCGCGCCGTCGGCTTAGTATACAGACTTACGGCCAGTGCCCCATCAACATGGACAGCGACGGCTCGTGGAGGGAGTTACCGTGGGGCAGGAGGGTGGGGAGGGGGAGGGGCAGGGTGGAGGTTGCTAAAAACCGGCACATGGATAATTGCAGGTAAGTAAACAATTTAATTAATAAAACGAATTTCCTAGCTCGCACTGCATTGCATTTTGCGATGCAAGGCGCACTACGAAGTTCGGTGAAGATGAACTTGCGGGGGAAGATGATGGTGATACGGAGCAGCCTCCTATTCAGATTCGGCGTCAGGTCATGATCAAGAGACTGTTCGACGGAATTTAGAGGCAGAGAGACAGCCACAAGCGATGTCTCCACTTGTGCAACCCGTCTGGGAAAGTGGGGAAAATGAGATACAGAAACAAGATCACAACCAGGATCTGGTGGAAGAGGAAGGAGATGGAGCCACTTTAGACATTATTTACAAGAGCATTATGGCACACCGTGCAGAGACCAAAGCCGAAAGCAACCGCACTCAGGGTGCTGTCCGTAAGCTTCAAAATACGATGCGGCGAATGGTCAAATCTCTCAATGAACTGACCACAAGAGTTACCGAAACTGAGGAGCGCATTTCTAGTGCTGAGGACTCTCTGGTAAAACAACAAACAGCTATAGAAACTTTGCAATCTACGAGATCAGATGTAGAATGGAAATTGACGGACTTAGAAAATCGCGCAAGACGCAATAACCTTCGCGTTTTAGGTATACCCGAAATGAGAGAAGGGAAAGATGCCCGTAAATTTATTATCGAGGTCTTTACAGAAGCCTTTCCTGAGCTAAGTGAATGGCAGTGGGACAGTGAGATCGTCAGGGCACATCGATTCCCATTTACACAGAGGAAAACTCATGGAGACTCTAAAGCAGCAGCCGATGATGTTGCAGTGCTGTCTCTAAAACCTGCCGTGGCTATGCCAGAGATTGAACATCTTGCAGCGGTATATGGCTCGGTATCTGGGTATAAATTAAACACTTCTAAGACTCAGATTTTATGTGTCAACTTCAAGTCTTATTTAGATGTTAGGGTTTTAACAGAGGTTACATACCTAGGGGTGCGGATAAGAGCCTCGGCTTCCGCTACGGTAGAATCTAATTAGCAGAGTTTATTGACTGGGATCCGTAAAAAACTGGATCATTATGAATGCTTGCATTTAACGCTAGTGGGCAGATGTAATACTTTAAAAATGATGGTATTACCTAAGATCCTTTATTTTTATCGGTCAGTACCACTAGAGATCCCCTCGGCTTACATTACACAATTGCAGTCGATCTGTATGAAATTCCTATGGTCTCGGGGAAAGGAGCGGCGTGCAAAAAAATACATGGTCCTGCCAAGGTCTGTAGGAGGGTGGGCGGTAACGAACTTTCTTCTATATTACTATGCCTGTATGCTTCAGCACATGAATATTTTACTTATAGGGGAAGCACCACTGGAGCCAGCATTGCAACCCTCAATATACACTTTACTCCTTGGTGCGGAAGCTAGGAATCGCCTTTTTCTTAATACGGATTGGAACTACTATAAACGCACCAGATTTAAGGTTGTCGCTGCAGCTTATAAAGCATGGAAAGCAATTAAAACGTTCTATAAAATTGATAAGTTTTCCAGATATACTCCGTTGACTGACCAGATCTTCTACCCTAGTATTTGTTGGGATCGTATAATGGTGAACTGGAGAACGAGAGGCTTAATTATTTTGGGTGACTTATATATAGGGGATTGTTTAAAATCATTTAGCCAGTTAAGGGAACAATATCAACTTCCATCCACACACTTTTTCAAGTATTTGCAAATACGTGATCTCTTATCAAAAGCTATTGTATGCAAGACACCCAATCCTCTTATAGAGGCCAATAGGAAAGGAGCTCGGATCGGGGTACTCTATGATTTAATGCTAGAGGCAATGCCAAATGATTTAGAAGCACAAACAAGCAAATGGGAGAACAGGCTGAGAAGCCAAGGGATCCTGCTCGAAAGGTCAATTGAGCTTGCAGGACGAGTACTTATGTCTGCCAACCTTGTCACGCAACATTATAAAACTTTATTCTACTTGTATCGTACTCCAGACAAAATTTCAAAGTGGGGCGGGGACCCGGATGGGAAATGTTTTAGGTGCAGTGCTCACCAGGCGGATGTGATGCATATCTTTGGCACTTGTGTTAAATTGAGGGAATTGTTTATGCATGTAAATAAGTTCCTATCTGAGATTCTTGGCATACCCTTTCAGCTCACACTTTCACAGATATTATTGGGTATAGACATGGGTTATGCACAAGACGTGCCTACTGACAATAATGGCTATTTGATATTTGTAGCTACAGCGGCTCTAAGGCTATGCATCGCTTCGTGCTGGTTACAAAGCGACCCCCCTTCATTCGCAGTATGGCGGACCCGGTTTCTTTTTATTTATAATATTGAATATAGTTTGTATGCACTGAAAGGAAGGCGGAAAAGAGCATTGGGGCAACTAATCTGGGGACCGGTTAGAACTTATATGGATGAAGAAGACTGATTATTTCTGATCATCTCAGATTTTCACGGCACCTTGAAACACATTCTTTCTTTTCTATTACTACTATGCCGTATTTTTGCCTATATAATGTTGCAATCTGTGAGTCAGCGGAACACCCCTGCATTTTAGCTCTGATTTGATTCATAGTTTTGCTTCAATCTTACAATGTATCGTATTGTACACTGTTCTTGCAACCCCACAACTGCAAGATGAGAAGTTTTGTGTTTGATATGTACTTATGACCTATTTCTCAATAAAAATATTAAAATTAAAAAGAAAATGTAAGAGTGATTTGAAATGGCAGTAATCCGAAACACTGCTTTGTCCTGAGTTGTAGCAATTTC